>NC_140584.1:476671616-477871616 GCF_964204655.1 Triturus cristatus | reverse complement strand
CAGCCGTTCTCTTTGTGAAGTCCTGTCTTGGCTCAGGAGGTGCAGTAGGTGCAGTCTTCCTTAGTGTAGCCTTCCTTTCTGAGGCCCACAGATAAAGCAAGTGCAGTCTTTCTTGTGTTCTTTCCAAGTCCAGCAGTTTTCACTGTTAGAACATGTAAAGCATAAAATGAACATGCCATTCTCTTTAATATTAAGCGCCCTGCCCTATGGACTCCTGAGGCCTCCATTAGGGGTGACACCACTCCCTTCCTGAGCCTCTTTAGACTCAGGGGAAACCATCTTTGGGGCTGTTTATTTTTGTAAAAAGGAAGGGGCCACGTGGTCCTCCCTCCCCTAGCCTTCTCAGGCCCTGGGGATCCCATCCCCTAGGGCCATCTACTTTTTAAGAGGAGATGGGGACCTATGGGCTGCCTACTCAGGCCTCTTTTGGCCCCAGGAATCATATCCCCCGGGCAATCCATTTTTGAAAAGACATAGGGGACCGCGTGTTCCCACTCCTCAAGCCTTATTAGGCCTCAGGGATCCCATTCCCTGGGGCCACATTACATTATGTAGGGGTGAGGGCCACATTGCTCCCTTCCTCGAGCATCATTAGGACCCAGAGACCTCATCCCCTGGAGCCGAGTAACTAATAAAGTGAGCCTAATTAGGCCTCAGGGACACCATATCTGTGGCCAAAATCAGTATAAAAGCAGAGGAGGGCCTGCGTGGACCCGCTGCCCAGGCTACATTAGGCCCTCGGGACCTCATCCCCTGAGACCTGATTTTAATATAGGTAAGTGTCCCGGTGCAACCCAGGGTGCCCACAAACAGCACTTTGTCGGCTGTGGGGGGAGCCCAGGCCCCCCACAGCATCAGCTGGTTCCCTGCATGTTACGGGAGCCGGCATTGCTCCTGTATTGGGGGAGCAGCTATTTATGCTGCTGCCTTCTGGAAAGGAGCAATATCTTGCTCTGTTTCCCTGCCTGTATCAGTGAAGGCAGAGAAACAAAATAAAAGTCTGCTCCCAAATGGCAGGAGCATTTTTTAATTTTTCGCCTGCTGGAAGCAGACTTTATGTTTCCTCCTGTTTGGCGGGAGTTTAAAAATGCTAGCGTCAGACAGGAGCAAACACGTGTTTCCATGCCTCACTAGAGTGGGCATTGAAACTGCTATGTCCCAGTATGGGGCTCCCTGGGACACAGAAATTGAGTCATCCCCCATGGATGGGGTTCTTGGGGCCAATGAATGCTCACGGAGGGGGCTGCATGGCCCTCCTCCCTTTTTTTAAAAGTCACAGCCTTGGGGAATGGGATCCCCAGGGCCTCTTAGAGGCTTGGGTAAGGGTGCATTAGATACCCCTCCCAATAATCAATACTTTAGCCCAGGGGATGGCATCTCTGGGACCGAATCTGGCTTGAGAAGGAGGGCCACCCTCCTCCCTCCCCATGTTAATTAAATTGGACACCGGGAAAAAATACAGCATGGGGCCCTCCCCCTTCCCCATATTAATTAAATTGGGCCATACGGGATGGGGACCCTGAGACCAAAAATGGCTCGGGATGGGGGCTATACTCTCCCTTCCCATCAATTAAACAATGTGGAATCAGAACGCCTTATTAATTTGTCTATTGTTTTGCAATCCCATGGGGGTCTTGCAGGATAGCAGAAAAAGACAGATTTGTTTACAGTTTTGGGCCTGGAGGAGGACTCTCTCTAGGTCCCCCGATTGACCTAGGGAGGCAGGTTATCCTGGTTTGAAAATCATAAGCAGTGCATTGTGGGGGCATAAGATCTATGTAGCTCAAGTGACTATAGCAGCTGAATTTCACTGGTTTTATACAAGTGAAATCCCAGCCTAACTATAATGCACCTGTAACATTTTTCTTCTTCAGTGAATATGTATATATATATATTACCTACTGGCGGCCAATGAAATTCCCCTGTTATAGTTACTGCAGGCAACTATAACTCACGCGACCGCAATCCTCTGCTGATGACATCAGATATTACATCACTGATGACATAATCCTCTGCTGATGCTAATACTGTATTTAGACACTTATTTACCCATGTCTTCTTCCATTAATCTTTAGCTATACATATATTACAAATATTTATTTTTCAGAAAGACACATATTTAATCATCAGTGATGTAATATCTGACGTTATCAGCAGAGGATTGCGGTCGCGTGAGTTATAGTTGCCTGCACTAACTATAACGGGGGAATTTCATTGGTTTTTTTCGAGGGAAATGTCCAGCTAACTATAACATGTGTGAAACCTATGGTTTTTTAAGTAAATTTGCAAGGAGTAATTATGTGTTAATATCTGTATGAATAAGTGAGGTGGTGTCTGTATAACTGTATAGGCGAGTAAATGGAAGTATGATTGATTCTTTGCATGACTGACTAGGTGTGTGAGTAACTTTGGATATGTGGCAGTGTGTGAGTGTCTGTATAGGTGTATGAGTGCATATGATAGTGTTGTATTGATGAGTGACTGCATGTATGAGTGATTGTATGGGTGAATGAGTGGATGTGTGTGTAGACATAGGAATCAGTGAGTGCGTATGTAGTAACTGGTATTGGTGTGTCGATGGTTTCAAAAATGGTAGTCTGTATTTTACAGTGCGTGTATCAAAGGTTATATTCAGGTGTGAGGAGGTGCATCAGATTTTCACGTGGATGATGTCATCAGTGATGTCATTTGAGATGTCATCAGTGATGTCATCAGTGATGTCACTGACCATGTCATGAATGATGTAATATGTCATCAGCAGTGCATTGCAGGGGCGCGAGTTATAGTTAGCTGAACTAACTATAACAGGGGAATTTCTATGGTTTTGTACGAGTGAAATGTCCAACTAACTATAACGTTCCTGAAACCTATGGTTTTTTCAGTGAATTTCTATGGTTTTTTTTTTTTTTTTTTTTTTGAAACCGTTTATTGCAGGTTGTAAAAGTTACAGGTATGGGCCTACAACCACCCGGCCGGCCGCTAGAATGACAAAAGCATATTGCATACATACAGTAAAAGTCTCTCGGCAGTGCAGAGCAGTGAAACAGGAGTAATCAGTGGTGCAGGCCACACAGCTCCAAGCCCATAGTACGGTTCCCTTTTCTTGAAACAAAACAACACCAAGAAACCACACCCGCAAGGCAACCCGCGATCCAAAGTGACAGCACGTGCTCCATAAGTGGGGGATCCAAACCAGCAGCAGAACTCTGAGGAGGGGAATGGGAGTAGGTCAGGGACTGGGGGGACCGCGCGCCCGCGGCCGAGGGAGGGGGGCCGTCTAGGGAGACGGAACAGGTGAGGCAGCCGGTAGCAGTGGTGGCTCACAAATACCCCCGCGGTAGGCGTTCCAGGGGCCCCAGAGTTTCACCCACGCCCCAGGCTTACCCCTCGCCACATACACCACCTTTTCACGAAACATACACCAATCCATATGCTCTTTCCAGGCCGATACCGCAGGGGGCCTCTGGGATCCCCACAATTGAGCAATGTCACGCTTAGCTATCATGTATCCCAGAGTCACCCACCGCGTCTGCGGGACCGAATAGTCATTCGGTTCCCATACATTCAGCAAGCATCTCCTCGCTTCAGGCAGCAGCGCGACACGCGTAACCACACGCAGGACCTCATGCACACCACGCCAGAATCGCTCCACCTTCGGGCACTCCCACAGTATATGCATGAAAGTCGCCAGCGCACCACAGCCACGCTTACACAGTCCGTCACCAGCAAAACCCATACGCAGAAGCCTTGGCCCCGTCACGTAAACCCGGTGAAGGATCTTGAGCTGGACGAAACGAAGGCGAGCCGGGATGGCCACCTCTTTCGGGGAGGCCACCGCGGAAATCCAATCCTCGCCGTCCAGCTCCAGCCCGTCGGCAACCCAGGCCTCGCGGAGACTAGTCAGCAGGCACGATCTATCGTTGATCAGTTTTTTATATATGAGGGAGATCGTGCTGTCCGGTACATGGCCGTCCAGCACTCTGTCCTCCAGGGGGGAAGACTCCGGAATGGATGCGACGTCCGGGAAGACGGAGCCCAGCGCATGGCGGACTTGTAGGTACCGAAAGTACTCACTGCCCTGCAGCTGAAACTCCGCCTGCAGCGTCTCAAAAGTTTTGAATCCCCCCCTCGTCCAGAGATCTCCCACCGTGCTGATTCCGATCGTGTCCCACTTCTCGAAGCCCTTCGACGTCCATAGGGAGCCCAACCTCTCAGACGCATACAGCGGTGACGCCCGGGTCAAACGGTTCTTCCACCCCATAGCTGCATTAGCCGCGTGCCAGACACGCACCATAACACGCGTCGGTCCCGTCAAACGGGAGTCGGGCGCGCCAGAGTAGAGCGCGCGATTGTAATCGCCACCGGGTAGGAGCATTTTATCCATCTCAAATGCCGGGTTCAAGGCGGGCCCATAAAGGCCATGATTAATTGCAGCTAGTTGGGAGGCCCAGTAATACCGTTTAATGTCCGGGAGGGCGACCCCCCCATCGTACCACGGGAGCGTCAATTTAGCCAGAGCAATGCGCGGCCTCCCGTCCCAGAACAGGCGCCGCTGGAGGCCCTCCACCTCACGGAAATAGCGTGCCGGGACCAAGTCCATAGTATTCTGGAGGGCGTAGAGGAATCGCGGCAGGGACATCATTTTGAACAAAGCCGCTCGGCCGAGCGGCGAGAGCGGCAGACGCCGCCAGCGCACCACGTCCTCCCTCAAGCGCTGGAGGGGGGGCAGCAAATTCCGCTCATAGCGGGCCTCCGGGTCAAGTGTGATGTAGATACCCAGGTACCGAAAACCGTGGGGGGCAATCTGGATCGGACAGTCCCGTGGTAGGGCCGGAGCCTCCCCGTAGAGCACATAGACACAGGATTTCGCCCAGTTGATGACCAGGCCCGAGTTGCGACCGAATGAGCGCAAAACATCAACCAGGACGATCAGTGATTTACGCGGGGAGGCGAGATACAGAAGGATGTCGTCAGCGTAGAGGGACACACGGTCCTCATGCTCGGGGGTCCAGCGGAGACCACGGATAGAGGGGTGCCACCGTAGCCACTCCGCCAGGGGCTCCAGGGCCAGGGCAAACAGGAGAGGCGACAGGGGGCAACCCTGTCGCGTACCCCTCCCCAGCGCGAATGGGGCCGAGACTCGCCCATTCACTACCACCTGCGCCAATGGGCCCGAATATAGCAATTTGACCCAGCTAATGAAACCCGGGCCGAACCCGAATTTCGCCAGCATCGCCCAGATGTATGGCCATTCAAGCGTATCAAACGCCATGGTGGCGTCCAAGGATGCCAAGATGGCCGGCTCCCGCACAAATAGGACACGCGCGAGCACCCCGTGCAAGCGCCGCAGATTGAGCGCCGTGTTGCGGTGCGGTATAAAGCCAGATTGGTCTTGGTGGACCAGGTCGCCCACCACGCCAACCAACCGGTTGGCCAACACCTTGGCAAGGATTTTGGGCTCCGCGTTCAAAAGCGAAATCGGCCTATAGGATGTGACCCGTTCACGGGGCTTCCCCTCCTTGTGGATCACCACAATTGTGGCCAGGCGCTGGTCCGGCGGAAGGGAACCCTGCGAGTGGGCCGCCAGGAACATCGCGCGCAGGTGGGGCGCCAACACATCCGGGCGTAGCTTGTAGAGCTCGATGGGAATACCATTGGGGCCCATGGCCTTGCCGGATGCAACCGAGCGAATAGCCAAGGCAATTTCGTCCGAGGTGGGAGGGGCGTCAAGCGAATCCCTGTCCTCCACCGTTAGGGAGGGCAGTGCGATGTCCCGAAGCAGGGCATGGGAATCTTCCTCCGAGCAGGGGGAAACCGGGGAGTAGACTTCGCGGAAATAATCCGCGAAGCAGGAGACAATGGCTTCCGGCTCGGTGACACACGCACCATCAATACTCTCAATCACAGGCACCACGCGGCTCGCTCTCTCCCTCTTATCCAACCACGCAATCAATTTGCCAGCCTTATCACCCACATCATACAATCGCCCCTGCTGCTCTCTACTGAGGCCCCTGGCCGCCTCCGTGACGAGGGCCCGATAGGCCGCCTGCTTTAGGTGTAGAACATGCAACTTGGCGTCTGTTACCCCGCTCCCCAGGTCACCCTCCAGTTCTGCAATCTCGGCCTCTACCCGGGTCACCTCCTCCCGCTCGAGCCGCCGGGCATGGGAGATAAAGGAGAGGGCCTCCCCTCTAAGGACTACCTTGAAAGCCTCCCACAGGGAGATGGCGGAAGAGACCGACCCCACATTCTCGTCGAAATATCGCTGTAAGGATTTGATCAAATCGGCACGAATGGTGGGGTCACGCAAATACCATGCATTGATTGGGGCCACCCTGCCATCCCCCCTCGGGAAGACATCGAAATGCAACAACAATGGGGAGTGGTCTGAGATACCCCGTGCTAGATGGCGCACCTCCCCCACCCTCCCTGCATGGGCCGCCGGGACAAGGATGTAATCAAGCCGCGAGAGGCTACCATGGGCACCCGAGTGGAAGGTGTACTGTCGCAATTCGGGATGCTTTAATCGCCAGCAATCCACCAGGCCCAGCGTGTCCAGAAGGCCGGGCAGCCACGCCTGTGCCCGGGGGAGGTCCCTAGGGGGATGGCGATCCATAGACCCAGAGGCTACCGCATTAAAGTCCCCTCCAACCACCAGCAGGCCACTCGGAAGGTCCAGAAGGAGGCGCCCCAGGTCCGCGAATGTGGTGACTTGTAACCCAGGCGGGACGTACACGGATATAAAGATAAACACTCTACCCTCCATTCTTCCCACCAGAACCGTGTAGCGTCCCCTCTCATCATGGCGCACCTCATCAATCTCCAACGGGAGCGAGTTCTTGATCATAATACCCACCCCCCGCGATCCCGAGGTGAAGCCGGAATGTGCCACCAAACGATATCCCCGCCGATTCATTGCATGAAAGGAGTTACCTATAAGGTGCGTCTCCTGCAGGAAGACAACATCTGGTGAAATACGTTTTAAGTACTGCAGGACCACACCACGCTTAATCCTATCCCCCAGGCCGTTAACATTCCATGACAACACAGTCAAATCCCTACCCCCCATCATACGTCGAATCAATCGGTCGTCCCCCATCGAGCATCCTAATAACAACAACATAGTAGCGGGTTTGCCCTGCGGTGCTAACAAACAACACACCCCCCCCACCCCCCGGTCCCAACAGAACTCCCCCCTCCCTGCACCCCTGCATGAGCCCAGACAGCCCCCCCAAAGTGCAGTGTGCCTGTCGCCCCATAGCTAAATACTAACTAGTCCCCCAGAGGAGGAGGGAAGCCCCCAACAGACCCCACGCAACCTCCATAGGAGGGGAACATACGCAATCAATAAATGGTGAAGGAACAACGTCCAGAGCAAGGCCTATTCAGTCACCCCTCAATTCTGATCCGGCGGGCCCTCCTCGCCAGCCGCGCCTCCCCCGCCCCCCCGGCCCCGATCTCCAGGCAGAGTGTCCAGCCAGTCCCCAGCCGCCTCGGGCCGGTCAAAGAAGTGCGTGCGACCATCCACCTCTACCCTCAGCTTAGCTGGAAAGAGCATTGAGTACTTGAGGTTCAGGTCCCTTAGGCGACGTTTAACCCCAAGAAAGCTCTGTCGCTGCTTCTGGACCGCCGGAGTAAAGTCTGGGTAGAAATGTATCTCCATGTTGTCAAACTTGACCGGTCCCTGTTGCCTGGAGGTCTGGAGGATAGCATCTCTGTCCCGAAAATTAAAAATCCGGGCAATGAGCGGCCGCGGCGGGGCACCAGTCTTAGGTCTGCCCCCGGGGACCCGGTGAGCACGCTCCACCGCAAAAAGCTTACTCAGCCCCCGGGGCTGGAGATGGGTCAGGATCAAATCTTCCACGAAGAGATCCGCCGCCTCCGCCTCTCGTCCCTCCGGGACCCCCACAATACGGACATTATTCCTCCGGGCCCGACCCTCGGAGTCCTCCAATCGCCGGTCCATCAGGGCGCTCGCCTGGCTAAGCCGGCGCACCTCCTTCTGGAGGGCACCACGTCTGTCGTGAGGCTCGTCGTGGTGTGGGCCAGGGAGTCGACTCGGTCGTTTGTTTTGGACAAGTCTGCCCTCACAAGGCTCACATCCACAAGGACCGAGTCTATTTTTTGCGCTAAGGTGTCGAAACGCTGGTCCACCGAGGCCTTCATCTCTGCGATGGCGCCCATGACGTCCCGGAGGGTCAGATCCCCTGGATGAGCAGATGCCTCCGTCGGGCCCACCGGGGATGCACTCGATGTCTCCGGAGAACCCTTCTGAAGCGTGTAGCGGTCCATACTGTTGGCCTGGTGCGCCGTGCCACGGCGGGTCGTCTTCACCTTCGCCCGGTCGCCATCTTGTTTGGTGGACATGCTGGCTCTTCCACAGTCGTGCCAAGCTCCCCAAACGGGCCGCTAAACCAGTCACGGGTGCCAGGGGGGGGGCAGGGGCGACCACCGAACCGCGGGTCAACCCACCGCCGGCGGGTCAGCCGGGCTCCTGGACAAGGCCACCGCACCCCGCTCCGCAGCCCGACCCGGCTTGAGAGCTAGGAGGGCGCAAAAGCGAAAGTGAAAGTGCGGGGTACGCCAGTCGCCCAGCCCCGCTCGCCGCTGTTATTCACTTTGTCCCCGGATCGCCCCACTACTCCAATCCGGGGGGCCGGCGAGGAGAAGGCCGCAACCTTCGATCGATGCTCCCACCGGCGTTCGGGGTCCGATTCGAGCCCAAAAAACGGGTGGCGCCTCAGCTCCGGTTCCCCAACACAGTCCCCTCAACAAGGACAGGATATCGCCAGGATTAATTCAGGAGGTCGCGGAGGTCCTCGGGAGCCTCGCACCTACGCGGCCATCTTGGTTGCGCGCTAGGCTCCTCCCCCTCTATGGTTTTTTAAATGCTAATTTCTAACTATAACGTGCCTGAAACCTATGATTTTTTCAGTGATTTTCAAAGGTTTTTTTAAATGAAAATTTGTAAGTCTAATGTACCTCAATCCTATGTTTTTTTTATTTTCTATACATATATATATATTTAAAAAAAAATGTGAATAATTTTTAGTTAGGGAAACTATATTCATTCTTTTTTTTTTGGTAATATTATACAGAAGTTGCGCACCCTTCGCGCATCCTACACGATGGCTGCGCGCATTCCGGTAGCCATTTTGAAAAGTCACGGTGGGGTCGCAACTTTGGCATAATTTGTAAAGTATGAAATATCTTTAAATTAATTATAATTAAAAGTTTTCCTTTAAGTGTTTGTCTAAATTTATTAATTAAAGTGTTTTTAAAGTATTATTTTCAATATAATTTCGACGAAAGTAAAGTTACAAAATGTGCGGTGTAGCTGCTTAATGTGCACAACATCTCCCCATGCGTATTTCCGGGGTCGTGCCGTGATCACGCTGAGATCAAGCCGAAGTCGAGACTTTGGCATACTTTTAAAGTTGAAAAAATGACTATAGAAAGTTTGAATATGATATTAGACTGAACAGTTTTGCTAATATACTTATTAAAAGTTTATAGAAAATTTATTTATAGTGTATAATGATATATATGATTTTCACGGGTGCGCAAATGGTGCGTGACAAGTGCGTGCACCCTACGCGACTTCATGTCAGCAAATGAAACAAGGAATCTGATTGGTTGAAATCAATTTCATTGTGAAAGAGGGAGGATCCATCCTTCTGATATTTCCCTTACTTTTTGTTCTTGATAGAGAGAAGACCTGTTTCTTGCTTCTCTTTATATTGATATACCTTTTTTTTGTGTTTGTTTATTTTTAATACAACTATGGCTTCTAGTTTTGCCGAAGTTGATCCACTTGCAGTAGAGGAGGAAGAACAGATGGTGCAGCAGAAGAAAAAAAGAAAGGAAAGACTTGTTTGGTCCTTTTTTAGTGTACAAGAGGACCTGCGATGGATGCCGCTTCTGCCTCCCGTAACCTAGAACTGCACAGAATGGTCAAACTGCGGTGGGACGCACACTCGTTGACCTCTCATGGCACTGCTCCACACTTCGGGGAGCACGCTTTCCATTGGCTGTTTTTTCTGATGACGTGTCGCACCGGCCCCATCCAACAACAGAACTCCTTTAGTTCGTAACCGACTCTTCCACTCTCTCACCGGAAGTGAAACCAGGCCACGCGGACACTTTCACAATACAACAGCTGGGAATGCAGTTTTCGGTAAAAAAACACATTCCTTACTCCTAATCAAATAAAAGACTCACTGAAGAACAGGGGCCAGCTTTGATCGGCAAACAGCTGTTACAATGACTTTTTTACTTCACAATACCATTACAACGCATGCATTACCATGCATGCGTTGTACATCGCGAAGTCATTGCTACGCATTTTTTTAGAACGCATGGTCATTTACCACGCATGCCTTTAGAACAAATTTCGTTGTAAAGGTATGTATGGTAAATGACCAGGCGTTCTAAAAAAAATGTAGGCGATCCACGTCGTTGTAAGGAAACATAGGCTTTTCCGTTTCCTCACAACGACATGCACCGCCCCTCAGAGACAACATAAAGCAGGAACCACGAGGAGTGACAGGTAAGGGGAATTGGGCATGGGGTGGGGGTTACTTTTCTAGGGGAGTGCAGTGGTGTTTGGGTAGTGTAGGGGGTCGTGGTGGGGGTAGTGTTTTAGGGTTTAGTGTAGTGCAGTGGTGTTTGGGTAGTGTAGGGGGTCATGGTGGGTTAGTGTTTTAGGGTTTAGGGTAGTGCAGTTGTGTTTGGGTAGTGTAGGAGGTCATGCTGGGTGTAGAATTGTAGGGTTTAGGGTAGTGCAGTGGTGTTTTGATAATGTAGGGGGTCGTGCTGGGTGTAGATTTAGGGTTTAGGGTAGTGCAGTGGTGTTTTGGTAGTTTAGGGGGATGTGCTGGGGTAGATTTAGGGTTTAGGGTAGTGCAGTGGTGTTTGTGTAGTGTAGGGGTAGTGCTGGGGGTAGTGTTTTAGGGTTTAGGGTAGTGCGGTGGTGTTTGAGTAGTGTAGGGGGTCATGCTGGGGGTAGTGTTTTAGGGTTTAGGGTAGTGCAGTGGTGTTTGGGTAGTGTAGGAGGTCGTGCTGGGGGTAGTGTTTTAGAGTTTAGGGTAGTGCAGTGGTGTTTGGGTGGTGTATGGGGTCATGGTGGGGGTAGTGTCTTAGGGTTTAGGGTAGTGCAGTCGTATTTGGGTAGTGTAGGAGGTCATGCTGGGGGTAGAGTTGTAGGATTTAGGGTAGTGCAGTGGTGTTTTGGTAGTGTAGGGGGTTGTGCTGGGGTAGATTTAGGGTTTAGGGTAGTGCAGTGGTGTTTTGGTAGTGTAGGGGGAAGTGCTGGGGTAGATTTAGGGTTTAGGGTAGTGCAGCGGTGTTTGTGTAGTGTAGGGGTATTGCTGGGGGTAGTGTTTTAGGTTTTAGGGTAGTGCGGTGGTATTTGGGTAGTGTAGGGGGTCATGCTGGGGGTGGTGTTTTGGGGTTTTGGGTAGCGCAGTGGTGTTTGGGTTGTATAGGGTGTCATGCTGGTGGTAGTGTTTTAGAGTTTAGAGTAGCCCATTGGTGTTTGGGTAGTGTAGGAGGTCATGCTGAGGGTAGTGTTTTAGGGTTTAGGATAGCGCAGTGGTGTTTGGGTAGTGTAGGGGTTCGTGCTGGGGGTAGTGTTTTAGGGTAGCGCAGTGGTGTTTCGGTAGTGTAGGGGGTCATGCTGGGATAGTGTTTTATGGTTTAGGTAGTGCAGTGGTGTTTGTGTAGTGTATGGGGTCATGCTGGGGGTAGAGTTTTAGGGTTTAGTGTAGTGCAGTGGTGTTTTGGTAGTGTAGGGGGTTGTGCTGGGGTAGATTTAGGGTTTAGGGTAGTGCAGTGGTGTTTTGGTAGTCTAGGGGGAAGTGCTGGGGTAGATTTAAGGTTTAGGGTAGTGCAGCGGTGTTTGTGTAGTGTAGGGGTATTGCTGGGGGTAGTGTTTTAGGTTTTAGGGTAGTGCGGTGGTATTTGGGTAGTGTAGGGGGTCATGCTGGGGGTGGTGTTTTGGGGTTTTGGGTAGCGCAGTGGTGTTTGGGTTGTATAGGGTGTCATGCTGGTGGTAGTGTTTTAGAGTTTAGAGTAGCCCATTGGTGTTTGGGTAGTGTAGGGGGTCATGCTGAGGGTAGTGTCTTAGGGTTTAGGATAGCGCAGTGGTGTTTGGGTAGTGTAGGGGTTTGTGCTGGGGTAGTGTTTTAGGGTAGTGCAGTGGTGTTTCGGTAGTGTAGGGGGTCATGCTGGGATAGTGTTTTATGGTTTAGGTAGTGCAGTGGTGTTTGTGTAGTGTATGGGGTCATGCTGGGGGTAGAGTTTTAGGGTTTAGTGTAGTGCAGTGGTGTTTGTGTAGTGTAGGGGGTCATGCTGGGGTAGTGTTTTAGGGTTTAGGGTAGTGCAGTGGTGTTGTGTAGTGTAGGGGGTCATGCTGGGGATAGTGTTTTAGGGTTTAGGGTAGTGCAGTGGTGTTTGGGTAGTATATGGAGTCGTGCTGGGGTAGATTTAGGGTTTAGGGTAGTGCAGTGGTGTTTGTGTAGTGTAGGGGGTCGTGCTGGGGGTAGTGTTTTAGGGTTTAGGGTAGTGCAGTGGTGTTTGGGTAGTATAGGGGGTCGTGCTGGGGGTAGATTTAGGGTTTAGGTACTGCAATGGTGTTTGTGTATTGTAGGGGGTCGTGCTTGGGGTAGTGTTTTAGGGTTTAGGGTAGTGTTTGTGTAGTATAGGGGGTCATGCTGGGGGTAGTGTTTTAGGGTTTACAATAGTGCAGTGGTGTTTGTGTAGTGTCGGAGTAGTGTTTTAGGGTTTAGGGTAGTGCAGTGGTGTTTGTGTAGTGTAGGGGGTCATGCTGGGGGTAGTCTTTTAGGGTTTAGGGTAGTGCAGTGGTGGTTGTGTAGAGTAGGGGTCGTGTTTTAGGGTTTAGGGTAGTGCAGTGGTGTTTTGGTAGTGTAGGGGGTCATGCTGGGGGTAGTGTTTTAGGGATTAGGGTAGTGCCGCGGTGTTTAGGTAGTGTAGGGGGTTTTGCTGGGGGTAGTGTTTTAGGGTTTAGGGTAGTGCAGTGGTGTTTGGGTAGTGTAGGGGGTCATTCTGGGGAAGTGTTTAAGGGTTTAGGGTAGTGCAGTGGTGTTTGGGTAGTGTAGGGGGCAGTCTTGGGGGTAGTGTTTTAGGGTTTAGGGTAGTGCAGTAGTGTTTGGGTGGTGTAGGGGGCCGTGCTGGGGGTAGATTTAGGCTTTAGGGTAGTGCAGTGGTGTTTGTGTAGTGTAGGGGGTCGTGTTTTAGGGTTTAGGATAGTTCAGTGGTGTTTGGTAGTGTAGGGGGTTGTGCTGGGGGTAGATTTGGGTTTTAGGGTAGTGCAGTGGTGTTTGTGTAGTGTAGGGGGTCGTGTTTTAGGGTTTAGGATAGTTCAGTGGTGTTTGGTAGTGTAGGGGGTTGTGCTGGGGGTAGATTTGGGTTTTAGGGTAGTGCAGTGGTGTTTGTGTAGTGTAGTGGTGCTGGGGGTAGTGTTTTAGGGTTTAGGGTTGTGCAGTGGTGTTTGTGTAGTGTAGGGGGTTGTGTTTTATGGTTTGGGTAGTGCAGTGATGTTTGGGTAGTGTAGGGGGTCGTGATGGGGGTAGTGTTTTAGGGTTTAGGGTAGCGCAGTGGTGTTTGTGTAGTGTAGGGGGTCATTCTGGGGGTAGTGTTTTAAGGTTTAGGGTAGCGCAGGGGTGTTTGGGTAGTGTAGAGGGTCGTGCTGGGGCTAGAGTTTTAGGGTTTAGGGTAGCGCAGTGATGTTTGGGTAGCATAGGGGGTCATGCTGGGGGTAGTGCTTTAGGGTTTAGGGTAGCACAGTGGTGTTTGGGTAGCATAGGGTGTCATGCTGGGGTAGTGTGTTAGGGTTTAGGGTAGCGCAGTGGTGTTTGATTAGTGAAGGGGGTCATGCTGGGGGTAGTGTTTTAGGGTTTAGTGTAGCGCAGTGGTGTTTGGTTAGTGAAGGTGGTCATGCTCAGGGTAGTGTTTTAGGGTTTAGGGTAGTGCAGTGGTATTTGGGTAGTGTAGGGGGTCGTGTGGGGGTAGATTTAGGGTTTAGTGTAGCACAGTGGTGTTTGGGTAGTGTAGGGGGTCATGCTGGGGGTAGTGTTTTAGGGTTTAGGGTAGCGCAGTGGTGTTTGGGTAGTGTAGGGGTAGTGCTGGGGGTAGTGTTTTAGGGTTTAGGTAGCGCAGTGATGTTTGTTTAGTTTTGGGGTAGTGCTGGGGTTAGTGTTTTAGGGTTTAGAGTAGCACAGTGGTATTTGTGTAGTGTAGGGGGTCATACTGGGGGTAGTGTTTTAGGGTTTAGGGTAGTGCAGTGGTGTTTGTGTAGTGTAGGGGGTCATGCTGGGGTATTGGTTTAGTGTTTAGGGTAGTGCAGTGGTGTTTGTTTAGTGGGCAGTGCATGCGCTGCGTCGCTAGGCGAGAGCTAAAAAGCATTGCACCAAGATGGCTGCCAACACTTTCTGGATTGAAGTTTTGGCAGCCACTTAGAGCGAAGCTTGTGCTTGTGTAGTAAGGTCCCGCTCAGATTTATAAAGATATTTTCCTTTAATATCTCAAAAACTACTGAACGGATTTACACCATTTAAAAAAAGGACACTTTCTGAACCAAGCAATACCTTTTTGCCAAATTTGGTGTAGTTCCATTCAGCAGTTCGAGCTGTAGCCATGTCTAAAATTTCCCATGGGAAATGCATTTTTCGACCTCTTTTTCGTTAATTTCTCAGGAACTACTGAACAAATTTACACCATTTAACAAAAAGGTCTCTTTCTGAACCAAGTGCTACCTTTTTGCCAAATTTGGTGTAATTCCGTTCAGCAGTTCGAGCTGCAGCCTAGTCTAAAGTTTCCTATGGAAAATAACATGGAAAAAACAAGTTTTGGGAACCCCCTTTTTTCTCTGCCCCTGCTCGGCAAACCACCTCGAAACTTTCAGGATAGGAGCTGACCGGAGTGGGCCATAAGTTTTGAAAATTACGCAAAGATTCGTCAACCGGCGCCAAAGTTATTGGGAAGACAAAAACGCTTTTCCTATGGAAACTAGGTCCTAAATATAACTATAACTATCTACTGGTGACCACCAGTAGATAATATATATATATATATATAAATATATATATATGAACAAGGTCTCCGTAGAGGCAGAAACGCGTAGAGTCCTTCTTTGTAACTGGCATGCTGTGAATAAAGGAACTGAGAAATACATTTTGGCAAAGCTGCTTTTCTTCCGTGAGTGCGCGAGGGTGTCCTCAAAGGGAAAACGAAGGTGAATATATATATACATATATACATATATACATATGTGTATATATATGTGTGTGGATATATATATATATATGAGTGTATATGAGTGTGTATATATATATATATATAGATAGATAGATAGATGTATATATATATATATTCACTGAAAAAACCATAGGTTTCACACATGTTATAGTTAGTGGAAATTTTACTGATAAAAAACCAATGAAATTGCCCCGTTATAGTTAGCGCAGGCAACTATAACTCACGCGACCGCAATCCTCTGCTGATGCTAATACTGTATTTAGACACTTATTTGCCCATGTCTTCTTCCATACATTTTTAGCTATACATATATTACAAATATTTTTTTTTCATAAAGACACATATGTCATCAGCAGAGGATTGCGGTCGCGTGAGTTATAGTTGCCTGCGCTAACTATAACGGGGCAATTTCATTGGTTTTTTATCAGTAAAATTTCCACTAACTATAACATGTGTGAAACCTATGGTTTTTTCAGTGAATTTGCAAGGTTTTTTAAATGCTAATTCCTAACTATAACGTGTGTGAAACCTATGGTTTTTTCAGTGAATTAGTACGGTTTTTTAAATGCTAAGTTTTTTTCCCTTATAATAAGCCCTGTACATTTGGTGGCCTACGGCCACCAAAAGCACAGGGGGTGGGGTAAGTGTGGATAGTGTTTTTTTCCATTGTAATAAGCCCAGCACATTTGGTGGCCTTCGGCCACCAAAAGCACAGGGGGTGGGGTAAGTGTGGATAGTGTTTTTTTTATTTTTATTTTTTTACCGTACGCTTACCGTAAGCGTACGGTAAGCGTACCCCGCGAAATTGCCGAAAAAAAAATAAAACCGTTTTTGCACTTGGGGGATGTTTGGGGACTCCCTCAACATGACTATGTGGGAGGGAGTTGTCAAAACAGCCCCTTTACATGTTTTTGGGCTTCCGATTTTAAAAATCTCTCTCAGTGCGAGAGACAAAATGGCGGCCGCCGCTTCCTGGTTTCGGCCGATTAGAATGTTTACTAAGATCTAAGAGCCAATCAGAATCGCGCTCGCGCACGCCACCGTACGCTTACCGTAAGCGTACGGTAAGCGTACCGTAAGCTGGCTCAGATATATATATTGATTTAAAGGCTATTTTCTCAGAATCTACTGAACAGATTTACACCAAACCTACAAAAGGCACTTCCTTGACCTAGGGACTACCTCTCTGCCAAATTTTGAGTAATTCTGTTCAGCCATTCGGGCTGTAGCTCGTTCTAAAGGTCCTATGGAAAAATACATGGGAAAAACGCGTTTTGGGACCCCCCTTTTATCTCAGCCCCCGCTTGACGAATCCCCCCGAGACTTTCAGGGTAGGAGCGGAGCGTAGCGCCCCACCTATTTTGAGAAATTCGCGAGGATTCGTCGACCGGCGCCAAAGTTATTCAAAATAGAATGTTGAGGTTTTCCTATGGAAACGTGGTCCTAACTATAACTACCTACTGGCTATCGCCAGTAGGTAATATATATATATATATATATATATATATATATATATATATATATATATATATATATATATATATATATATATATATATATATATATATATATATATAGTCCACAAATTAAGCACACACTCAGGAGATGATTTATCTCAGCCCAAGATGTAATACCAGTGTGTGTGCTGTAGAGGCACACACAATATTTCAATCTATAACATATGTAATCTATTCACGTTACAGGAGTAAAGGAAGGGGCCAACTTTTGGATGGAGATGTTGACGAAGTTCCCTACTCTTTTCTTCAATATCACATCTTTGTGATTAAGAACACAACACAGATAAGATAATTTCTTCTTTTTTGTTTCTTTTTTGGATGGGTCATTTTGCCATCGAATTTATATGCACTGACGTTGGGTATAATTGACACAAGGTGAAGAAGGAAACTTGAGCTTAAGGGGTTGGTAATCTGAACTCACACATACAGAGGATCGATTTATATTTGAAATGGACATGTGGCATTGAGTGTAGTGGCTTCTCTATAGACCGTTTTCTCCAGAGGTTCTGCATTGAACCAGTTAGGCAAGCCTGGAGGGGTTAGCTACCTCTAGTTACAGGGAATGAAATCCGCTAGTATAATACACATAGATGACTCAGGTTCTGCACAGCCAACCCGCAATTCTGGCACTTGGCGCAGATATTAGAGATATTGCCGAGCGGTACCCCATCAGATTTTGACGTTAGAGGCAGACGATACTTCACGGGATACCACATTGACCATATCTGTGGTGACTCAAATACAGCATTTAGCGCAAGTTTTACCACACACAGGTCTTCTTTTAACCTTTCAAACGTGGCCTCCGTTGATACAAGTGTATTAATACTATTACTTACCTAACACTGGCAAATAGAGCTAGATCGATATAGATGCTACTAAGCTTATTTATTTTAGATTTACATAATTATCCTATTTGTGTTTGCATTACAAGTGTGTGAGCAAGACTGCATGGCAGTCAAAACGCATAACTGGTGAAAAAAACTGGGATTAACTCAAATTTTAGGATGAGATAAATCATCTCCTGAGTGTGTGCTTAATTTGTGGACTGGGAGAAATGTTTGTGTAGTGGGCTCCGCTGGTGCGGCAGACCCACTACCAGGGGCATATGAGAGCAGACGGAGCAAATCGGTGTAAGAATATATATTACCTATATATTACCTACTGGCGGTCGCCAGTAGGTAGTTATAGTTAGGACCCTGTTTCCATAGGAAATCCGCAACATTCTATTTTGAATAACTTTGGCGCCGGTCGACAAATCCTCGCGAATTTCTCAAAATAGGTGGGGCGCTACGCTCCGCTCCTACCCTGAAAGTCTCGGGGGGATTCGTCAAGCGGGGGCTGAGATAAAAGGGGGGTCCCAAAACGCGTTTTTCCCATGCATTTTTCCATAGGACCTTTAGACATGGCTACAGCCCGAACGGCTGAACAGAATTACTAGAAATTTGGCAGAGAGGTAGTCCTCAGGTCAAGGAAGTGCCTTTTGTAGGTTTGGTGTAAATCTGTTCAGTAGATTCTGAGAAAATAGCCTTTAAATCAATATATATATCTGAGCCAGCTTACGGTACGCTTACCGTAAGCTTACCGTACGCGTACGGTGGCGTGCGCGAGCGCGATTCTGATTGGCTGTTACATCTAAGTAAACATTCGAATCGGTCGAAACCAGGAAGCGGCGGCTGCCATTTTCTCTCTCGCACTCTGAGGGGGGGGCTGTAAACAAAGGCAAAAAACATATAAAGGGGCTGTTTAGACAGCGCCCATGCACATAGCCATGTTAGTTGAGTCCTCAAAGGCCAAAAACGGTAAATTTTTATTTTTTGAAAATTTCGCCGATTACGCGTACGGTGCGCTTACGCTAAAAATTTTAATAAAAAAAAAAAACACTCTCTGTGCATGGCATATTATTGTCATCACTTACAAATTAAATTTAACAGATTACCTATCACAAGGAAGCGCATAATATGTCCTCCATGTGCGCACGGTGCGTAACGTGGGTATGCGTGTACGGCACTAACTGCGTAAAGTGGGCGCACGGTGCGCGAAGCGCACCGCGTGCTCACCGTGCGCGCACGGTGCGCGAAGCGCACCGCGCGCGCACGGAACGAACTGCGTTAAGTGGGCGTGCACGCCACGAATGGCGTAAAGTAACTTAGCATTTAAAAAACCGTACAAATTCACTGAAAAAACCATAGGTCTCACACACGTTATAGTTAGGAATTAGCATTTAAAAAACCTTGCAAATTCACTGAAAAAACCATAGGTTTCAGACATGTTATAGTTAGCGGAAATTTTACTGATAAAAAACCAATGAAATTCCCCCGTTATAGTTAGTGCAGGCAACTATAACTCACGCGACCGCAATCTTCTGCTGATGACATATGTGTCTTTATGAAAAAAAATATTTCTAATATATGTATAGCTAAAAATTTATGGAAGAAGACATGGGCAAATAAGTGTCTAAATACAGTATTAGCATCAGCAGAGGATTGCGGTCGCGTGAGTTATAGTTGCCTGCACTAACTATAACGGGGAAATTTCATTGGTTTTTTATCAGTAAAATTTCCGCTAACTATAACATGTCTGAAACCTATGGTTTTTTCAGTGAATATATATATATATATATTCACTGAAAAAACCATAGGTTTCACACACGTTATAGTTAGGAATTAGCATTTAAAAAACCTTGCAAATTCACTTAAAAAACCATAGGTTTCACACATGTTATAGTTAGGTGGATATTTCACTCGTAAAAAACCAATGAAATTCCCCCGTTATAGTTACTTCAGATAACTATAACCCGCGTGCCCTCAATCCTCTGCTCATGATGTCACATATTACATCACTCATGACATGGTCAGTGGCATCACTCTTGACATCACTGATAACATCATCCTTGTGATAGAGTTGCGGTCGCGCGAGTTATAGTTATCTGAAGTAACTATAACGGGGGAATTTCATTGGTTTTTTACGAGTGAAATATCCACCTAACTATAACATGTGTGAAACCTATGGTTTTTTAAGTGAATTTGCAAGGTTTTTTAAATGCTAATTCCTAACTATAACGTGTGTGAAACTTATGGTTTTTTCAGTGAATTTGTATGGTTTTTTAAATGCTAAGTTATGTATGGATTTTTTTTATGGTTTTTCACCGTGCGCGCCCGGTGCGCGCACCCCCGCGATTTAAAAAAAATTTTTTTTTTATGTTTTTTTCTGCCTTCAGGGTCCTTCATGGACCCCCTGACAAAGGCTAGGGGGTCAGGAACTCTCTACCCTGCCCCCTTTTCACGTTTGCCACCTTCCTTTTCCACTCTTGCACTGAAAACAAACAAAATGGCGGCCGACACTTCCTGATTTCGACCGATTCGAACGTTGACTGACATGTAACAACCAATCAGAATTATGCTCGCGCACGTTAGGGTGCGCGGCTATAGATATGTATGTGCTTTTAAATGCAATTTTCTCTGGAAATACTGAACAGATTGACTCCATATATGCAAAAGGCACTTCCCTGACCTGAGGACTACCTCTCTGCCAAATTTCAAGTAATTCTGTTCAGCCGTTCGGGCTGTACCTTCGACTAAAGGTCCTATGGGAAAATGCATGGGGAAAACGCGTTTTGGGACCCCCCTTTTTTCTCAGCCCCCGCTTGATGAATCCCCCCAAGACTTTCAGGGTAGGAGCTGAGCGGAACGCCCCATTAGTTTTGAAAATTTCGCGATTCGTCAACCGGCGCCAAAGTTATTCGAAATAGAATTTTGAGATTTCCTATGGAAACACGGTCCTAACTGTAACTATCTACTGGCGCCCGCCAGTAGATAATATATATATATAGGAGGCAAGTTGTGATTCCAACAAGCTGGATATTGACTTTTATTTCACCGTTACTTTGCCGCATATCGCAGAATTCATATGGACACACCTCGTGCAGCACTTACCTGGGCAATGAACTCTGGGGCTTGTAGTTCCCATGAACTACAAACAGTGAGCAATTAACTTAATGAGGGGGTGTGGCGATTTCCACCCAATGGAACTGTGGCAGGGTGATTTTAAACGGGGGAAGGAGACTCCAGAAATATTGATGGCATCTGAGGAAGGCCGAATTACGGCCGAAATGCATTATGCCTTGCATCAAATAAACCACTTCCTCCAGTTTCCCCGCTGTGGCCTCTGCTTCTTTACTTGGTGGAGGAGTTGCAGCTATATTTTGCGCGGTGTCCAGAAACGCGCTACAGGGGCCCCGTTCTTCGAAGTGGCACAGGCTCATCTGGTTTCTGCTTCGGCGGCTTGTTTTCACATCCAAGGTATTGGAATTGCCTGGTGCCCGCCTCTCCTCACAACGGAATCCGAGGCGGCTGCTACGCGGTCCGTGATTTCACGGAGGACCGGAGAGCATTGTCCTCTTGATCCCTGCCCGGCTGACGATGATTGTTGGGAGGTTGGAACGTTCGGGGACTGGAGGAGGCAAGTTGTGATTCCAACAAGCTGGATATTGACTTTTATTTCACCGTTACTTTGCCGCATATCGCAGAATTCATATGGACACACCTCGTGCAGCACTTACCTGGGCAATGAACTCTGGGGCTTGTAGTTCCCATGAACTACAAACAGTGAGCAATTAACTTAATGAGGGGGTGTGGCGATTTCCACCCAATGGAACTGTGGCAGGGTGATTTTAAACGGGGGAAGGAGTCTCCAGAAATATTGATGGCATCTGAGGAAGGCCGAATTACGGCTGAAATGCATTATGCCTTGCATCAAATAAACCACTTCCTCCAGTTTCCCCGCTGTGGCCTCTGCTTCTTTACTTGGTGGAGGAGTTGCAGCTATATATATATATATATATATTCACTTAAAAATCCTCTGCTGATGACGTCAGATATTACATCACTGTATTTAGACACTTATTTACCCATGTCTTCTTCCATTAATCTTTAGCTATACATATATTGCAAATATTTATTTTTCAGAAAGACACATATGTCATCAGTGATGTAATATCTGACTTCATCAGCAGAGGATTGCGGTCGCGTGAGTTATAGTTGCCTGCACTAACTATAACGGGGGAATTTCATTGTTTTTTTACGAGTGAAATGTCCAACTAACTATAACATGTGTGAAACCTATGGTTTTTTAAGTGAATTTGCAAGGTTTTTTAATTGCTAATTCGTAACTATAACGTGTGTGAAACCTATGTTTTTTTCAGTGAATTTGTACGGTTTTTTAAATGCTAAGTTATGTTTTTATAATTTTTTTTTTTTCAGGTTTGTCAAACAAAACAATTTTTTTTTTTCTAAATCGCTAGGTGCGCGCTACCTACGCGCACGGTGCGCTTTGCGCACCGTGCGCGCTTTGTGAGCGCTCGGTGCACTACGCGCACCGAGCACACACGGTTCGCAGTTCGCGCCGTGCGCACAGGGTGCGCGCACCTCACGATGTTTATAAAAATTTTTTTTTTTTCTCCCTTGGGGTCCTTCAGTGAACCCTGACCAGGGCTAGGGGGTCATGAACTGTCCACTCTGCCCACTTTTCACGTTCTCTACCTTTGTTTTTCACCCCCTCAGACTGCGAGAGACAAAATGGCGGCCGACACTTCCTGGTTTCGACCGATTTGAATGTTTACCCACATCTAACAACCAATCAGAATTGCGCTCGCGCACGGCAGGGTGCGCACACCGTTGGCGCACAGTGCTCGCGTATAGATATTGATATGCTTTTAAATGCTATTTTCTCAGGAAATACTGAACAGATTTACACCAGACCTGCAAAAGGCACTTCCTTGACCTTATGGCTACCTCTCTGCCAAATTTCAAGTAATTCTGTGTCTAAAGGTCCTATGGAAAAATGCATGGGGAAAACGCGTTTTGGGACCCCCCTTTTTTCTCGGCCCCTACTTGACGAATCACCCCGAGACTTTCAGGGTAGGAGCTGAACGGAGCGCCCCATTAGTTTTGAAAATTTCGCGATATTACATCACTGTATTTAGACACTTATTTACCCATGTATTCTTCCATTAATCTTTAGCTATACATATATTACAAATATTTATTTTACAGAAAGACACATATGTCATCAGTGATGTAATATCTGACGTCATCAGCAGAGGATTGCGGTCGCGTGAGTTATAGTTGCCTGCACTAACTATAACGGGGGAATTTCATTGGTTTTTTACGAGTGAAATGTCCAGCTAACTATAACATGTGTGACACCTATGGTTTTTTCAGTGAATTTGCAAGGTTTTTTAAAAGCTAATTCCTAACTATAATGTGTGTGAAACCTATGGTTTTTTCAGTGAATTTGTACGGTTTTTTAAATGCTAAGTTATGTTTTTTTTTTTGTAAAAATTTTTTCAGGTTTTACACCGTCCCCCAAGGGAAAAAAAACATTTTTTTTTAAAATCGCGAGGTGCGCGCACCCAGCGTGCACTGCGAACCGTGCGCGCACGGTGCGCTTCGCGCACCTTGCGGCTCTGTGAGCACTCGGTGCGCTTCGCGCACCGATCCCCCACGGTTCGCTGTGCGCACTGGGTGCGCGCACTTCGCGATTTAAAAATTGTTTGTTGTTTCCTTGGGGGTCCTTCTATGACCCCCTGACCAAGGCTAGGGGGTCAGGAACTGTCCACTCTGCCCCATTTTCACGTTCTCCACCTTTGATTTTCGCCCCCTCAGACTGCGAGAGACAAAATGGCGGCCGACACTTCCTGGTTTCGACCGATTCAAATGTTTATGACATCTAACAACCAATCAGAATTGCGCTCGCGCACGGCAGGGTGCGCGCACGGGGCTTGCACAGTGCGCGCACGGTGCGCGCGTATAGATATTGATATGCTTTTAAATGCTATTTTCTCAGGAAATACTGAACAGATTTACACCAGACCTGCAAAAGCACTTCCTTGACCTTATGGCTACCTCTCTGCCAAATTCCAAGTATTTCTGTTCAGCCGTTCGGGCTGTAGCTGTGTCTAAAGGTCCTATGGAAAAATGCATGGGGAAAACGCGTTTTGGGACCCCCCTTTTTTCTCGGCCCCCGCTTGACGAATCACCCCGAGACTTTCAGGGTAGGAGCTGAACGGAGCGCCCCATTAGTTTTGAAAATTTTGCGAGGATTCGTCAACCGGCGCCAAAGTTATTCAAAATAGAATTTTGAGATTTCCTATGGAAACACGGTCCTAACTATAACTATCTACTGGTGACCGCCAGTAGATAATATATATAATATATATATATATATATATATATATATATATGTATTTATACATATTAAGCCTGGGCAAAGCACTACGCTACGCTTGCGTAGTTTGCGCTACTTCGCACTACGTGAATTGCACGCAGCACAGTGCAATAACGCGTAGCGTAGCTTAGCGTAGTGCAGCGGTCATTTTTTGCTTGCTCGCGGTCCTCAACGTCAAGTTGGCGACCGCGAACAAGCAAAATGACATCCCGGCAAGACTTTTTCCTCGTTCGCGATCAGCAACATCAAGTTGGCGATCGGGAGTGTGGAAATTAAACCTCCCGGCGAGATTCTCAACGTGGGGAGGTCAGGTTTCTCATTGCGAGTGGTCGCGTATGCTCGCGACCGCTCGCGATGAGAAACTACCAGTCTGCGTTGAGAAAGCTGCCGCGCGCGTAAAAATCTACTTGAGCGGCAGAAAACTACAGCTCGCACTGTGCATGATGCCGTTTTCAATGATTGCACAGTGCCGGATGCTTGTCCGCACTGTGCAATCATTGAAAACGGCATCTTGCACAGTGCGAACAGGGTACTACGCAGTTTGCGAAGTGCTATGCGTAGCTCGCGTAGTGCGAAGTGCACTTTGCGTAGCTACGCGTAGCGCTACTTCACGAACTATGCCCAGGGTTAATATATATATATATATTCACTGAAAAAACCATAGGTTTCAGGGGTGTTATAGTTAGCTGGACATTTCACTCGTACAAAACCATTGAAATTCCTCCGTTATAGTTAATTCTGCTAACTATAATTTGTGCGCCCGCAATCCACTGCCGAAGATGTCACATATTACATCATTCATGACATGGTCAGTGACATCACTGATGACATCATTGATGACATCATCCAGTGAATGTGGTTTGGTTCGTTATTTAAATATGTATTATATATATATAGCAATCTGCTTTGAAGAATGAGTGGGTATATAAATATCTGGATGGAGGATTTAGTAGCAGTGTGATTGACTGTTTACTTGACTAATTTATAGTGTCTCACTAAATATATTGGATAGTGATTAAACTGTGTGAATATCTGTATCACTTTGTCAGTTGGTTACTAGCTACGTGAAGGTCTATATTAGTTATTGATTCGTTAACTTATTTGTATGGGAGAGCGAATATGTGTGTGGTTCGGTGGGGGGTGTGTAACTGCCCAAAGATGTGTGAATAGTTGATTCAGTAGGTATATGAGGTTAAGACTGCATGTTATAACAGTTGTTTGGGTGAGTGCATATCTTTATGGGTGTGGTGATGAGCAAATATATTTCTCAATGGTACATGACCAAAAAACAAGAAAAATAAAAGGCAGCGTACGTGACAGTTGTTGTATATAAATAAGTATACATAAGACTCAGTGATTGTATGACTGATTGTATGGATACCTGTATACTTGTAATAGTGAGTTACTATCTATATGAATAAATGAAGTGGTGTTTGTATAAGTGTGTACCTGACTAAATGTAAGTATGATCTATTGTTTGGATAAGTGAGAAGGATGACTGCATAAGTGAATAGGATGTGTGCTGGTGTGTAATGTCGATATAGGTGTATAAGTATATTTGATATTGTTCTATTGATCATTGACAGCATGTATGAGTGAATCTATAGGTAAGTGATTAGATGTGTGTGTAGATCTAGGGATCACTGAGTGGGTTTTTAGAAACTTGTATTGGTGTGTCAATGGATTCAAATATGGTACTCTGTATTTTACAGTGAGTGATGAAAGGTTATACTAGTGTATGATAAGGTGTATCTGATTGTCACGTGGATGATGTCATCAGTGATGTCATTTGAGATGTCATCAGTGATGTCATCAGTAATGTCACTGACCATGTCATGAATGATGTAATATGTGACATCATCAGCAGAGGATTGCGGGCGCGCGAGTTATAGTTAGCAGAATTAACTATAACGGAGGAATTTCAATGGTTTTGTACGAGTGAAATGTCCAGCTAACTATAATACCCCTGAACCCTATGGGCTAGTTGGCCCCCAGGGACCCTCAGGATTGAAGAGGAATTAATTCCACAACTTAAAATGGACCACCGGGCGTGTTTGCACACATGTCACCTCTGGCCCCGTCCCCTCCCTTCACCACTGTGCAAACGCACCCCGTGGCGCATTTTAAGTTGGGGGATTAACTCCCCTTGAATCCTGAGGGTCCCTGGGGTGCAACTAGCTCACCAGCTACCTCCATTAAGCGCCACAGAGCTGCGTTGCAGAGAGGCGTAAAAAGGGGCGTGGCCTCAGAACACCTCTCTGCAACGCTGCCCCCTGGCGCATACTGGAGGTTGCTAGTGGGCTAGTTGGCCCCCAGGGACCCACAGTATTCAAGGGGAATTAATTCCCCAATTTAAAAGGCGCCACAGGGCGCGTTTGCAGAGTGTTTTTGTGAGGGGGCGGCGCCTAGGGACGATCGCGTGTCTTTTTATTTGGAATTTTTTTGAAAGGGGGGCTGTGTGGCCTCCTTCCTTTTACTCTTTTGGGGCCCATCCCCCAGGGCCTGACCCCCTATTTAAAATAAAAATAATTCATGTACATGAAGGGGGCCGCGTGGCCCCCCTCCCGTGGCCAATTCTGGGCCCCGCGGACCCCATCCCCCGGGGCATGGGCAATTTAAAAAAAAAAATTTATGGAGGGGGGCTGCGTAGCCCCCCTCCCCAGACCACCTGTGGCCCCGGGGACCCCATCCCCCGGGGTCGGCCTTTGTTTTTTATTTTGGGGAGGGGGGCCACGTGGCCCCCCTCCCAGGCCACTAATAGCCCCGGGACCCCATTCCCCGGGGCTGGCCACCTCGTTGGGGACCATGGGGGGTCCCTAATCCCCCCCACGGTCCCAGTCGGCTCCCCGCCTCCTGCAGGAGCCAGCATTGCTTTTCCACATGGGGAGCAGCTAACATGCTGCTCCCCATGTGGAAAAGCAATCTGCTTTGCTTCATTGAAGCAAGAGCAGGTTTCCCAGCTCTCGCTTCAATGAAGCAAAGCAGTTTGCAATGACAGGGTGGGAGCCGCGCGGCTCCTGCCCTGTCATTGCAAACTACAGTGTGCCAGGGGTGGGCACCCCGGGACACTGCAGGAGCTGGCCCTGGGGGGTGGCGGTCCCCAGGGCCATCAAAGGCTCCAGGGGGGGGCCGTGTGGCCCTCCTCACACTTAAATTAAAGCCCCGGGGGTGGTCCTCCCCGGGGCTTGGGGGTCCGTAACGGACCCCCTATGTTAAATATTTAGTGTGCCGGGGAGGTGGCGGCCCCCGGGGCATGTGGGGGGCAGTGAGCCCCCGCATATATTATCACAAAGCCCTGTGGGTGGCAGTCCCCGGGGCTTGGGGGGGCCTTTGAGCCCCCCACCTATGTATATTAAAGCCCCGGGGGTTTGAGGTCCCGGGGCTGGGGGGGAGCTGAGAGCCCCCCATAATTCAGTAAAGCCCCCTGGGCCCCCCATTCAAATATGCATATTGCCCCCGGGAATTGGCCCCCCCGGGGGCTAATTAAAAAGAGTGGGAGACCGCACTTTGTTTTTTTTTTCACTGTGAGATGCGCGGATCCTAAGCGCATCCCGCGATTTAAAAAAAAAAAAAAACATTTTTGGCCTTGAGCAGGCCTAGGGGGTTAGGGTGTTACTACCTCATCCCCTTTTTGCGTTTTTTTCACTGCTTTCTTGTGCTTCGGTTACCGAGGCACAAAATGGCTGCCAACACTTCCTGGCTTGAAGTGTTGACAGCCAATTAGCATAAAGCTCATGCTCGGGAGGATCCGCGGCCCTAGATATATCTATCTTTTTACTTTTGAATATCTCGGGAACTACTGAACGGATTTACACCATTTAACCAAAAGGCACGAGTGTGAACCAAGGGCTACCTCTTTGCCACATTTGGTGTAATTCCGTTAGCAGTTCGGGCTGTAGCTGCGACTAACGGTCCCTATGGAAAATTGCATGGGGAAAACACGTTTTGGGACCCCCTTTTTTCTTGACCCCCGCTTGACGAATCACCCCGAGACTTTCAGGGTAGGAGCGGACCGGAGCAGGCCAAGAGTTTTGAATATTTCGCGAAGATTCGTCAACCGGCACCAAAGTTATTCCAAATAGAATGTTGCAGATTTCCTATGGATAATAGATCCTAAATATAACTACCTACTGGCAACCACCAGTAGGTAATATATATATATATATATACATATATATATATTTTCGCCTTCGTTTCCCCGAGGGGATTCCCCACGCACTCACGGACAGAAGCCAAACTTAGCCAATAAAGTTTAGTTTAGTTATAATCCATTTAATCCATTTAATCACAGCGTGCCAGTTCAAACAAAGGACTCTACGCGTTTCACCTCCCCTGAGGCTTGTTCACGAGATTTACCAATGATACAAGGTTTTTTTCTTTTTTTTAAATACATCTAAAAAAACGTGAAGTGACATCACATCCTGTTTTAGTGCAGCAAGGAATTGTGGTCTTCGTAGTTTCTAACCCTATTTGCCACATTTTTAATACATTTTTAACTGACAATATATCTGCAAAATTTTATAGACAAAATTGACATTTGTGCAACCAATTTGCAATTAAGGTTTATCAGGTTGACTACAGTTTAGTCATGTAACTAATTGTTCCTTTCCTTCTATTTATAGACTGTTACGATCTTACGATAATTTCACCCTCCAGTGGGTCAATATGAAACAAAGACAATTAATATATTTGCTAATGCTGTATATAGGGCCCTCCAGTGGGCCTGACCTGAATCTCATTTTTGTATATATTTATAAAGCAGTTATATGACAATCAAACCTCAATTAATTTATCAGTTTCAATTGCTGCCTAGTGACACCCCATGTTGACAAAACAAAATTTGTGAAAAACAATCAAACCCTAAAATATTAAAATACAGGAGGCCAAAGTTCATGTCCTTATCATTCTATGACCTTATCTATAGTAATGAAAATTTATAGATGATAATGGAGTTCTTCATCCTGATTTAACCCATGAGGAGTCAGAGTCCTGAAATTTAGAATGTGTTTCGACTCTTTCTGCCTGAGAGTTCTCTCACGATCACCTCCTCTGGGATGCATTCCCACCGCTTCGACAGCGTAAAATTTAAGTTCTTTCCAGTTGCCATGATGTTCTTTTTCCATGTGCTTGGCCACCGCATTACTTCTGTCGGTGTTTATCGTGGCCCTCACATGCTCCAGTATACGTTTTTTTAACTCGCACTTGGTGCTTCCCACGTACTTGAGAGAACAGGGACACTCAATGATGTAAACGACAAATTGACTTTTACAGTTAATCAATTGTTGGATTTTCCACATTCGTTTGTTGGCCATTTTAATTTCCTTCATGTTTTGAGCAATGGTACAGACCTTGCAGCATGTGCATTTGAAAAAGCCAATAGGTTTTAACCAATTTGTCTGGTTTTTTTTACCCAAAAAGTGACTATGAACCAATTGGTCTTTAAGGTTTTTTGTCCGTCTGTATGTAATGTTGGGGTGATCCCCCACAATGCTTGAAGTTGTTTGATCCATTTTTAAAATATGCCAGTTCTTGCGCAGTATTTTGATCAATTGTGGATTGTCAGTGGAGTGAGTAGTTATGAATCTTATTTGATTTTCATCCTGTTTCTCATTTACTTTTTCTTTCAACAGATCAGTTCTCTTAATACTCATGGTTCTCTTTAAGGACTCCTGGATTGTTTTCTCGCTGTAATTTCTTTTCTTGAAGCGTGTGATTGCTTGGTTGCGATGTTTTAACCATTCTTCTTCTTTTGAGCATATTCTCTTAATTCTGAGAAACTCCCCATAGGGGATGTTCTTGATCAAGCTCTTTTGATGGAACGATTCAGCATGTAGAACTGCATTCATTGCAGTGTCTTTACGATGTAAGGTTGTATGAATCATATTCCCCAAAATGTAGATTTCAGTATCCAGAAAGACAACTTTTTCTTCACTGATATTGTATGTGAATTTTAAGTTGAATTCAGATGTGTTTAAAATCTCAAAGTATTCCGCAAATTCTTTTTCAGATCCTTCCCAAATTATGAATAGATCGTCTATGTATCTAAACCAAGCTATGGTTTTATTTACATAGACATCATGTTCACTGCTCCAAGCCCAAGTCTGCTCCCATAGGCCCATCGTTAAGCAGGCATATGATGGACTAAAGGAAAATCCCATTGCTGTCCCCTTTGTTTGACGAAAGATTTCCTCACCGAACATAAATGTGTTTTGTTCCAGACATGTCTGTATCATTTGTAATAACATCACATTATGATCAGAGAATTGAATGTTTCTTTCTGAGAGGAAGTGTTTACATGCTTTCAAACCAATGTCATTTTGGATGTTCGAGTATAGTGATATGACATCCATTGTTACTAATTTGTAGTTTGTTTGCCAAGGTGTATCCTGTAAATGTCTCAATAGGTCCCCTGTATCTTGCAAATAGGAACTCAAATTCTTTACATATGGCAACAAAAATACATCTAAAAAATTGGCCATTGGTTCCAACAAAGCTCCTTTCGCCGAGATTATTGGCCTCCCTGGTGGTTGCAGTGGATTTTTATGTATCTTAGGAAGGAAATAAATGGTTGCCATTTTCGGATGTTCCATGGTCAGATATTTCACTTCGTCATCATTCAACAGGTTTTGTTTGTTCCAATTATTTAGCTTGATATCCAATTCTTCCTTCCATTTTTTTGTGGGGTTCATTTTTAGTTTCTCATAGTATTCTTTATTTTGTAGTTGTGAGTATGCCTCTTTGATATATGCATCTTTTTCTAGGATGATGATGTTACCCCCCTTATCAGCCATTTTTATTTCAATGGAGTCGTCATTTTTAAGTCCAAGCAAGGCTTTACGTTCTTCAAATGAGAGGTTGTCTTGTTTTTTCGAGTGGTTTATTTTATAAAGATCTTTTATGACACACTCGTGGAAAAGATCAATTTTGTTCCCATGTGGCAATTGTGGATAAAACTTGGATTGTGCTGTCTTGTAACTGCAGCCAGCTCCCAACTGGTCGCAGTATGATCGTAGCTCACTTTCCTGATGTCCTGGATTTTTATCCAGATCCATTAATGTGATAAATTGTGTCGCATCTTTTGCCTGCAATACCATTTCTGGTGTCTCAACGGTTTTGTGGTGTGACGCCATTTTAGGATTTTCCGCAAACAGCTTTGCTAATTTGATTTTGCGAACATATTTATATAGGTCAATTCTTGTTTCAGCAAGATCAATGCCAGTAGTGGGGCAGAAATTTAAGCCGCGTTGGAGAAGTTTTGTTTCAGTGTTAGTTAAGATTTTTTTGGAGAGGTTTATAACCTGTAACTCTTGATTGTCATTTGCGCCCAAATCATTTGGATTGACTAATTCCATTTCTGTCGCATGCTTCTCGTCGTTGTTCCCACTCGACTGAAAATAGGGTTTGCGCTGCCGCTTGCCTCTTCTTGTTGATTTCTGCGGCCGTTTCCACGTCCCCTGCCTCTTCCTCGATTGTTGGATTGTGGCATTCCCATATTTTTCTCCCAGTTTTTTTGTTGCAACGCTAATCTCATCTTCCCTAAAAAAGAGCATTTAACTCTTGCGTCAGTTTGATCACCTTCCACATCACTTACATCAGTTGATGTTAATGAGGATAGACTACTGCTGTTTGTAGCCATATCTAATTTGTCCTGTTGTTTCAAACGGTCATATTTCCTCGCATAGGTAAAGATACGACCCTCCAAGTAATCCTCTTTGTCTCGTTGGAACTTCGATTGTTTTCTAGCTTTTGCAGTTTCCTCATGTTTCTCTATGTACTGTTCCAATTCTTCTTTGAATTTTAATAAATCTGGGTTCATAACCACCGTTGCCAGTTCCTTTTCCATTTCTCTTAGTTGTGTGGTTGTTTTATCAAGGGCTATTTGGATATGTTTAACTAAAATTTCCATTAATCCTAGTGAATATTTCAGGATGTACTCACCCCATTCACTCAATAATTCATTGCTGGTATCTGAATGATTGGGCATTAATCCAATGCGAAGCCCACGTGGTACTCTTTTTACCTCCAAATACTTTTTCAAGGAAGTTACTTCCCACCACTTGTTTATTTCTTTTTTTGACAATTTCTCCCATGTGCGCAGTCTATTTTTCACATCAGTTCTATGTGTGCTGCTATGACTGATGTGAAAAATAGACTGCGCACATGGGAGAAATTGTCAAAAAAAGAAATAAACAAGTGGTGGGAAGTAACTTCCTTGAAAAAGTATTTGGAGGTAAAAAGAGTACCACGTGAGCTTCGCATTGGATTAATGCCCAATCATTCAGATACCAGCAATGAATTATTGAGTGAATGGGGTGAGTACATCCTGAAATCTTCACTAGGATTAATGGAAATTTTAGTTAAACATATCCAAATAGCCCTTGATAAAACAACCACACAACTAAGAGAAATGGAAAAGGAACTGGCAACGGTGGTTATGAACCCAGATTTATTAAAATTCAAAGAAGAATTTGAACAGTACATAGAGAAACATGAGGAAACTGTAAAAGCTAGAAAACAATTGAAGTTCCAACGAGACAAAGAGGATTACTTGGAGGGTCGTATCTTTACCTATGCGAGGAAATATGACCGTTTGAAACAACAGGACAAATTAGATATGGCTACAAACAGCAGTAGTCTATCCTCATTAACATCAACTGATGTAAGTGATGTGGAAGGTGATCAAACTGACGCAAGAGTTAAATGCTCTTTTTTAGGGGAGATGAGATTAGCGTTGCAACAAAAAAACTGGGAGAAAAATATGGGAATGCCACAATCCAACAATCGAGGAAGAGGCAGGGGACGTGGAAACGCCCGCAGAAATCAACAAGAAGAGGCAAGCGGCAGCGCAAACCCTATTTTCAGTCGAGTGGGAACAACGACGAGAAGCATGCGACAGAAATGGAATTAGTCAATCCAAATGATTTGGTCGCAAATGACAATCAAGAGTTACAGGTTATAAACCTCTCCAAAAAAATCTTAACTAACACTGAAACAAAACTTCTCCAACGCGGCTTAAATTTCTGCCCCACTACTGGCATTGATCTTGCTGAAACAAGAATTGACCTATATAAATATGTTCGCAAAATCAAATTAGCAAAGCTGTTTGCGGAAAATCCTAAAATGGCGTCACACCACAAAACCGTTGAGACACCAGAAATGGTATTGCAGGCAAAAGATGCGACACAATTTATCACATTAATGGATCTGGATAAAAATCCAGGACATCAGGAAAGTGAGCTACGATCATACTGCGACCAGTTGGGAGCTGGCTGCAGTTACAAGAAAGCACAATCCAAGTTTTATCCACAATTGCCACATGGGAACAAAATTGATCTTTTCCACGAGTGTGTCATAAAAGATCTTTATAAAATAAACCACTCGAAAAAACAAGACAACCTCTCATTTGAAGAACGTAAAGCCTTGCTTGGACTTAAAAATGACGACTCCATTGAAATAAAAATGGCTGATAAGGGGGGTAACATCATCATCCTAGAAAAAGATGCATATATCAAAGAGGCATACTCACAACTACAAAATAAAGAATACTATGAGAAACTAAAAATGAACCCCACAAAAAAATGGAAGGAAGAATTGGATATCAAGCTAAATAATTGGAACAAACAAAACCTGTTGAATGATGACGAAGTGAAATATCTGACCATGGAACATCCGAAAATGGCAACCATTTATTTCCTTCCCAAGATACATAAAAATCCACTGCAACCACCAGGGAGGCCAATAATCTCGGCGAAAGGAGCTTTGTTGGAACCAATGGCCAATTTTTTAGATGTATTTTTGTTGCCATATGTAAAGAATTTGAGTTCCTATTTGCAAGATACAGGGGACCTATTGAGACATTTACAGGATACACCTTGGCAAACAAACTACAAATTAGTAACAATGGATGTCATATCACTATACTCGAACATCCAAAATGACATTGGTTTGAAAGCATGTAAACACTTCCTCTCAGAAAGAAACATTCAATTCTCTGATCATAATGTGATGTTATTACAAATGATACAGACATGTCTGGAACAAAACACATTTATGTTCGGTGAGGAAATCTTTCGTCAAACAAAGGGGACAGCAATGGGATTTTCCTTTAGTCCATCATATGCCTGCTTAACGATGGGCCTATGGGAGCAGACTTGGGCTTGGAGCAGTGAACATGATGTCTATGTAAATAAAATCATAGCTTGGTTTAGATACATAGACGATCTATTCATAATTTGGGAAGGATCTGAAAAAGAATTTGCGGAATACTTTGAGATTTTAAACACATCTGAATTCAACTTAAAATTCACATACAATATCAGTGAAGAAAAAGTTGTCTTTCTGGATACTGAAATCTACATTTTGGGGAATATGATTCACACAACCTTACATCGTAAAGACACTGCAACGAATGCAGTTCTACGTGCTGAATCGTTCCATCAAAAGAGCTTGATCAAGAACATCCCCTATGGGGAGTTTCTCAGAATTTAGAGAATATGCTCAAAAGAAGAAGAATGGTTAAAACATCGCAACCAAGCAATCACACGCTTCAAGAAAAGAAATTACAGCGAGAAAACAATCCAGGAGTCCTTAAAGAGAACCATGAGTATTAAGAGAACTGATCTGTTGAAAGAAAAAGTAAATGAGAAACAGGATGAAAATCAAATAAGATTCATAACTACTCACTCCACTGACAATCCACAATTGATCAAAATACTGCGCAAGAACTGGCATATTTTAAAAATGGATCAAACAACTTCAAGCATTGTGGGGGATCACCCCAACATTACATACAGACGGACAAAAAACCTTAAAGACCAATTGGTTCATAGTCACTTTTTGGGTAAAAAAAAACAGACAAATTGGTTAAAACCTATTGGCTTTTTCAAATGCACATGCTGCAAGGTCTGTACCATTGCTCAAAACATGAAGGAAATTAAAATGGCCAACAAACGAATGTGGAAAATCCAACAATTGATTAACTGTAAAAGTCAATTTGTCGTTTACATCATTGAGTGTCCCTGTTCTCTCAAGTACGTGGGAAGCACCAAGTGCGAGTTAAAAAAACGTATACTGGAGCATGTGAGGGCCACGATAAACACCGACAGAAGTAATGTGGTGGCCAAGCACATGGAAAAAGAACATCATGGCAACTGGAAAGAACTTAAATTTTACGCTGTCGAAGCGGTGGGAATGCATCCCAGAGGAGGTGATCGTGAGAGAACTCTCAGGCAGAAAGAGTCGAAACACATTCTAAATTTCAGGACTCTGACTCCTCATGGGTTAAATCAGGATGAAGAACTCCATTATCATCTATAAATTTTCATTACTATAGATAAGGTCATAGAATGATAAGGACATGAACTTTGGCCTCCTGTATTTTAATATTTTAGTGTTTGATTGTTTTTCACAAATTTTGTTTTGTCAACATGGGGTGTCACTAGGCAGCAATTGAAACTGATAAATTAATTGAGGTTTGATTGTCATATAACTGCTTTATAAATATATACAAAAATGAGATTCAGGTCAGGCCCACTGGAGGGCCCTATATACAGCATTAGCAAATATATTATATGTCTTTGTTTCATATTGACCCACTGGAGGGTGAAATTATCGTAAGATCGTAACAGTCTATAAATAGAAGGAAAGGAACAATTAGTTACATGACTAAACTGTAGTCAACCTGATAAACCTTAATTGCAAATTGGTTGCACAAATGTCAATTTTGTCTATAAAATTTTGCAGATATATTGTCAGTTAAAAATGTATTAAAAATGTGGCAAATAGGGTTAGAAACTACGAAGACCACAATTCCTTGCTGCACTAAAACAGGATGTGATGTCACTTCACGTTTTTTTAGATGTATTGAAAAAAAGAAAAAAACCTTGTATCATTGGTAAATCTCGTGAACAAGCCTCAGGGGAGGTGAAACGCGTAGAGTCCTTTGTTTGAACTGGCAGGCTGTGATTAAATGGATTAAATGGATTAAATGGATTACAACTAAACTAAACTTTATTGGCTAAGTTTGGCTTCTGTCCGTGAGTGCGTGGGGAATCCCCTCGGGGAAACGAAGGCGAAACTACAAACGGCTTGGCCCTGCCGTACCTCATTCGCACCGCCATAGAGCGCCTGGAATCCGAAAGTGGGCCGTTTTGCGGAAAACATATATATATTACCTACTGGCGGTCGCCAGTAGGTAGTTATAGTTAGGACCCCTTTTCCATAGGAAATCCGCAACATTCTATTTTGAATAACTTTGGCGCCGGTCGACGAATCCTCGCGAATTTTTCAAAATAGGTGGGGCGCTATGCTCCGCTCCTACCCTGAAAGTCTCGGGGGGATTCGTCAAGCGGGGGCTGAGATAAAAGGGGGTCCCAAAACGCGTTTTTCCCATGCATTTTTCCATAGGACCTTTAGACAGGGCTACAGCCCGAACGGCTGAACAGATTTACTTGAAATTTGGCAGAGAGGTAGTCCTCAGGTCAAGGAAGTGCCTTTTGTAGGTTTGGTGTAAATCTGTTCGGTAGATTCTGAGAAAATAGCCTTTAAATCAATATATATATCTGAGCCAGCTTACGGTGCGCTTACGGTACGCTTACCGTACGCGTACGGTGGCGTGCGCGAGCGCGATTCTGATTGGCTCTTCGATCTTAGTAAACATTCGAATCGGCCGAAACCAGGAAGCGGCGGCCGCCATTTTCTCTCTCGCACTGAGAGTTAGATTGTAAAATAAAGTCAAAAATCATATAAAGGGGCTGTTAAGACAACTCCCACACACATAGCCATGTTGAGGGAGTCCCCACTGACCCCCCAAGGGCAAAAATGCAATTTTTATTTTTTCGCTAATTTCGCCGATTACGCTTACCGTACGCGTACGGTAAAAAAATGGAAATAAAAAAAACACTATCCACACTCACCCCACCCCCTGTGCTTTTGGTGGCCGAAGGCCTCCAAATGTACAGGGCATATTAGAGATGACAAAAACTAAATATTATAAACAAAAATAATAAAAGAAAAAATTATCCACACTCTCTCCACCCCGTGTGCAAATGGTGCCCGAAGGGCACCATTTGTGCATGGCTTATAAAAATTACGAAAAATTAAAATATTACCGTGCACGGAACGAACTGCGTTAAGTGGGCGCGCACGCCACGAATGGCGTAAAGTAACTTAGCATTTAAAAAACCGTACAAATTCACTGAAAAAACCATAGGTTTCACACACGTTATAGTTAGGAATTAGCATTTAAAAAACCTTGCAAATTCACTGAAAAAACCATAGGTTTCACACATGTTATAGTTAGCGGAAATTTTACTGATAAAAAACCAGTGAAATTGCCCCGTTATAGTTAGTGCTGGCAACTATAACTCACGCGACCGCAATCTTCTGCTGATGACATATGTGTCTTTATGAAAAAAAAATATTTGTAATATATGTATAGCTAAAAATGTATGGAAGAAGACATGGGCAAATAAGTGTCTAAATACAGTATTAGCATCAGCAGAGGATTGCGGTCGCGTGAGTTATAGTTGCCAGCACTAACTATAACGGGGCAATTTCACTGGTTTTTTATCAGTAAAATTTCCGCTAACTATAACATGTGTGAAACCTATGGTTTTTTCAGTGAATATATATATGCACGCAAATCCCCGCTTGCCACTGCCTCACTCGGGCAGAAAAAGACGAAGAGCGGACCCAGAAGATGGTGCCAATCAGAATATTTTTATTTGATTACTCGCCCTAGCCTGACCACCATAACGCGTTTCGACCCCCACTCGGGACTTGATCATATATATATATATATATATATTTACGCAAAGTACAGTAGGTTACTTGGAAGGAGGGTTATTGAATAATGGCCTTGGATGTCACATCCCTCTACATGAGTATCAAACATGATGATGGATTACGAGCGGTACGTCATTATCTATCCCAGAGACCCCAGCAGTTTAATTACCACAGTGAAATGTTATTACACATGTTGGAGCATTGTTTGAAAAATAACATTTTTATGTATAACAATTTGCTGTCTCAACAGCTGCAGGGCGTGGCAATGGGGGCCAGTTTTTCCCCCAGCTACGCCTGTTTGCACATGGGTAGCTGGGCGGAACTGGTCCTCAGTGTCCAGCACAAATCAACCCTTGACAAAAATGTAATTGGTAGCGATACATTGACGACCTGTTTGTAGTATGGAATGGCACTAAGGAACAGGGGAGGTGTTAGTACCCAAATAAATGTCAATAACTTGAATCTCCAATTCACAGAAAACATGAGCCAGTCTTCTATCTCTTTCCTGGACACGGAGGTGTACATCAGTAATAACAACATGGAGACTGGGCTGTTTAGAAAGAGCACCTCCGGCAACACGATCTTACATGCAGGTAGCGCTCACTCAGCACATTTAATAGCAAGTATTCCATACGGGGAGATGCTCCGGGTTTGTAGTAATAACACGATTTGAAACAGGCACAACTGGCCAGTAAACTTAGGTTTCTTGAGAGGGGATACACAGAACAGACTATTGACAGTGTCATAGTCAAATCTATGAGACATAACAGACAGGTACTTCTTGCCACAAATGGAATTATTGAACAAACTGAGACACAAGCCAAAACAACATGTAGGGAGCAAGTAGGGAGTAAACCCAGTCCATTCAGAATCATCACAGGCTACAGTAAGCAGCTTTCTGATCTGTACAAGATCATTAACAGAAACTGGCCCACGGTTCTAAGTGACCCGGTCATAGGTCCAACTCTACCTCGCAAGGCCTCCATTACTTTTAGCAAGGCTCCCTCCATGAAAGACATGAAAGACAGTCTAGTCAACACCAGTCCTGAGGCCATTGAGAAAACGACAGGGCTCCAGACAAACAGTGAATTTTATAAATGTAAGACTTGTAAGTCCTGTACTCATGGAATCAACATGAAAACTTACACAGATGCCTTCAGTAACAGTGAACATCAAATTAGTAAAGTACTCACCTGCAAAACTGAATATGCGGTATATATACTCATGTGCCCTTGTGGACTTAAGTACGTAGGGAGTACCAAGCATGTGGTGCACACACGTATTCTTCAGCATCTTCGGGCAATAGCCAACCAGGGTAACACCTACCCCGTGGCTAGGCATTTTAAGGAGGTGCACCATAGTAACAGCCAGGGCTTGAAATATTTTGTAATTGATGCCGTCAAATCAAGTAGGAGGGGGGATGACAGAGAGTCTAAGCTTCATAAGTTAGAGACTAGATACATCCTTCAGCTAGACTCCAAAAACCCTGGCGGCCTTAACATCACTGAAGATTTGCACACATGTTTAGCTTAGATTCTGGTTTTTAGATATTTACATGAGAAAGATGAAATCGGAGAATCTCTCCTTTTTTAGTATTTATTTATTTATTAAAACACTATTTTATGGATCTACAGGTTCATTGGAGAGCGCGAGATAGCACAGGCACTAGCGCGTGCTATGCGATATGCGCCTTGGAGTGTAATATGCACAGGGCAGTGTTGTGTAACATAACTAGTCTCTACAGTTGTAATATAAAATATGTGCTGGGGAGTGTAACGTTGCATATGCACTGTGACAAAGATATGGATCCCAGATTGTAATATGTATGGCATAGCGCTGTGCGTTATAACATACACATCGAGGAAGGCACGTTAGATGGGGCAATATAAACCGTGCGAAGACAAGTGTGGCATGACATATTCACGGGGTGGTGTTACAGTGCACATGGGCTAGAGAGTGTCATAGCATACGCACTAGCTGGTGGAATACAACACAGAGGTGTGAGGCAATCGGCGGGCACTGGTGGGTGTAACACAGCATTGGGCTCAGCCAGGAGCACGATGTGACTCTCAAGTGAGGTTCGTCTCCTTTCCAGACTCATTATATAGGGAAATCCATCCCCAGTGGGCGTGGCTGCAAAGCATCATGGACTTCGTAGTACTGCTGGCACATTACTCAGGTGAGCCTGTTGCACAAATTCACGAATTAAAATCCAAATCAATCCACTGTGGGTTTCTGTGTCGTGTTCATAATTCACTCCTGCACCTCAGTGCCTCCATTCCAGCACCAGCCCGATACCTGCCCACACCGGTTGGCGTCGCTTCGGGTCCACGTTTCAGCAGCGGTGCTCTTCCACAGCTGGGTAAGCCGTAAACATCAAGCCGCAAAGAGTCCCCTTACTCTGACTTACTTACTGACTTGCTGTGAAGTTTTCCTTTTCGTTGCTTGCAGCCTCCATTAAAATTCCTATAGCAATACTTACCAGTGTGAAGGCTCTTCCGTAGGGGACTCTTTGCGGCTTGATATATATATATATATATATATATATATATATATATATATATATATATATATATATATATATATATATATATATATATATATATATATATAAATTCACTGAAAAAACCATGGGTTTCAGACATGTTATAGCTAGTTGGACATTTCACTCATACAAAACCATAGAAATTGCCCTGTTATAGTTAGTTCAGCTAACTATAACTCGCGTTCCCACAATGCACTGCTGATGACGTCACATATTACATCATTCATGACATGGTCAGTGACATCACTGATGACATCACTGATGACATCTCAAATGACGCAGTCCAGTACGCAAGACACATTGCTCCCAGTGCGGCCCTCTCGGACCACGCATCATCGCAGGGTGCACACACGCTGAGTGCTTCAGGTGCCACTAACTCAGTGCACCCCAAGTTATCACCACATGCCCTTATTGAGGCAGAATTCAATAGACAAAAGACATTGGTCAGAGTGCGTTCCCCCCGGACCACACATCATCGCAGGGTACGTACATGTTCAGCGCCAAAGTTACTTCTGACTCACTGCACCACAAGTCATCGCCACGTGGCCTTATTGAGGCAGAATTCAACTCAAGTCGCAAAACATCATGCCACTAACCCTGTTCAACACAAGCTGGCGATACGTGGTGCCACTAACCCTGTTCAACACAAGCCAGAGACACGTGATGCCACTAACTCTGTTCAACACAAGCCGATCCCACATGTGGAACTGTGTCCTGAGTCCTGAATGGCAGTGACCCCGACTTCGTGGCAGCGACCACAGCACCAGACTCCCTTCGATTAGTGACACGTATTTGCATATGGAGGCCGGCGACACGTGGTGCCACTGAACCTAAACTATGCAGGCCGGTGGGGCCACCAACCTATGAGCGTGGCTTTGGGCCCTTGCTCACTGCTAACTCTGGCCTACACTGCAATCAGCAGGGCTCACAATTCAAGATTAGTACTGATGCAAATTGTGTAAGAGACTATAGTTATAGTTACAACCTAGTTTCCATAGGAAAAGCATTTTTTGATTTGCTAATAACTTTGGCGTCGTTTGACGAATCTTTGTGAAATTCTCCCAAAAAAATGTCTATCCAGGTCAGCTCCTATCCTGAAAGTTTGGGGGTGATTCGTGATGCGGGGGCTGAGAAAAAAGGGGGGTCCCAAAATGCATTTTCCCCATGTTAATTTCCGTAGGAAATTTTGCGACGAGCTACAGCCCGAACTGCTCAACAGAATGACCCCACATTTGGCAGAAACGTAGAGCTTGGTTCTGAAGGTGACCTTTTTTTTAAATGGTGTAAATCCGTTCAGTAGTTTTTGAGAAATTAAAAAAATAAGAGTCAAAAAATCATTTTCCCATAGGAAACTTTGTGCAAGGCTACAGCCGAAACTTCTCAACGGAATGTGTGCATTTTTTTGTATCTCCCCCACCCCCCCTTTTTTAAAATAAAATTTCTCTGAAGCATTGTTTTGAGAAAAGGCAATATGCAAATGTGGGCCATTTTATTTTTGCGTGCCCGGATCGATTTTGAATCCTAAACCAACCCTCCTATTACTAATTCTGTACTATCTTTTAGATGTGGGAGCTTGAGAATACCATTAGGTCGTGGCACATGGTTGAAGACACAGCGGTGGTGTAAAAGGTGAGCTGTGACGATTTTGTACACAGTGTACGCACTCAATATCCCTCCTCTTCTCTTAATTTCTCTCCCTCACACTCTTTCTATCTCCCTCTTACACTATTTGTCTCTTTCTCTCTCTCTGTTTCTCTATCTCACTCTTCCTCTCTTTCTCTGTTCCTCTTTCTCACACTGTTTCACTCTTTCTCTCTCTCTCTTCCTCCCTCTCTCACTATTTCTCTATCTCTCTCTCACTGTTTCTCTCTCTCTCTTCATCTTTCTCACTCTTTCTCTCTGTGTTCCTCTCACTTTCTTTTCTCTCTCACTTCCTCTCACTATTTCTCTCTTTCTCTCTCTCTTCCTCTCTCCTTTCATGGATGCATGACACACAATCTTATCTTGCTTTTTATCTAACAGGCTGTGAATCACGAATCAACGTTCCTCCCCCAACACCACCAGAGCTGAACGCGCGAAAAATCTGTGATGATGCATGGCCATCTTGACAATCAACACCCAATCTGAATTGTGAGTTCAGCTGGACCGCATGTACGCAACGGCTGAGGAGGTTGCTTCGGCACATGGTGGACCCTCTTACACACACGCCCGTGGCGGAAGGTGAGCAGAGAGACTTCTTTCCGCAGCAGCGGGCAGTCACCTCTGGGCAGTGGGGGTGGATAGTGTGCAGCAGTCTGTGCGCACAAGAGCGCACAGACATCTCCAAGCAGTGGGAGTGGATGAGGTGCACCACCCTTATTGTGCATTACCGAAAAATAGAATTACTTGTGTGCAGTTGTATGTACTCTGCAATTACTAATTCTATACTATCTTTCAGATCACTAAACTTGAGGGCTGCACTATCTCCCGGCACGTGGTAGGAGACACACCGGTGGCACAAAGGTGAGCTGCAAAGATTTTATCCAGTCTCAACACTCCCTCTCCATCTCTTCCTTTCTCTCTCTTTCACACTTTCTCTTTTTCTCTGTCTCATTCTTTCTTTCTTTCTCCCTCTCTCTCACTCTTTATCTCTCTCTCTTCCTCTCTCTCACACAGTCTCTCTCTTTATCTCTCTCGTCCTGTCTCTTACACTGTTTCTCTCATTGTCTTCCTCTCTGTCTCACTCTTTCTCTCTTTGGCTGTCTTCCTTTCTCTCACTCTTTCTCTCTTCCTCTCTCACTCTCTTTCTCTCCCTCTCTTTCTCTCTCTCACTCTTTCTCTCTATCTTCCTCTCTCTCACTCTTTCTCTCTCTCTTCCTCTCTCTCACTCTTTCTATCTTCCTTGTATCTTACTCTTTCTCTCTCTTTCCCTGTCGTCCTCTCTCTCACACTGTTTCTCTCTTCTTTGTAGCTCACTCTTTCTCTCTTTCTCTCTCTCACTCTTTCTCTCTCTGTCTTCCTCTCTCTCACACTGTTTCTCTTTCTCTCTTCCTTGTATCTTACTCATTCTCTCTCTCACTCTTTCTCTCTTTATCTTTCAGATCACTAAACTTGAGGTCTGCACTATCTCCCGGCACGTGGTTGCAGACAGACCGGTGGCACAAATGTGAGCTGCAAAAATTTTTCCAGTCTCAACACTCCCTCTCTATCTGTTCTTTTCACTCTCTCACTTTCTCTTTTTCTGTCTCATTCTTTCTTTCTCTCCTCCTCTCTCTCGCTCTTTATCTATCTCTCTTCCTCTCTCTCACACTGTTTCTCCTGTTGTCCTCCTCTCTGTCTCACTCTTTCTCTCTTTGGCTGGCTTCCTCTCTTTCACTCTTTCTCTCTTCCTATCTCACTTTTAAACTCTCTTCCTCTCTCTCACTCTTTCTTTCTCTCTTCTTCTCTCTCACTCTTTCTCTCTCTCTTCCTCTCTCCCACACTGATTTACTCTTTCTCTCTTACTCATATCTCATTCTTTCTCTCTTTCTCTCTCTTTCTCTCTCTTCCCCTCTCTCACACTGTTTCTCTCTTCCTTGTAGCTCATTCTTTCTCTCTTCTTCTCTTTCACGCTTTCTCTCTCTGTGTTCCTCTCTCTCACACTGTTTCTCTTCCTCTCTTCCTCGTATCTTACTCTTTCTCTCTCTCACTCATTCTCTCTTTCTCTATCTTCCTCTCTCTCACTCTTTCTCTCTTCCTCTCCCTCTCTCGCTCACTCTTTCTCTCTCTCTCTCTCTCTCTCTCTATCTCCTTTGCTGGATGCATGACGCACCAACTTATCTTTCTTTTTGTCTTGCAGGCTGTGAATCACAAATGGACCAGCGATGACATGCCTTGGCTGTACATAGTTTTATTTGTTGTTGTTTTGTTTAAATAAAATGTTTTATATGTAAATCTATACATGACTAAGATTCTTGTTTGTCCAACTGCACAGGGACACTTCCGGCCCAAGAAGGTTGTTGGGGGTATGTTGGTAATGTGGGAAGAGGGTGCGTTACCTGCTGATGTGGGGAGAGGCAGCGTGAAAGGGGTATCTCTCACAGAAAGAACTCTGGTATGTTTTCAGAAATGCCTCGGACAGATGCCAGCTAACGGACTGAATCACAAAATGGCTTTTCAATGCTTATGAAGTGTGACTTATGAACAGTTCACACCCAGGCTCGCAGAGGGACAACTGCGGCCCGTCTGCTCAACTCACAGACGCAGAACTATGAGCCGTCCGCTCCCAAAGGAACAGCAGCGTAGTAGCTCGCAGAGGTACAGGCACAGCAGCGTACAAGCTCGCAAAGGTATAGAGCTGCAAGCCGACGGACTGGCTTCTAACAGCATAGCTGCAAAGTGGTGATGTTGGGCACAAGAAGCGTGAAAGGGTTATCTTCCTACTGCTGTCCTGGAGTGGAAGTCGTACTACCTGGCGCTCACCTGTTTCTCCTTTGATGTTAATAAATCTTAAACCTTAACTGAGTCCATATCATCATTACCCAGAGCTCCGCTACATTAAATTGCCCCCGGAACCTTTCTTTTATATTTTCACTCGATGCGAGGCACAAGATGGCTGCTAACACTTCCTGGTTTGAAGTGTCAGCAGCCAATCAGACGCAAGCTCGTGCTCAACAGTTAGGCACCGTCCAGATCTATATATATTTTTTCCTTTAATATGTCAAAACACTACTGAACGGATTTACACCATTTCTCCAAAATCGCGCTTTCTGAACCAAGACCTTTCCCCCTGCCAAATTTGGCATAATTCTGTTCAGCAGTTTCACCTGTAGCCTTGTCTAAACTTTCGTATGGAAAATGCATTGAGAAAACACATTTTGGGACCCCCCTTTTTAAAGTAAAGTCCCGGGACCCCAGCGAGCCCACACTATTTTTTTCTAAATAATTCCCCCAAGACCTAGCCCACCCCGTTGGCTCATTAAACTAAAACGCAGGAACCCGCAACCCCAGCGCGAATTGCACCGATTTCTTTATTTTTTTAAATAGTTTTTGGGCCCTGGCGGTCTTTCTGGGACCCCCTGAGTGGCTCCCTTTTTTGTAAATACCTAACAACTGATTATCCCCCAATACATTCTATGTACTTTCTGCCAAAAATTCATAAGCATCCAACAAAACTCCCAGAGAGACCTATAATCCCAGCCAAAGGTGCCCTTCTGGAACTGGTTGCCAATTATATTGATTTCTTCCTGATGCCCTTTGTACAAGACTTAAACTCATATCTTAAGGACACTAGTGCTTTTCTGAGACATCTTCAAGAAATCCCATGGCAAGATACCTTCAAACTAATAACAATGGAAGTAATCTCCTTGTACACGAACATTGAAAATGAAATAGGCATCACAGCATGTGTATATTTCTTAAACAAAATAAATATACAGTTTGCCCGTCACAATGAAATGCTACTCAAAATGGTCCAACTTTGCTGGACCCAAAATATATTTTTGTCTGGGAACGATCTATTTCAACAAGTAAAGGGGACGGCTATGGATTTTTCATTCAGCCCAAGCTATGCCTGCCTAACAATGGGATGGTGGGAGCAACAACTGGCCTGGCAACCATAGTACAATCAATATGTGAATAAAACCATCATGTGGTTGAGATTTAAATATGATCTCTTTATCATCTGGGAACAAACAGAAGATGAGTTTGCTGAGTACTTTGAGGTATTGAATCCAACCTACTCTAAGTTGAAATTTACATACTCAATAAGTAAATCTAGAGTTGTGTCTCTGGATACATAAGTATGTATCCAGTATATACAATCTATACAACTCTACATAGAAAAGAAACTGCAACTAATTCAATCCTTCACGTCCAAAGTTTCCATCAGTCATCCATTATCAGGAACATCCTATATGGAGAATTCTTAAGGATACGTAGGATCTGCTCACAAAAAGAGGAATGGAAGAAAAAAAGCAATGTTACATCTAGGAGATTCAAAAGAAGAGGCTATACGCAAGAAACAATCACCTCCTGCCTTAACAGAACTGCACAAAAACAAAGAACAGACTTGTTGAAAACAAAAAGTTAAATGAATATCTCTGTTAACAATACTCTCGGCGGAAGCTAAAGACATTAAAAGGATCTTACGGAAGAATTGGAATATCATAAAATTGGACCAGACAGTGGCTAATATCATGGGTAATCACCCCAACATAACTTTCAAATGGACTAAAAACGTGAAAGATAAATTGGTACATAGCCATTTTCGCAAAGGAAAGAAAAGGGATTCAAATTGGTTGAAACAAGCAGTTTTTTTCAAATACAGTAATTGTAAAGTGTGCCAAATTGCAAAACATAAAAATCATATTTTATATGCTAAAAAACAGGAATGGACAATAAACCAATACATTACATGCAAAAGTCAATACGTGGTGTACGTCAATGAATGTCCTTGTGGCTTGAAATACGTGGGAAGTACGATATGCAAACTTAAAAAGCGTATTTTGGAGCATGTGAAAACAACGACAAACAAAGATCAGAGCAACGCAGTGGCCAAGCACATGGAGTCCCGTTATGACAGTGACTGGAAGAAACAAAAATTCTATGCAATTGAACAAGTAGAACATCATGAGCGGCGAGGGGACCGTGAACACAAATTAAGACAACGTGAATCACGGCACATCTTAATCCTATGCACTCCCACCCCACATATCCTGAATCAGAACGAAGAACTGTATATACATTTGTAATATATTGATTATGTTTTGACTAAAAAAACTTGACCTTATACATCTATATGTAATAATATGAATACAATCCAATAAGTGAGGCACTAGCTGAAATCTTATCCCTGCTAATAGAATGAATTGTGAAATACCTAGCAGTATGATCTAGCAGAGAGCGCTATACACATATATATGCAATAATGTGAATACAATCCATTAATTGGGCACTATTTTAAACTTCAGCCTAGCCCTAAATACCATGAATTGTGAGATACCTAGGGATATGATCCAACAGAGGGTGCTTAAAATCATTTGAAAGATTAATGACAATTTAACTAGTATTCCTTCCATTGGTGTCAATGCGATATGATTTGTTCTCATGATTTCAATATGATAATATACCCTTACATTAAAGAAAGAGGTATCCTCTAATATAATTAATGGATTGATAGTAAATCTTTCATAATAATATAACCAGACCTCAGTTTAGGCAAAAGGCGCAAGGAACCCCGGAGGATTTCAATGACCACAGTACTGCCGGTAATATTCCTGTAGGGATTCACATTCCAATTGGCAAATTATTTGTATAAACTTGAGAAATAACATCCTCATCTTAACTTTTTAGTAATGCATTGATTGAATTTACACTTCATTTTTCATATTCACTATTGACACACATACCAGAAACCTGTGGGAGTAAAGAACAGGAAATGATGTAATCTGAATTGGTACTTAACAGCTGTTCCAAATTATGATGAATCTACCCGTGACCAAGGTCTTAGTAAGACTGAAACATGCAGGGAATTTGTTGGTCTGTGTAATAGGACTGTTTGATTCTATGCAGTAATGGAATAAATGAAAATTACTTACCTTCACTCCTTAGTACGATCCAACTTAGTTTTGAAGTATTGTGGCTGATATATATATATTCACTGAAAAAACCATAAGTTTCAGGGGCGTTATAGTTAGGAATTGGCATTTAAAAAACTTTAGAATTCACTGAAAATACCATAGGTTTCAGGAGCGTTATAGTTAGCTGGACATTTCCCTCGTACAAAACCCTAGAAATTCCCCTGTTATAGTTAGTTCAGCTAACTATAGCTCGCGCGCCTGCAATGCACTGCTGATGACGTCACATATTACATCACTCATGACATGGTCAGCGACATCACTGATGACATCACTGATGACATCTCAAATGACATCACTGATGACATCACTGATGACGTCATCCATGTGATAAATTAGTGCATCTTCTCACACCCTAATATAACCTTTGATACACCGACTCAAAATTTCAGACGCCCATTTTAAAAAACCATAGATACTCCAATACCAATAACTATATACCCACTCATTGACTCTTAGGTCTACATACATCTCCACTCACTCACCTGTACAGTCACTCATACTTATAGTCACTCCGTACAGGACTATCATATGCATTTATACACCTATATAGACACTCACACACCACCAATCATCCATTGAGGTACTGACACACCTAGTCAGTCATGCAAATAATTAATCACAGTCCAATTTACTCACCTATACAGTTAAACACACTCAAGTTCACTCACTCAAAAATACTAACAAACTCTGACGCTCTTATACAATTACTGATACAAGCACACACTCATCCATATAGCCACTCCCGCAATCACACACTCTCACATATAGATAGTTATATACTCTTCCACACATATACACTGCGTTTCACATATGTAGTTACTGACACATGTACAACTGAGATATACATTCAATCACTAACACACCCATACATACACTCACCCAACCATACAGTCCATCACAGTTGCACTCTTAAAACCATGCACCCATAGAAACACCCACTCACACATCTATGCACAGAGTCAGACACACCCTACCCACACAAACACTCAGGCACCCATACAGATACTCAGACAACCAATCAATAACCCATATAGACACTCATATAGCTATTCACAAAACCATGCAGCCACTTATACACCAACACACAGACACATACAGACATTCACACAGTTTAGTCACTAGTCTGCAGTAAGATACATTTAATGACTCACTTATAGAGTCAGTTATGCACCTAGAAAATCATCCATTCACACACTTGTACACCCATTCATTCTTCAACAGGCTTTTCCCTATATATATTTTAACCATATTAAAACTTTACAGAAACACAGACTCACTGGATGACCTCATCAGTGATGTCATCAGTGATGTCATCAGTGATGTCATTTGAGATGTCATCAGTGATGTCATGAGTGATGTCACTGACCATGTCATGAGTGATGTAATATGTGACGTCATCAGCAGAGCATTGTGGGGGCGCGATTTATAGTTAGCTGAACTAACTATAATGGGGAAATTTCTAGGGTTTTGTACAAGGGAAATGTCCAACTAACTATAACGCCCCTGAAACCTATGGTTTTTTCAGTGAATTTCTAAGGTTTTTTAAATGCCAATTCCTAACTATAACGCCCCTGAAACCTATGGTTTTTTCAGTGAATTTCAAAGGTTTTTTAAATGCTAATTCCAAACTATATCAGGCCTGAAACCTATGTTTTTTCAGTGAATTTCAAAGGTTTTGTAAATGACAATTTTTAATGTATTAATTGTTATACTGATTTTTTTGATACTGATTTACTAAATTTTTAAAACTATTTAATATTAGATATATTTTTATAAATTACATTATAATTGCATTATACATTACAATACAAACTATACTTTCTCAGAATGAATTACTTGGCAAATAGGCAATAGACTTTTAAGTACAGTAGTTACAGTTGTTGCAATGGGCAACACAATTTCAAACACAAAGCAATATTATTGTATTTTAAAAGTTGACACTTAAAAACTTTTTCCCATAGAATCACCAATGTTATCCTATGGCACAAAATTCACTTAGCAGGTAAGTAGTGTTATCCTTACTTTTTCTTACTCAGTGGTGGATCCTGGATCCAGCACTGGCCAACCTGCTGTAAACAGTTGAAAGAATGTGTTTAAGTCATACAGATGATTTTTTTAGGAATATTTTTAGTTTGTGAAAATAGACAGAAACTTTTCTGGTGAAAACCACACAATGGATTCCTATGGAAGGAAATACAAGTTACTGGTAAGTACGCTTAGAATTACTTTTCAGAGTCCGTGCTGGGCTAAAAGATGCAGCTCTGGGTTCTCTCCTAATAACAGGTGAGTAAATTGGAATTCGTAGTTCGGCTGATTTTACAGGAATATTTGTACAATGGTGAAGGAAGGGGGCGGGGCCTGAGGTGACGTGTGCAAACACGCCATGTGGCGCGTTTTAGGTTGGGGAATTAATTCCTCTTCAATCCTGAGGTCCCCTGGGGGCCAACTAGCCCACCAGGTACCTCCAGTATGCGTCAGGGAGCTGCGTTGCAGAGAGGTGTTAAAAGGCCACACCCCTTTTTACAACACTCTGCAACGCAGCTCCGTGGCTCTTAGTGGAGGTACCTGGTGGGCTAGTTGTCCCCTAGAGGACCTCTGGATTGAAGAGGAATGAATTCCCCAACTAAAAACGCGCCACAGGGCGTGTTTGCACAGTATCACCTCAGGCCCCGCCCCCTACCTTCACCACTGTGCAAACGCGCCCTGTGGCGCGTTTTAAGTTGGGAGATTAACTCCCCTTGAATCCTGAGGTCCCCTGGGGTCCAATTAGCCCACCAGGTACCTCCATTAAGCGCCACAGAGCTGCGTTGCAGAGAGGTGTAAAAAGGGGCATGTCCTCAGAACACCTCTCTGCAACGCAGCCCCCTGGTGCATACTGGAGGTTCCTGGTGGGCTAGTTGTCCCCCAGGGACCCCCAGTATTGAAGGGGAATTTGTTTCCCCTCTGCAAACGTGCCAGGGGGCGCATTTGCAGATTGATGAAAGGAGGGGGGGTGGCCTCCTCCCTGATCCCGTTTTTTTTTAAATAAAAATCTTTTTAAGAAGGGGGACTGTGTAGCCCCCTTCTTTTTCTTATTTTTGGGCCCTGGGGACCCCATCCCCCAGGGATTCCCCCTAATTATTATTTTTTTTTATACTGTGGAGGGGGGCCGCGTGGCCCCCCTCCCGAGGCCTTAATCTGCCCCGGGGACCCCATCCCCCGGGTCATGGACATTTTTTTTTTTAAAGAAAGAAACATATTTTTAGGGAGGGGGGCTGCGTAGCCCCCCTCCTGTGTCCACTCAATGCCCCGGGGACCCCATCCCCCGGGGCCGTTTATTTATTTATGTATTTTTAATTTTTAGGAGGGGACAGCGTGGCCCCCCTCCCGGGGCCTGTCCATCTTTTTGGGGACCGTGGGGGGGTCCCAATCCCCTAACGGTCCCAGCCGGCACCCCACTTCCTGCGGGAGCCAGCATTGCTTTTCCACATGGGGAGCAGCTAACATGCTGCTCCCCATGTGGAAAAGCAATCAGCTTTGCTATTTGGAAGAGAGAGCAGGTTTCCTGCTCTCTCTTCCAAATAGCAAAGCAGTTTGCAATGACAGAGTGGGAGCCGCGAGCGCTCCCGCCCTGTCATTGCAAACGGCAGTGTCCCGGGGTGGGCACCCCGGGACACTGCAGGAGCGTGGCCCCCCTCCCACCTCTTTCAAAGCCCCAGGGGTTGGTGGTCCCCGGGGCTGGGGGGTCCCTCACGGACCCCCCATTTTACATATTTAGAGCGCTGCTGAGGTGGCGGTCCCCGGTGCGTGCGGGGGGGCCATGAGCCCCCCATTCATTTTTTAAGCCCCGGGGGTGTCGGTCACCGGGGCTGGGGGGGCCTGAGAGTCCCCCTAACAATGAAATTGAAGCCCCGGGGGGTGGCGGTTCCCAGGGCTGGGGGGGCTGAGATCCCACCCACGTATTTTACAAAAGCCCCGGGGGTGGCGGTCCCCGGGGCTGGGGGGCCCTTCTGGACCCCCCATTATAATACCATATTGCCCCCGGAACTTGCCCCCCCAGGGGCTAAATCCAAATGAAGCGTGGGAGTCCACGCTTAGTTTTTTTTTTCGTTAGCGGGATTTTCGTTGGCTGAGCAGGCCTAGGGGGTCAGGGTGTTTCTACCCTGCCCCCTTGTCGCATTTTGCGCCTTTTTTTCAGTTTTGATGGCTGCTAACACTTCCTGATTCAGAGTGTTGGCAGCCAATTAGCATTCAGCTCGTGCTCGGGAGGGTTCCGGGAGGGTGCGGGGAGGGTGCACGGATCCTCCCCGGCCATAGATATCACTAACTATTTTACCCTAATTTTCTCAGGAACTACTGAACGGATTTACACCATTTAAGCAAAAGGCACGAGTCTGAACTGAGGACTACCTCTTTGCCAAATTTGGTGTAATTCCGTTCAGCAGTTCGGGCTGTAGCTGCGACAACAGATCCTATGGGAAATTGCATGGGGAAAACGTGTTTTGGGATCCCCCTTTTTCTCGGCCCCCGCTTGACGAATCACCACAAAACTTTCAGGGTAGGAGCGGAGCGGAGCTGGTCAAAAGTTTGGAAAATTGCACGAAGATTCGTCAATCACCGCCAGACTTATTGTGAATAGAATGTTGCGGATTTCCTATGGAAAATAAGTCCTAACTATAACTAGATAATATATCTATATAATATATCTATCTATATATCTACATATCTATATATCTATATATCTATATATATATTCACTGAAAAAACCATAGGTTTGAGGGGTGTTATAGTTAGCTGGACTTTTCACTTGTACAAAACCATTGAAATTCCCCCGTTATAGTTAGTTCAGCTAACTATAACTCGCGCGCCCGCAATGCACTGCTGATGACGTCACATATTACATCACTCATGACATGGTCAGTGACATCACTCATGACATCACTGATGACATCTCAAATGACATCACTGATGACATCACTGATGACATCATCCAGTGAATGTGTGTTTTTCTGAAAATTAAATATGTTTTATATATGTATATCTCAAGGTCGATGGAAGAATAAATGGGTATATAAGTGTCTAAATGGATGATTTGTTTTTGAAAAATTGATTGTGTAACTGACTGATTAAGTGTATCATAGTGAATACATGGCTTAGTGAGTAATGTTTAAATATGTAAATATCTGTATCAGTCTCTCACTTTGTGTGTAAGTGGCTGCATCGGTTGGTGAGTAGCTACATGGGTGTCTATATAGGTTATTAGTTGGTTTTTTGAGTATCAGTCTGAGTGTCTGCATGGTTCGGTGGGGGGTATTACGTAGTGCATAGGTGCATGAATGAGTGACTCACTGTTTGTATGTGTTGAACACAGCATGTGTGCAGGACTGTATGGGTGGATGAGAGTGTGTATGGGTGTGTTAGTGAGTGAATGACTGTCTCAATAGTGTCTTTATGAGTAACTACATATGTTTTAAACTAGTATATGTGACTATTGGTGTATATATGTGAGTATATGTGAGAGTGAGAGATTGAAAGAGTTCCTGTATGAATAAGTATGTGTTTCTATAAGTGATTGTTTAAAAGACTAAGTATGTGTATGTTTGATTCTTTATTAGCATGAGTGACTATGTGTGTGAGTAACTCTATGGATGAGTGGCATTGTGTAACAGGATGTATAGGTGTATGAGTACATATGATGAGTGAATACATGTATGAGTGACTGTATAGGACTGTTGGTGAATGAGTGGATGTGTATGTGGATCTTAGAATTACTGAAGAGGTTGTTGTAACTGGTATTGGTATGTCCATTGTTTTGAAAATTTTAGTCTCTATTTTTGAATGTGTGTATCAAAGGTTATATTAGGGTGAGAGGAGGTCTGCCGCTCTATCACAAGGATGATGTCATCAGTGATGACATCAGTGATGTCATTTGAGATGTCATGAGTGATGTCATGAGTGATGTCACTGACCATGTCATGAGTGATGTAATATGTGACGTCATCAGCAGTGCATTGCGGGCGCGCGAGTTATAGTTAGCTGAACTAACTATAACGGGGGAATTTCAATGGTTTTGTACAAGTGAAAAGTCCAGCTAACTATAACACCCCTCAAACCTATGGTTTTTTCAGTGAATTTCTGAGGTTTTTTAAATGCTAATTCCTAACTATAACGTGCCTGAAACCTATGTTTTTTTCTGTGAATTTCAAAGGTTTTTTAAATGCTAATTTCTAACTATGCCTACAGAGATAGGACATGTGAAGAAAGAAGAAAAAAGGCACAGAAAGAAACAAAAGAAGTGCAGAAAGAAGCAACAGAAGTCCTCAAATACGAAGATAAGTGCAGGAAGAAGGATATCGTGCAGAAAGAACAAAAAGAAGAGCAGAAAGAAGCCTTGTTGCAAAATCATCCTGTACCCTCAACTTTTTCAGACGGATACTGGTGGTAACTGAGTCTGACTAACCAGTCCTAGAGCCAGTGCTATGTTAAAAGACACTTAGAATACAGTGAAAACACCTACATACACTAGGGAACATTATGCGTTGGGGTCCCCCTGTGATTAGCATGACTTCCTCTGTAAGCCCCTAGTGTATAATAGGGCATGGGGATTAAAACTGCCTCTTAAAATAGGCCACAGGGCGTTTTTGCACACGTTAACTCAGGCCCCGTCCCCTCCCTTCACCACTGTGTAAACACGCCCTGTGTCCATTTTTAGTTGGGAGATTAAGTTCATTTGAATCCTGAGGGTCCCTAGGGTCCAACTAGCCCACTAGGTACCTCCAGTAAGTGCCACAGAGCTGCGTTGCAGAGAGGTGTAAAAAGTGGCACGGCCTGGACCACCTCTCTGCAATGCAGCTCAGTGGCGCTTACTGGAAGCACTTGGTGGGCTAGTTAGCCCCCAGGGGCCCTCAGTATTGAAGGGAAATTATATCCCCAATTTAAAACATGCCATAGTGCGTGTTTGCACACGTCACCTCAGGCCCCGTCCCCTCCCTTCACCACTGTGTAAACGTGCCCTGTGGCTGTTCTAAGTTGAGAGATTAAGTCCCCCTGAATCCTAAGGGTCCCTAGGGTCAAACTAGACCACTAGGTACCTCCAGTAAGCGCCACAGAGCTGCGTTGCAGAGAGGTGTAAAAAGGGGCTTGGCCTCAGAACACCTGGCTGCAGCGCAGCTCCCTGGCGCATACTGGAGATGCCAGTTGGGGGCGCGTTTGCAGAGTGCTGCACGGAGGGGGCATGGCCTCCGGCACGATGCCAGTCTTTTATTTATTTTAGTTTTTTAAGAAGGGGGGCTGTTTGGTTTCCCTTCTTATTCTAATTTATTGGCCCTGATGACCCCATCCCCCAGGGCCTGTCTCCTAATTATATTTTTTTGACCCCAATCCCCAGGGCCGGCCACTGTTTTTTATTATTTTTAAAAAATATATATTTATAGACACACCTAGGACATGCTGGACAAACCGTACGTACCTATCACCATGACGATTTGCGTGATATTCATTAAAAGGCGACTATGCATGCAATGAATCCACGTGGAATGTATTTACACCACTAGTGAAGCTCTGACATGTCTGATGCCCTACCGTGCCTAATCCTGGTAGACACCCTTGTCGTTTATTTATACAAACATGGGTAGCTATTGACGGGCACATTTAATACACATGCACACCAAGCCATTCAAAGGGGATTCGATAAAAATTCGACCAAAACTATGCAAGAAACCCCCCTCACGGTTAATAAAACACACATCCACTGCCGGATGTGTAATACTTTTTATTTTACTCTCTGGAAAGGGGACGAACATCACTTGAGAGTCACAGCGTGCTCCTGACAGAGCCCAATGCTGTGTTACACCCACCATTGCCTGCCGAGTGCCACACACCTCTGTGTTGTATTCCACTAGCTAGTGCATATGCTATGACACTCTCTAGCCCATGTGCACTGTAACACCACCCCGTGAATATGTCATGCCACACTTGTCTTCGCACGGGTTATATTGCCCCATCTAACGTGCCTTTCTCGATGCCTATGTTATAACGCACAGTGCTATGCCATACATATTACAATCTGGGATCCATATCTTTGTCACAGTGCATATGCAACGTTACACTCCCCAGCACATATTTTATATTACAACTTTAGAGACTAGTTAGGTTACACAACACTGCCCTGTGCATATTACACTCCAAGGCGCATATCGCATAGCACGCGCTAGTGCCTGTGCTATCTCGCGCTCTCCAATGAATCTGTCATTGCGCACAATGTATTGCATATTATATTTCACGCCCGGTTCATCTTATATCACACTTTTTGGTGCATAGTTTATACCATACACTATATCTAGTTTTCATTTTCAATCGTGCTCTCAGGACTATGTTCTATATAACACTGTGTTCACCTACCCTTTTCACGGGCATTACATTTTGCGATAGGGGGTGGAGGGTCAGGGGGTGTTTCTGCCAAGTGAGCCCGGAGTCACAGTCACAATCGTCCTCTTCTTCCTGAATAAAAGTGAGATTATGCTGCATACTTGTTCATATTTTAAGTAGTTCGCACAGACACAATGTTTTAAAAACAATAAAGTTCCTAATACCCGCCTTCTCTGAACAGTTAGCTTGCTGCCCCATCCCCTTCCTCCCTATCCTCTGTTGTGTGAATCCATGGACTAGCCTCCTCCCTCCTGCCATGCATGGTCTGATGTGCTGCCACTGCCCTCAATTTAGTATGATGTACCAGTCCACTCCTCCTGCCCTCCATTGCCCAATTCTATGCCCCATCATTGACCTCCTGCTTAAACTCTGTGCTTAGCTTGCTGCCCCTATTCTCCTTCCCCCTGCCCTCCGATGTCTTTGTGCATGCCCCTGCTCCATCCTTTTTGCCCACCATGTCCCATGGACCTGCCACTCCTATCTACTCTGAGTGTTCTGTTGAGCTGCCACTCCCCTCCCACCTGCCTAGCATTGTCAGATGACTGTAACCTGTCCCTGCCACCTCCACCCTGCCTGTCCACATGCCATGCCCCTATCCTCTTCCTCCTGTCCTACATGGTCCATTGTACTGCCACACCCTTCTGCCCTCCCTGGTCTGTTGTGATGCAACTGCTCCTCCTGCCTGCCCCGTGTGGTCTGTTGTGAGGTCCCTTCCCCTGAACTTTGTCTGTGCACAGGTCCTGACCCTCCCTTCTATCCTCCATTGTCCTTTGTGCATGCCCCTCCACCCTCCTTCTTGCCCATCATAGCCATTGTGCTGCCACTAACCCTCCCACTTGCCATGCATGGTCTTCTGTGCTGCCATGGCCCCTCCCACCTTCCCTGTGTGGTCAGTTAGCTGCCCCTGACCCCCTCCCACCTTCCCTCCATGGTCTGTGTGTATGCCATCACAGTCTCACTGTTGCTCTTCATGGTGTGTCTTGCTTCTAGTGCCCATCCTGCCTGACCTCCATGGCTATCTTGCTGCTCCTGCCCTGCCCCCTTGCCCCCAGCCCTACTCCCTCCCTCCTGGCTTGTCTGTTTCATTGTAATGCCCCTGATCCGTCCCTCCTGCCCTTTATGGTCTGTTATGCTGCAGCTTTCTCTCCTGTCTGTCAATTATGGTCAGCTAGCTACCATTGCCTCTTGCCCCTCTGTTCTCTGTTGTCCATGTGCATGGTCCTGTCCCCTCCCTCTTGCTTTCTATGGATTGTTGTGCTGCACTCCCGTCCTGCATGCCCTGTGTGGTGTATTGTGCTGCTGCAAACCCTGATGCCTGCCCTGCAGGGTCAGTTTGGTGCACCTCTCCATGTCCCTCCTGTCCTCTGTTATCCAAGTCCATGTCCCTATCCCATTTCCTTCCATGATCCAATGTACCATACTTGCGAACATTTTGAACTTGGTAAGAGGGAGATTTTGAAAAAAAAACTGGGGTATTGATTTTCCCCTTTGAGTTACATTGAAAAAGAGGATATTGTAGACAGGAGACAGATCAAATAAAGCCCATTTGAGCTTAAAAACATTGGACGTTTCCTGGCTGAATCGGGTCTGTTGGCATGTATGGTTGTACTACCATTGCCTCTTCCTTCTGCCCACAATGGTCTATTACATTGCCACAGCCTTGAAGGAGGGTAGATTTTGTATCACAGGGGGCCCCTGGCCCGTTCTGTCCACACCTGAAGTATGAGACCCTTGTCCTTGCCCTGCCAGCTGCATTTGTAGGCCGTATTAAATTGACCAGCTGGTCCTGTGTTGCTATATAATTATCCTAAGACATCCTTACCACTCAGCCAGCATAAAACCCCTGTGTAGGCCCTTCTGTTCAATATGTAGGCCTCTTTGTTAAATTGACCATAGCTCTGCAATTTTAGTGTATAGCAGTCTGAAGGCAGGTCTGCGAGGCCTTCTGATCCAAACTAGTAGCCCCCACCCTACCCGAGTGCTCCGTGCTCGGTATCAAAGTTCAACATCCCCCTGAAGCTGTCGACATACAATAGGCTGCATCCTGGACTGGTACTTGCTTCCTGGGCAGGTTTCCCGCTTTTAAGGAAGTGGCAACCGCAGAGCGTCAAGTTAGGAGAACTGAGGAGATTTTATACATGAATATATTGAATTCCCGTACAATACCCATTATTTTCTGCTTGCTCTATGGAACTTACGATAAGCGATTGGCCTGAGAGACTGACCTTTTCACCCAGTCCATTGTCAGCATTAAGTGGGTAAATGACGAAATGTCTGGTAAAATCTGCAGAAGAAGCTTTTGGGTAGCATACGTAGGTAGATGTAGCGTGCAAAGGAGCCCACAAAATGATATAAAAAGGGAGCACCCACAGATATCGACGGACTACCTCGCCATCTGTATGTAGGTTAACAGGCAGTGCAGGTTTTCCCCAAGAGCTGGGAGCTCTTGTCTTCCTTTGCTTAAAATGTCTTGCTCTGCTTTGCTTGAAGTATCTTATTCTATTTTACCTATATGAAATGTCATGTTATGTTTAACCATTGTTCTCTTTACTTTTGCATTTAAAAGATTTTGTATTGTAATTGCAGGAATGCTTGCTCTAAGAGTAAACGTGAGTGTTCCTAGGTAACATTTTCCTTGGTGTAACTTGTTTCTCATGATGCATTTATAGATGTGTTTTCTCTCTCTCTTTGTCAGTACATTAATTGAGATACAGAGAATATTATGACAGCTGTATGATTATCTGGATTCTGTATTTTGTACTTTATGTCTCTATTCTGCGGTTTCTTTGAAGTTGCATCTTCTCATTAAACTGCCATTGTATTCTGCCTCCAATTCCATGTCTCATATGTCTGTTTTCTTCATTTTTGGAGCAAGCGTTCCTAGGCACCCCGGCTCAAATTAAGGTGCCCCTTTTGTCCCTGACTCACTCTCCTGCTCAGTTCTGTGGTGGCTCCCGGGGATCTGGGGACCGCCCCTAGCTTCCTTGACCCGTAATAGATCTTCCCTCCAACAGCCTCTCTTGCAAGTCCTGTATTGTTGGTTTGTTGCCCCTGCCCCCCTTTCCACTGCCCTCCATAGTCTGTTGTGCTTCCACGGCCCTTCCTGCCTGCTCAGTGTGGTTAAATTGTTGCCTTTGCACCCTCCTACCTGCCTTCAATTTTCAGAGTCCGTGCCCCTGGCCTCTGCCTCTCAACAGTATCCTAATGAACAACTAGATTGCTAACATTCTATATTTATTACAAAAGTGTGGAACGCCTGACATCATCTTGATGTAATCAAAACTGTAATACCTAGAGCATTTCCTTTAGAAATTACATATATGAGAGGGTCTTATTGGCATCAAAATTATGGTTAGTGCTCTAAAAGACTAAAATAAGGACATATTTTCTGAGTTTTCAAATAGCGACAAAGCACTTTTAAATTATTTGTTATCTTTATGTTTTTTTATCCAGTTGACCACTTGATTAAATGTTGCACTTAGGGGAGAGGATGTGGTGTTACTTCCAGAACTGCAGACTTTGCAACTGGGGAACCAGGTTGAAGTTTCTGCTTCAGCTCGACATTCTGTGATTCTGGTCAAATCACTTAGTCTCCCCATGTCTACAACCAAAATGAATTTGTTCTTGTGTGATGTAACCAATGCTCATGTAAAGCACTCCAATACCTGACAAGTCTGCACTATATAACACTGCAAAAACACAAAATAATAAGTGTTTTGCACACTTCTGTCATTGGGCTATATTTGGGCTACATCTGGTTTATTTTGGGCTACATTTGGGTTCTTTTGTCTCCGGTGGCCATCTTGGGAGATTTATTTGTTATGAAGTTTCCTAATTTCCTCATGTACTGCAGTCTCCTCAGTAGGAAATGCTTTCAGTTTTTTACGTTGATTCCATCATGAAGGTATTCAGATATGTCACACATTTGCCATAAATTCTGAATGTTAGCACTCTAGTTGCTCATTAGATCACTGTAGTAAAACTACTGCACCATGGAAGTCTGCTCCTGGTATTAAAAGTGCATGTTTCAGTCTGCATGTCAGAATTTTTTAATGAAATAGAAGAGGATTTGAGAAGTCACTCAAAATGTGCCCTCATTTTCTTTCTTCAGCATTAATCATAATTTCTATGGCAAAATGAACCTCCTCATTGTGTTCCTTTTTAAATTAAATGTTTTAAGTGTTACCAGTTTATTCCAATCAAGATGGCTTCAGGTGTGCCATACTTTTGTCATAATGAAGACAGTAAGCGCTCTAGTTGTTTTTAAGAACATTCTGGGACATTCTGTCATTGGGCTATACTTGGGCTACATCTGGGTGATATTTGGGCTACATTTGGGCTCTTTTGTCTCTGGTGGCCATCTTGGGAGACTTATTTGTTATGAAGTTTCCTAATTTCCTCATTTACTGCAGTCTCCTCAGTAGGAAATACTTTCAGTTTTTTACTTTGATTCCATCAAGAAGGCATTCAGATGTGTCACACATTTGCCATAAATTCAGAATGTTAGCACTCTTTTTGCTCATTAGATCACTGTAGTAAAGCTACTGCTCACCAGGGAAAACTGCTGCTGGTATTGAAAGTGCATGTTTCAGTCTGCATGTCAGAATTTTTTAATGAAATAGAAGAGGATTTGAGAAGTCACTCAAAATGTGCCCTAATTTTTCTTTCTGCAGCACTAATCATACTTTTTATGGAAAAATGAACCTCCTCATGTTGTTCCTTTTTAAATTAAATGTTTTAAGAGTTACCACTTTAATCCAAGCAAGATGGCTTCAGGTGTGCCATACGTTTATCATAAGTAGGACTGTTAGCGCTCTAGTAGTTCTTTGGAACACTCTGGGAAGCTGCAGTAGAACACAAAGGAATCAACTGACAGTCTCTGCCCTTGTTGGATGTACATGTTTTACTGAGAATGTCAGACTTCATTCTCACATGACTGAGAAAGATAATGTGAATTTACAGAAAATAAGCTCTCAGTTTAGCCTATAGATCACCTTCCAAACCTCTGTGGTAAAAGCATGAGAAAATATTTTTCTCTCAATCATGATATCCCAGCAGAAGGCTTTTTCACATGGTGAAATCACCTTAGAACATACCACAATTCCTAAAATGAGTATGGTACCATCAACAAATGATTTATAATGTAACTAAAGTCTTAAAACCTTCTATTAACTGTAATGCTTTTTAATGAGATGCTATCATGTATATTGGTCCCAAGATGGCTGCCAACACTTCTTGGATGAAGTGCTGACAGCCAATCAGATCTCAGGATGAGATGTGTGGTTAGGCTCCGCCCACATATATATATGCTTTTAAATGCTATTTTCTCAGGAAATACTGAACAGATTTACACCAGACCTGCAAAAGGCACTTCCTTGACCTTATGGCTACCTCTCTGCCAAATTTCAAGTAATTCTGTTCAGCCGTTCGGGCTGTAGCTGTGTCTAAAGGTCCTATGGAAAAATGCATGGGGAAAACGCGTTTTGGGACCCCCCTTTTTTCTCGGCCCCTGCTTGACGAATCCCCCCGAGACTTTCAGGGTAGGAGCGGAGCGTAGCGCCCCACCTATTTTGAAAATTTCGCGAGGATTCGTCGACCGGCGCCAAAGTTATTCCAAATAGAATGTTGCGGATTTCCTATGGAAACAGGGTCCTAACTATAACTACCTACTGGCGACCGCCAGTAGGTAATATATATCTATATATATATATATATATATATATATATATATATATATATATAGATATATATATATATTACCTACTGGCGGTCGCCAGTGGGTAGTTATAGTTAGGACCACGTTTCCATAGGAAATCCGCAACATTCTATTTTGAATAACTTTTGCGCCGGTCGACGAATCCTCGTGAATATTCGTCAAGCGGGGGCTGAGATAAAAGGGGGGTCCCAAAACGCGTTTTTCCCATGCATTTTTCCATAGGACCTTTAGACACAGCTACAGCCCGAACGGCTGAACAGAATTACTTGAAATTTGGCAGAGAGGTAGTCCTCAGGTCAAGGAAGTGCCTTTTGTAGGTTTGGTGTAAATCTGTTCAGTAGATTCTGAGAAAATAGCCTTTAAATCAATATATATATCTGAGCCAGCTTACGGTGCGCTTACGGTGCGCTTACCGTACGCGTACGGTGGCGTGCGCGAGCGCGATTCTGATTGGCTCTTAGATCTTAGTAAACATTCGAATCGGCCGAAACCAGGAAGCGGCGGCCACCATTTTCTCTCTCGCACTCAGAGTGGGGCAGCATAAATGAAGCCCAAAAATGTGTAAAGGGGCAGTATATTGAGATAATAATCACCCAGCAGTGATATACGGGCCCCCAAACAACCCCCAAAGGCAAAAAAATTATTTATTTTTTTTTCGAAAAATCGCCGATTACGCTTACCGTACGCTAAAAAATTAAAAAAAAAAAAAATTATCCACACTTTCCACACCCCATGTGCAAATGGTGCCCTAAGGGCTCCATTTGTGCATGGCATATCAAATAAATGAAAATAATAAACAAAACATTTCACAACGATGCGCATAATATGTCCCCCATGTGCGCACGGTGCGCGAATCGCATCGTGCGTACATGGCCCATCCCGCATAATGTGGGCACGCGGTGCGTGCAGCGCACCGCGTGACCACTGTGCGTGCATGGCACTAACTGCGTAAAGTGGGCGCGCGGTGCGCGAAGCGCACCGCGTGCTTACTGTGCGCGCACGGTGCGCGAAGCGCAGCGTGCGCGCACGGAACGAACTGCGTTAACTGGGCGCGCACGCCACGAATGGCGTAAAGTAAGTTAGCATTTAAAAAACCGTACAAATTCACTGAAAAAACCATAGGTTTCACACACGTTATAGTTAGGAATTAGCATTTAAAAAACCTTGCAAATTCACTGAAAAAACCATAGGTTTCACACATGTTATAGTTAGCTGTACATTTTATGTACAGCTAACTATAACATATAACTATAGATCATGTCTAGCAGACACCACCACCATATTCAACCCTTGAAGTGGAGGATGGTCTTCCCGTCCGCTACGGTACCCCCACCATCATAATATGGCGGGGGGAAATGGGAGGCAGGCGGGGGAAGATGTTGGGCGGATCGGCACCGCCATGCGGGTGGTGGCGATCCGCCCAACATCATAATAGACCCCTATGTCTTTAAATAAGTGTTGAACTGGGAAATGGTCATGTGACCAAGACTTCGTGAAGAAGTCGAAATGCGTCTTTTTTTGCCAGAATAAACCTGTACATTTTGCACCTTTACACCGGAGTGGCTCGTTTTCTCCTGCTGGGAACGCAGGGATTCTCGTCTGCATGTATATATATATCTATTACATAAATATATATATATATATATATACATATATAATATATATAATAGAAACAGTCCCAGAACATTGTCAATTTCCATCACCACAAAGCTGGCACGGACTTCAAGATGTTGAAGTGCAAAATATATTATTTATTCACTAATGTCAATGACGTGTTTTGGCCTTAGCAAGTGGCCTTGAACACATACCTATATATATATGTGTGTTTTTTTCACAAACCCACCCCGCCTCATTTACCAGCGGTTCTTGTTCGGGTGTGAAGACCCAATGTAAATTCCAAAACAAGAGTGTCCATCTGTGGTTTTAGAAAGTGATCTCTTCTCAGCAACGAACTACCCGACAGATTTCGGAGAACATTCTCCTTGATCACAGATCCTCAATAAGACTACAATGAGTGCCACCTACTCTTAAATCTTAAGAACTGTGAGTTCCATGGGCCCGATTCGCAAAAGTAATCTGAGACAAAATCCTAACTTTACGACTTTCGGTATTCACAAAAGGCTCCTAAATGCATTTTGTGAATACCGTAAGTCGTAAAGTTAGGATTTTGTCCCAGATTACTTTGTGAAACGGGACCCTTGTTTCTACAAACAGCAAACTACAAGATGTAGATGTAACCTTATCTAGCGTGACCTAAATAATGTGGTTGATCTGCAGCCTTGATGGTTCAGTCACTGCCTAGGAAATTTGTGACATTGCTGTAATATTGAAATTAGCAATAGTGACACTGTCAAATATTACAGTCAACACAAACCTAACTAATGACATTTTCTGAAAACTATCCCCACTCACCAAGGATGCTGATTATGCTAGAAAAGTCATTTATCCAAAAACTAGCAAATGTAGATCCATTTGTAGTGACATGGTTACAACTGATGTTGATGATGCTTGGTGAACACTTGAGGGACACCCTTCATGCTGAAGGATAATATCATGAAATTATATTGCATTGTGACTGTAATAGACCCTTCAGTAATCAGGCATGATTATTCTCCTTGAGGATACAAAGCCTTTCAAGATGTTTACTGAATATGTCCATGCTTAGAAACTGAAGCTTTCATCAGAACATTTTCCTGCTTCACATCTGTGCACCAGTCCCTCAAATGCTGTCCGTGTATTGGTGATATAGGTGCACCTATTGTTAAAGTGATAACTGGAATTCAAAGGAGCTGGACAAAGTGAGACATTCAGGTAACTACATACTTTCCCAAGACACAACTGAGCTATAAATGTAGCATATTGTTTGCCCATAAGGTGATATGGGAACTTAAGTAAGCCTCATTTAATGTGACCTCAACACTCTTTTTGACTCGATCTCTTAGGGTGGCTTCCTCTCCCTACATGACAATTGCCCACCTCATTCTCACTGTTCCTGCGAATAGGAATTATTTCAGGTGTGGAACCCTAGAAATACCCAGAGAATTTATCTAAACAGAGGTTGAACCTGATGTGCTCCAGTAACTGGGTAAGGCATGGCTCCTTTATGTATTTCCTCTTCGGCTCATATTCTCCAAGATCATTCACCTGCAGTGAGCATCTGAATGATCAGAAAGGAAGAGGAAGAAGAATGAGATCTGGGATATTGCCATGCTTGCTTGCAGGTTTTATCATCGAATAGCTGAGTCAGCTATATTACCTAACATAAATAGTGTATGCTAAATATCGTTACAAAAAGTAACAATCAATCGGCTTATACATACTATTATCAACTCCAATTAGACAGTATTTGTGTAACCGATATTTAAGACAGAATAGTTATGTCAGACAATATTCTGTGAAATTCTGGGGTCACACCTTTGTGCCTATACTTTTTCCTTGTGCACTACAGATATTAAACCTCACTCGGGTGATCACTCAACCATCTTTTGTGACTTCTTGAAATTCTCCCTTGCACTTTAGCCTTTTAAGCGCCTACTGTGACACTTCTTCACCCCCATCGTGGGAACATTACACATTTTCTAAGGTGGAGCGCAAGAGGATACTTCCTGCAAATATTCACTCGTGCGGTCTGGAAACATACCAGAATAGGAGGGCGGAGGAGTGAACTAACAGGACACCTCCAGGGCAAGGAAGGTGCTCCTCTATTCATCCTGAGCAGAAGGAAATAGCATGTGCTACTCTCCATCACAAGCAAGGAACAAGGGGCAGATTTACAAGCCCCGTACACCACATTTGCTCTGCCGTTGCGTCACTTTTATGACGCAGCGGCGGCGCAAATACAGCGCCATGCTGCGGGGTATTTACAACGTTGTAAAGCCCTGCGCCACATGTGGGTATTCCGGCATCGGGGGGGGGGGGGTGTTCCGGCGCAGAAACACCTCAGGAAAAGTGGCTGAGTGAAATCTACAAGCTTTCACTCAGTCACTTTTACGGACATGCTGCGTCAAAACCCTGCACCTGCTTGAAGCAGGCGTAAGGATTGATGCAGCATGTTAGGCATAGGGGCACCCCGAGCCTTGCTGGAGCTGCGTCGCGCTTGCAACACAACTCCAGCAATGCGCCGCCTTTCTGCCAGGGGATGCGACACGCATCTGCCCATCCGTGCGCCACGGTGCGTCGCATTGTAAATGCGGCGCATCAGTGGTGGCGCACGGGTGGTTTGGCGTCCCGCAACTGTTCTGGCGCATCCCTGCTGATTAGCAGAGATGCGCCAGAAGTTATAAATCTGCCCCAAGATGATTAAGAAGGATGAGGGGTCGCTGGATTCAGACACTTTTTTGAATGACGAATTTATGCGGAAATATCATATGAAAAATGTATATTTTATGTGGGGGGGGCAAGATTATGATACTACTTCATCAACGTCCCCAATATTATATACGTTTTTGATGATAATATTTTTCACTTATCAATGACAGCAGACGGAAATAGCGTGGTTATTCCTTGGCTTTTTTATAATGTTGTTCCTTAAACATGTTGGTATCGGACTTACACACATTTAACTTGTTTGGTCGGGCCTGTGCCACTGAATATTTTGCTCTTTTTCTCCTCCACCTACCCATCCACATAGCGGGTGCATCTTTCCCATCTGACACCATGGAAATGACTGTGATATTTCAGACAGAGAGTAATGACTCTGTTGCCCAGAGGCGGAAATACAGCTGCTCCATTTGAGACAGGGGAAAGGGCTCCTCTGTAAATACAGATAACTATTAAAATAGCAGATTCACATTGTGAAAATTCCATTAACCATGGAAGCACTTCTAGATGTATGCCTTTTTATTTTAATTCGCTTGCATAATTTTGACCAATCGGATACCTCAAGAATTGACCACGAAGATAAAGGAGATGTCATTTACGTTTTTTAATCTCTTACCATGTTGCACTTTTATCCTCAATAGAAAAAAAAATAGAATGCTATTCGCAGAAAAAAGCATAACTGATACTGTTCACTTATACTCCTCTTACACATTGCCACATGCGATTCTTTATCAAATATTCAAATAGACAAGAGGGCCACAGCCAAAAAGGAAGACTGGTGTACAAATGCAACAAAAATCACTTTAGCTATGTTGAGCAATAAATGTTTTGTGTTCATATAATTTAAATATATGTAAAGAATTGACATTTATTTTAATGGGGAGTTCACAAATAGTGAGCAGCTTATATTGGTGTTTCAAAAATGTATATCATAAGCCACTATTACAAGAGCTCCTCCATTTCTTATACTCATATTTCTTAAATAGGATTGGCTACAATTTGCAGACTTCCACGTCTGTTTGTTTGGGGAACAAGATAGCAAGGAGGCTTTGTAATGGCTCTTGGAAACAAAATGCCATATTTTGCTGTGATGATAACATATTTAATCAGGATTAATCGCAAAAACCCAAACATGCTAAGTACCAACGTCAAGAATGTAGTCTTGCTGCGGCAAAAGATAAACATAATCCTTCTGTTTGAGCTTTGACAAAATGAAATATCCTTTTTAGGTAGAAACATCTGTTTACAATGTTAGTAATGTCGTCTGTGTGTCCAGTGAAGAATTGTTTCTTGCAAGAGGCTAGCCTGGTAAATGAAAAAAGTTTAAGCCGAGTTCTCAGTTTTTTGCTGCCACTCTCTCCAGTTCCTGTTTCAAAGGTTTGACAGATACCTGAAAAGAGGAGGATGTGGTACCACAATATTGTAACAAACTACTATGGGGAGGTGAAGGGAATCAAGAAACCGCACACTTCCTTCCCCCGAAATTAACCAGACATATACCGATTGGCTATGCTATTTCTGCAGGGGAAATCATTGTCCTGTGTTAAGGGTGAGCTCAGTATCTAAGTGTTAAGGACTCACTTTAAAGGGCCTCTTTTCTCTCACTTTTTGTACATATGTTGCATTTTTCTTTATTGCATATTTTCAGTGATTCAGTGTATTTATATGTTGCCCCCAGACAGTACGGAGATGTTGGTAGAGCGTGCCTTATAGCTAGAGACCTGGAAAAGGTATTGAACACTGTTAGGTAGGCCTACCTGGAGACTGTTATGGACCAGATGCAGATGGGATCCTCTTGGGTGGCGTGGGTTTGACTGCTGTACACGAGACCCATGGCACGGGTCCACGTGGGCAGAATTATGTTGAGCTCCTATGATGTGTGTCGGGGAACCAGGCAGGGTTGCCCCCTGTCCTTGCTTTTTTTTACACTCTACAGGTGAATCTGGTGAAAATGTTTTTTCCCAGTGTTGTCAGGAGTGGTTAGGCCTTGTACCCCGTGGCCGTAAATCAGTTGGGCCCTTTGACTTTGCGGCATTTAGGCATACAATTCTATCATGCCATAGAAGATCTCTGGGAGGGCAACCTCGGGGTAGCGATATGCTCCCTGAAGAGTAGTGTGGCATTCTGGCATACATACGGATCCCCATTATGGCATGGATTGCCTTAGCTAAAGTGACCATACCGTAACGGTTGCTTTACAATGTAAACAATTTCCCTACCTGGTTGTCTCTAATATGGTTCTGTCACGCGGACACTTTGTTGAGGGAGCTCATGTGTGATGGGGGAAGTGACACAGGGTGTCTCCGGACACATTTCTTTGATCTATCTTGGAAGGGGGCTATGGGGTTGCAGACTTTGAGCTATAATATATGGTGGTACAGCTGCAACCTGTCACACTCTGGCTGGTTACTGCACATCTGTCTGAACTGGGGCACTTGGGGTTGGTGCCTAACCAGAGAGCACACTTGATCTGACTTTTGCGATGAATGCCGCAAAGAGGGGGAGGTGGTTTGATCTTAGAAAGGGTGCTTCAGAGCTGGTGGCTTAGTGTCCGGTGGATGCAGGAGTATCCTTGGTATACCCCTGCTCTTGCAGTGGTGGGGCTGATCCTCCCACGTTCTTGGCTCAGTTGTTAATGGAAGAGGGCTGGTGACAATCGGCGATTGTTATGAGGCCAAAACATTAATACCCTTCGTGATGATGGTAGAGATGCATAACTTGCCCCAGGAAAATTCCTTATCTATGAGGCGTTGACCCGAATATTCACAGCCCTTTGGGATTTACAACAAACACATATGCTTGGCAAAAATCGAACACTTCATATCTCAACTGGATGGAGCCACAAGTACACCAAAAAACTCTTCAAACTCATTAAGGAACAATCTAACCAATCTTCTAACCAGAGCTCTACTCCGTTATCCCTGCTCCCTAGTGGTGATTATCTTACAACTCACTTCGAAGAAAAACCAACGAAAATAGAGCTGGAGCTATTACCCACCGCCCCAACTTTGTTATCCAAAATACCACCCGCAGGATTAGGGGAGGGGGCTGAATCTATGACAATATACCACAGTCCTTTGGGTAGCTCTCTCAAAAACAACGCTTCTTGGAGCAGTTACCTCCTACCAGACTGCACTGAGATACTTTGCAACATGTCATCCATCGAAACCCTCCAACCACGTTGGTGATCCTTTACCCGCCAAACTATATAAAGATTTAATCTCAGCCATTCTCCCTCTTTGGTCCAAAATCATTCATGAATCCCTCTTACAGGGAAAGATTCCGGACTGCCTAAAAGTTGGGCAAGTTACTCCAATTCCTAAGAAGCCCAATGAGGACCTATCAGATCCTAACAACTTCAGACCTATCACCAGCAGCATGACTCTAGCGAAATTGCTTGAAAAATAAGTTCATTCGCAGCTCTGCATACATATTGAGAAATATCAACTCCTGGATCCTCACCAGTCAGGATTTAAAGCAGGTCACAGCACTGAAACGGCACTAACTCACATCGTTGATGACTCCGTGAGAGCCCTTGACCAAAATGTCCCTTGTCTCCTGATCCTTCTAGACCTGTCCTCAGCCTTTGATACCATCAAACATGAAAACCTGATTGATCGCCTACAACATAGGATGGGATTGTCGGGCCCGGTCCTAAATTGGTTTGCCTCCTTCCTTCACAACCGCATGCAAAGGATCAAAGTTAATCATGCCAGAGCTTCCAGTACCCCTGTCCTGATTGGAGTACCCCAAGATTCTATGCTCTCGCCCACTCTCTTCAATCTAGTCATGGAGCCTCTTGCAGTCATTCTGAGCAGAGCCAACATTCAATACCACATGTATGCGGATGGCACGCAATTGTACCTGAAGATCTCATTGCAGGAGGACATAAAAAACTTTAAATGCTGCACTTTCACAAACTCAGCAATGGCTATCCCAGAACCATCGCTTACTAAATACTCTCAAAACTGAATTTCTTTGATCACCCCACCTAATCACTTAGCTCCTACCCTTGACTGGATTAAACACCTAACTGCTCTGAACTGCACACCTCACGTTGTAGACTCTGCTAAATCTTTAGGTGTCACCTTGGTAAAACACCTAAATATGCAAGCACATATCAGCGCTACTACTAGGGGAGCCAATTTCCAACTCAACACACTCAAGAAAATCAAACCATTCCTCCCCCCAAAGACCTCAGGGCGGCGGTACAATCCCTGATTATCCCTAGATTGGAATATGGATTGGTGACCCTCACAGGACTTCCCAAAGCCATCTTGGCCCCACTCAGAGCTACCTTGAATGCTTAAGCCAGGCTTTTAACGGGCTCTAGGAAATGTGATCACATTTCACCTGTCCTTTTGCAGCTACACTGGTTATCTATTGAAGTTAGAATCCGACTCAAGATTGCTTGTCTGACTCATAAAGCCATACACCACAATACCCCATACTACCTAGCACATAAACTTGAGCTATTGGGCTCTAGCCGGAACATCAGAAGTACGTCCACCCTTCTCTTGAAACCGCCAAGATTCAAAAAGAAAAGATCGTACAACCGTGCATTCACCGGTCTTACTCCGAGAATCTGGAACTTCTTGCCATCCAAGATCAGATCAAATCCTTCCACTACTTCATTTAAAAAACTGGTCAAAAGACTACTAATAAACAAACGTTAATTGCACTGATCATGCTCGTGTGTTTTGGTAATAACCAAAATCTTGACGTATTCTCACTGATTTTCTATATGTTTTTACCTTCTTTTTGCATTCTTTTTGTTCCAGTCCTTGCTAGCTCCTTTAACTGCATCAATTATTGATGTTTGCTTGATCCCTTTTTGTTAATATTCCTTGATGCTCATCGCCCATCTTGGTTCTTTCTATTGTATGATGTTTTACTCAACGCACTCTATGATGCCTCTAATACACCCTACTCTTTACTTTATGTTTTGTATAATGGCTGAAGACAACTCTGTACAGCACTCTGATACCCCTTTGGGTCTTGTTCGTGCTCTATAAAACTTTTCAAATAAATAAAAAAGAAATAAAGGGGTGGATGAGCCCCGCACACATGCAGTGCTGCATTTATTGCAGCCCCTGGAAATGAGTAGACATCTTGTTTATATCTCTATGGTGCTCTTAATGCAATGGTGCAGAACCCCCTGTCCGCTCGTTGTCAAAAGTGGAATGGTATAGTGGACAGGGAAGTAGGACGAAGAATGGGGGAGGATGTTAGCGTATGTGCCAAAAGTCGACCAGAATGCCCGGTTTAAGGTAATCTACTTTAACTACCTTCCCCAGACCTATCTCAGCCCGAAGAAGCTGACTGCGATATGTGGGGAGGAGGCCAAACACTGTCCCCTCTGCTCAGTGGTGGAGGCAGATTTCTGCCTTATGGCTTGGTCCTGTGCCCCTGTCAGGATGTTTTGGAATTGGTAGTACAGCTGCTGGGTGCAAAACAAGATTGGGATATTTAATGTTCCTTGGAAGCATGCCTACTGGGATCCTTTCCTTTGCCTGCTTTCCAAGAAAGTGGGGAACTGCTTCATATACCTAGCCTTTATATTAGCTAAGCAGCAGATTTCCATGACATGGAAGTCGACAGATGGCCCAGGCTGGCTTGATGGGGTGCTGCTGTCAGGGAGCGGGCTTGGGTGGAAGATCAGGACTTACAAGAGGGAGAGGCATGGAAGTTGAGGAGGAGACCAATAGCACCCCTATGGATGGAAATGTTGGACACCTTTGGGAACCTGTTGGACTGCAGTCAACCCCCACAGGGAGCTCGGACTCTGGGAGTGACACTGGGATAACTGCTTAAGGATGAACCTTGGGGTATGGCTGGGAGAACCCACGATGGACACAGCTGGGGTTGGACATGAGTAACCATGGTGACCTGCGCTCTGTATAGGCTTCTGTTGAAAGAAATCGATTCGTGGGACCCTTGTGATGTATGGAGGTGTTTTGCCTGTGCTGGCCTTTTCCCCCGATCAGGCGCTGTTTCTGAACTGCATTCCTAGTTCGATGCACTGGTCGATGGCCCACCGAGAACTCACCGTTCAATTGTTAGTCAACTTATTGTTGTTCCAGTGTTTTCACCTCATTATGTCTGTACTGGATCCGGCTACTGTACATTATGGCTGGGTGTCTCACTAGTTTGTGGGAATGCTGCAAATAGTCCTGTGTTTATGATTTACAATATACATGCAGACCTCCTGCTCTCTTACAATTGATAAGGTACAACCCCATCCCTGGGGAGCATGACGGAAATGTCATATTGATGAGCTGCTATATTCTGTAACTGTGCAGTACTATGAAAGATGACAATAAGACACTTAAAAAAAATCCTGTGTGGTGGGATGGAAATTGTTGGTTTTATCTTGTTGTAAGGTTGTAGACGACAAACACATACTTAGATCATACACTGACTCACCAGTAATTGCAGAAAATGACTCTATGGCTGCTAGATGACACTCCATACGCATAGCCCTCCACTGGGAGAACTGAACATGATATTTTGGAATGTTAGGGGGCTTTTGAATAAAATCAAGCGGAGAGCTGTGCTTCGATTAGCAAAGCGCTACGGCGCAGACATACTCCTACTCAACCAGACTCATCATCTAGGTAACAAAGCCCCATGCATCAGCAGATTCGGATACACCACAGTGTACCACTCTGGGTTCATACGCGGCTCTCGAGGTACAGCGGTCCTTATACATTACACTATCTCTAAACACTGACTAGACCCTGAGGGGCGCTATACTGTAATCACGGGCACAGTGGCTGGGGAGCAGTTAACTTTAGGGAGTATATATGCCCCGCCCCCAATGGGACAAATATTCAAAGATAAAGTTACACAGCTATGGGGTGAACCCCCCTAGGGCTTGACGATCCTGGGTGGGGATTGGAATGATGGCACCCCAAGACCAATGACGGGCTGCAAGTCAAGACCCCCTTTGCAACAAATCCAAATTGAACCTTCTGGCTAATACACTGGGGTGGTCGGATACATGGGGGGCTTTCCATCCCTCGACGAGTGGGTTCACATATACATCGGCGGTACATGACACACTAACACAACTCAATTACATATTCCTTCTCCATAGTTATATTCATAGGGTGTCACACACATCCATCTTATCCCAGGGTCTTTCAGACCATAGGCTGGTTCAGCTTAAGCTGCGCCTGAAAGCACAACGGATCACGTAACGATGGCGCATGCTCCCTGGCTTTTTAGTTAGAAAAAAGTGGACCCCTACAAAACTAGTAAACTTGCTATATGTAGGGAAAAAGACCAAGTGGGTAAAGTACTATAGCAAGTGGATAAACATACATCATACCGTATATTTTGTAGATTATAAATCTAACCACTAAAGTACCAATCTGATGGACAAAATATTTATACACAATTCTAATTTAAAGAAATAATTTTATTTATTCTTTTGATATTCTTTTATGTATATTATTTTCTATTTAGGTTTGATATCATATATACAGCTTGATAGATAATAATATTTACAAATCAGTAAACAAAAAAACACAATTTTTTTATATATATTTACACAGTAAAGATATTTCATCAAAAAAGATACACATGACCGTGATATCAGACAGACAAATGACAACAAATAGAAGCAATGCAGTAGATGTGAACTACGCGCGTTTCGGCATAACTGCCTTCATCAGGAAACCGTCTATTGCACTGAAACTGTAAAGAATATAAACAACATATAAGGAAGTGGTTACATTTATATATATTTTTTGTGTGAATACATATACACCTAAATTGTAGATACTAATAGCACCTATATATATACTAAAATACAATTCTATCGGCCAATAATATGTCAATTACTGAAACTAAGACATAAGACAAATCATAACTAAAACAGAAATACCTCATCTCTAGAGCATTCACTTACGTATATCCATATTTACAATATTAGTGACATGTGATGATCATTTTTAACAATTAGATAATGCAGTTCCTATATACACAGCAGCTTATTTTATAGATAGAACATAATCAGTAAAACTGAAAAACAGAGAATAGAGAAACAGGATGAGAGAGAAAAGATGAAAGAAAAAAAGAGAAAATTAAGGAAGATAAATGATTAGAAAAATAACAAAACAATTATGAATAGAGTTAAATTAGACCGCCTCATAGTACTAAAGCCCAAAACATGCATCTTGTATTTCTATGAGTAGAGATGTAAATGAGGTGGCTACTTCACTTACTTAGTCACAAAGTTTAGAAAACTGAATAGTCATGGAATAGATGGAGCGTCGACTATGTGACAGATGGGAATATTACGCAGACAACAAGGTTTTGTTCCCCGTGTTCAATCTGGCAAATGAGATATACAGCATAAAATTAAAAATAATATAAAGATAAATGTACGGATGTGTACAGATATCTTCAATTTTTTAGTGTCCAATAATACATGGGACTCAAAAAAACCCTTACTATTATACTTACTTAGTTATGGTTTCGATATGATGGCTAATATTTGGACAGTAATACTGGATATGTATATGTCTGTACCCACAAATGACTTCAAAATTGTATGCCAATATCATAGAGAATAGGCACTGCAGAGAGGAGATAAAAACGGATAACCGTATTTTTATCATATTACAAACATATACTCCTCAGAAATCAGGTATCAATAACCGCCACATTACTAATGACCACTTACTTAAGAGTTGGTTGTTATCATTCCCCATTCAATTTCAAAGAGAAGCAGGGGATGAAAGTTTATTTAGAACAGACGATTGCACTGGTCTAGAATGTGAGGATACACCACGAGATTTCCAAATACGCCTAAAATAGAAAATAACCAGTAAGGATGCGTATCTGAATAGAGTATTGAATTAGGGTTGATGCTCCCTGGCTTCTCAGGGACTCTAACTATCAAGAGGTTCTACAACAGCCCATCACAGATTACCTCCTGGCTAACTCAGACAGAGCCTCGTCGAAAATCATCCTGTGGGGAGCTCTTAAGCAATCAGGGGAGTGGATATAAGCTTCAGAACTGGCAAAAAACGCAAACGCCTAGCCCAAACACTGGACCTGGAAGATCGCCAATGATCATTAGAATCACAGGTGATATCCGGGACTGCCCCAGGACCTCGGCGTAAACTTCTGCTTATCCAGCAGCAGATCCACTAACTCCTCACAGATGAGGCTAAAGAGACCTGATTGGCAATGCAACACAGGATATATCAATGAGGCGATAAGTCCAGGAAGATGTTGCACCGGTTATGCCAGGCCAAAACAGCCCCTGTGCCCATACCGATACTACGGGACACGTTAGAGCGCAATATACCTCCCCAGAGACGGTAGTTCAGGCTTTCGCGTCATTCTAATCCTCGCTATACCAACAGCGGGAGCTCATATCGGAGGCTCTTATCGACGAGTTCTTTTCAGATATTACCCCCGCAAACTTTCTGATCAAGTCAGGGACGTACTAGATGCTCCCATAACTTTGGACGAGCTGAGAGCAGTGCTGACCTCCACCTACCCCGGTAAAGCGCCGGGACCCAATGGATTCTCCAGTGACTTTCTGCAGCTGCATATGACATTGTTGGGCCCACACCTATCAGCAGCACTCCAAGAAGCCCTCGAGCAACACAGTCAACCCATTGACTGGCAACATGCAGAAATTGTAGTTTTTCTGACACCTGGCCGCTCTCCAGAGGATACGGCCTCGTATCGCCCTATTTTATTGCTTAATTCTGAGCCCAAACTCCTGGGCGTAGTCCTTGCAGACCGCCTTTGATCATGCATCCAAGACCTCATTCACCAAGATCAGTCCGGCTTTATGCCACAGCGTTCCACCAGGCATAATATCAGACGAGTCCACAATGTGGTTGCCAAGGCCCAAGTGCTTGGCAGCCCAGCGGCTATTCTGCTGGCCGAAATTGACAAGGTGTTTGACTCCTTCAGTTGGCCACACCTCTTCAAACTCCTTCGCGCTATAAACTTAGTTCCCCGCTTTTCAACTTACACACAGTTGCTATATACAGATCTCTTGGCATTACTGCAGGTAGCGGGTTATCGGTCGACCCCCTTTTCCATCCATCGGGGCACGCGATAGGGCTGCTCCCTATCTCCGTTGCTCTCCGCCTTGGCCATAGAACCCCTGGCCGTATGGGTAAGACAAGACCCGCTGATCCATGGGTTTGAATGGTCACAGGAATATTCTGATAGAATTGGGCTCTATGCCGTTGATGTTCTCTTTTTGCTGACACATCCGTGTTCCTCGGGACCCCTTGTCCTTCAGATTCTTTGAGTATTTGGAGAAACTACAGGGCTAGGACCTAACCTCTCCAAATTGATATTATTTCACATATGCGGCGACCAGAGACATCAGGCTTGGGCCTCACAATTATCCCATGCCACAGATGGTTTTAAATACCTGGGAGTATTTATATTGCCATGTCCCTCGACCTCGTGGATGCAAAATATCATTCCATTGCTCCCTGCGGTTCGCAATGAAACTACAGTGTGGTCCCAACTGCCTCTATCTTTATACGGGCGATCAGCCATTTTTAAAATGGTATCTCTACCACATTTGTTATATCGGCTGCAGAACTTCCCATACAACATTCCCCATTCATGGTTTACACAACTTAATGCGATCCTAAATAAGTTTTTATGGCATGGAGGGGCGATTCGGGTCGCACTCCACACGTGCACACAATCAACCTACTGTGGCTGCAGATATTTATATATGCATATTACTCCGCCTCTCATCTCCTAGTAATTAACGAGTGGTGGTACGGATCTCAGTCAGATCCAGCGTACACAGAGGAGCGGCTGGCAATGACGGACACTCCCTTGCAGAAAATCCTTTTTAGTCGGGCCAATTTAGACACCCTCACCCCAGCTAGAAAGATCGTCTTACAGCTATGGAGAGGTACAGTGAAATCCATGGGCTGGTGAGAGAGACTGACACAAGCAACCCCCCTCTGGCAGGGCACATACCTACGCTCAGTCTCCACTCTGGTTGGCTTCCGAAATATGGGGCCTCATTGGAAGCTCCACATTAGGAGACATCATGCATGGCAGTACACTTAAGCCTTATCGGCAATTGCAAACCGAGTTCCACCTACATGAATCCCAGTTCCACTGTTATCTGCGACATGCTTTAGACCCTCACATCCGGCATCTGGGGACACATCTAGAGTTTCACCCACTAGAAGGTTGTCTATTAATGGGGGACATTGGGGCGCACAAGATCAAACAAATCTACCAGGCGTTAACCACTCACACACAACACATCACACAAGACTATGGCGGCGTGGGAAGTCGATATGCTGACCTTGACGGACAATGACTGAACGGAGGCCCTAGCCAGTCCCAACATGCAGCGGTTTCCTCAAGTGACCACCTTATACAGTTCAAGTACATTCACCAGGTATATTACACCCAATCCTGGTTATGGAGGATGCGTGCTATCCAGTCCCCTCAATGCCTTCAATCTACTAAAGAAGCGGGCTCCCTTTCTCCACACGGTGTGGAGTTGTGTTGTGCTACAGCCATTTTGGAAGAAGGTGACGTCCTGCCTGGGCTGGTTGCTGGCCTGGACCATCCCACTTGACTCCAAACTGCTGCTCCTTCATAGCACAGCGGAGATTGGAGGAAACCGTTATAAGCAACACCGCCTGTTTTTGGGCTTATCTCTAGCTAAAAGGGACATAGCCCAAAAATGGAAGGTGACTTACCCGCCGAGCATAGGGGGTTGGAAGAAGGCAATGGAGAGGTGTATGGGTGCCAAAATTGTGGTCTTTCAAGCGTGGGGATGCCCACAGAAACACAGAATATATTTGTCAGGCCCTGCCCATTTTGTACCTTTAAAAATGAATACAATGTGTTGTGAAAAAACAAAAACAAATCCAGTGTATGTGTGTGTTAAAAATGGGATTTCTGGTTGGCTAGGGCTTGCGCCAAAGCCAGGCAGAAACCACCACTCTAGTCAGGGCTGGGGAGTTACACGCCAAAGATAACCCCTGCTCACCCCCTTGGTAGCTTGGCACGAGCAGTCAGGCTTATCTCGGAGGCAATGTGTAAAGCGGTTGCGCGTGCACCCAGCAACAACACCCAAGGCCCACCACAAAGGAAACTCCACACAAGGTATTATATAAAAATAGCCTTTGTATTATACCAAACACATTAGATAAAAACACATACTTTACAATGTGCCAACAGGCACGGGCAGAATTTACAAGGGATTATATGTACAGGGGACAGGGCCACATGGACCACTGTCAGGAATTAGCACTTTTAGAACTTAGCACTTAGAACATAGGATATGAAATTACTGTAGCACAAAATTACACATGTAGCACACAACCAGTAACTACTGGTAACGGGTAAGTACCACCTATGCAACCCTAACCACCTTAGGAAAATATCGCGCAGGGAACCAGGACCTCACTAGCACCACCTGTACTAGGAGACAACAACCACCTAAGTATCACAATACCTGTAGGGGGAAAAGCACAAGGCACATGACGCATAAAAACACATTCAGAGGTGCAGGTTTCGGAACAATAGCGCAAAACTCACATTAGCCACCACCTGTGGCAGTCCCTAGGCCAACTGGCCTCTCATGGGCTCAAACGCCCTTTGTCCACAGAGTCAGGGGAAGATTGCGCAGGCTGCGCAAGCCAAAGCGCAACGTAGCACTGGGTGTCCTAAACGTGGCAGCTGCCCACTAAGTGCTGGGCAGCTGGAGGAACACTGGGGCACCCCTGTGCCTTTTAGAACAACTATCGCCATTGTAGGAGCCTCTCCTGGACTCTCAAAGGAATGAGGGGGCCAGACGTTGGAGCCTTACAGGGCTCTTCCCACCATGTGCCTTTCTGGAGCGTACTAGCGCTCTTAACCAGACACTGTCCCCCTATGTTGGAGCGACCTCCGCGCTCTTAAACCTACAATGTCCGGCGTGGGTTGGAGCCCTCTAGGCTCTAGACAGGGAGAAATGCCCCGTAGCGTTGGAGCGCAGGAGCGCACAAATACAAATATGCCCCTAACGTTGGAGTCCCTATGGACTCTTAATCAATTAGGCCCTCTTCGTGGGAGCACCACTCGCGCTCGGGGACCAACGCTGCAGTCCCGTGGGAGCGGCCTCTGTGAAGCGGGGCCGCTCTGCACCCGCCTCTCCCCACCCGGACTCCCTTTCTCACTCACCGGCTGGGGGAGAGGTGGCGAAGGCCGAACTCGGTCTGCGGGGCTCTCACTCTCGGCAGCACTCCGGCGGGGCAGCAGCGTCTCGCTGCCTCACTTCCTTCTTCCTGTGCCGAAGCGCGGGGTAGGCTCCCGTCGCTTCCGGCTCGATGTCCCGCCTACGTCCCAACAAGGGCCGCCTGACTTCCGGTTACGAACCGGGCCGCAGCGGTGATTTCTCCGGTGATAAGAGGGGTGGGCTCCCTCGGTATGCAATATACGGCGGGGTGGGCACCCGCCGTAGGAATAATTAAATAAGCAGGGTGGGCACCCGCCAACAAGCACCCAAATACGGGGTAGGCTCCCGTGACACCGGCAGCACACGGGGTGGGCACCCGTTTTAAAACCCGGCAGAAAAGCGGGGAATCCCACGCCGGGGTTCCCTCGCTAATTATTGCAGCTCAGCGCTGCTGGGGTCCCAAAGGAAGCGCTCCTAGCGCTGTAAGTAAAATAAAAGCGCTTCCAGGCACTTAGGGGTGCCAATAAACACAAAGTCCAGCAAAGTTCTACCCTGCATGCAGCAGGGCAGGGGTGGGGGGGCAAGGCTGGACCCAGAGCCAGCTCACTGGGCCTCCAGGCAGGGAGGTAGTCCAAGAGGCGGTCCTCTGGTCCAGCAGCAGCAGCGGCCCCCCTCAGGTAGGATCCTGGAAGAGAACAGATTCTGTGGGGACACAGCCCCATTTTTATACATAGCTTTCCTTTGTCTCAAGGTGCAGGGAAGGGGCGAACCAGTTACAACTGGTTCCTGAGCACTTTGTTTTGCTCAGCCCCTCTCCCTATTCAGAGTGCAGGCCAGGGTCATCAGTCGCACCACAGGGGGCGGAGCCAGCATTGTGTGGCGAAAACCCAGCCCTATTCAGGACCCAGGGGTCCTCCTCCCACCCATCTAGCTGCTGATCTCCCTATTCACCACTGGGTGACTCCTCCTGACTCTGGGGATTCCCTAGCCCGTCACATAACCTCAGCCAGCCAATCACGCGACAGGCAGTCACTGCACATTTTACACTAATATGCCAACTCCTAGAAGTGGCACTTCCACACATGACATAATCACGCATTATACATCACTGCGAAGCATTCGATCACACGAGTCCGCACATACCAAACTCGAGCCTGCACACCCCACGCATCAGGAACTACCAGGGACACATACATTCCCCATGCATTCCTATGGGAGGGCAGGCCTATCTCACCACATGCACTCAGAGGGCGCACGCACTTTACTCTGGGACACAGGGAAAGTGCGCAGAAACCAAAAATCACTACCACCAGGTCACCAATAAAAGCAAAAAGTCCAGGGGTGAACCTGCCAGAAGGGCCAAGTCCAACAGTGTGTATGTATTAATACCTGATTATTGTATTCCTATAAAATTGCCTTGTATTGTAAAGCGTTTTAACACTCTTGGCCACCTCCACATGAGAGGAACCTGCAAATAAAAAAAATAGAAAAAATTCAAAACATTCCCAAAGACTTAGAAATCGCTCTTGATATTTATAAAGTGGCACCTTAGTGGCACCTTATTAGGGACGACCTCTCCAGTGCCATGCCTGCATGGATTTGGAAATGTCCCCTCTTTGTGGGTCTTTCTTTAGATATGTGTCTATTGGCATGACATGTCAAAGGCGCTGTTACAACTTATTTTCGTCAGTAGATTCCCCTATGAAGGTAGGAACCATTTTTGTGTAAAAAATCTCTGTGCATGGGTGGCTTACTAAAGCTAGGGTCGTGGAGGCATGCGCTCACTCCAGATAGAGGAACTCAAGAATGTCTGTGGGAAGGGCAGCTACAAAAATGCTTGGCCAATTATGAAATATGTGTTACCTCAATTACAACCAAATCAACACATTTCCGACATAACTATATGAGCAAGAAGCCAAGTAAGTAGTGCTGCCATTCCCACTTGGTTGACAAATGTACAATATTGCAGCTCACTGCTCCCTGTCTGCACCCGTATTGCAAAAGTCTGTGAGTCCACCGGAGGGTAGTTGGTAGTGCTACACAAATTAACCAAATAAAATAAATATTAAATAAGAAGTAGCACAAAAGAAGAACATAGAATGAGGTCAACTGCAGAGCAATCACATTATCTAACAGTAGTGGGTTCACTTGAGGCATCTTTTATCACGGTAGGTCACACTACACCCGAAAAACTCAATTGATAATGTGGGAACCTGTCAACCTGTGATTCCGCAAAACAAATGGGGCTCAAGTGAAATGAAAGGCATAACAGTCATGCACTTAAGAAAACCAAAATGGGTGAGTCCTGTGCTTCAAGGCTAGAAGTATTTTCCAACGTACAGAGTAACTGAGCAGGAGTTTTTGTTAGTTTTGTAAGTAGAGTGTATGCTGATATTCAGCCTGATTCCAAGACGATTTTGGATTACCGGCGAAACTGCAACAAAGCAAATTTGTATTAGTCCAACAGCAGAAATCATTGTCAAACGATACCAGAACAAAACATACCATAATACGCAATTGATACTTTAGCAAGTAGACTACATTTCCCAGCTTGCTACTATGCCACTAAAATTAATGAGAAAGAACAATCGCAGAACAAGCATCAAAACAATGTCTTGCTTGAGGTGACATACAGAAGGCGCTGCCAGCAGTTCTATGAGATCTTCAATTAAAGGTTCAACTGCACAGATTCAATGAGTAGATTTGGTTCTGATGCACTTATGGCAAAAATAAGTTACAAAAATGTGACTGTCATAGGGCTCAGTGATAAACAAAAAATGGCAGCATGCAAAACATGAAAAGCAAACAGGTTTTCATCAAAGAGGCCCAACACATATCTAGCTCTATTTCCTATAACCCTCAAAGGAAGCGTCCATAAATACAATAAGCAATGTACAAAGCTGTTTTACATGTAAATCTATCTTATGCATGCAATTACCCATTTATTAAAGTGAAAACAATGTTTGACATTCACAGAAGATGATGTTACACTTCTAAAAACAACTGCACATAAATTATCACATAAGTGAATCTACTTCAAGAGCTGTGGCATTCAGTGGTGGGAATGCTCTGCACTTCTAAGTGTACCCTCAAATTTGCTTGTTTGTGTTTACTTACAGGAACACTTTTGGCTCATGAGGGAATCCTTAAAACTATAACACAAGTTTTAGAGAGGAATGCAGTGAAGTCTGGTTTAGAAAATTGAGTATGCAGTTACACGCAGACAAATAAAGACATGTAAAACTAAGCCCTGTGTGTGGCGTAGTCATCGGCGGGTACCCTGGCTGGGGAGGACGTTACAACTGGTGACGAGTTAGGGGATAAGTAACCAGAAGATCAACAGTGCTCTCCCAGAGACTTTTCCATGGTCCAAGCAAACTGCAGTTGAAGTATAGAACAAACGCTTAATGCATGTGGAGTCAAAGTGCAACTCCAGTCGCTGTAAAGTAGTTGGACACAACAAAAGCATTGCATAGAAATCGGCATATCAGTGAGCAAGAACCTGCTGGTCAGACCATACCTAAAGGTCTCATGCTGCTATGCAATATACAGTCATACATAATCCGGAGCGTTAACGCTAAAGGCAGAATTAACTAGGTTTTTAAAGAGCAGCTATTAATTATCACAAGTTGCAAGATAATGTTACAAGTTAAAAGTCGTGAAGACAAAGTGCATGCAAAGAGACATCAAAGAATAAAACAATTATTTGCTCACCAGAACCTGAGTAAAGTGAGCTGGTGCGATCTCAGCACTGGGTGCCATAACCCAGGCAAGCACAAGGGTTGTGCTTACAATGCTGATGGGTCCTGTTAAGCCGACTGAAGGGCCATGAAAGCGGTCAAATCAGGAACAGAGCAGTGTGCAACAATCAGAACGGTCAGAGATGTCTTTGGAATACTGAAACACTGCTTGTCCAAAGGAGGCAAAGACAGAGGCGGTCATTTCAAAAGTCATCAAGGATGATGCAGAGATCAACAGATCTCAAGACCTTAGCGATGGCTCACATGAACCGATTCAGGATGAGCCACTGTGGGAGTCGGACAGAGCTCCACACTCAATATCAATCACTCCCAGAAATTGGTACAATGCTGCCATTTTCCTGAAACCACCACCACCTTTCGATACTGCCAAAAGGCAAAATATTGGCGATAGAGAGTCTGCTTGGATAGAGACATGTGATGTTTTCCTTGATGCCCTTGAAGAGACTGATATCATAAAGATTATCGAGTATCTCAAAAATGTGTCTGGTGTAAAAAAAAGTCATAAAGAAAATACCACAAACTGATGAAGACACCACACATCATCACAGTGTTGAATCTCAAGTTTAATTCAATGCCAAATGTTGAGTACGAACAATACATCTTCAACCAAGAATGCCAGAAAGTTGGTGAAACCATTAATGAATTTGTAGAGCGACTCAACACACTCATCAGACATTGTAAGTTCAATGAATTTAATGATGAAGAAGCTAGGCTTCTGAGAGTTATTGATAGGTGGTTGTCAGATTCAGTCAAACGAGGAATGCTGAGAGAAACTCTTAGCCTGGAACGAGTATTCATGACTGCCAAAGCTGAAGAGTGTGCTGATAGGCACGCTGCTGACATGGAAGCCTGAATTGCCCAGCATGAATCCAACATGAGTGTGAAAAGTAAGCCAAACAAAAGACTGAAGGACACAAAGTGATACCCACACATGAAAGGAAGTTGTGTTTTAGATGTGGATTCTCGTTTCTACACAAAGGCAAAAGGCCTGCTCTTGGACAGACATGCAAAGGCTGTGGGAAGGAGAACCATTTTGTGATGGTTTGAAAAGTGAAGGAAAAAGTAAGTGCATCACAGCATGAAGACAAAATGGCTGCCAGAAGCAACCTTTGCCGCACACCCACAAGGCCATGCTGCAACATCAGTTGAGACAAATCGACACTGAACAAAGTTGATCATCATCCAAATCATTGTCAAACAGTTCTTCTGTATCAGTATCAAGTGAAAGTAATGAAAATGTTTGTGCCATGTAGATGCTTTCCTCAGAAAAGAATGTGCATGTTGATTTGGCTGCTTATGAAAAAAAATATCAGTCAAAGAATGATCGACATGCCAAAGCACCAAAGTCATTCAAACGCTCTCCAAAGATTACCCTGAAAGTAAATGGTTGTTCGACAATGGTGCATCGATAAACATTATGCCTGAGGAGAAATACAAAGAACTATCTCCATTACTGCAAAATATGCCATTGAAAACAAAAGTATACACTTGGGCTATATCGACACCCTTAAAAAGTCAAGTTTCACTTGTAGCGACAATGAAACACAAGAAAACAAAGGTATAAGCACCCATCCATATTCTTCTAGGCACGGCGTCAAGTGCCTGTCTACTCCATTTCAGCACAGACTCTGATATGGGACTGATTTCTGTGAATTACAATATGAATGCTCGCCACAAAATAGGAAGTCTGTTCCCTTCGTTATTTCATGGTATGGGAAAACGTAAGACTATGAAAGTCCAGTTGCATATTAGTGAGGATGGGCTTCTTGTTTATCAGAGACATAGACAAATTGCTTTTCATTTGTAAAAGACTGTTAAAAAAGAACTTGAAGCATTACTTAAGCATAACATTATTGAGTGTTCAACTGGTCCAACGCCATGGGTTTTTCCAATGCCTAAAAAGGACAGTGAAGGAGCTGTACGCATATGCGTTGACATGCATCAGGCAAACAAGGCAATTGAATGAAAACAACATCCAGGTCCACATACTGCTGAATGATGAGGCAATTAAATGTTGGAAAGGTCTTCCCTTAGAATTGAAAAAAATTGCAGGTACATTACAACAACCTCATCTACACATGTTGGTCTGTTTCAATACAAAAGACTTAGGGCCAGATGTACGACCGTTTTTTGTGGTTGCAAATGGTAAATCAGCCCATTTGCAACTGCAAAAAAAGGTTGGAGATATATACAAATGCTATTTTGCGAGGTGTTGACTCACAAAATAGTGTTTGCAAGTCACAATTAGTAAGGGGCGTGCCAAGAGTGTCCCTTCCTAATGGAGAGTCAGAATGGTATGCACCATTGTTTTGCGACCGCATTTGCAGTCGCAAAACACTCACAGTTTATAGCCTACTTCAAGTAGGTGGTAAGCCACTGGCAAACAGGAAGGGGCCCCCAAGGGACCCCTTCCCCTTTGCGCATAGGTGTGAAAATATTTTTAAGAGCAGCAGTGGTCCCAGAGTCCACTGCCTGCCCATAAGAAATGCTAAGAAAATGTCATAAAAAAAAAAATGCATCCTGTTTTCCTTTAAGGAAAATATTAGCTGCATTTGAAAAAAAAAGTTGCTTTATTGAAAAATCAAACACAGACATGGGGGTGTACTGTCCCTAGCAGGCCACCATTCCTGTGTTTGCAGGCCATTCCCAAAGGTTCGCAATTTGCGACCTGCCTCATGAATATTAAGAAGGCAGGTCCCTTGCGACCTATTTGAGAATCGCATAAAGTGTCTCAGACACTGTTGTACATTCCATTTTGCGTGTCGCAAATTGCGAGTCACAAAACGTCACAATTTGCGACTCGCAAAATGGAGGGTCGCCATCTGGCCCTAAGTTTTGGTGTGTCATTTGCTGCCGAACTGCTTCAAGATGTCATTTGATGTATCATAAAACCTGTCATGAATGCTTTCATTTACAGCAATGACATATTGGTTTTTCGAGCTATACAAAAAGCACATGATAACCCTACTGACTACTTTTCCAGATTACTTATACAAGGTCACGGGGATCCCTCCAAAATGGCTGAGGCCTATATCAATTTCATTGTAAAATCAAACACACCAGCTGCTTTTTCATAAGCCACATTATCACTGCCACAAGCCATGATAGTAGTAAGCAACAACAATGTCCACAAGGAACCTATTTGAAATAACGTATTTTCAATAAGGAGTACAAAATGATATACTCATAACTGAATTAATCAAGAAAAAACTGAAAAATAATGATTTAAATTCAATTTGAAACAATAACCTGGACAATTATTTACTTCAGCCGAAGTAAAAAAAGATTTATTTTACAAATAACAATTTATTCACAAAAACAGTTAAGGTCACAGATTTTTTCTGATACTATAGGCACATTTGTAGAGAGTGAGAAAGTGAACCCAGTGCAGTGATCATAGCCTTCAAGGTGAAAGTTAAGTGAATAGAGAATCAAGGGAAGGTCTTAAAAACAATGAGAGGCATTCAACAATAGCATGAATCTGTCTTGCTCTCTCTTAGTTTGTGTCGACGACGTTTCAACCCACAATGAATAAGGGGTCTCTTCAGGACAGTTATCTGGGAACTGAAATTAGAACTATGTAAGTGCCAATAGTATATTAGAACCATCCGTACAAGAGTATTAAACGAATGCAGGTTACCATTTCACTCACCTAATGGTAGTTTCGTATTCCCACAATGTTCTATGGTGAACCACTGATCGAAGCAGGGTTTTGTGGGACTTTTATCAATTCAGTCCTGCCTAATCAAAATATATATACAGCCAAATTAGTATCGTTAATTCTACTCTCAAGGTATAATTTATTAAACATCAGGAGACAATTTAGTTTTTCTCTCCAGACAAGAATCACGAGACAGTTTAAATAAGACCTCTCTCAGTAAGGTCTTATTTCATAATATTTGGTCTACCCCGTTTTAGTTATTGTTTTACATAGTCAATTAATCAGTACAGTGCATTCTCAGGGCAATGGTGCAATTCAATAGTAGTGGGGTCAGTAAGGCAACACTCACGTGTAAAATTGTTATAGTGTTCTTCACTCGTCCTGGATGTGTTGACAGCAGAAGGATTTAAGCTGAAAAAACACCAGGAATGTTATCAAAACACTGTTTAATAACAGTGAGGGTCGAATAGCTAAGGACTTAAAACTAGTATTGACTTACTTAGTATCCGATCAGTCTTCTCGACGATTTAAGCGTCTCCATTCAACAGGCTGCAGTGCCGAGTCAACACATCCAGGACAAGTGAAGAACACTATAACAATTTTACACGTGAGTGTTGCCTTACTGACCCCACTACTATTGAATTGCACCATTGCCCTGAGAATGCACTGTACTGATTAATTGACTATGTAAAACAATAACTAAAACGGGGTAGACCAAATATTATGAAATAAGACCTTACTGAGAGAGGTCTTATTTAAACTGTCTCGTGATTCTTGTCTGGAGATAAAAACTAAATTGTCTCCTGATGTTTAATAAATTATACCTTGAGAGTAGAATTAACGATACTAATTTGGCTGTATATATATTTTGATTAGGCAGGACTGAATTGATAAAAGTCCCACAAAACCCTGCTTCGATCAGTGGTTCACCATAGAACATTGTGGGAATACGAAACTACCATTAGGTGAGTGAAATGGTAACCTGCATTCGTTTAATACTCTTGTACGGATGGCTCTAATATACTATTGGCACTTACATAGTTCTAATTTCAGTTCCCAGATAACTGTCCTGAAGAGACCCCTTATTCATTGTGGGTTGAAACGTCGTCGACACAAACTAAGAGAGAGCAAGACAGATTCATGCTATTGTTGAATGCCTCTCATTGTTTTTAGGACCTTCCCTTGATTCTCTATTCACTTAACTTTCACCTTGAAGGCTATGATCACTGCACTGGGTTCACTTTCTCACTCTCTACAAATGTGCCTATAGTATCAGAAAAAATCTGTGACCTTAACTGTTTTTGTGAATAAATTGTTATTTGTAAAATAAATCTTTTTTTACTTTGGCTGAAGTAAATAATTGTCCAGGTTATTGTTTCAAATTGAATTTAAATCATTATTTTTCTGTTTTTTCTTGATTAATTCAGTTATGAGTATTTAATTTTGTACTCCTTATTGAAAATACGTTATTTCAAATAAGTTCCTTGTGGACATTGTTATTGCTTACTGCAAAATACCCAGTTCACAGGGACATATGGGTTGCTCTTGTGTTTGTTCATAACAAGCCATGACAGTGGCATGTTAAAGCTAAAGGATATAATTGCACATCAGTAGTGGAACAAACACCCTCAACTGCTCACCAGTGATGGTCTGAGACAGAAAATAATTGAAGTGGCCAATGAAGGACATCGTTGCCACAAACCGAGCTCTCTGAGACCGTGTCTGGTTTCCTTATCTTGATGACAACGTTGAAAAGGAAATAAAGACCCGTTATCCATGCAGGTGGCTTTGTACAAAAACTACTCACCACACCTTGAGCATGTCAGAATCTCCTAAAGCATGCATGGGAGAGAATATCAACAGTCTTTTTCAGTCCACTCGACAATGGACATCACCTAATGGTGATTATGGATAAAAATTCACAATTTCCATTACTTAATTAATTAATTAATTAATCTACTACACAAGAACGAGTCATTGAAAGACTAGATGGCATCTTTGCAACATGGGGTGTTCCAGCATAGTGAAGTCTGATAATGGCCCGCCTTACAACAGTCAATAGTTTAAAGATTTCTTGGAGAATTTTAATATAAAGCATGAAAAGAGCACACCTTTGTGGTCGCAGGCCAATGGACTTATTGAATGGTTTCTGAGTACACTAAAGAAAGTAGTGCATCATGCTAATCTTGACAAGCTTGATTTTAAAAATGTGTTCTACCTTGTGAGCTTATCTCTCGACACCTGACTCAACCACAGGTGAAAATCCAGAGACATTTATGTTCAGGAGAGCAATGAACACCAAGTTGCCTCAATGGACCAATCAGAGAAAGAGAGATGAGAAAGTTACTCATGAGAAAGACTTGGTGAACAAACTAAAGATGAAAACATATGCTGGCCAAAGACGTGCTGTATGTAATGTAGAACCTTTTCAAGTGACCTTTCCCAGAAGCACCCCATGACTGCCCAGCGTCCTGGAAAGTCTATTACCAGAGACTCTTCTCGCCTTAGGGTTTTAACTAATCGTTTGTCAGTTCTAAATGTTGGGGGAAATTGGGTCTGAAATCAGTGATTGCTGTTACCTCTACACCGCTGGCACAGATCCTGGGCATTGGTAAATTGGTAATGACCGATCCCAGTTTCCGAGAACAAGACCAGGTCGACCAATTAAAAATTAAAACACCAAAAAGATTGATTGAAGAGAATTAATTGGACTAGTCTATCAATATGATTTGTAAAATTGTTTACTTTTTTATTTAACTGAGGGGGAGATGTACTGTCTTGCGAGAAAAGTTGGAACCCCTTTGGTTCCTGAGGGACTCCATAAAAGTGTGACGTAAGTGTTAGAGCGAAATGCTGTGAAGGCTGGTTTGGAACATTGAGTTTGCAGTTACATTCAGACGAATGAAGACATGTAAAACTAAGCTCCCTGTGTGGCATAATCATTGGCAAGTACCCTGGTTACAGAGGATGCCACACATACTACTTTTTCCCAATCTATTCCATCCATGGCAACAGTCATTGATTTACTTCTATCAAGTACAGGTGTGAATTCCTTTACAGGGTGGAAACGGCAAGAAAACATATTAAGAAATGGTTGGGATGAGCTTTTCTATGGGGAAAAATATCTTAACAATGGGAAACAAAATGCAGCTGCACTTGTGAAAATATTTTTACTTGCACAATAGTACAATTACACATACATACAATCCTTCTTTTCTCTTATGCAAGCAGTGGGTCACCAGCCATTTCCAGAAGTACTTCTGGAAACCATATACTATTGCAAGTTTCCAGGAGAACAATTGGCAATCATTGTGAATTCTTAAAATATGTACATTTACACCCACGTGTAATAGTGACTCTGTGGGTGTAGGTTTAAAATTGGCCCATAGCGGGCTACCAACCACGAACTATTGTAGCTACCTTTTTCTGGAAAAGAAACTGTCACAGGGACATGCAGTGAATAGTATGTAACATAAAGTGTGCATGCAATGCAAGCCACTTTCACAAAACATTACATATAAATTTCATTAATCCTTCTACAGCTTAAACCTGTGACGTTTAACTCAAGAAGGAGCAAGACACTTAGTACAATAAGTGGATACAAAAAGTAACATTGAGAAGATTAGCCCCAAGCCTCTATACCACAATGTAAAAGGATCGCCATGGTGGGATGATCACTTTAGTGACTCTGAATGTCCCAGGAGAAGAATAAAAGAGTTGTAAAACTGAGAGTTACGTCATGGGGAGAGAGACCATGGTCTTTAAAAATACAGTTAGTGGAAACTTCAGCAATACACGTATTACACATTAAGTAAAATCCTCATTCCAGGATTCGCAACAATGTAAATTCACATACTACTGTCTGACGGGTTGCCCGAAGGGAACAAGAGCACTACAGAATGTTTGTGCTTTACAATCTGTTCTTAAGGCTTTAAAAAGGCACAGTGCATCTTGGAATCTTCTTAATATCGCAATCCTGTTACAGCCTCATTAGGTATGTTCTGAGCAATGAGCAATGAAGAAGAGAGATGTATTATGTAATCTCACCATTATGAAAGATGAGCATTTCATAGCTAATAAGTAGTATGATTGCTTTCCCTTACATATGTGGAAGGCCGAGGGCTGGTCACAGTAATGTGATGGAGTGAGATTATATGTTTAGAAATTTCATGCAATGCAAAATATATTTGAAATGCTTTGTTTTGCTAAATTATTTACCTCTGTTGGAAAACGCAAAAGAGTGTAATAGTTCATTTGGGTCTTTAATAATTTCTAAACCATAACATTATAGTCAATATGCAAATTCACTTCACCATTATAATGAACACATTTTCACCCACTGTGGAATTGAAGCCTGTCTTTTCTGAAGTACTTACACTCTTACATAAAAGAGCTTCGGAAATCAATCTTTTTTTTTTAGTTAACAAAGCTTTATTGAATAAAATATAAATGTACAGAATTATATATTACATAGAATGAGAAACCAAGATATGAAGTTTAATTAAACCAGAAAGGCATAACATTACTAACACTTAATACAAAGGAAGAAATACATCATAAATCTATTGAATGAAATCATTCTGTACTTAAGAACTAAGCCTGGGCAAAGCACTACGCTAGCATAGTTTGCGAAGTTTGCGCTACTTTGCACTACGCGAATTGCACGGAGCACAGTGCAAACACGCGTAGCGTAGTGCAGCGGTCATTTTTTGCTTGCTCGCGGTCCGCAACATCAAGTTGGCGAACGCGAGCAAGCAAGTCCCGGCGAGACTATTTCCTCGTTCGCGATCAGCAACATCAAGTTGCCGATCGCGAGCGTGGAAATTAAACCACCCGGCGAGATTCTCAATACGGGGAGGTCAGGTTTCTAATTGCAAGTGGTCGCGTATGATCGCGACCGCTCACGATGAGAAACTACCAGTCCGCGTTGAGAAAAAATTGAGCGTCAGAAAACTACAGCTCGCACTGTGCAAGATGCCATTTTCAATGATTGCACAGTGCCGGATGCTTGTCCGCACTGTGCAATCATTGAAAACAGCATCTTGCACAGTGCGAACAGGGTACTACGCAGTTCGTGAAGTGCTACGCGTAGTGCAAAGTGCACTTTGCGTTGCTACGCGTAGCGCTACTTCGCGAACTACGGCCAGGGTTACTTAGAACATCACATTTGGGGGAATTTTATGTATTAAGAAAAAAAGAAGAAGAAGAGAACAGAAGTGGAAAGCATACGAAAAGAAAAAGAGAGAGAATAAATAGTACGCATTACATACCTGCATATGTATCACATAATTAATCTTATATCATATAATAATTAGCTCATATATTAAAAAACATGTTAGCAACTTATTTCTCATAATATCAGTGATAAATAGTTAGATTTGTTACATTAAATAATGGGGAAGAAGTTATCATGGTGGCTGGAAAATCACAGAATCACTGGGAGTTTTATGCTTTTTATGTAAGTAGTTAGTAAGCAGAGACCAAAAGAGGTCCGTATTAATCATTTGTAGCGTAGATGAAGCTGCTGCTGTATCAAGTCTATGATGAGAACAAAGAAGATTCCACCAGCTGGTAACATTAATATCCTTGGCATTTTTCCAATTGGATGTAATGACTTGAAAGGCAATAGTAAGTGAGAGATCTAAACATTTGCCTAATTTAGAACGTGTTGGTCAAAAGTGTGAAGAACTTCCAAGAAAAATACATTTAACATCAAAAGGGAAATTAATTGAACAAATAGTGGAGATAATCTTGCAAACCTGTAACAAAAAAGCAGTGGTTGGTGGACAATAAAAAAATATATGTAAATATGTACCAGGAAGAGTTAAACAAGACCAGCACAAGTTTGAGAGTGTTAGATTATATGTTTGCAAAGGACTTGGAGTAATATATAGTCTGTTATGAAAAATTTTAAAAAAGTTTGTGTGGTGATAGAATTCATTAGGATCTTTTTTCAGTTTAGGAGTAGTAAAGTTAGGACTCCTAACTTTACTACTCCTAAACTGAGAAAAATCCTAACTTTATGACTTTAGGTATTCACAGAAGGCATTTAGGAGTCCTAAAGTTAGGAGTCCTAACTTTACTACTACTAAACTGAGAAAAATCCTAATTTTAAGGCTTTCGGTATTCACAGAAGGCATTTAGGAATCCTAAAGTTAGGACTCCTAACTTCTGTGAATACCGAAATGAGTAAGTGCCTTCTGTGAATACCAAAATGAGTAAGTGTGAATACCAAAATGGTAGTAAGTTTAGGATTTGTCTTAAGTTAGTTCTGTGAATCGGGCCCAGAAAGAGTAGTGTAATGCAGATATTTATATTTATTTGAAACTTTGAGAGATGAAGATAGTACAAGTGAAACAGGAGGCGAGGAGATTGTATGAGATTGGGACTGAGTGAGATTGGAGATGGCTTGCCTAAGGGCATCTCTGAGAGACTCAAATTTACCGGCATAAGTAGAAGCAATAGCAAATTTGTTTTGCATTTCAGAAAAGGTAAGAGGAATCATGTTGTATATCAGTTGTTGAATTTGAATTATACGCTTCAGAATCCAATTTCTCCAAAAGATAGTTCGACTTGAAATTTTAAGAGCTTTGTTATGCCATATGGAAGATTCGAGAAATTGTTGTATCGGGAATAGGGGTCTTGTGAGGATAAGGGAAGACACCTGACTAGAATATGACTTGGGAAATTTACACCACCCAACTCCTTTGGATTACAAAGAGATATTAAAGAAATTCGTGCTTTTTTACCATTCCATAAAATTGATTTATTTAACAACTTAAAGAATGTTACAGCAATATTACATTTGAGGTGAGCTAAATGACTCTTTGCTTTTTTGTAGGATTACATAGGTTTCACCAGATGCACCTATGTAATCCTCACGATAAAATGTTTGTGAGAATAACCCACATGGCACTCACATTATGTATGTTTTTAGTCATCACCACTGTGTGCTGTGAGCTTGTCACACAGGGAACACAAGGGTTTTGTTTATACTGGTACATCTGATTCTAATAACTGTTTTTATTCCTTTACCAGGTTGGTCATATGCTATCAGGTACTACACATAGCATGTGTTAGATTGGTTTAAAAGGGTAGATCACACCATACAGCCACCCACGTGTAGATAGATTTGATTTTATTAGGTCCTGACGAATCGCCACCAGATTGTTTAACTGCCAGGTGAGAAACATGTTAACCGCACAATAGAGCGCGCTACCTGAGACATAATCTCAAACATGCGCCATTGTTTCTTTTAATCAGGGTGGGAGACCCATTGATTAAAATAGTCTTCGCTGGTACTCCGTTACCTGTTTTAAAATTTCTTTCAGGTTATACACCTTCACACTTTCATCTACACTAATTAGGTCCCTCACCCCCAAGGTACCTAACGACATGTGGAATAAAAGACTTCCGCCAAAGAGCCCCTCATAGGGAGCCAGTCAGGTATTGCAGCGCCGACCTGACGAGGAGCAGCCCATATGATGAAGCATGACACCTTGCCGGGTGTATGATGGTCCTATATTCCAAGAGGAGAAATCCTCATCCTCCTACACTTCATGACCACATAAAACAAGTGTTCCCTTGTCTCGATATTAGGAACAGCATACCTTTTGTATCTTCATTATTGTTAGGGCATGTATACTGGACCTGTCTAAAAAGCCCTCAGTCCCTCCTTTGTGATTGGTCGACATAAAAGGAGACATCTGAAAAACTGTTTGTGAAAATTCATCAGTATTAATAGTTAACCAGGACTATGTGTCAGTCATGACTGCTTAAATTCCCTCAGTGCACTGCTGAAATTACACAAAGAAAAAAGCAAAAATCACCATGCCAAAGGCTTGCTGAATAAATGTCCTCACAGGAATCAATTACTAATGCCACCAATATGTCCAGTATCCGGAGCATCAGCTAACATCCAACTGACACAATGCGGGCAACAAAAGAACAATAAAAGAATATTTCAGGGCTTTACACTGCCACTGAAGTCCACATATACATATACATCAAACTTAGCACTATCAGGCAGCAAAACCGGCTCCGGCGGGCTCCGTTAAGAGAAAATGGCGGTCGCAACCACGAGCTCTGAGGTGCGTGACGCGGGGGAAGGATCAAGGTGAGCAGCCTTTAAAAATGTGCAGAAAAGAAATTTGCCTCGTCTCCCCATGCTCACACACCTTTTCCTTCAAAATGCGACCATTTTCAGCGGACACTGCCGCCAGAGGACAGAAAAAGCCCCCAATGCCGAGCAGAGCTTCAGCGACCTGCAGCCATCTTGTGGGTGTTTCAGCCACCCCCCTCGGTAATCAATCTTGAAATTACATGTTCTTTCAACTGGTTTTGTTTACATGGTAGCTGTGAATGAATGAGTTCTTTGTTGTGGGTATGAACTTGTATCACTGCCACGGAAACAACAACATCACTTTATTGGCCAGGATTTTTGCATGTTTTTGCATGAAAATCATAGCGAGCTCGCAAATATAATTTCAAGACATACAGTAAGTCACTACAGATGACTGCTATGCATAGCAAGTATGACTTACAATAGCAATGTCTTACCCACCTGAATTCATGAATACACTAAGTACTGTTGTGCTATTCTACATGTTTCAGAAAGATTAGTATTCTGAAAAGACACCTTGGCAATTATTGGTGATTATCAGTGAACAATAGTGCATGTAGAGTTCTGGCTACTACAAACTAAAATGTTTGAACTATTTTTAGGTTTTAGTTTGCAAACAAAGTGCACTTGCACATATTTTACAGTGGTCCAAATCCACCCGTAGGGTATGAAAGTACGTTAGAGCCCATGATGTTTTAAAAAAAAACATTTTATTGGCATATACACAGAGGAAAAAGTGTGTAACATGTTAAGTGTTGTTGAATGCACGATTATTAATTCCCAAAGTCAAATACTTGATTTTTTTGTGGCACTAATGAAGCCTTGAGTGTGGGCATTGAAGATCAGAGCGAAACAAACTTGACAAATGTGGCTGCCAGACTTCAAAGAAAGGCTCACGGGGAGATCAGTGATTCACTACAGCAAGGGTTCTACCAAATTCCATTCCACACCACTTGCATCTGTTCAGTTGGCCTTTCCACGGAGGAGCCCTTCTTCTATCCTTTATGTCCCTTGAACAACGGGAGTCCCGCTGGCCAGACCCTTGAGGATCAATGCAGTCCTTGTGTTCAATGTGTAGCAGATCCAGGCCTAAGTCATCTTCCTGATAGCCACAGCAGCAAGTTCTTCCTCTTCTGTTCTTTCCTGGTATTTGTGTGTTCTGAGCGGCTAGTAATGGGAAATGTTTCTTATAAAGGTACTTGGTAGTAATTGCTGATAACTCCTAATTTGTTCATGAAGACATTCCCAGAGTTTACTCAGCCCACTTTTATAGCACTCTCTCAGTTTACTGTAAAGCATTCCCAGAAATCCCAGTTTTGAGTGTCTTTCAATATGGCAGTGTCAGTGTGCAGAACTATGAATCACCACCAAGGTGTTACCCTGTTGAGAAGCAGTAATTTCCCCGTAAGTGTAAATTCTGGCTGGTTCTGAGGGCAGTTACAGATAGGTACCTCCCCCCTCCATTACCCCAACCCATTGTCTGAGGATACAGGTTGGCTGGAAGCTGAGGTGGTTTAAAGGTACCCCTGATACCATAGCAGTATTTGCCATACAAATCGCTCTCTGCAAGGTTCCAGACAGTTCTATGCAAGACCCATCTGCTATACCTGTCCACTCCCCTCCTGAGATAAGTGCTAGTAAACGGAACTAATTACTTCATCCTTGTCTCCTCGCCGGATGTCGTGTGGCTTTTGTAATTTACATTCACAGTTTATCGGATTATGCAATTTGCAGTACTGCTGCACCATCGTAACTTTGGTTTAATAAAAAGTTAGACAAACCAATTTGGTCTAGTCATTTTTTTCTGTAAGTTTAGGCAAATCACATACACTGGAAGCTCCCAATGCTAATAGCCAATGTATGAAAGCAAATCAAGTGTCATAACAGAGAGACCACGACAAATTGTAAATACCCAGTATGATTTCAAATGTCACAGCGTTTTTTGATAGCTTTGACATCGTATAATGAATTTGCATGAAATATGGCACCCTTTTGGAACATCTGGCTAAATTTCAACATGTCAGTTTTCATGCCAATCCATTTTGGGGGAGAAGTTACAGGGATGTGAAACTGACATTGTTATAAGGTTTTAAGAGTAACTAGATTTATACTGACACATCTGAGAACATAGGTCAAAAGGGGACATTTTAATAATCAGGTAGGGGACGGTATTGGGACCGTGTTAGGTGATGCTGTATCACATTTTTTATTCTGATTTGTTAATCTGAATAATAATGTGACCACCTTCTGCTGACTATACAATATTCACTGTGTATTTTTCAATGAGAAGGCCCCTTCCTAGAGGTTAGCCATGAGTCTGCTTTTCCCAGCTTTAAGGAACAAACTCTCGTCTCTTGTTTAGGACTTCGAATATTTTACTCTGAGATTTGACTTCATGTCATTGGCTTTGCTGTATTTGATTGAGTCTTATTCTAATTTCCTAACATGATTATAATATATTTTGAGAATTCATTTTGCCTTCTGTATTGCACTTTAAAAATGTATCTCTGGAGCAGAGGAACACCCAGAATATTTTGAATCAAGAAGGATAGAATTACTGTCATGTGCCCTGAAGATTCCAGGATATGTACTATCTTATGACAACCATGTTTGGTGAACATGTGCCAGTTAGGCAAACAAGAGATCATTCGTTTCTGGTTCTGAAGAGGTGAACCAGGAAAACCTGGTCACTAAAGACAGCATGTTGTTGAATGGTTGTGCATCCTTTATCTGCTCCGAAATTCTAAAAGTCCATGACAGGTGTGTAATGAAGTCTTTGTGCAGGACTTCCTGGTTACGTTTATGTTTGGACAAGGTTTCAATTGTACACTTGAAGATGTGCACTTTGTTGGTCTTCATGCACTTCACAGATTGCCAGTTTGTACGAATTTCGCCTTTCTTCACTTGTGGGAGAAGGTTACCTCACAAAAATGTTATTGTCAAGAGAGTTTTCACTCAATAGCTATTTGATTTGTGCAACAAAATCCTCATGCTAAATATGTTCCCCGTTTAAAAAACAAAACTGTATGAAGCTTCACATCTCTCTTATAAGATCTTGTGAAATTGTCACCATGCAGCATCTGACTTCCAAGAAAATGTAAAAGTCCTCCCCTACGTCCCTATCTGGGAAGTTCCCACAAAGGAGGACCTGTATCTTTAGGGGGGCTCTTTGCAGATGTTGGTCAGTTGTGCTTAGTTTCTTGCCCCTCTTAAAAGTGTTAGGACAGGATACTTAGATCTGGCCCAGGGATCCCACAAAGAGCTACAGACTCAGGTGTCTTGTTCAATTACAGCCTCCAGCTTGACAGTATTTGATTTTTATTGTGCTATTTTTTTTTACTATATTTGAAGGTGCGGTCCTTCAGAATAGCTAGCCCTTATTATAATCACGAGGGTCAGTCAGAAGTGGTGCCTAGGTCCTGGTCAATTGTCTGGAGGTCAAAAATATGTGTTGTGCCTGCAGTTAACTCACCATCATCGATGATCATCCAGTGTGTATCTTGCATTGGAAAACTCTTCTTATCTCTCTGGTTTCTCATTATTTTATAGACCTTGTGGATTTATATGACGCAGCTCATCTGCTACATCACAGTAGCGATCGTAAATATCCAGAATTTCCTCGGCCAGTGCACTATGGGAAAAATGTCCTCACATTTTTCTGTACTAAAGTGCCTATTATGCATGTAAAAATACTTGTAGTACATCATAAGAGTTTTGCTTGTTTGAAGGAGGTTATCACCCCTGGCAAAAGTGTTCAAACCAGCCTCATACCTCATCAGGGGGCAACTAGAATGGGGCTATGATAATGATTGGGTCATGGCTGCTGACCCTTCTCTGGAAGCTGCTCACAAGTCTGCAGACATTGGGAGAATGCCAACGTTGTCCAATGGCCTTTCTGGCCCTTCATATAGCATATTCTTCAGCACTTCATTGAGTTGCAGTGTATGCTTCAAGGGAGTTTTTACAGGGGGTGCCGAGGGAGGTGTCTTTTTATTTTTAAATTTCCATTGACATTTATAATTTTTCCAATAGTCTCCAGTGGTGATATTTTTCAATTTCCCATTACTGTTCATTTTGATTATCTACATTCCTGCAAACGTTTTCTTATTGAATTATAATAATTGTTTCACTCATTGTTTGGACTTTTAGGTACTGTATTTTTTTAACTGTCTTGCTGTTTGCAAAGCAATAGTTTTTCAAGAAAATATTTTTAAAGCAGAGCTTTCTCCTTGTACTTGAGAGTCATTAAGATATTTCCTTGCCCATCCTTGCATGGTGGTCCCAGGCAGGGAAATCTTGCAACAGCTGTCCTTCCCAAAGCAGGGCTGGATGACCAACACAATGACCTGATGAGATTGAACACCCTGTTAAACCCTAAATGACTCCCTTAATCTGGGGCATGGAAACATTTGTATCATTCAGTTGAATGCACTGAACTGTCTGTGTCAAAGAAACTACCCACTCCAGAAAACCCCAGGGTTTTTATCCATCCATGAATTTTCCATGAATTGCAGAGCACTTTTTCTTTTCAGTCTCTTCACAAGTTGTGAAGGGTAAATGTTTTTTGCTTTGCTGCAGCATTGTAGGATACTGGGAGACATCCTAATTCCCTGATATGCAGAAACATCATGTGCAATTCCCCTATTGTTATGGATTGGGGAAGGGACATGGGCCCACTTGTAGACGGTAAGTGGGAACAGGTATTGCAAGTACCATGAGAAGTCGCAATTAGATCAGAGTTTCGCTTGGTACAGCTACAGTTATTGCACCCATCAAACTACTCCAGAGAAATGATACACAAGATGGGGAGGGTTAGCTCCAACAAAAATGAAAAAGGGCATGTGACGGAGTAGAAGACTTCATACATATTATCTGGTCCATTTCAGCACTGTTAGGAGGAGGTGATCGGTGGTCTGCACACAGCGACAGGTAAAAGACTAGATAGGCTAGTTAAAACACTTATAATGAACGTGTGGGAAGACGATAGCCCTCCAAAGTATACCAAGCTCCTAATGGTATTGGGGCTCCATGGGCAAAAATAAATACAGCAGGGAGCTTGGCAGCACACACCTCACCAGATATTAACATCTGGGTGGATGACATGGACTGGTGCACGCCGGCAGAGAAATAAGTCTAGAAAGGGGCTGCCTGAAAAAATGGGAGAGGGTTTGTAATTCCTGGCAATGACACAGGGATACAAATGCGAATCCATAAATAGGGAAGGAAGGTGGCGATGTCATGAGGATAAGAGGTAGGTGTAGAAGGAGGAGGAGATAAGTGGGCCCAACGAAGTGCAAGCAAACAAGTCCTGGCTGTGTGTGGTAATTATAACCTGTCAAAAATTGGAACAACAGTGGTTGACTATGGTTCTCTTGTCATAAAACTATGAATTAAAAAAAAAAGCCTGTGAACTGTGTGCCGTTTCCTAGTTTTCAAACTTAATTGCAAATGCCACACACCCATTCATCATATTAAGGTTACAAGACTGGGATATGATTTAGGAAAAAGTAGTTGTAGTAGTCCTTTTTTGCTATAGAAAGCATTTATGCTAAAGTGAAGATAAAATTGAAACTATGTTTGCCATTTCACTTGTACATTGATCATTCTGTACAATATTTAAGGTGGCTTATTAACCAGTATAACAAAACTGGTCACATTATTGATACTTAACACTAGTTGAAGTTAGCAAGACACTTAATTTATTCCGGACTTTGCCTCTCTGATTACCATCAACATGCAATGGTCAGTTTAGTGGCACTTGTGCACATATCCAGTTTTAAGGAAAGTTCAGCCAACCTAGATTCATGACAGATTTGGAGAATATCCACATAGATAAATTTACATAAAATAACATATAATATGCCTTCAAACAATGAGTTTAAATAGAAATTCTTCTGTATGTTTCACATTTGCCATGTTAGAATCAATTTTGCTTTCTCAGCCCACATGTTGAAAAATGTACCACATATTTCATGGATCCCTACTAATATTAATTATTGAGGAGCAGCAGGTGCAGCCTGAATCCCAAGTGAGTGTGTCTTAAATGCCTATTTTTCAGAATTTAAAGTTACACTCAATTAAAGTAGTAGCACAGTCCAGATTTTCCTATAGTAAAACACAGCTAGGAAAGCTGGGTTTGTTCCCTTGGATCTATCAGGTTCTATGAAGTGGCCAGTAGGCATGTATGTTACCAGATGCAACATGTCTAGTGTGCAAGAGATGATACATGCATACGCACACACACATATATTACACAATGTTGATCATCACTGTGTAGTTATAGCTCAGTCAGAGTTATATATGAAGACTGTTTTTGTAATCTCCTTGGCACTCTTTACGCAGGTTCATCCACCTCACATTCCTGGAATGTTTTGGTGTGATCAGTCAGGTGGGGTTAGGCCCAAAAAAAGTGTGACAGTCAAAACGGCTGACCGAATTGCACCATATTTGGCAGAAAGTAGTTCTTCACTCAAAAGGGGTTCTTTTTGTGATTTTGTATGAATCTGATCTGTAGTTTTGGAGAAATGCAGATTCAAAAATAGACATCACCATGGGAGTACAACTGGACCATGAATTCAAAAGAGAACAATGTGGCTGGCCTCAACATCAGTAGAGCTACCCATGCACACGAGATGCACTGTGACACAGGCCATCATCACCAGCCGACTAGACTACGGCGACAGCCTCTATATAGATATTGCTGCACACCTCCTATAGAGATTTCAGACCATGCAAAACGCTGCAGCCAGACTCATCCTTGGCCTTCCCCAATGAACCCACATCACACCCCACCTCAGGCAACTCTACTGACTCCCAGTACAGAAGAGATACTAATTCAAGCGCTGACCCACGTACAAAATCAAGGACCTGCCTACATTAACCACCGCCTAAATTTCACCAACTATCGTAAAGACTACACTCCCTCTCACTTGCCCATACTCCCCGCATCTACCAAAGCAGAGGTGGAGGAGGCTCCATCTCCCACATCGCAGCAAAGACCAGGAACAGCCTCCCCACGCAACTCCGAACCATCACCTCACATCCAGATTTCTGAATGGCCCTCAAGACCTGGCTGTTCAAATAAGCCTCTTGGACCTGCAAGCACCCAGATACCCTATTGGGTGATTAGCCACGCTTTATAAATCCTGATTGATAGGATGAGCTGTTGGGCAGCCATTTTAGGACTGAGGAACTTGGTCCTTGTGTCCTGAAAAGTAAAAGTAAAAACATAGTAGGGGGCAGTGTAGGGATACCCTGACACCCTAGCCCCCCAGGGGGCTAAAAAACATTTTTAAAGTCAATGTTGCAGGTTCAGTGTGAGTACTACATGATCCTGCATGGCTCCTTGCTATACATTTCTTTTAAAAAGTGTGGGGTACCCTATTTCTTTGAATTCCCATGGGGTGGGCCTGGACCTGGAGGTTGGCACATGTATAATATTAAAATAGGGTGCCCCCCGGGACCCAACCTTTGGCCCTGGTTACCCCATGATTACAGAGAGAACAGTGTGCATAGGATGTAAATTGGAGAGAGAGGTATGTGACACTCACCATCATGAGCCAACTTTATGGGGTCACAAGGACCCCATACCCAGGCATCAGAGAAAAGGGGCCGGGTGTGATGCCCACCCCATATGCCCTTGTTTGGGGTGGACAGGTCACTCCGACCTGGCAGACCTCTGTCCACTCGCAATGCAGGCAGGGGATGTTGTCCTGCCCTTGCGCATGTGGGAGTACAGGAAAGACTTGCTGCCCCCATGTTAGAGCAGAAGCAGAAATGCTGGCTCACATGCCTGGTCCAGGAGGAGCCACCCAAGCTTTTGAGATGGTGGGTGCCCTGGGTTACTAAAAGAAAGATATAAAAAAGGGTAACAGAAAATACACTGCTGCAAAAGCAAAATAGAGCATAGTCAATCAATCAGGGGAATTGTAAGCGCGCTACTCACCCAAGAGTGTCTCAAGGCACTGAGGAGGGGGGTAAGCATCTTCGTTCAGTCGAAGAGCCAGGTCTTGAGCGTTTTCCTAAAGATATTCAGGGAGGAGGCACATCTGATGTTGATCGGGAGCTCGTTCCAGGCCTTGGCTGCGATGTAGGAGAGGGCTCTTCCACCTGTTCTGGCTTTGCGGGTGTGCTAGGTTTCGGTGAGGGCAGTGGATTGGAGATCTCTCTTGGGTGCGTGGAATGAGATTCTCTAGTTGAGGTATTGGGGTCCGGTGTTGGGGAGGCATTTATAGATGTGGGTCAGTATCTTGAAAGTCACTCTCTTCTTGACGGGGAGCCAGTGGAGGTGTTGAGTGATGTATTTGTGTCGAGGGATGCCAAGGACGAGTCTGGCTGCTGTGTTCTGTATGGTCTGGAGTTTGTGGAGTAGAGTCTTGTTTATCCCGGCATAGAGGGCATTTCCATTGTCCAGTCTGCTGGTTATGAGTGCATGGGTGATGGTCTTCCTACATGGGGGGATACATTTGAAGGTCTTTCGGAGGATGCAGAGGGTGTTCAAGCAGCTGGAGGCGACGTCTTTGACCTGTTGGGTCATGGAGAGGTAGGTGTCAAGTACAATTCCAAGTTTTGGGTGTGGTCTGTGGGTGTGGGAAGGCTGCCGAGGGTGGTGGGCCACCAGGTGTTGTCCCATGCAAAGGGGAGGGTCTGAGGAAGAAGACCTCTGTCTTCTCCGAGTTGAGCTTCTGTTGCTCATCCAGGATGCAACATTGTTCATTCCTTCCTGGAAGTTGAGTCTGGTGGTGATGGGGTCTTTGGTGAGGGAGAGGATGAGCTGGGCATACGATACTATGCTGAGTCCATGCTGTCAGACGATGGCGGTGAGGGGTCCATGTAGATATTGAAGAGCGTGGGGCTGAGCGACGATCCTTGGGGTACTCCGCAGCTAATTTCTGTGGGTTCGGAGAGGAAGGGTGGCAGTCTGATCCTTCGGGTTCTGCTGGGGAGGAAGGAGCGGATCCAGTCGAGGGCAGTTCCCTGTATGCCTGCGTCGTGGAGTCTGGCAGTGAGAGTGCTGCGGGAGACCGTGTTGAATGCCACAGAGAGGTCAAGCAGGATCAGGGCCACGGTGTGTCCCTCGTCGAGGAGGGTACAGATGTCATCTGTGGCGGCAATTGGAGCAGTCTCGGTGATGTGGTTGCAGTCGGAAGCTGGGTTGAGAAGGGTCGAGGATGGAGTTGTCTTCGATGAATTTTGTTAGCTGGGCATTGACGATCTTTTCGGTGACTTTGGCCGCAAAGGGGAGGAGGGAAATGGGTCGGTAGTTCTTGAGGTCTGTGGGGTCTGCTGAGGGTTTCTTGAGCAGTGGTCTGCGCATTTCCAGTCGTTGGGGAAGGTGCCAGTCCTGAAGGAGGTGTTGATGGTGTGTCGTAGCTCTGGAGCGAGGGCGGTGGTGGCTCTGATGTAGATGTGCAGCCGGCAGGGGTCCGTTGGGGCTCCTGAGTGGATGCCTTTAATGGTCCAGGAGGTATCTTCTGTGGTGACTGTGGTCCAGGAGAAGAGAGTGGGTTGACTAGCATTGCTGGAGAAGGAGGTCATTTCGGAATCAGGTGTCTGGTTGTTGAAATGGTCGTAGAGGCCCTTGATTTTTATACGGAAATAGGATCCAAGTTTGCCACAGAGATCTTGGGAAATGGTGATGTCCATGGTTTCGCTGGGGAACTTGATGAATTCCTGGATGATACTGAAGAGTTCTTTGGAGTTGGTGAGAATCTTGTTTTGGATGAAGGTTCTTTTGGTGGATCAAATGCATTGGTGGTATTCTGCCATGGCGTTCTTGTAGGTTGTGTGATCCTCTGGCGTTTTGCTGTTTCTCCAGTTCATCTCGAGATGTATGCAGGTGCGCCGGGATTCTTGGAGGTCGGTGGTGAACCAGGAGGCCTTCCTGGGGTTCTGTCTGTCGGGGTAGCATAGGGGTGCAAGCTCATCTGCGTAGTTGGAGATCCATCTGTGGAGTTCTTTGGCTGCAAGGTTGGCATCGGTCGATGTGGTGGGGGCATTGCGGTTGAGGGAGGAGTTGAGCTGCTCCTTAGTGATTTTGCTCCAGTTCCTTCTTGGAGGTTTGGGGGTGGTGTGTTGGTTGACATTGAAGTGTACGCAGTGGTGGTCCGTCCAAGGAGGTTGTGTTGTGTGGCTGAAGTAAGACGCTCATGACATATTCTCTGTCTCCTGTCTGATATTGCCCCACGTGGGGGTTATTATGCATATTAACCTCCCCATGTGGTGCCCCAAGTATCGCAAGGGAACCAACAATAGTATGCATAAGTGTTGTGGGGAGCTGCAGAAGATGAAGCAGCCCCCCAAAGAAGGCGTTTGGTAAAATTGTCCTACGTTTCTGTGGACATTGAAAGAATGACCACAGGCAAGACTACATTATTTTCAGGCACTGCAGGGCTGTTTTTTTTCTTCTTGGCTCTGTGGTGCAGAGACACTTAGGGGCCTATTAGGATGGCGGGCGGAGCTGAGTCTGCCCGCCATCCTAGCGGGAACAGGACCACCTGCCTGCCACGCGGTGTTCATGCACCCCTGATCATGATGCGACCGCCACCGCGGCAGTCACATCTGTCATTTTAACATTGCGCAATGGTAAAATGCCATGCTGTGTATTTCCATGCACAACATGGCAGGCACCGCGCGGTGCCTGCTACCATGTGCATGGACATGTCGGGGGTAGCATAGGTACACCCCCAAGTGCACCTCCCCACCCCCCGGGGGCCGGCAACAGGCCCCCAAAGCAAATCCCCACCAGCCTACCCACCACCATTGTAATATGGCGGTGGGTAATTCACGTTACGATTTCATGAAGGGGGTGGCAATCGTTACGCCATCACAATCACCCCCTAAGTGTTTAGTTATATGGCTAAATTATATGATCTTAATGTGTAAAATAAAAATTCTTACATATGTGATTGAAAGTGCTTTATTGACAATGGAGTTGATGAGCAATGTAATGATTTTTAATAACAATGCGTATTTTTAATATAACGTGAATACTGATACATTAGGATGGTGACAGCTTGACAAAGTTATGCGGCTTGCCTTATATGGTGACACATTGACAAAGAAAGTAGGCCTGCCCTGTTTCAAATTATATATATTGATGTGATGACTCCTTTACAAAGACGGTATGCCTGCCTTTATTTAAATAGCTGGCCAGGCCATGTCCCACAGCTAGCCCCATGTCACACAAGGCCAAAGGCCGTGTATAGTATTGGGCTGGCCGCCGGTGGGTAGTTGAGCACAGGGCCTGGCAACAGGCCATGCCCTGCATGCAACCTGATGTCACACAACGCTGAAAGGTATGATGAGAGAGGAAATTGGGTAAAAATGATCTAAAATCCCAAAAGTTAACTGAAAAAAACGAAGGTTAAAGTGATGTTATGGTAAGAAATTAGAATATTAGTTGGGAGTAGTGAGAACCCACCTCAAATAATAATTACAATTCTTGTCTTTTCGAACAGCAAAAGTCACTAAGTAAACCTATGCTGAACCCCCTTGTAGCTATGGCACAAGCAGCCAGGCAGGCATAACTTAGAGGCAATGTGCAAAATATATGTGCAGTACTCAAAAAGTAATTAAGTGAAGACAAACCACAGGAAAAATCCGAAGCCATCTTAGAAAAATGAAGAATATTTTAATAATCAGAATGCAACCAAAACAACAAAAATCCAATTCATAGAACAGGAGTTAGGTATTTTTAAAGTTTGTATTTAAAAATATTGCCAAAAAGTACTAAGCGCAACTGCCTACTCTAGACTAGGACAAGGGTAAAATTGCAGGACCGCGCTGGAGTGCAGGTCAGATACACAGAACTGGTTTGTACCAGTCAAAAAGTTACCTTTGCACTTAAAATTTGTTGCGATTAGCCCTATAGGTGGTAGCAGGGGAACACTTTCGTCACCACCAGGAATGTGCGATGAACAATATGCATGTCATTGTTCATCTTACTGCCAGCATGCTCTCTTTAGGACCACTGCTGAGACAATAATAACATCTTAGACATTAAGCCTCTGCTGCCACTCAAGTTGCCAAGCACCTTTTTCTAGACTTTTTTAAAATGTTTACTTTTTAAATTAGGTCAGTCACATGACAGTGGAAATCTAAAAAATGTTTGAAAAACGATTTAAAAGTTGGAGATCATGACTTCTCAACTGCAGTTGCAGAGTAATCTTGTCAAAAGTTACACAGAGTTAAATTAAATTTTGATTAATTTATGGAAATTAAGAAAGAAGAAATGTAGGCTGCCAACATTGCCACTGACGGCAGCCATTTTACGACTCCTCATCATCATTTGAGACTTTTGTAGTCCTAAAAGATCCCTAATTAGTAGTATCACCTACAGTAAACACACATAAAAACTCTTAACCCAATTCTGCTGGCTCTGTAACCATACCATTGCTACACTTCTTCCACTCTCATTATTCTGCCAACATTTTCTGGCCTGACAAATGTTATTACTCCTCGTCCACCATCATGACCCTGGTCATTTCAGCATGATGGCGAAAAGTTACCTAACTGCTACAATAAGGCAGTGTTTAACAGAGCACAGTAACCCATACCTTTGCTCACTGAAGTCTGACTCTTGTGGTGGGACATTGGGATGTAGAGAATTGTTTCCACGTTGTCAGGCTAACCTACCCTTAGTGCCCTGATGGTCAGTGGGACAATGCATTTGCCTTCTTGTGTGTGCAAGGACACAGGCAGCACACTTTTTTCTTTTGCATCAAGTGCTGATGTAGCTTCACTGACAGCAAAGTAATGGGAGCACATGACTTATTGTTGGGCTAACAACAAAAAATACACAGTGGAAGGGGAGTCTTGGGGGAGCAACTGCTCCCCAAAATACTCAAATTATTATGTAAAATAAATGTCCCTTTCCTTCCCAGCCCAAATATTAGTAAAAAGGAATCCGTGGTCTCTAGTTTGTTGTATGTGAATTTCATAGAAAAACAATTTCATAAGTTCTACTCAAGAATCGACATGGCTTGGGTGTCAGATAATATCTTATGGTCTAGTACCATGGAAATCTGTCCGAGGGTTACTTCAGACCACAACCCTATTCTCCACTCATTTAAGATTCCTTCTGAGTATAAAAGCCTTCGACCCTTTTCTTTTCCTAGATACCTATTGGTAGACGAAGAATTTGCGATTCAGATCAGGGCATTTCTTAAGGAGTTTTTTAAAACAAACACAGGGACAGCCTCCCCTATAGTAGTATGGGACACATTTAAGGCAGCAATTAGGGGTTTGAGGTTCCGTGAGAATCTGACCGACATTTTGGGTATGTTCGAATATGGATGAGTTTGGTATCTACGAACCGCAAATGACGAGTTTAGTGGGTGTATGCGTTTTCGCTACGCTACTATGTATGGTTCGTCTCATTCTTGGGTATGTCCATCTGAACCCTTGGGTTCCATTTTAGATACGACGTCCATTTTGTCTCTTGCCCTCAAGTATCCAGCGAACGGACACTGTCCGCTTCGTGACCCTGGGATTCCCAAGCTTTCGTGGAGGACACATGTTCCTTTGAAGGTGTCTTTTATGGCGAGGGGGCTGATACGGCAAAGGCAGATGGCCCCGCTTAAGGCTCATCTTGCCATGCCATTTATTGTTTCAGTCGTGCATACATTAGGCACGAGTCCTTTGATCCTGCAATCAAGTTTCAGTTATTGCTCTCTACACTGTTTTCTAAACTGTTGTACATCCATATCTTTTTCCTTTGCATCTGTTTCTGTCCCTTCCTCTAATTCGTTACGGTCAGAATGGAATGTGTTTAATGTGCTTTTACAGTTGGGAACCGGCAATGCTGCTGTAATTATGTTTCGGGTTTCTGAAAACATGAATGCGACCTTTTTGAAGTTTATTGTGGGAACTAAGCTGTAACCTTTTGTTCGCCATGCTGTTCAATGACGAAAATGTGTATAAAAGGAGCGATCCACTTGTGCAATTCGAAGCAGTCTCTCAGAACCTACACGTTGTGTACTTCTTGCGATTTCTGTATCCCTGCAGTGAATAAATGCTGATCTTTGACGCCGCAGGAAGTGTCCCGTGTCTCTGTGTTTTGTACGCCGGAACAGGTAAGCCACGAAGGTTTCAGGTGTTGTCCCCTGGCACCGCTGGGCCTTAGAATAGCCCAGTCCTTCAGTTGGCGCCCAACGTGCGTGGGGCGACATCAGCGGTACCGGTCCAAAGCCCGACGATCGTGAGGAACTTCGTGTGAAATCTCCGAGGGAAGGTGCACCCCGCTTCATCGATCCGGTTGTCGAAATAAGTGGCCCGAAGACTTTTCCCGCGAAGATTCCCGCCTCCTGACGGCTGCGACGGACTGATGCCCTGACTGTCGACCTGTTTTGGCGCCTGGCGTAGTCCTTTGTACGGCGAGACGATAGACGGGCCTTCCTGGTGACGCCATTGCTCTTTCAGTTAAGTATTTGTGGGTCGCTCCCAAAGTAGACTTGGTTGTTTGCATGGTTCCATTGCATTTGTGGTTCTTAGTCGTTGGTTCTTAGTTGTTGGGTTTTATTTGACAATTGCAATTGCCAAAAACCGAGGGTCTTGCATTTTTTTGCGAGGACATCGTAATTTGATAGCCCTTGAAGTTTGTAAACTAGGTTAGTGTGCACGATGCCTGGCAGTAGTACTTTGTTTGGTTTCTTTAAATGTTGCAGCACGGATTCCCGACTAGAGGATTTATGTCCGATACCTCCAGTTGGAACTCCAATTTATGAGCTCTATAGTCGCCATGGAGTAGGTTCTATCGTATATAATGAATATTGGATTCGATATACTAAAAATGATGGCTTGGCAGTTCGGGCTGGACTGTTCCCATGAGGCACAGGGTAAGACTGATTTGCATATGGCCATGTCTGAACTGGGGTGGCAGAGTGGGCTAAAGAATGGTGATGGATTAAACCCAGATCAGTTGACTGGGGGTGAGTGCTTGCAATGTTCAACACTTCGTCCATCATTTCCTTTGGTTTTTGCTTTGTTCGCCATAAGTTGGCAGGGTATGCTCAGACGTGAGTCCCTTGCTCACTTTGCCACTGGATTCAAGCAAGCCTGGCTGAAGACGGCTGAAATGCCAGAAACCGGTCCTAGGAAGCTTGTTTCTGGTCCAGGGAAGACATGGCTTGGCAGTTCGGGCTGGACTGTTCCCATGAGGCACAGGGTCAGACTGATTTGCATATGGCCATGTCTGAACTGGGGTGGCAGAGTGGGCTAAAGAATGGTGATGGATTAAACCCAGATCAGTTGACTGGGGGTGAGTGCTTGCAATGTTCAACACTCCGTCCATCATTTCCTTTGGTTTTTGCTTTGTTCGCCATAAGTTGGCAGGGTATGCTCAGACGTGAGTCCCTTGCTCACTTTGCCACTGGATTCAAGCAAGCCTGGCTGAAGACGGCTGAAATGCCAGAAACCGGTCCTAGGAAGCTTGTTTCTGGTCCAGGGAAGACATGGCTTGGCAGTTCGGGCTGGACTGTTCCCATGAGGCACAGGGTCAGACTGATTTGCATATGGCCATGTCTGAACTGGGGTAGCAGAGTGGGCTAAAGAATGGTGATGGATTAAACCCAGATCAGTTGACTGGGGGTGAGTGCTTGCAATGTTCAACCCTCCGTCCATCATTTCCTTTGGTTTTTGCTTTGTTCTTAGTTGGCCACCACATGGTAGTTTCGAAACTGCAATATTGGATAATCTTGAAACTAAATTGTTTAAAAAGAAGGCTAGGCCAGCCATGTTTGATTCCTTTCGGTTATGGCGTAAAGAGGCCAAGCACAAAGAAATGAAACAGTCTAAGAAAAATAAGAGAGAAGGTGTTATTGCGGTGATGCGAAATGCAGAACAGTATCAGCGAGACAAGGATGATAAGGAGCAGGAAGTTTCTGCTAGATTGCATCATATGGCGGTGGATAAATGTTATCCGGTTTTACCGTCTAGTCCTGATAAGACGGGAGAAGAAACGGTTGAGGATTCCTTATTGTCTTATCTATTGAAATCACCACCTCCCTATGCACCGGATACTGTGGGTCCTGTGATTCCTCCTGCTCCCCAACCTGCTGTCTTGGCGGCTGCTGGACAGCCTGTTGTTCCTCCTGTTCTTCCGAATCCTATTGTGCCGCAAATTGTTCATCCTCTGTTACCCGCTCTTTTCCCTATTGCTCCTTTGTCTGTACCTCTTCAGCCTATTGTTACTACTACTCCTGCTATCTCGACTACTTCTACTAGTTCTACGGTTACCCCTGATGTAGTTACTCCTGTGCTTCCTTCTTCTTCCCCTTCTGTTCGTAGTCGCATATTTAATGCTGTCGCTAATCTCTATTCTCCGCTTTTTGGGCCGATACTTGGGTCCGATCTTTCTGATGTCTCTCAGAGGCGTAGTCAAATTCCTGATGGTAGAGAACGTGAGTCGTTGGTAAAACTGGCGTGTAAATGGATTAGTTATCCTGCGAAGTACACTTCGCGTATAGTCTTCGAGACATTTTCTCAGTTTAATGAGCCCACACAAAGATTTGTGTACGAGGAAATGTGTAAATCTTTGCGAGAAAAGTGGGATACTGATGCGGTAGACAATGTACCGCCCGAGATTACTGAACTTCAGAATCACTTTTCGAGTGGTATGATTGTGGGTAGTAATGTCCGACATGCTTTAGAGCGTTTGTTATCTTTTCGATCTACGGTATCACCTCGAGCATTGTTTAAGGACGAAGCTGAGGAGCGGATGGCACAATCTGGTCAGTACCCTATGCGGGAAGTTCCCCCAGTGTGGATGCCAGGTGATGCTGCTGCTAACCCTGCCATTCCGCCACACTTTCAGAGAGTTTGGACACACCTCCCCTGGAAGCGATCGGAAGTTTTGCAGGTGAAGCAAACTTTGCCTGACCCCCGCAAAAATCCGGCAGGTTATTATAAGGAGTTATCCCAACTAGTGGATGCTACTATTATGAACCTTGCCGGTATCGACATGTTGTTCGGTAATGTAGTACCTCAACCGATTTGGGCGGAAATCCGCCAAGAGAATCACGTAGCCGAGTTAGGCGGTGATTGGGCTGCTCTTGCTGCGGCTGACGCATGGCAAGTTGGTGGGGCTAAACCTGAACAGCTCATTGAGAATCTGCCACAGAGGATAATTACACTTATGAAGACACTTATGCCGGCAATAAGAGTTAACTGGGATAAACTGTCCGCGTGCAAACAAAAGAAGGACGAGAGTGTCTCCGATTTCTTTACGAGATTTGAGGAGGCATTCATTGATCACAGTGGTCAGGATATGAGCACTGAGGGAGGTCAGCGACTGTTTGTTGATAAATTTGTATCGAATCTGCTGCCTGAACTAAGCAACAAATTGAAGAATTCTGAAAGTTCGTGGGCTGTTTCTACCACTGCTCAAATATTAGCTACGGCCCAATACTACGACAATAGAGAGAAAGAAGAAAGCGAACGTGCAGATAAGAAACCGAAAGATCTTAAAACTAAGGTCTTATTGCAGCAAGCGTATTCCCCGCGCTCGAATCAAAATAACTCGCAACAGCAAAATCGATTACAGTCGCAGTTTTCTAGGTCGCAGGCGCGTACCGACTCCTCTACACCGCGAACTATGTTGGGGTATAATCAATGCGCATATTGTAGGGGTGAGGGTCATCTGAAGTTTAATTGTCCAGTTTTGCGTGACCGAAACAATGGTGTTTCGGCTCGAGGAGGTCGTAGTGGTCCTCAACAAGCATCCCGTGGTAGAGGTCGCGGTGTTACTCAGAATCAGAATGAGCGTCTTGCCACTTCAGCAGACTCGCAAAATTGCTTTGATCGGCGCGATTTATCGGCTGGTAGATCTGCACAGTATCATGTGGACGACTATTATGTCGAGCATGATGTTGCTGCTGATGGTCATTATTAGGACAGCCATAGACAAAGAAAGGGAGTGGTATCGGTTCCGGTTGATCAAAGAGGGCCTTACGTTACAGTTGCCACAATGGGCGTAGTTGAGCCTTTTCTGTTGGATACTGGTGCAGCGAAAAGCTCCATCATGCATTCGAAACTCCCTGGCGCGCCTTTGTCTGGCTTAACGAATGTTTCCGTTGGATTCTCTGGCGCCCCCGTTAGCAATCCAGTTTCTAGCCCGTTGCCCCTTGCAATTGGGTCTCGTGAGTTAGAAGCTCCTTTGCTTTTGACTACTGGTTGTGGTGAGAATCTTTTGGGCCTGGATTTGTTGAAGTGGTTATATGCGACTTTGTACTGTTCTCCTGCGGGAGTGGAGCTTACGTTGGGTCAGAAAGTGATCTCTCCTATGTATTTGTCGACTGGTAAGCTCCCACCGGAATTGAGTTCTCTTCCTAAGTCTTTGTGGGCGACGGGTCCCAACGATGTGGGCCTGTTGGATATACCGCCTTATGTTGTTCAATTGAAATCAAATGTGCGCTTACCACGCATTCCCCAGTATCGTATCTCTCTTGATGGAGAGCGAGCACTATTAGCGATCATTTACGATTTGATCGATAAAGATGTCATCGAAGAAACTCGGGGTAACGTGTGTAATAGTCCTGTGTTACCTATTTTGAAACGAACTGATCCATCTAAGCCTCCTGTGTATCGTTTTGTTATTGATTTACGGGAGGTAAATAAAATTGTGATTCCACAGTTCCCCGTAGTGCCCGACATTACGGCTTTGCTGACTCTGATTCCAGCTTCTGCATCATGGTTCTCGGTAATCGATCTGAAGAATGCCTTCTTTAGCATTCCTATTGCTGAGGAAAGCAGAGATCTATTTGGTTTCTCGTTAGGTGGTCGCAGTTTCAGGTTTAAACGCGCACCTCAGGGCTACTGTGAGAGTCCATCGATCTATAGTCAAGCGCTTAAGAGCCAACTTGATGCGTTTGTGTTACCGACTGGTGCGGCCTTGATTCAGTACGTTGACGATCTGTTGGTAGCTGCTGACACTGAACAGATTTGCAAAACTGCTACAGTATCCCTGTTACAGCATCTATGTGACTTACATCACAAGGTGTCACCCTCTAAATTGCAATATTGTTGTCAAGAAGTAACCTATCTCGGTCACTTATTGTCAAAGGAGGGAAGAAGGTTGACCCCAGAAAGAATTGCAGCGATTGCTCGAATGACGGTGCCAACAACTCAGAGAGATGTGCGTGCCTTTCTAGGTATCACGTCATACTGCAGACAGTGGATCCCAAACTTTTCACTGTTAGCGAAGCCATTGATAGCTCTCACGTGTAAGGATGTTTCAACTCCTTTGCCTTGGACGGAAGAATGTCAGAAAAGTTTTTCTGAACTGCGTGACGCGTTGTGTTCGGCTCCTGTGTTAGGTATTCCTGATTACAGTAAGCCATTTACACTATACGTTCACGAGAGAGAAGGTTGTGCGTTGAGCGTTTTGATGCAACAATTTGGTGGTAAGCAGCGTCCATGTGCATATTTTTCCTCGACCTTAGACCCGGTAGCTAGAGCGTTGCCGAGTTGCTTGAGGGCGACAGCGGCAGCTGCGGTGTCTATTCGACAATCCGCAGGTCTGGTCATGGATAATATGCTTACAGTGATGGTTCCGCATGCAGTTAACACTCTCCTGAATCGTACAAAAACTCAACATCTGAGTGCAAGGTTGTCCGGTTACGAGTTAACACTTTTGGCAAGTCATATACAGATCAAGCGTTGTAATGTGCTGAATCCGGCGACATTGTTGCCGATTAATGTGGAATCAACTGATGTATCACCACATGATTGTTATTTACGAACTGAAGAAGAAACGAAGGGTCGTGTGGACCTGAAAAACACTCCATTGATAGACCCCGATGGCACTTTGTATGTTGATGGTTCATGTTTTAAGTTGCCGAATGGTGATGTGACGACCGCGTATGCTGTAGTGACGTTGAGTACGGTTGTGGAAACTGCGAGATTGAGTCAGAATTCAGCGCAGGCGGCAGAGTTGATTGCGTTAACGAGAGCGTGTGTCTTGTCTAAGGGAAAGCGAGTGAATGTGTTTACTGACAGTCAGTATGCATTTGGTGTTGCACATAGCTTTGGCCGATTGTGGAGAGAGAGAGGATTTATGACATCGCATGGTACGAAGATCCAACACGGACAGCTTGTGAATGATCTTTTGGATGCACTTACATTGCCTAAACAGGTGGCGATCATTAAATGTAGTGCGCATCGAAAGGTTACGGATGATGTTGGTCGTGGTAATGCATTTGCGGATGAGATTGCTAAGGAAACGGCTAAGAATCTTGTGTCTCGAATGTATGTTACGAGTTCAGTGCGGTGGCCGACGGAGACTGGTATGTGTGAAGACACTGTTGAGAGCGTGAAAGCAATTCAGAACGAGGCCACCAAAACTGAAAAGACCAAGTGGAAAGAAAGTACGGGAAAGTTAGATACCTATGGATGTTGGGTTGACCTGTCAGAATGTCAGAGGTGGATGTTACCGGATGCATATGTGCTAGCCGTTGTGACTATGGCTCACGGCTTGTCACATATTAACGCGAAAGGTATATGTAAGCTATTGTCTCCTGTATGGAAGAATGATGGTATCACTAAATGTGCTGAGAGAGTGGTTAAGAATTGTATGGTGTGTTTGATGTACAATCCTGGCAAGGGCACTCCCACTCCACCTGGCCATTTTGCCCCTCCTACATGTCCCTTTGAGGTTATCCAAATGGATTTCATCCATATGGAGAGATGCAATAATTTGAAGTACGTTTTGGTTGTGGTTTGTGCGTTCTCCAGATGGATAGAGGCCTATCCTCTCAAGGATAATACTGCCTTGTCCACAGCGAAAGTCCTACTGAAGGAATACTTTCCTCGGTATGGAATGCCACGGATTGTGTTGTCAGATAATGGAAGTGAGTTTGTGGGAAGTGTGATGCAGAGTGTGTGTAAGGGCCTTGGAATTCGACAGAAATTCCATAGCGCCAATCATCCTCAGGCAGCGGGTTTGGTTGAAGGGTACAATGGTACTCTGAAACTGAAACTTGCAAAGATACAAGCTACGACTGGTTTGTCATGGCCTGATGCTTTGCCTCTGGCTCTCTTGTCAACCAGGGCGACTGTGCACTCTCGAGTAGGGCTTAGCCCATATGAGATTGTGTTCGGCCGCCCTGCAAACATTTGGGGAGTCCCGAGGCCTAAGGCCTTTGATAGCCTTGAGTATCCAATGTTAATTGATTATCTTCATGATCTGACTGCTAAACTGAGGTTAATTCATCAACAGGTCTTTGAAGCTTTACCGGCACAGACAGAGGGTCCTGGACATCGGCTCCAACCGGGTGACTGGGTTGTTACCCGCAATTTTGGCAGAAAACGTAATCTGGAGCCGGGATTTGTGGGCCCTTTTCAAGTGCTGCTGGCAACAAGGACTGCAGTACGGTTGGAAGGCAGAAAGAACTGGGTGCATGCCACCCATACCAAAAAGGTTTCGATCCCTTCACCAGCAGATAATTGGGTGAGAACTGGTATTGCGACAGCGGAAACTGAGACTCCTCTACGTTACGTGCCGTTTAGCGATGCTCAACCTGCAGTAGACAATTCATTGCAGCCGGACACATCTGTTGAGTCGTCAGTTTTGGAAAACTCAAGGTCTGAATTGTCATCTGATCGATTGAACATTGTTTCACCAGCTGAACAATTATTTGAAGAGCAGACTCGACCTGGAAGATGTCGATATTTTCTTCGTTCACATGACAAAGACTAATAATTTTTTCTATATTTTCCTTTACTGTTGCCACGAACATTAAGAATCATTGCATCCTTTGCTGATTTTTGAGTTTCCTTCTGCGTGCATTTTTTTACAGCTAAGAGATTTTTTATTAAGTTGGATGTTTGTTTAAGAAAACCTATCATCTGGGTTAACCGTAGGGCCGTGCGGGTACTTCCTTCTGTTTAGCAGGTTCCTGATACTAGGTCAGTTACCTTTTGTCGATTCCTGGGAACTCCTGGGGATTGATAATTGCTACTCAGAACGAAGTGCGTCAAGAACGTACGGACGGTTTTTAGAGGATGGCGTTCTCTAAGCTGTTGGAAGTAGAAAGGATGTCGGCGCAAAGATCAAAATTGCATAAGATTGTACGAACGAAATGTTTTTTGTTTCAGGTATTTCTACTGTTTCTGACTGTTTCTATGCTATTGGTGGGCGGAGTGTATTTTGGGATACAGTCGTTATTGCCTTCTGTTTCACCTACCTTTTCTCCTACATTAAGTTCCATTACTACTGTTTCTCCACATTCCTTTCATCCTCTGCCCCAACATGAGCAGGTTAGACGTGCGGAATTCATGAATAACTCCTTTGTTCAACTCCTACATCAGCATCAGTTGGTGATGAATACTACCAACTGTTGGGTGTGTGGGTTAATGCCACATACCATGGATAGAGGTATTCCGTATTTGGTGCTTCCTTATAGTTCCCAGGGGTCAGCTCGAGCATTCCAAACTATGTTCCGTAGTGCACTAGATTCCTACCCCAGTCGAGAGCCACGTTCCGCGAACTTTGGTCCTGGTCCGTACCACAAGCCTTTGGCGATAGCGATTGCTGATCTCGATCGAGATATTTTTGATGTGTCGCTTATTCCAGATGCAGAGATACAGGCATACAAAGATCTGAGTGAGGCTGAGTATAGTATGTCAGTGGGTGATAGACAGCTCAAGAGCTCGTCTCCAATATGGATCATACCCCACCTCGGTAATTTCTGCTTGAAAGGTCTTGGTCGAAATCCGAGAGCCCAGCTTGGGGACAGTGCTTGTACTGACACGTACGTTCTACCGATGCTCTCTTCCCCTGTTTTCCTGACTGCCAAGGGTACCTATTTTGTATGTTATGAGCGTGCATATACATGGTTGCCCCGTGACTTCTCGGGAACCTGTTACATTGCAAATCTTTTGCCACCGACTTTTACAGTTGCCTCCGACTATCATAAAACTAGAGTTGTGAGAGGCGTTGTCAGCAAAGAAGACACTGCGGGTCAAGAAGCAGGAGACTTTTTTAAGGGTTTCTTGCCGTTTTGGGGACCTATGGTTAATAGTAGGAACCTGAGACAGTTGACCCGTGTGGTAGAATTGACTGCTAACATAACTGCGAGTGCTCTTGGTAATTTAACAGCGGAACTTCAGGCGGATAGACTTATGACGTTGCAGAACCGTATGGTTCTAGATGTTGTTCTTGCAGATAGAGGTGGTGTGTGCAAAGTTATCCATTCGAGCTGTTACATTTTCATTCCTGACAACGCTCCAACTGTTTACCAAGCCATCTCGAAGTTGCATAAGATCTCCGAGTCCATACACGTGGACGAGGGTAATTGGACGCTTCTAGGATGGTTTTGGGGCCTGATATCAACTTGGGGTTGGAAGATTCTGATGATGATGGGGGTTGTTGTAACGTTTCTGTTCACGTGTTGTCTTTGCGTACAGTGTGGTCCGGCCTTATGTGGCCTTTGTGCTACAACGTGTATAAGACGGCCATCAGTTACCAAAGAGACGTTGATGAATAGAATGATGTTCCAGCAGCAACTGAACGATTTGATGAATATCGAAATCGATTCTGATCTCGACTAGTGCTTGCCTACATGAGGGCAAAAGGAGCGTCTGAGGTTCCGTGAGAATCTGAGCGACATTTTGGGTATGTTCGAATATGGATGTGTTTGGTATCTACGAACCGCAAATGACGAGTTTAGTGGGTGTACGCGTTTTCGCTACGCTACTATGTATGGTTCGTCTCATTCTTGGGTATGTCCATCTGAACCCTTGGGTTCCATTTTAGATACGACGTCCATTTTGTCTCTTGCCCTCAAGTATCCAGCGAATGGACACTGTCCGCTTCGTGACCCTGGGATTCCCAAGCTTTCGTGGAGGACACATGTTCCTTTGAAGGTGTCTTTTATGGCGAGGGGGCTGATATGGCAAAGGCAGATGGCCCCGCTTAAGGCTCATCTTGCCATGCCGTTTATTGTTTCAGTCGTGCATACATTAGGCACGAGTCCTTTGATCCTGCAATCAAGTTTCCGTTATTGCTCTCTACACTGTTTTCTAAACTGTTGTACATCCATATCTTTTTCCTTTGCATCTGTTTCTGTCCCTTCCTCTAATTCGTTACGGTCAGAATGGAATGTGTTTAATGTGCTTTTACAGTTGGGAACCGGCAATGCTGCTGTAATTATGTTTCGGGTTTCTGAAAACATGAATGCGACCTTTTTGAAGTTTATTGTGGGAACTAAGCTGTAACCTTTTGTTCGCCATGCTGTTCAATGACGAAAATGTGTATAAAAGGAGCGATCCACTTGTGCAATTCGAAGCAGTCTCTCAGAACCTACACGTTGTGTACTTCTTGAGATTTCTGTATCTCTGCAGTGAATAAATGCTGATCTTTGATGCCACAGGAAGTGTCCCGTGTCTCTGTGTTTTGTACGCCGGAACAGGTAACCCACGAAGGTTTCAGGTGTTGTCCCCTGGCACCGCTGGGCCTTAGAATAGCCCAGTCCTTCAGGTTTCACCCAGCAATATATTTGGAGGCAGAATAAGGAGCGAAAAAAGATAATGGAAGCAACTATAGCAGCTATTTGTGCGATAGAAAACCAGCATATCGAGCCAGTTACCAGTGGCCTTCAAAATATGGAAGATCTGGGTTACACCTTAGTTGATCTCAGATCAGAATTGAAGAGGACATTCAGGGAGAGAAGCATAATGAAACTTAACAAGCACCGACTCTCATAATATGAGTCTGGTGAAAAGATAGGTAAGATTTTAGCATTTAAAGTTGCAGACGATAAGGCTAAGACTACTATAAAGAGGATTAGGGAGACTAATAATACACTATACGATCGCCCAAATCAGATAAAGGAGCAATTTATGGCTTACTATCAAGAGTTATGTACTCCAGAAGATCAGCCCAAACAAGAGGAAATATCTAATTATATACAAAGCAACCCTCTGATAAGCATGGAGGACGAAACATCTAATTTTCTAGTAAAAGATATCACAACAGAAGAAATAAAATTGGCAATTAGTTCTTTACCAGCGTGTAAAACAGCAGGAGACGATACAGTTCCTCTAGAATTTTATAAGATTTTTCTGGAGGAACTGCTGTTACCATTCAGTCAGGTTATAAGATTTTTTGGTGAAGAAGGTAGGGCTCCTGATTCATGGAAGGTAACGCAAATCATTTTTTTCCTTAAAAAAGCAGACCGGCGGATGAGTGTGGGTCGTATCGACCGATATCACTCATCAATGCAAAAGCAAAAATCTTTGCAAAGATTATTGCGAACCGTTTATCTTCTCTATTACCTAGTCTGGTGTCGCCTCAGCAACATGCCTTCATCCAAGGGAGAGACACGACTGCCCATGTAAATATGAAAAAAAGGTGCGATCAACCCCACTCGGTATGATTTTGTTAGATGCTGAGAAAGCATTCGACCGAGTGGGATGGGATTTTTTGTGGGCCATATTAGCAGCCTTTGGTATTAAAGGGCAATATATAACTTGGATAAAAGCTTTATATGATAAACCTAGTGCTAAAATAATGTATGCTGGACTACAATCAACCATCTTTCCGATTCTTCGGGGCACCCGGCAAGGGTGCCCCCTATCACCACTCTTACTTGCTCTTTATATAGAGCCTTTTGTCCCGACTCTCCAAAATCAGCAGTTAATTTGCCCTCTTCTGTTAGGGGATAATTCTCTTAAAGTCATCGCATATGCTGATGACATAGCGGTGTTCTCAACGGATCCGGGGGCTGCAGTGCAAGTGATAACAAAAGAAGCACAGGAGTTTGGGCTGATCTCTGGGTATAAACTAAATATTAATAAAACCCAGGTTCTTCTGAACTATAAATCAATGCTCCCAATGCAGGGGGTAACTTCGACAGCTACATAACTGGGAGTTAAGATGGCGGCACAGATCGAAATAATAATTCCTCAAAATTATGAAACACTACTGAAAGAGACAGCTAAATTACTTAAGAGTTGGCATAAGCTACCTATAGGCATCATTGGGTGCATAAATATTATAAAAATGAAGATCCTGGCAAAATTTCTTTATTTGTTTAGGTCTATCCCATTGCGAGTGACCACTTCTTTTTTTAAACGCTTAGATGGGATTTTTAGTAGCTTCATCCAGGGCTAAAAAAAAGAAAGAAAAGCTTTGGACTTGTTAAAACTTCCCTTTAGCCAAGGAGGTCTTGATTTTCCGGATTTTAAAATTTACTTTTGGTCTGCTTATTTTGGCCGTCTTCGTAGCCTTATTAATTTCGAGAGGAGTACCTATTATCACAAATTTATGTTGGGTGAAGAGAGCAATCTGTTTCTCTTTAGAACTAATGACCCAAACTACTATAAAAGGGTTAAATTTAAGCCTGCCCGAGATAGTATAATCATATGGCGTGCTATCTCACTTAAATATGATTTGTCGCTTTTTCATGTTAAATTTCCCCTTTGGTACAACCCAGGGCTGCCAGTGATATTTCACGATCCTCTAGGTAAACGCTGAATTAGTCATGGGGTAGCATGTTTAGGTGACCTTTACGATCACAGTGGTTTTATTACTTTTGGGAAAATGCAGATTTTGTACAACTTGACAGATAATATGCAGTTTAAATATATGCAGATTCGGGATTATTTCATAAAGCATTTAAATCTGAGGAACATATCTGACTCGGATATATGGGATTGTTTACACGCTACTAATGAAAAATCTTTGATCAGTAGAGCATTTAAAAGTCTTTGCACTCACAGATTGGATGACTGCCCAAGAATAGCTGATCGTTGGACTAGAGTTATGGGTACACCAGTCTTGGCTAAAAATATATCACACGCACTTAGTATAATAGTTAGAGTAGTACACTCTTCCAACCTGCGAATGCAACAGTTTTGTACAATATGTTTATTATATTATACTCTGGATCGGATAGCAAAATGGTCACCTAATAATCAGGCTAATGACCAGACAAAATGCTCTAGGTGTGGCCTGTATGCGGCGGACATAAAACATATGTTCGTCACATGTCCATAAATTTCTCTATTCTGGCAGAAGGTGGCTCAAATTTCATCCCAAAACAGGGGATTGAAACCCCTTTAACGATTACGGAAATAATGATGGGAAGAAGTAACTCGAGACCTGATACTGAAGATCTTTTAACTATCTTGCTTGTCATTGCAAGACTGACAATAGCTCGGGTCTGGATCTCACCAAAATCTCCCACAGTAATGGACTGGTGGACACTAGCTAGACAAATACACGATATGGAGGAAGCATTAGCAAGATCAAAGGGGGCTCACTCTATGCGTAAATTTAACAGGATTTGGGGATCATTGTTCTAAATAGTAGGTCACGATATATGAAATGAATATGATTCTGTTATTTATTTTACTCCCCTCTGTAAGCAAATAATTTAACTTTATAATTGCTTGCTATTATGGAATGTATGGGTTTTGATTATTATGAATCACTTTATATTTTTTTTTCCTCTCTATTGTCCTACTCTTGTGTTGACAATAAAAAAAATGTAAAAAGAAAGAAAAAAAAATTCAGGGAATACTATTACTGAGAAACCATTTAATCTAAACGGTTCAATGGAAATTGCCAGGATTAATGGAATGCGCCATTTCATAGAACCTAATTCATAGAAAGTCTTTTTTTCAAAATTGGCTTTTGAATGTTTAGTTTTTTAAGGTATAAATGCAATGGTTGCATTTATTAACATTTTTGCCTGATTTATTTATTTCAGTGCTTTTTTTCAAGGGGCATTACTTCACATTTATATCTTTTAAATTGTCAAAAAAAACTTCCTCACCCCTAAAGTCTACCCATCCCTGATCTCTAATAGGACTGTCAAACCCTAAGCTCCACTCATCCCTGAACCCTAAAAATCCTTTCTATTTCGAAACTTCACCCATCCCTAAACCAAACCCCTAAAATCCTTTCCACCTCTAAACCCCACCCATTCTTGAACACTAAAAACCCTTTGCCACCCCTCAATCTCACCACCACTGAATCTTGAAAACCCCTTTCCAGCGCTATACTCTGCCTGTCTGTGAACCCTAAAAACCCCTCATCACCCCTAAATATTACCCATCCCTTAACCCAAAAACCTCCTACGAACCCGAATCGCCTCCCAATTTTAATATCACTTTGAATGTATCCCTAAAATTATTTTACTTTAAAAAATGTGCTTTAGTTTTAGATTTTTTTGTATTTTCTTAAAATTGTCTTTCCTTAAAATTGGGTTTACATGATTGCATTTCCTCCAATGTGGTTTCACAGTTTTCATTTTTCCATTAATTCACCAGTCTAATCATCTTCCACATCCACCCAAACAACTTCCTCTCCTCCACCATGCCACCATCACATTGTTCAAATATACACTTTTTTTCAATTCTATTCGCTGACACACTATTTCCACATTCCCTCACTGCCATCTGGACCATCCCTCCTCATTCCCATCTGACTGCCATGTTCTCCACACTGAAATTAAGAGCTGAGATCTAGTGTCTATTCTGATAGCAGCTCTCTGTCAGCTGATGCTGCAAGGACTGCTGTTCTTTTGACGGCAGTTGATCTGTTCAGAATTATTGGCTTATGGGAGATACAGCAGTTGTCACCAGAATGCCATACTTATTCCAGTGCCTTCCTTTGGTCTGCAACTGCCCAAGAGAGGTAGGACAGACCAGCATATTAGCTAAAATTCCACATATTAGCTTGTAACTGCTTTCTGGAGACCCGGATGTGACTGAAGGACACTGGGTAAACAAAACTTTGTGAAGCAACTTTTTCTTTAGATTTATACCAGTAAAACTCTGAATTGTCCATATGATAGACCAAGTCAAAAATCTCTTGGGTTCGCAATAATCCTGTTTTGAGGGAAAGAACATCTGTTTTAAGCAGGCTCTCACCAACCATTTCTATGTGGCATGCTTCATCATCGAGTCCTCACCCATTATAGTAATTGATACCGGGCAGGCTCAGCCCCTCTTTTGGGGGGAGCACTTTGTTGTTGTCAGATAATTGAAACTAGGGACCAGGAAAAGGAGGTTGAAATGCCTTGGGATGATTCCCTGAGTACTTCAATTTACTGATAGGGAATCCTTGGGACATTAAAAACTAGGGTGGACCATGTACGGATAGTTTAATGCCTCCCACGTCCCCAAGTCAGCATGTTACAGCTGGTTTTGATCACCAACCAGTTCATCCCGCTATCATCAGGACTATCTGGGTTCCAAAGTATTAGATGTTATGCAATTCCAGTGGCTCGTTGCCATGGGTTTACAAAGCAAACAAATTATCCAATCACTCATGTAACATACAGATATTGGATTGTGAGTACCACTTGACCAGCATCTCAGTTCTGTAAAAACAGGAGATAATGAATGAGATAAAGAATATTTTTTCACATTTTGTTATCCTCCCCAGGTGTTTCATACATGATCCACTGCACTCTGTGACACTCATGTAGCAAGCATTATTGTCATGCATGTATGATCATTCATGCCAATCAGTATAGCCATAAAGAACACACACCCAATAGTCTGCCGTCTATTGGTAGCTGTTAGATCAGGTTAAAAAGTATTATGTTGGGCCTTATGTTATAATAGTCTATATTCAATGGACGAGGACTGTGCCTTTAGATTGAAATTCAGACTAATGACTTCCAGTGGGAGCCATACATAACAATTGCAATAATGAATTATAACAGTTAAGGAACATTTAAAGGGTGAAAACCGAGATCACATATTAAAAAGTAAAGCATCACGTGAACGCAAAAGAAGGGGTGAGGGTGCAGACTCACCTACCCCAATCCCCCTGTCAATACTTAGTACACCAGAAGGAGTAGGGAGTAATAAAATATATTTATATTGCGTGATGGCATGTGATGTGTGTGCTAATACTGCCCTCACCCACACAGATGTGTGGCATGCTTCATCATTGGGCTGCTTACAAAACACCCCTGCGTAGCCACGCACGGGGTGGATCAATAGGGTGGGGAAAGACAAAAAAACAAAAAGGCACAACATGATTTTACAGTGACTGGGAACAACGGTAGTGAAAGTGCAGTGAGTTAAAAATAGTTCCCAGTCACTGTAAAATCATTTTGTGTCTTTTTGTGTTGTAATATTGTTTTTGTTCAGAAAGCGGCACCTTCGTGCACAAAAACAGTCCTGTGAAGCATTTTCCTCTTTGTAAATGTGCTGCAGAATGCAGCACATGTAAACAAAGGAAAAAACAAGAAGAAATAAAGATACTTCTACTTGTTGCGCCTCCCCTGGGGAGCCGTAGCATTTTGACGCATTCCCAGGTCTACCATTATTGGTATATCTGGGAATGAGCCAAACTCCACGTGTGGATGGGCGGGAACACCCGCACTCCACTCAGTGGTGCCTGCCAGTGAACAGAAGTGGTGGGGCAGTGGGGAGGGCATAGGGGAGAAAAAATAAAAGATCACTTACCTGCCGCCCACCGCCTGCCCTTCGTCCTATTCTGTTCCTGACTCCCGGCAGTACACAGGCTCCCAGACTCGCCTAAGCCAATCACAACACTGCTGGCATGAATTGTGATTGGTCTGAGTGGCCTGGTTTGCCGTTCAGACAGTGCCTTGGACTGTTTTTCACCCAGCTGTGCAACACAGCTGGGTGGAGAAATGATAAGTGTGCATGTCAGTTTGGCCATCCTAAGAAGGCCGGCCAAAATGTCATGCGCACTTATGGTGCCCACCACTCCTCCCTGCGTGACGACAGCCCAGACCACCTCAACCTCCCTAAACTGGCTCAGCACTGAAAAATCAAATGATAATAACATTGTTGTTATCATGATTTTCTTTGTCCTTTTGCACTGCTCAGAGAGCAGTGGGGCGATGCGCCTCCACCTTAACAGAGAAGCCGCCGCTGGCTCCACCCAAGGAATGCCTGCCTGGAGTAAAGTAATACAGAGCAGAACTTTAATTCTCTCACCTAGCCACCGATGAAGTAGTTGCTGCCGAGGGGATAACTTTGGTTCCCCTCCCTGTTGGCGAGGGGGAGAGGGGAGCCATGGTGCCATATGAAACTTACGCTGCTCTCGCTCCAGGCTTCGCAACACAAGAGGAGCCAGGACCTACCTCTTCCAACCCTTGCGTTTTGACACCTCCCACTTCTGAACATCTGAGGATAATCTCCTGGAACATCGCGGGATTAGCAAACAAATTGGAAGAGCCGACTTGGGAAAAGTATATAGAAACTGGCGACATATGCATGTTCCAGGAAACCTGGGCTAGAGAGGACCAAGGACACCAAGGCTACATATCATTCTTTATTCCAGCTAGGTGGGAAGGCAAAGGCCGCCCTTCAGGGGGCCTTGTGATATGGGTTGCTGTCCATCTGGGCTGTGTGGCATCACGGCTCCCATGTAACTCTGATGACATCCTGGTGGTCTCATTAACATGGCCAAACAAAGCAAACCTCTTGTTGGTTAACATCTATTCCAGGCCGATGGGAAAGGCAAAAGAATCACCGACTTTTAATGAACTCTCGAACTTTTTATCTGAACTGTCGACTGATTCATACTATGTGGTGGGTGGGGATTTTAATTCTCACTTTGAGCCACTCCCCGGCCTTCAGGAAGGGTTTCTATCAGATGAAGAAGCTAGGTGGGCAGTACCAGGGGTTGATGTTCTATCTCCGAAAGCTTGGACCCCATTAGCGTTGCAAATCACTGCCCTTACCTTAAGGTATGGACTTAGAGCGTGTAATGGGAGAGTTAAATCGGACACACCAGGCAAAAATACCTACAACCGCTGGGGAAGAGAGTCACACTTGGACTACATTCTGGTCCAACTAGCGAGGTGGGCAACTATACAGGATTTTAGGGTAATAGATAGGTTGGATAGTGACCATAATGCCCTCGAGTTAGATCTTGTTCATCCAGCACCTCAGGGCTTAGTGACCCAGGAAGAAGGGAACCACCCCACGCTCCTTATAGACAACAGTAGGAGAAGAATTAGGTGGGAGCATCTGGTCACAAAAAAGGACAAACTCCCACTGCTCTATGCAGAGATTACCCCTATCCTGGAAATTGTTGGGGACCTTGATAGTGTAGCAAGAAAAATAGATATAAGGAGCAAATTGTCTGATGCCCACAAGGAACTTATAAAAGTTGCGGCACCCCACTTCACATGCAAGGTACGAAAGCCAAGAGAGAGGTGCCAAGGCAAAACCCAATGGTACAATGTGGCCTGTAGACGGGCCAAAACAGAACTCCTCGGAGTAATAAAGGAGGGCAAAGGAGGGGAACGCCTTAAGCAATATAGGCAAGCCTATAAGAAACTTCTCGCCCAGGCTAAAATAGAATGGGAGGAAAACCAGTGGGAAGAACTCACTAAGGCCCTAGCAGTGCAAGATCAACGCCTGTTCTGGAGAATGGTGAACGGGGGATCAGGGAGTTTACATTCGGCAGTGGAGCCTAACATAGCTCCTGGAGTGTGGCAGGCCCACTTCCAGTCCTTATACAGTGCCGAGTCCGGAGAACTTCCTGTGTCAATTGAACCAGAAAGGCAGGGCTCTCAGGTGGACCAAATAACACTGAGTGAGGTCACTGCTGCCATCTCAGGCCTGGCTTCGGGGAAGGCCCCTGGGCTGGATGGGCTACCGGGAGACCTGTACAAGCAGGAGCCCACCGTCTGGGCGCCCTACCTCGCTGCTCTTTTTAATGGTATCCTCGGTGGGATGGAAATCCCTAGTACTTGGCTGGGGGCTGAGGTGGTCCCGATTTTCAAAAAGGGATCCCCCCTCCTCCCAGCCAACTACAGACCGATTAGCCTGATAGATGTAGCGCAGAAGTTGTTCGGCAGGGTTCTCCTGAATAGGCTTCAGGAATGGATCGAGGAGGCAGGTGCCCTCAGTCCATACCAGGCAGGCTTTAGGAAAGGGGTATCGACTGTGGACCAGGTCTTTAGATTGAACCTGGTGTACTGGAAGACAGTGAGGTTCGAGGGTGGCAGTTTGTACACGATTTTCGTGGACCTACGAGCCGCCTTCGACCTCGTGCCCAGGGGAAAACTCTGGGTCATTCTGGCAGGGATGGGCGTACCACCAGACATCTTATTGACCTTGCAGAGGCTGCACCATAACAATTATGCCCAGGTGAGGTGTGGGAGGTCGGGGGAGCTGACCGACAGATTCCCCGTGGGCAGAGGGGTAAGACAGGGCTGTGTGCTGGCGCCGACCCTGTTTTGCCTCTTTGTCAACGGGGTAGTCGCTCATCTGAACGCCACCGACTATACAGATGCCCCCAAACTGGATGGCAACAGTGTGCCCGCAATAATGTTTGCGGACGACACACTGTTGGTATCTAAAACTCCCATGAGCATCCAAAGGATACTTGATGCCTTTGTGGCCTTCTGTCAGGACAGAGGACTGGAAATCAATGCCACAAAAACCAAATATATGGTATTGAATCCAAGCCCCAAACAGCGCCCGAATCCCCTGCTGGGAGCAGCACGGCTGGAAAGAGTAGCCACGTTTGAATATCTCGGCGTGACACTCAACGAAAATATGACCTGGGGGACCCATCAAACCAGGGCTAACCTTAAACTAGTACAAATTACCGGGGGTATCTCCCGGATGATGACCGGTTCGACCTATCGCCCATTGGGGGCCCTAATTCAGATATATAAAGCACAGGCCAGGGGGGCGATCCTGTATGGGGCTGAACTGTGGGGCCATACCCCATGTCGGAATCTGTCATCCACGGAAAACAGATTCATAAGACAAATTACCGCACTTCCTTCTAGCACCCCACTTCTCCCTTTGAGGCTTGATCTAGGGCTACGGCCTCTTGCCGACGAGATAAGTCTAAGACCCATTGCCTTCTGGTGCAGGCTTTGGAGCAGCGACGATCTCGCCGACTATAGGGCGGAACTGGTCGAACTATTAAAACACCCCAAGGCGCTCAGTATCCCCTGGGTCCAAAATATCCAGTCAACCTGCACAGATCTGGGGCTCCCCGAACTGTGGACTAAACCAGCAGATACAGCACCTAGAATCTCTAAGAGATTTTTGGCGAATCTGTATCATGAACACAAAAGGGTAAGGGCTTTAGCTACCCAGACAGAGGGGTCCCTTTCCTCTAAATTCCTGCAAAATAAGGATCTCTATGCACTTGAAAAGGCTTTTGATCCCATATATCCCGTACTCACTAGAAAGTTATTTCTCCAGTGGAGATACGGTACATTGCCTTTGCGCTCCTTTTCTAGCACCTGGTCGCAAGTCCCTTCCACTAAGTATTGCCCCCTTTGCGCTGACAAAGAGGAAAATGACTTACATGTGATCTTTTTCTGCCCAGCATATAAGGCAGCCAGAAAGTACTGGCTGCTGCCTCTGATTAAGAACTTGGGTGGCAGGGAATATATACCTATGTACAGGATTTTAAAATGTGATGTTTCCGGCCCAATCGTTTTTGCGCTTGCCAAATTTTTTACAAATGTATGGCATATGCGTAATCGTCTTTTAAAAAATGCTGGGTAGTCTGTAGATTGCTCTATTTTTAACATTGTTAATAATGTTTGAAGCGGATTTTTAAATCACGCACTGATGTTTTATCAAATGTGACAGAATTTTTGTGATTTTAATGTATGTGTATCTTTTATGACCAAATGGTCGAAATAAAGATTGGAAAAATGAAAATGAATACAGAGCAGTGATTTGTGCTGCCTTGTGTTACTCCAGATATATTAAGCCCAGGCCCGGCTCCAGGAATATTTATTTGGGTGGGCCAAGGGTGCCTTCGGGTGGGCCACTGCGGCAGTCGCGGACGGCATGACTCGCAGGGGGATGGAATGGTGGATTGGGCGGGGTGTCACGTGGGGAGGTTGAGTGGGGGGGGGTTTAATTTAATATTATTCATTAAAAAAACAGGAACAGGAAGCAGGCAGGCAGGCTCCCTCCCCTAAGCCAATCACAACGCTGCATGCAGCACTGTGATTGGTCAGAACACCTCCCTGCCAGGGGCTTATGTGGCCAAACAGTCTTTTCGCATACAGGAGTGGGCACACCACTCCTCCCCTGCCCTGCTCGCATGTACAAATGCTATTGTGCAAGACGGTATAAGGAAGGGGCGTTCCAAGGGCGTCCCTTCCTAATTTGTATGTATCATTGTTTTGCAACCGCAATTGTAGTTGCAAAACACTCGCAGTTTACAATCTACTTCAAGTAGGTGGTAAGCCACTCAGAAAGAGGAATGGGTCACCAGGGGACCCCTTCCACTTAATGAATGGATGCAAAAATATTATTTAAAAGCAGGCAGTGGTCCCACGGACCACTGCCTACTCTTAAAAAAAGAAACAGAAATGTTTCATTTTTCTTTTTTCTTTTTTAAATGTTTAAATGATGCATCCCTTGTAAGGTTCCTTTGATAGGAAGAGGAGGGTTCTGAGGTGGGGGAATCAGGCAAGTAACAGTACTCAGCTTCTCTGGTTGCCAGCCGTCAGAGAGAATCTCTCTTCATTACTACCTCCACCTGACCCCAGACTCTGCAGCACACTCCCTTCCAGGCCTGATTATCCATTTTCTACCATTCATCTCTTGTGCACCTTATCTCACAGCTGACCTTGGGCCCCAGCCCTATATCAGCCACCATCTGGCTCCTTTTTCATTATTCCCGGGAAAAAATTGTAAAATCGCCTCAAACTCAAAACATTGAATATAACGGTAAATATAATTAGCACACACAATATGTTCCACAGTGGCCCTAATGACCCGACTCCTAATTAGATATACAAAAACCGGAATGCCATGACAGGGCCGGCTTTAGCAGTGGTGTGAAAGTCTTTATTGGTGCCCCACCACTGACCTCTTTCTCTGTAGATACCTTTCCTACCACCCTCCAACAGTGCCCTTCATCGCTCCGTAGCCTCTCCCCCTCATGACCTCCTCCTCAGACTCTCACTACCACCTTCCACCAGTGCCCCTCATCTCTCCAAAGCCCCTCCCCCTCATTACCCCCTCCTTGGATGCCCTCACTGCCACCCTCCAACAGTGCCCCTCATCTCTCAGTAGCTTTTCCCCCTCATGACCTCCTCCTCAGACTCCCTCACTGCCACCCTCCACCAGTGCCCCTCATCTCTCCGTAGCCTCTCCCCCTCATGACCTCCTCCTCAGACCCCTTCACTACCACCCTCCACCAGTGCCCCTCATCTCTCTGTATCCCCCCTACTCCCCATGAGCACCTCCTCGGATTACGTCATTGACACTCTCAAACAGACAAAAGATTGCTCTCCAGCAGGATCATTAATAACTAGAGTTATCTGGACATTTTTACTGGTGTCTTGCATTTGTGGCAGAGCCAGTCATGAAAATGATGCAAACGATGTAAATGAAATATAAACAGCATACACAAAGTATGTGTCTTGCTGGGCCCTCACAGATTTTAAAAATATTAACAAATAGCCACAAATTCTCAAAGCATACATGAAGTATGTATCTTGCTGGGCCTTTGCAGATTAAAAAAACAAAACAAATACATTCTCTTACCTGCTCCGTTGGAACTCAGTCTCACAGCCCGATCTGATAAGCAGCTGAAGGGGTCAGTAAAGGTGAATCAGCATAAACAAACTCCTTTTCTCCAGCACTGAATAAAGAAAATATCCACGCAGCACGCAAAGGTTACCGGGTGCCAAAGAGAGGATTTGTCCCCTTAGCCATGCCCCTATTCTACTTGCACGAGTGGGCGGAGACACAGCTCACCTTTCTAAAAGGAGATGCGCAATTGGAGGTGCCTGTGAGAAAGAGCCCAGGCCCAATCACGCAACTCCTAGAGGAAGAAGAACAATAACGTTTAGAGGAACATTTTAAATGATAGTGCCCCTTTTCTGTTGGCCTTCTTGACCTCGCTGCATGGGCCAAGGTTCATGTTTGGGTGGGCCAGGCTCATGTTTGGGTGGGCCTGGCCCACCTGCTAGAACCGGGCCTGATTAAGCCAAGGAGGGCCAAACAAGTTGGCCTTTTGTAGCTTGATAACTCTGACTGAAGTGTTGTGTCACCCTTGCACCCCCTTTGGTTGGCGCCACGGCGATGCAACACTATGAGGAGTATGCCTCCCAGTTTTTATTTGCACTTCCAAGCTCAGGCTCCTTTTACCACTGTGCTCCAGACCTGCTTCTCACTTTAATAGATCATATTTTTGTTTTTGTTTTCTCCTGCCCACCTACTTTGCATCTCATACACATATTCATATACCAACTGTCCACCTACTGCTTTCCTATTATATTTATCCTGAAGACTCATTGGCCTGCTGTTTGTTCTCTACCTTTGCTCATGCCTGCAGCTGGATTGTGGTAGAAATGGAAGTCAAAATAAAGTGACTGGTGTTTACATAATACTTATATATAACAGTTATTTTTGTGTCACGATCACAAGTCCTTGGTAGAGCAGTGCATGTTAAATTGAACTATGACAATTTTGCATTTAGTTCATAATGTTCCAGATGTACAAAACTGTTTTTTTGAGTCGCAAAGCTTGAGTTTCGCAAAATCACAGGATTTGTAAATCTGCTACAGCAAGTGACGAGGTACCAGAGTTGGAAATGTACTTTGCGAGCCAGACGTGTCTTTCTGACTTGCAAGGTATATTTTGCGACTCGTTGCAAATAGAAGTGAGGAGAGGCATGAAATGAGCACCTTCCTCGTCGTTCAGATTTGCCGTGCAATGTTTAAATGCTTTCAGGTCATAATAGCTGGTGCAAACTATTGACAAATATCTTATCAAATCAGTGGAATTGATTCACAAAGGGTAAGCTATCAAGTTCGGGCAACTTTCACTAAGTGATACTCCATATACTCCAAGAGGAGTGAGTCATGATTTCAAGGGAAGATACTGCATGATGTGGGGCAGGCGGGAAACAGCGTTTACAACGCTGCTGTTACCATGCAGGTAGGTAACACCGCGGTCGTTCCAACAACCGCGTTGTTACCACGCGAGGCTTTACATCGCAAGTTGTTTCTACAACTTGCGCTAGGTGGCGTGCAACACCAGGGAATGTGTTGGATTTTAAATCCAACACATTCCCTGCAGATGCGCTAAATGGAGTAGGAATAGTAATTTATACTATTCCCAAGTCCAGCGCGCCATCTAGCGCAAGTCGTAGAAATGACTTGCGATGTAAAGCCACGCGTGGTAGCAACGCGGTCGTTGTAACGACTGCGATGTAACCTACTGCGTGGTAATATCACGCATAGTAAAGTGCTATATTCGGGGCAGGCTGGGATCACAGTCGGTTACACTGGTATGCTGTTATGGGCTAAATATAGATGACCCAGGCTTGTGCACCACATTGTGGGGAAAAATCCTTGAATTAGGCTCCACACATGTAATATGGGGCGGGGATTTTAACACAACGTTTAATCCAACCAACGGCAGATCTAAGCCTCTCCCACATCACTTTACCAAAACGCCCGGAATACTATTAGACATGCTCTGTGATAACGGCCTTTTGGATGCTTGGAGGCACCTTAACCTGCAAAGAGGGAAGGCACACATTATACAGCAATGCATTCAACATGAGCTAGACTGGATTACTAGGTCGTGACACGTGGAGTGGACCCCTGGATAGTTATTGCAAAACATCTAGCCAGGACCTATTCTGATCATGCCCCGGTGCAACTGGTTATATCCCCTCCAACTTGGCCACTAATTCGAGGAATTGGAACCTGGCACAAGAGGCATTATTGTACACCGCTTTCCAGTCTGAGCTGGGACATGAAATCGCAGATTTCTTTCAGAGAACTATAGGTTCAGTCATACATGCAGGCACAGTTTGGGAGGCCTTTAAGGTCACAATATGTGGTTCCTGTATCGCCAAGAGATTTGGGGTTTGCTGGACATCAGACGCAACTTGTGACAGCTAGAGGGAGAGCTGAAGAAATTGTAGGGTGAGATGGGACAAGACATAAGGGGTGTGCTCCATGTGACGTTCAGAGATAAACTCTCAGAATATAAGGATACTGTCGAGAGAGAAACACGTTTTAGGGGGAAATATTTTGAGGCACGCCGCTACGGGGAGGGAGAATGACCAGGCAGGGCCTTGGCGGAGGAAGTCTGCAAACCACGCTTCTTTAACCACATGATAGAGATCCTAGATGATAAAGGGACGAGGTACAGAGACAGCTAGGACATCCTTAATATCTTTACTGTGTTCTATACCAATTTATACAGCACTTGCAGACAACAGCCACCTGAACTTTCGAACTATTTGAAGGACATAGCCATTGGTTGGCTGGGGGGGACACAGAGGGAGTTCCTTTCAGCTCCCCACAAGAGCGATGAGATACGTGCTGCAATCATGCAAATGAAGTCAGGGAAAGCCCCAGGTTCAGATGGTCTCCCTATAGACTTTTACAAACTTACATTGACCAATTAACTCCCATATTGAAAGAGCTCTAAGAAGAAGCCCAAGAAACAGGCGCTCTACTGGGCACTATGAGAGAGGCACTGATTACATCGCTCCTAAAGCCCGGTAAATCCGCGGACACCTGTGACTCCTATCGACCGCTATCTTTGATCAACAATGACGCAAAAATTCTCACCAAAATATTGGCTAATAGGTTGGGTCTATTGATGGAGAAGTTAGTGTTGCCTGATCAGGCCGGATTTATCCCGGGGAGAGCGACATCTCACAACCTTCGTACATTATTCTCTATGTTACAAAATGTAGACCCCCAATTGGCTCTCATGGCGGTCTTTCTAGATGCCACGAAGGCCTTTGATTCGGTTGAATGGGATTACTTATTTACCATACTGCAAAATATGGGGATACATATAGCGTTCCTGTCATGGATACGCTTCTTATACACCTCCCCGATGGCCAAGGTTTTAATCAATAGTCAGACCTCACTGCCTTTTTCTGTTACATAGGGCACTCAACAGGGGTGTCCACTTTCCCCCCTACTTTTTGTGCTAGCGATTGAGCCTCTTGTGGCCAAAATACGGCAGCATCACCACGATAAGGTACTACATTGCCAACTGCGCCCCATACTCATCTCATTATACGCAGATGATATTACACTTTATCTTAGAAATCCCCTACAAATCCTCAATCCCATATTGAGAGAATTTGGCCGATTTGGGGAGCTTTCTGGAATACATATCAAATGGACGAAATCTTAGATATTCCCACTACTGCATTGGTGACACAATTCACAAGTGACTTAGAATGGTGTTACACAGAGGTGAAATGCTTAGGGATTGTGGGACTTGGCTCTTTTTGGCTAAAATTCCCTAAACCTTTTGCTTTTCCCCTAGACCTTTTTTTTCTGTCATGTGTTGCCAACGTAGATGCTTTTTACACTTTGCCACTGCTAAAACAGTGTCAAAGTGCAAGTGCTCACTGTGTGCAGTGTAAAGGTAATTGGCTGTCCATTATTGGTAGGTTGTATTACTAGTGAAGTCCCTAGTAAAGTGCACTATGAGTGCCAGGGCTCGTAATGCAAATGCTACTCGTGGGCCCGCAGCACTTATTGTACCACCCACTCAAGTAGGCTTGAAAAGGGAACTCAGGTCTGCCATTGAAGGGCCTGTGCACTGTTTCCTTAACTGCCATGTTGTTCTGGTAAGTGCATGCACTTACCTGACCCTGCCCTTCCCTTTCCATACACATCAGGAACCCCTATGGGAGGTCTAGGGTACCCCCTGGACAGGGTGCAGTGCATTTGAAAGGTGGAACATGAACCAAGGTGTGTACCATGTGCTGGCAGTGAAATACTCTCCATTTCGTTTTCACTGCTGAAAGGCCATCTAGCCCATTAGAATAGAATGGGAAGGCTGTGAATATGTTTTCCAGCCTATCTTCCCAAAGGCTTAAGATGGAAAGGTGAAGTTTAGTATGCCTGAACTCATCCTGCAATAACACATCTTTTTATGAAGATGGTTATTGCATTATGTGTTTGTAAGCCACTCTTTCAGATGTGGCTGTGTTTTTGTGCCTTAAACATTTCTGTGTGTCTCTGCCTGGTTGTGGATTGACTGTCTGGATTTGAAAGCGATAGGATCTGGGGAATGTCTTGACCCAGGGGATAAGGTGAGACAGCAACAGGCTGACCTGAATCTGGAGTGAAGGGGGTTGATAAGCCCCTAGAGGTGAAGAGGCCAGGGCTGCTGCTATAAAACAATTGTCCCATCTCCTGCTGAGTGATTGAGAATCCAGACCCCAACTAATCAAAGGAAGAGAGGTGTCACTGGCAGGGAGACACCCAGAACTGGTTTGAGCAGGGGCCAGTGCCCTCTGAAGCACAAACACTTCAAAGCCATTGAGGGGTATAACTAAGAGAACTGAAGCCCCTGAACTTTGGAGAATGGCTTGATGAAATGTGAACAAGAATGGAGCTACTTCGTGGTCAAGAGGACCTTTTCCAAGGAAGAAACAACTGAAGGGACTGATGGATAGGACTGCTCTTGCTGTGTGATCTGGGGCTGGCCTGCAGTTTGCTGTTTCAACCAAGGAAAGGCTAAAGGGACTTTGCGGTGTGCTGTGTCCCCCTGCTTGAAGGACTTTGCTGTGTGCTGTGTGCTGTGTCCTGAAGTAACTATTCCCAAGGGCCCGAGGTGAGCTGGCTCCCTGTTTGGAAACACAGGAACACATAAGTTTCCAGAGAAGACTCTCAGAGATGCTGTGTGTGTGTGCTCTGTCTAGCCTGAGACCTTCGTAAGTTGTGCCCTGTGATCTTGGGCACCTGGAGTTCCAACCGAGACTCAGCGATGTGGTGTGTGTGTTTGGTGCAGCCTGAGTCCTTTGAGAGGATCATCCTGGGAACGTGTGCACCGGGAAGCCAAGTAAGTCTCAGCGACGCAGTGTGTGTGTGCTTGGTGCAGCCTGAGACTTTTGTGTGGATTGGCCAGTGATCGTGCACACCAGAAGAGCAAGTGTGTCTCAGAGACGTGCGTGTGCTGTTTGCAGCCTGAGACCTGTGCAAGTTGTGCCCTGTGATCGTAGGAAACAGAAGATAAAGTGTGTCTTAGCGACGCGGTGTGCGTGTGCTTTCTACCGCCTGAGACCTGCGCAAGTTGTGCCCTGTGATCGTGGGCGAGTTATGTATCAATGGGGTAACCCGATAGACCACTGGACTCGGGTAAATGGTGGTACACAAAAAGATAGTCACAGTGGAAATTATTCACAATGTATTAACAGCCAATACATGGTCAATGGAAAAAGAAATATGTCAACACCAAAAAATGTCATAAAGTAAATGAATATGATTTAATCGATTAGGCAGGGATTGTCAATAGATCAACGGTTCGTAAGATAGACTGCAAATCACATTCTGCAATTTTTCAAAAAACAGGTGCATATAACGTGAGGTGACTAGTGCGAAAACTGGGATCAGTGCAAGTGATGTGCAGTGGAAAGGTGGTGCATGTATATCCATCAACATACAATGGTAGACGACCTATCCAGTCAGATGCCTGGCATACAATTAATGTAAAATCATAAATAACTGATGCAGTTAATAATTAACTTTCATCCAGATTTGATGTAGAAGAAGAGAGAAAGTCGACGTTTCGACCCTTATGGGGACCAGCAAACTGAAAGTAAGGGGAGGGGGCACCTATGGACAATAGCATAGGATTAATGGGGTGTGTCCAAAAGAGAGTTAATCCAATTTACATAAACTCAAGAGTATGAATTACCACCATCAGTAAGATTCCTTCGTGCTGGGAAATAAAAGTTGTGGGCCTGCACGGCTCCTACAGGGTGGGGGAGACAGAAAACAAGACAAACCGCTAGGATCATAGTTTACACTAGTGGATAAGAGTACAGGTTGAGGCAAAACCAATCATTATATACTCACGGAGAATTGGGTAGACTGGGTACCATAGGATCAGAGTTGTCTATGGTTGACTGAGTTAAACAGTTTCAGTGGCACTAGGTTCATGAGTAACCTGTGTCTAGGGATGTCAGGAGGGAAAAGGAAGGAAAGAAGGGAGCATTCTCGTTAAAACCTCTGCTGAGGGAAATGTACACTGTTATTAAAAAACGCGTGTCTAATCATGTATATTGGGTTAGAGCTGCATAAGGTAGCGTTCAATACAGACTGTAAAGGGGAGGCCGCTCGCCCCCCCGCCCACATGGCGGTGCGGCGCCCCCTCCCTCCCCCTGCCTCTCGGCGGTGAGGGTGCGTCGCGGGTCGATGACGCGCGCGACGCGCCCCCATCGCCGATAGGTTGATGCCTCCCCCGGGAGCGGCGTTTCAGCTTCCGGGGCAGGGGGGCGGGTCGGGCAGGGGGCGGGCCGATTTGGGCCGGCGACCCCCTCGGTGCAGCTGCACTTTAAAAGGCCCGGGGAGCGAGCTGGGCGCCCTCTTGCCCCTGGCTCGCTCCCCGCATACCTTGTGCGCCCCTCGTTTGGGGCGTGTAATATTTTTCCCCACCCACCAGCCCTAAATATCAAGCCACTAACGATGCTGGCCGGAGGTACTATGTAAGTTTGACTTAGGCCTTTTTGAGCTAGGATTGGTTGTGATCAAATGTGTATGTGGTGTGTACTTAGGCCTTTTTCCTGTTAGAACTGTGATTATGTTGTCTTTAAAAGAGTATTATTGTGTGTACTTAGGCCTTTTTCCCATTAGTACAGCATGCTTTGTATTACTATGGTCTGGTTTTAGTCTAGTGTAGTTGTCCTTTAGCGAGTCTTTTTCCCTTTTTCCCTAGGTTCATCGTCGTATTTATTAGGGTTGGACAGGCGGTAAGGTCATGATCGGTGAGCAGCAATTTAAGGTCCTAGGGGGGGGCGTCACCATCCACGGAGGGGGCGGCCCAGGGGGAGGGGCCACTGGTCCCTCCTAGAACTTCAGGGGCAGGAATATCCGCTAGCTGCTAAAGATGCGGGGGAGGGAGTCACGCTTTCCTTAGGCTGGTAGCCACCCCGCACATACATAATGACGTCAGCAAATGACGCAGAGAGTAAAGGCCCTCCTTGTTGGTTAAATGGAGTTCACGATGCCGACGGGGTAGGCGGTCCCCTGTCGCGCATGCGCCCCTGTGAGTAAGGGCGTGGTTAGTAGGACTTGACACCGGTTAGCGACCTTGCCGTCGGGCCAGAAATGTTAGAATGTAAAATTCAGGCAGGATGTTAGATTCGGACAGGAAACACGCTGTATTAGACTTTTGTTAAGGTTAGCCTTTGATATTTGTCTTCAATACTGTAAATCTAATGTCATGAATTTTGCGTTTCTTAACATAATTGATGTAATATTGATATTCATCCTTTTATTGTTTTGTATAATAAATACGGCCGGGGGGTCCTTGACCCCCCGCCTTCCAAAGATAACTTGCTTATGTTAATCCTTCAAGGTGGTGTGGGAAGCTGGGAGGGGAGGGTAGCCAGTCACGGACCATGTAAACAACGCATCTGTGTGAATAAAACAAATTGGTGCGGAGAGAGTTTGCGTGATGAAGCGCTTTGTGTTAACTCCCGAAATACACTGAAGGACAGTGTACGTGAAATGCATAAACAGCCTTCGGCGCCGTTCCGGGATGCGGGTATTTAAGAGCACCAAACCCTGGAGACGTTGATTGTTTAAACTAAAACGGTATACGATACATGAAGACCTTTGAAAGAGGAGGCAGCGCGTATGCGCGAATCTATATGGAGCGTGTGCGCATTGGAGCTTGAAATGATAGAAAATAATTATGCGCACAAGCCAGTTTTTTGCCGTGGCTCAGTATTAGTTAAGAAGGTAGAAAGTCTTTACGTGGATAAAAGCGTGTGCGCGTTAGATCTTAAAGGCAGAGAATTGGAGACGTGACTTACCTCTTGGGGAAGCGTTGATGCATCTGACAGCTAACCCTGGTTGGTGTCACGTGAGCTGTTAAGTAGCCGAGTGGAAGCGTGCAAGTCATGTACGTATTTACAAGGAAGATTGTCGTTCTGCAAATCGATTCCAAAGGGCAGGTTATCGATCCCAGAGTTGGGACATGCTGTTGTTAAAGTGATACACCAAACATTCTAATAACACTGTATAAACAAGCATGTTCATGTTGCATGGCTTATTCGAATAAAAGATTAAAAATACTATATTGTATTACCGGCAATCAAGAGTAATGGTTGACATAAAATACAAAACGAGTTCACATCAAACTTAAATGATGAAATAGCGTTTGAATAGCCAAATGTTTGGGTCTGTCTAACATAGTTAGCGCACAATCTAGCAGCGCATTGGTACAAGACATTTACACAATACAAATAGAGCATCTTGAGATACATTCGTGTTCGTATGAACTCGGGCATGGAGGTTTGTTAATGTTAATGTTAATGTTAATGTTAATGTTAATGTCGTCGATGTGACTGAACCATGCCGAGCATATGTAATGGGTGTGGTGCACGGCAGCTAAATCATGAGTGTGCAGAGCAGTGTTATCTCCATATCTGGTACTAAGTGATGGATACAAGTGCCTCGGAAGTACTGATGCTAGTGAGCCTCAGGTGTTATGGGCCACCTAATAGGGACTGTTGGGCATATGTAGCATCTAGCTCCTTTAGGCCATTTTGTACAGACTTGAAACGGTCCATCCATTTACATTCTCTGGTAATTAGGAGTGATCCCAAATCCCCTCCCCTAATACCCAATGTGACTGCTTCAAAGATTAGCCATTTCATGGATTCAGGTGCGTGATTGCGTGTTTGAAAATGATCAACTATGGGGGCCCCCACGGTTCCGCATCTTATCCTACTGCAGTGTTGCAGTATTCGACATTTAACCTTTTGCGTTGTCTGTCCTATGTAGATTTTGTCACTGGGACAGACAATAGCGTAAATTAAGTTTTTCGTGTTGCAGTTTGTAAGGGTTTTGAGATCAACCATGCAGTTGCTGTGATTGAACTTTTTAGTTTCAATCGTCAGGCGGCAGGCCTTGCATTTGCCACATTTGAAATGTCCCACTACATCTGGAAGTTGCCACATTGAATGGATTGTGGGTTGAGGCTGTATATCCAAGAAAGATTTAACCACATGGTCGCAGATATTTTTACCTTTCTTAAACGAATGCATTGGAGGTTCTGGAAGCTGTAGTTCTCCTGCCACTAGATGCCAGCTTATTGACGATCTGTCGGATTTCGTTGCTCCGTGTTTTAAAAGTTGTGACGCAAATTAGTCTGTCCAAATTCTGAGGACGTTCTTTAGGAGTTAGGAGCATCTCCCTGTGATTGTGCCAAGCTCTCTTTCTAGCCCGTTTGACCAGCTGTTTGGGGTAGCCTCGTTTGACCAGCCTTTGGATTAGATCTTCTGATTCGTTGAAGAAATCTTCCTTCTGCGTGCAATTCCTCCTGATTCACAGGAACTGGCCAAATGGCAAGTTATCACGTAGACCACGGGGGAGATGACAGCCATATCTCAACAATGTGTTCCTTTCCGTGGGTTTACGGTATAGGGTGGTGTATAGACAGTCACTTGTGGCTTTTATGGATATGTCGAGGAAATCAATGGTGGATTTATCCTGGTGGATGTTGAACTGAATATCCATCGATCTCCCATTAAGCCAATCAAAGAAATTCTGGAGTTCCGAGTTGCTCTCTGTCCAAACCATGAGGACGTAATCGATGTAATGTTTCCAACAGGAGACCTGGTCTCTGAACGGGTTCGAGGTATTGTAGATATAGTTATGCTCGAAATCATCCATGTAGGGGATAGCCAAATCCGGGGCAAAGCTAGCCCCCATAGCCACGCCCTTGGTCTGCATGAAATAATAATTCTGAAAATAAAAGAAATTTTGAGTCATGGCTATCTCAAGCAATTGAATAATAAATTTGGTTGGGACACGTGCAGGTAATGTCCTTGTGTTCAGATATTTCATCATCACTTGGAGTGCATGTTGCTGTGGCATGCCCGTGTATAACGAAACAATATCCATTGTGACGAGGATTTGCGTAGTAGGGTCAAAAGGCATGCCATCGACAAGGTTGATTACTTGCATTGTATCCCGGAGGTATGATCCAGTTTGCTCCGCTAGTGGTTTCAGGCAAAAGTCCACATATTTCCACAGGGGCTTCAGGATCGAGCCACACCCTGAAACAATCAGGCGGCCCGGTGGTTGTTCCATATTTTTGTGGACCTTGGGTAGGGTGTAGATGGTGGGTAACAGTGGCTGTTTCTGATTTAGGTACTGGAATTCCAAATCAAAAAGGTAGACCGCCTCCTTCCCTTTTTCCGTCGTCCGTAGGATCACAGTACTAATCTTCTTTGTAGGGTCGTGATTCAGTCTGGTGTAACTTACTCCATCATTCAGTTGTGAGTAGGTTTTTTTCTTATAGGCATCAACGTCCTGGACAACAATGGTCCCACCTTGATCGGCTGGTTTGATCACGATTGAGCGATTGCTTTGCAGATTTTCCAAAGCCTTGCGTTCAGCACTGGTGACATTGTGCTTCACATACTTCTTAGTTGAGCATGCCATGAGAGCTTCTTGGAGGACCATGCTTTCATAAGTAAAGATCCGATGAGAGACCAACTGGGATGTAGGTGTGAAAGTTGACGGGACACGTAGACCAGTGCAGGACGTGATGGTGGAGGGCGGTGAGTGCCTGAAAAAGTGCCTCAAGCGTATTTTGCAGAAGAACCGATGTAACTCACTCTGGATGTTGAATTTATTGGGGTATGCCGTAGGGACATAGGATAGTCCTTTTTCAAGGATAGTACATTCATCCTTGGTCAATTGGTAGGTTGACAAATTAATGATTGGGTCCTTTGGGGTGGTTACCAGCGGCACACCCGACGTCTCGTATGGATCTCTCCATGCTGTTCTTGAGGAAACCTCACTTGCTTCTGTGTTGTGTTCTGGCCTTGTTGGCGGCCTCTGTCCCAACCCTGGCCTTGCTGTGGTTGGCCGCGCATGCGGCCCCTGTTCCAGTTCCAGTTCGTGCTCCTGCTTCTTGGCGGTCGCCATTGGTTGTCCTTTAAAAAAGACGGTCCTGGTTGTGGATAGTACCAACTGTCCTGGTACTGATACCCAAGGCTGGTACCTGGTTGGTCCCCTTCACTTCCAGTGGATCCTGACAATTCAGAAAAGGTTGTGAATCTACGATTTTGTCTGAAACCACCTCTTCCCCTGTTGGTAAAGCGTCCCTATTGGTCCTGTTTGTAGTAATCATCTTGGAGGTATGGGTAGGTCTGTTTCTTTTCGTAAAAACTGACGTCTTTGGAAAGTTTATCTAACTTCTTTGCTTGAGTGTTGACGTCGAATTCCTGGATTGTTTTCTCCAGGGTTTCAAGGGCCTCCTTCGCATTGGTCAAAGCGTTATCGGTTGAAATTTCACGCTTCAGATCTGCAATCTCCTTCATGAGTTTTTCAACTTGCTCCAGAGCAGTTTCCACACCCAACACCATGCAGTGGCATGAGCAGTTATTAGCCATGAAGCTGAATCCTTCCTTGAATTTAGGTAGGTCAACGAATATTGCTGGCTCATTCCTAACCTGGAGACCCACGGGTATGATGTTTGCCTGTAGGTACTTGGTCAGGAGACGGCCATGCAGCCTGGTTCTAATGAGTTTCTTCTCTAATCTCTCTAACTTGGTAATTTTCTCATTAAGGGACACATCAATGATCGTGGGCAGCAGAAGATCAAGTGTGTCTCAGCGACACTGCGTTCGTGGGTCGTGTGCAGCCTGAGACCCTCATGAGGAGTTTTCTGGTTATCGTGCAACCGAAGTTTCCATGAGTCTCATTGACTCTGAGTGCGGGTGTAGTGTGCAGCCTGGGATCTTCCCATTGCACGAAAATTCAGAGAGATTGCATCAGAGGCCCAAGTCTCTGGATGAGGAGAGGAGAGTGGGTTCGCGCCCCCCAGGTAACGTGTGTCGGCTCCTGGGGCGGGGCGCGGGCTCGGAGGGAGACTCTCTCGGCCTCTTTCTCCATCCTGCAGCGTGAGCCTCTGCTTTGGCTCGGATTGCGGCCCATGTGCCAAGGGAGTGGCAGCCACGGGGCCGGAGTGCGAAGCTGCATTTACTGTGTTCTATCTTATCCATGTGGGGAGGGGCAACTGTGGCCGGAGACTAACCGCAAACCAGCACGAGTGGTGGAAAGACCACCGGAGCCACCGTGAACGGTGCTGGAGTAAATTACGTATTGCATTATTTCTGCATAACGGAGTATCTGATAACTGTATGACGCATTGCCTTATTTCTGCACAACGGACTGCCTGTTTGTCATATTGCCCATTGCATCAGTTTTGCGTACTGAACTGCCTGATATATGTGTTCCGCATTGCATTAGTTTCGCATAACGAACTGCCTGATAACTGTATTACACGCTGCATTACTTTGTCCTAACAGAGTAGCTGAAGGGGACCGTACGCATTGCATTACGGGGGCATAACAGTTTATAACGCTGTTGCATTATGCACTGCATTACAGTGACAGTACAAATCGCCAGATAGCCTTATTATAATCTGCATTATTCTTATGTTGTGAAGTACCTGATTGCTGCATAAGGACCTGCATATTATGACATTAGGATTACATAGGATTGTTTAGTTTAGCTCAATAATAATAGGCCAGGGGGAGCATTACCCCGACGCATATATTGGTTTAATATTGTGTGGTCGCATCATATCTCTTTTTACAAACATATACACGTTTTTCTATGAAACTCGTGTGGAGTTTATTTGTGGTGTAATCATTGGATTGCTGTGAGCATAATTGCAAATACTTTACACATTGGCCTTGGAGATAAGCCTTGCTGCTCGTGCCAAGCTACCAAGACGGTGGAGCGGGGGCTATCTCTGGAGGCAACCTGTCTTTCCCTAATGTTGGAGCTCGCGGTCCCTGTTTGGCCTACGGTACCTCCCTCAGCCAACCAGAGATCCTGGGATTCTAACAGGGCTATATATTGCTAATGACCGTGCTGAACTAATGTGTTTAAACTATGGCAGAGCTTTGGATAACATTACCAGTTGCGTCACAAGATGGATCTCACTCCCATTGTCTATGGCAGGATGCCATTCCCTCATTCTTCCCAAACTATTATATTTATTTTTGAATATACCATATGACCCTGGCAGGCACTTCTTTACAACATTACGCACCAAAATGATTCGGCTCACATGGGGTGGCAAGCAACCCAGACTGAAATGGGATATGCTTGCCCGACCTTACTCCCAGGGAGGGTTTGATATCCCCAATCTAGAACTGCACTATATCTGCGCACAAGCTCACTACGGGCACTACCGGTTTCAAACTCCTAAATACATGCTACCGGTGGCAGCAGAGCAATGGCTTGCAGACCCCATACCTCTGGAAGGGGCCATATTGAGCACACCTGGACCCTGAGAAACTGACCCTACATTGGTTACATGCAGAGTGAAAGCTTGGCAACAGATAGCCAAGCGAATGCAGGCTCCCATGCTATACTCTCCTTTACTTCCCCTAGTGTATCACCCAAAGATGCCGGTATTACAAGAAGGGGCCTTTAAAAAGACAAAAGCTAAGTTTGATATAACAAGATGGGGTGACCTATATTTAAACGGACAGTTCCGCACACTGCAGCAGATGTTCACTAAATCGACACCCTCACCTATGGACATCTTTCTATATGTCAGATTGAGACATGGTGTGAGAGAATATACACCTTCATACCCGCAAGAACCTCAGTAACTTACCCTACTGCATACAATATTGCGCTGCGATACGACTTCCCATGTAGCACCTACGTTGTATCACAGCATATATGTGAACCAAGCTCCAGAACACTGTGCTGCACGGGAAAGATGGGCTACAAACATTGGGCAAGAAATAACGGACAAGCAATGGTCCTACTGTTGCACGCAAACAGAGCAATTATCCTCTAGTAGTTGCCTACGCATCACGCACAACTAATTCTTGCACCGCACCTATTATACTCCTGTCAAAATGTATAAATATAAACTGCAAGATACTGGTAAATGTGACAGATGTGGGATGGAGGTGGCAGATTTTCTGCACCTTGCCTGGGAGTGTGATAATATAAAGGAATACTGGCGACAGGTATTTATGGCACTGGAACAGATGAGATCGCTCCCAATTCAAGCATCACCCTTGGAAGCTCTGCTGGGGTACACAGAGAATAAATATGTGGGTTACCGACGCTTTGTAGCTTTGGGACTCTTATTGGCCAAACAAAGGATAGCGTGTAGATGGGGACGAGGCAGGGCACCCAAGTTTAAAGAGTGGATCAGAGACATGATCTTTTGGCAGGATCAAACACTTACATATGCTGAACTCCTCCCATTAGCTTCGCGACCCAGAGATATATGGGACCCCCTTAAAGCATACCTCCTCATGCACCCAATAGATACACTTGACACACACTGGACGCAAGTAGACGCCGAGTGACTGAGGTGCGGAAAGAGCGCACAGCTGGCTAGGGGTATAAAGTGCTAACTCTGATGATTCCTATTAGACTGTAGTGAAAAAATCAATGAGCCAGAATGCCTAAATGTAGACCTAGATTCACCAGGCTATGATGAACACAACCATGTATTGTATGTCATCATGCAGAAGGCATAAGTATTTACCCGTGTAATGTGTGTATTGTACTTGTTAATGTTTAAGAAATCTCAAATAAACAAAACAAAACTAAAAAAAACTTTCACTCTGTGAATAGCAGCTGAAGGCATCTAGGGAAGCAGTCATGTATTCATGGATACCCCTGCCTGCAACCCTAAAGCCATTTGTAGAATATCAGTTTCACTTTTGACCCCAGCCTTTCCCATTTTAGGGGATATGAAACGGATTAAAGAGAAATTGCACATTCAGGAACGGCGGCCTGCTGTTCCTCTCAACCCTCCATAGCTGCATTCACCGCCATGCACATGGACTTGCAATTGTATGCAGAGCTATAATACGGAGTCAGTCCTTTTTGCGTGCCCAGGTGACTCCATATGAATGGTGCTTTGGCACTGAGAGTGCAGGGCAAGGCTGAGGATGGGTCGCATTCTGTGGCTGAGCAAAAACGGCATTTGTTTTGTGTCCTGATTTTGGTTCACGGGGCCCTTCATTTGCTCTTCTCTGGCTTTCTATGCACAGAATTTCTAAAATCCAGAACAAAGATTCCCCGTGGGATTTAATGAAAGAAGTACCATTAAAGTTCAATTTTCACAGTATGTTGGTCTTTCTCTCAGAACAGGAAGACTTTTTTCTGGATTTCAGTTTTCTGCTGTGTCAGTGGCATCGCCAGTGCTCGCCCTAAAGTATATAAGCGGTACTTATCGGGGCAGGCTTGGCTGACCCCCAACAGTAGTAAAATCCAGACATTTTTTAGGGGTGAACCCAATGATCATACATGAGGTGAATTTCGAATAACTCGTTTCAATGCAAATTATTTTCCTGTTTGTTAGTCCTTCTGATACCCCAACGGGATTTTACAACTCAGTGGGTCAATGAGGTCAGCAACATCTACATATTAACTGATATCTTTTTGGTTTTGTGTACGGGTTTCTGGTTCGGAATAATGCTGGATGCGCGTCTCAAATCTATGTAGCTTGTCATATGGTCCAACGTGTTTTCTTCAAGGAATCTTACCTTGTGAATGTCTTAGAATACATAATGCTTAAACACGGGCACCACAGGTTACAATTTAATACGGCGGCTACTAGCCTTTGCCAAATAAACAATAAATCATACAAAAAACCACGGGATACGTTGTCACTTTGAAATTGTATTCGCAGAATAGCCCAGTGAAATTGTTGGGACTAATAGCAGCTTCCTCTAAGCTATACATCAGTCTTTTTATAAAATTATGGAAAAAACAGAAGGCGATAATCATAACATTAAGTTACACAAATCTCGGTATATCACACATTTTCAATTTCATTTTCAAGAGAAGGCCTTAAATCACCTTACACATATCTAAGCATCTCAGAGGAAAATGGTTATTAGATCTTTGAAACATTGCCTCTAGGATTTTGTTTCCATTCCCTTGCCATCAGTAGATAATATTGGAAAAAAACTCAGCCTGTAATTCAAGAGTAGACAATATGCAACCATATGCTTCTCGCATTTCTTTCCTGCGGTAACATGTATGAAGTAAGGGCTTATGCAAAGAGTTATTCCAAACCTGTTTCTCTGAAAGTATGAAATAACATCTTTATTAAAGTACAAAGTGGAATGACAACATAAATTGCATGTGATTGATGTTGTAAAAGTAAGATTTTAATTTCTAGTATATGACTCTCTGCTTTTGCAGAACACCCTACCTAATCAAAACAAATTGCCAAATGCAATCGTATGTTACGTTTGAAATCATTTGGTCGCGCTAAACAAAGGAAACGAAAACAATTCCAAGCATCGTCTACAAAAATACCACACTGTCTTCCTTGCCAACAATGATAACCTGCTAAACGTCTCAACCACTGAACTCAGAGAAAATATATATTATTCAATTCCCAGAAACATATTTTGGTGGAATAGTGTACGTGTTCTTTGCCACAATTATGCCTTTTGCTGGCGAATCATTAGCCTTTTAGAGCTTTCCTTATCTCTGAAAACCTTTTAGCCTATGTAAAACTTCTTCATTCCCCCTAATTGTATTGGGTATTTTCAGTCTCGAAAGGCATAATCCATGCATTTCCAAAAATTGTGTCATATAGCTAAGACTTGTAGGACATTCAATTAACCTTCTAACTCGGGAAACAACCTTTACAACGCAGTCATTATATTGCACTACATTTACAACGCAGTCACTACATCGCAACATCCTTTACAACGCATGTCACTACAACGCAGCCGTTACATTGCATGTCACTACAACGCATGACCTACATTGCATTTCACTACAACGCAGGCATTACATCGCATGTCATTACAACGCATACCATTACAACGCATAGTACCCCTACACTATCCAACACTTACCTTAAATGCAATGTAATGGTATGCGCTGTAATGGTATGCGTTGTAAAGGTATAATGCGATGTAATGGAATGCGTTGTAAATGTAGTTTTAAAAAATGTGTTGTAATGACATGCAATGTAAATGTATGCGTTCTAAAGGATGTTGAGATGTAAAAACTGCATTGTAAAGGCATGTATTGTAACATCATACATTCTTCTAACTCAATTGCCTCAAATGTACTTTAAAAAGAGAACATGCTTGGTTGATGGAATTCCTCCCTGTTCAACTTTCCCAACAAAATATTAAGAATGAGTAAACACAACGTGCATTCATCCTCGCTGCCTGCAACAGCACAGGGGCACGAGCCTATGCAGTCAAGTTATCTGAAAAGCATCCCAGTCTATTGCATAAGTGAACACTGTTAGTAAGCTGTGTAAGGCCCAGCTCATCACACTTTCATTAAAGCACTGGTTGCCTTAGCCTCCATTTACGGGTGTCCTCGGGGCTCCACTGGCCATTAAGAGAGGTGTGAGGTCATAGAGAGGGTGAGTCAAATCTGTAACTGCACTCACCATTGTGGACGGACAGAGGCCCCCAACAATGATCAAGGTAACATAATATGTGCCTATGTCACAATGCTTGGCTGTGTTTCAGGAATCCCTAACTGAGACTTTCTGTACGGTGAGAAACCTAAAAGGTTTGTACAATACTGCTTGCGACCTCACAAAACATGGCGGAGAGGTCAGGATTAAAAATTTAGACAATCACTCATGTGGTCTCAATCCTTAGCTCCACTGGTGGGTGCTTGCAGCACTACATGCTCGGTCAAGGTCTCAATAAATTATTCCCTTGCTCAACCCTTGGTCGCAGGAAACAAGCAGGCAGGCTTAACTTAGGAGACAAGTGTGTAAACACCAACATATTAAATAAGTAAGACACAATACACAACAAAGATCCAACACCAATTTATAAAAATAGGTTATATTATTGAGAAAAAATACACTTCAAAATGATAAAAATCCAATGTAGAAACCTGATATATGCATTTGTAGAGCATAATTACTTTCTAGTTCTTAAAAGCTCAAAACGCCACTTTGGGACATCTGGTCACGCTTGACCGAGACAAAGTCAAAGTTTGAGGCTGACCACGATGGAGTCCTGGTTGGATACACTAAGTGGGAGGCCTTAGTTAAAAGCTTACTTTTGCACATAGTAATTTTTCTGGCGCTTTTTCTCTCAATGCCGAGCGATGCTCCTTTTCAGTCGATGACTGCGACGTGGTTCAGAGTGAGGCCTTGGTGAAATCCTGGAAGTTTTGAGCTCAGGAGATTTCAGTGGGATGAACTTGAAATTCAGGCCAGGTTGCGGTTCAACGATGGTGGCTTGACTCTCATTGATGGGTCAGTCACCTTATGGAGCTTTTTAACAAAAATTCTTAAAACTTCTGGATCTCCTTCCACACAGTCTTATTGGGATTACAAAGTGTCCGCCACAAAAATCCAAGGGTCTTGAAACTCTGAAATGGTCCTTGGAGGGATGGGACTGCCATTCCCAGAATGCACCTAGCCAGCTCCTGAAAAGTCCAATGGATGCACTTCAGATGCATCTTCTTGGTGGAGATGGTGTATTTGGAGTTCTGTTAACCTGCTGCTTTCAGTGAGTCCACTCTGTAATCCTTGTGAAGCCAGGCAAAGTCCTTAGAGCCATAGTTTCAGATTGTGCAGCAGGTGCAGTCCTTTAGAGTGCAATCTTTTGGGTGTAGATCAGGGTTCCAGCAGGGCAGTCCTTCTTCTTCTTGTAGTTTCAGGCAAGGATCTGAGTTGCTAGGAATCTCTTCCATTTTTATCCAGTGTACCTGGGCGACAAGCAGGGGCGCTACACTGACAAATGGGGTGCAGGGTGCCTCAGATATGACCACTTCTTCCACCGTATGGCATATTCTTGACCCAGAAAAGCACTATTCTTCCAAAATGGAGAAACTCTCTCCTGGAGGGTAAAATCTGGCTAAGCCATCCCACTGGTGTGGCTAAGTTTCCCTAATACTCCCCTTCCAGCCCCTCTGCTAATCCGATTATAGGCGCTCCTGTTTGGCTGGGGAGTGCAGGATGTAGGGTGAGCCTTTGCTTTAAACTGTCATTCCAACCTTGAAGACCAGTTTGGCTACTCCACCTCCATCCTGCCTTTTCGTCTTCAGTTTGCAGTTCTCCTCCCATAGGAAATCCTTTGTCTCTAGTCAGGCCACTTCACATCTTATTAAGGCAGCTTGGTTCAGCCTGGCAGAGGCTGACCAATCAGAGCAGGGCTGCTGGAAGGCTGGATTTTGGCTTGCAGAAAAGAAAGCTCTGTAACTTCTATTCTGTGATAGATATAATAAATCTAACAGTGGCAACTTGTAGGATTAATTCCAACTATAATTTTGATACTTTGAAGTATATTTTAGCTCCTTTTTTTTCAATAGTTACACTTTAATAAAATATTCCTATGTTAGCCTATGGCGCCATTGTGCTACAATGAGGAAAAGGCAAATGTCCGTCTTTCCCTCTCCACGGTATATACAAATTCTTGTATAATGTCCCTGCTTATATTTACAAGGCACCTTACCCCTGGAGCACCCAGGGGAGACCGTAGGGGTGATATATATGTAAAAAGAAGGTTTGAGATTGAGATTTTGAAAGTACCCTTAATTCCAAAGTCAAACTTGCATATATTTTAAGTTTAAAAGCAGCCTGCAAGGCAGGGCTGGCTTTTAAAATGACAATAGGGACCAGCGCAATGCACACTTAAGTACATTTAGGGCCTGGTTACAACTTTGGCGGTCCTACCATGGGAGCGGCAACATGCTGCCCACTGTAGGACCTCCAAAGGTGTAGTGGGACCACCCTGCAGATTAGGAGTTAAATCCTGGTCTGGTGGAAGCTCCCACAGTGGTCTGACAGCAGCTGCTGTTAGGTTAATAGAAAAGCCTAACATGCAGACCACCGTTGTCAGAGCACCGACTGCACCTTCCTGCATGGGGTGGAATACATGCCACACCGTGCAGGAACTGGGAGTGCAAATATAGGGGGGCACTACATGTGCTCTCCACATGTCCCCCCAGGCCTAGGAGCGGCAGGGGGCTCGTCAGTACTCCCTTAGTTACCTCTCTGCCACCCTTTGCATGGTGGCTCACAACCATAAAATGGGCGGTGGACAGGCAACTTGCAATATGCTCGGCGGTGCCGCAGCAGCACGCCTGCATATTGCCGCCCCTGTCAGCACCGTCTCCGCCACACAGGATCCTTGATACCAGCAGAGACGGTTTAGTGGAAGTTCAACCGCCACACTCAAAATACTGTGGGCGGGCCTGCAGTGTGGCGGTGGTTGGACCACCATCACAAGTACAGCAGTCCTGTGGACCGCCATACTCGTAATCAGGCCCTAAGCCTACTGGGCCTCTAGACCTACATGCCCTACCATATACTCAAGACCAATAGGTAGGTTGCCAGTACCAATTGTAATTATACCTAATTATCATGTACTTTTAATCAGAGCACCGGCCCTGGGTCTGGTAAGCAGTGCCCAGGGCACAATGAGAGTCATAAAACCAGCATTTTATAATTAAAAGGGGTGGGAAAAAGGTGGAGGAGACTGCAAATAGGTCCTGGTTTCTCATAATATGTATCTATGCATATGGTATTTCTATAGGGCAAACCTAGCCAAAAGGCAGCAGAATGCTGTATAAGGTCGAAGACAAGCATAAAGTCAATGAGCAAAAGGAGAGGAAGCTGGGTTGTGGATGGTTAATGAATTGGTTACTGCTGTAGTCTTTTTAAAGAGGTGAGCGTTCAACTATTTCCAAAACTTGAGTAGCTTTTGGAAGGTCCTGATGGATACAGGGATGTGTTTCTGGATACTGGGTGTATGTTAGAAATGGCATGCTGTCTTGTTTTTTCTTTTTTACACTTCTTATTCTGCAGTCTGATGGTGTCCTGGCTATGGGGGTGCCAAGATAGATATGGCTGCTGATATTTCTGCAAGGTAAGCAGGGATGCTGGTCATGATGACTTTGTAAATGATTCAGGTGGTTTTGAAGATGGTGTGGGTTGACGAGGGGAGTCCATCCTGATTGGGTTGTGATCATATTTCGGTGGGCCCTGGTTGAGACGTGCTGCAGCATGTCGGATGCCCCTAAGAGGTGAGGTGACAGTGTGGAGTCTGGGAGGCCATGAAGCAGGGCATTACCACCATCCACATGAGAGTTTATCAGGGTTTGAGCACAAGTTTTGAAATTCTTTGTTTTGAACTCAGATGCTTAAGCATATCTGAAAATGCCCTGTTACATTATCAAACAACACGTATAGATTCACAAACCCAGGCACAAATATCATATGTCAGAGTTTCAAACATCTAAATAGAGCTGAAAATGCACAGATAGAGCTTCATGTATAAGGTATGGTTGCAAATGCTTAAAACATCTAAAACAAATGCCCAGACCCTGCCATAGACATCTACGTATGGCATAAATGCCAAGACACAGTGTGATGCCTAGGCTCAGTTGCAAGTGTCCAGATACCCCAAAAGGGCAAGGCCTAGCATAAAGTTCCTCATTACAATGAGACTCGGAAAGCCTCCGACCACAGGTCAGAGGCTTTCTGAGTCTCACCCTGGGTTTCAATTTCGACTGCTGCATTACAGAAATTCTGGCTGGATTCCGATGGGTTCAAGGAACCCATCGGCCAGTCGGAGGCCTGACCGTAATCCCAATGGATGGCATTTCCGCATTCGGGATTACAATGTTGGTTTCCGACAGGCTTTCCATGTCGGGCTTTCCGATATGGAAAGCCTGTCGGAAAGCTACTTTGGTGGGCCCTAGCAGGGCCCCCTTCTCTCTCTGGCTTCTGGTTGCAGGCACCTATGGTGCCCCCTGTTGATACCTGCACCTCGTGGCATGCACCTCAAGTTACCTGCCACACAGTGCAGGGATGAACAGATTCTCCCATATCTCTATGGGAGCTTGTGCTATGGTCACTTTCCGACTTCAGCACAAGCTCCCATTGAGTAATGGGAGTATGTGAGGTCGCATTGTAATGCTGCGGTCGGGACCTCCGACTGGAGGTTGGTCGGTTCCAATTCCGCAACTGCCCAACATTGTAATAAGGTTCTTAATATAGAACTTCAGGCTCAAATCCCCAATCACAACCTGAAATACAAACACACAGTCTTCATATGCCTTTGCCTAATTTACAATTTCTAGTCAAAGCTTTAAATACCCACTTGAAGTATCAAATCTCTGGCGGCAACATGCATTGCTGTGGCATACTCATCTCCACACATATTTATCTATTAACCATAAGAGCTTCCAATGAACATGCACAACCCTCAATCCCCAGGAGCTAGCCTGAAGCTCAAATCCCTAGAGGAAGTCTCATATGGATGGGGACGTTCATCATTTACCCTAGCACAGCATTTAATACAATCTATCTCAAGTGATTTTAAATAGGCTGCAAATTTAACTTTTTAAAACTTGTTATCTGTCATATAGGAAAAACATTCATGAGTGCTGATAATCCTAGGTTCACTCGAACAAATGCTTGCAAAAATATCAAAATATGTAAGCATTGGAGCTGTAGTCGCCAAAGCCTCTCAAAAAAACATTCTCTTTTGCTTAATTTCTTATATTGTGCCTCCTTTCTTCGGTGTTAACATCCAAAAATGATTTTTAGTAGATAAAGCGACATTTTCAGTTTTTGGGCCTGGAAGCAATTAATGCATGAGTGTCCACCGTTCACCCACACAAGTGACTTTGTGTGTCTGTTGGAAAGACTGAGGGCCCGATTCACAGAACTAACTTAAGACAAAATCCTAAACTTACTACCATTTTGGTATTCACAGAAGGCACTTACTCATTTTGGTATTCACAGAAGGCACTTACTCATTTCGGTATTCACAGAAGTTAGGAGTCCTAACTTTAGGACTCCTAAATGCCTTCTGTGAATACCGAAAGTCTTAAAATTAGGATTTTTCTCAGTTTAGTAGTAGTAAAGTTAGGACTCCTAACTTTAGGACTCCTAAATGCCTTCTGTGAATACCGAAAGTCTTAAAATTAGGATTTTTCTCAATTTAGTAGTCCTAAGTCTAAATTTAGGACTACTAAATTGAGAAAAATCCTAATTTTAAGACTTTCGGTATTCACAGAAGGCATTTAGGAGTCCTAAAGTTAGGAGTCCTAACTATACTACTACTAAACTGAGAAAAACCCTAATTTTAAGACTTTCTGTAAATTGAGAAAAATCCTAATTTTAAGACTTTCGGTATTCACAGAAGGCATTTAGGAGTCCTAAAGTTAGGAGTCCTAACTATACTACTACTAAACTGAGAAAAATCCTAATTTTAAGACTTTCGGTATTCACAGAAGGCATTTAGGAGTCCTAAAGTTAGGACTCCTAACTTCTGTGAATACCGAAATGAGTAAGTGCCTTCTGTGAATACCAAAATGAGTAAGTGCCTTCTGTGAATACCAAAATGGTAGTAAGTTTAGGATTTTGTCTTAAGTTAGTTCTGTGAATCGGGCCCTCACATTTCTACTCTTGCCCTTTGAAAGTGAGAATGGAATTGAATAGATGACAAAATATGTCTACCTGGCATTTTTGTGAACAGGTATATTAAGATAAAAAAATATTGAGACTTCTTTTAATGTACAAAGGTGATAACTCAGAAATTGAGCACAGCAGCATTTCAGAGAAGCATGGTTGTGATTGAACATGAAGTGCTTTTCAGCCAGAATTGCAAATCAAGATGTAGAAACCTTTTATGCCTCACAGAGCACATTAGGGCCAATTTATAATCTGCCTGCTCTATTTCTGGAAATACAAATCCCAACACAACCAGACTCCTGGAAACATTCCTGAGAAAGGTGATCTCTATATCAGGGCTCATTTCATAAAACAGTGGCTTGTGCTATATAATCATACCCTATGTTGGAGACCTCTTAGCTGGGAGGGCCAGTGTCAGGGTGCACAAATAGGGCCTTTTTACGATGGTCCGACCACTACTGCAGCAGGAGTGGGGCCACCCGACAAGTAGTTGGAGGTCCCACCCGCCATATTATAATGCGACGGCAGTGTAGGCAGTCAGAACCATCCCTTTATCAATTGCGGCTTGTGCCACATCCCGGGGGACCACCATAGAAAGGCAGTGGGAATTGGACATTGTAATCTATATGGGGGTTCCTGCACAGGCACTGCCTTCATTGTAGAGATTACCATTCGACTGTTGCCCCGATAGGCTCCTTGAGCCTGTCAGAGCCGTCGGTCTGTCCCTCCGACTCCTGTGGTCCTACTGACCACTTTGTAATGCGAAAGTTGGACCGCTCTCCTAGATGTTGGTGGGACCACCACCGATAGCCTGTCGGTGGCGATCCCACCGTCATCCTAATGAGAGCCATAATGTGTTCTAAGCTTCTGTGAAGCGTTCATCAGTTCTTAAGATCATACTAGTTAATAAGAATTGTTGAGAGGTCAAGTTTCTAAGAAGAAAAAGTAAACAAATGATAACTTGATCACATGCTATGCAAACAAAATGATAAAGACCGAGGGACCTACTCACGATTTGCATTTTGTAGTACATAAAGTGCTACTATAATAGTACTACTCACTCCAAAATGCTATTCACAAACCCACAAGCGGTGACCTCTGCTTCTACCTCTCTGAAGTCTTTTGTACAGAGATCTTTACCAGATTGCCAGATATCTCTGTCTACCTTTCTGTTGTAAATGTGGGAAGGAGAAGGGAAATGGGCTGGAAAATGGTGACTACTTACTACTATGGGGCCGATTCCGATCCGGGTCGGAAGGGCACCGAACGCGATCCGGCCAAAACAACTATGAGCCGTATGCGTGTTTTCCGGCCGACTCACACAGCTGTACGAGCGAGTAAGTACGATGCAAGCTACATGAAATTCACCAACCGAGTCGTTTCCGGGTCCGAACCGCTCCGTGCGTCTCAGTCGTAAGCTAACCGTGGCGTGCAATGGATGCGATTCACGACCGAGCCAGTACGATGCACGCATCAGACAGCCTGTGCGGGCTGGAGTGTCCGGCTCGCAAATCGTCTGGGTGGTTGCCTTTGGGGGCTCGTGTCGGACCCCCTGTCACCCACAGCCCTACGACTCGGACACAGGGGGAGACCCATGTGTCTCCCCAACACAGGCATGAACGATGCAGATGGCACCGATGCGTACCCACTGTAGGGGGCGCACATGTCCACGATGTACCCATTCAGTCAATGAGAGCCCATGTACTCGTCGTACGACCAGCTCCCATTGACTTCTATGGGCGTCCGACCGAACCGAGTACGGCAGCATACGGCCGCATCGTACTCGCTCGGTCGGACTGCAGGACTCCGACTCGGTCAGAAAACACTCCGGATCCGGCTCGGTCGGAGTGCTTTCCGACCCGGATCGGAATCGGCACCTATGTGAGAGGGGTTGGTGACATTTATGGAGGAGTTTAGGGAGGCATATGCTAATACAAATACACACCCACAAAAGAGTAAGAACGTTGTTATTGACAAACTACACTTACAACTTCCCTACAGCACTAAAGGTGTCAAAAGTGGTGTAAATGTACTGTTGCCAGCCTTAGAGTGAGTTAAGCACCACCCATTGCCACTCACAGGTACTGCAGTACACTCCCAAAGGAAACAATGTAGATAGGGAAATATAACACCGCCCCAAAGAAACTAATGTTTCAATATTTACATTACTTCAACATTTAAAATATATATTAATCTATTATATGTTTGTTTATTGCATGGAATGCACAGTGGAATCAAAACCTATATTTCGAAGTGAAATGAGAAATATAGGAAATATTTCACAGCTCGCTGTGAAACATGTATTTCTTCATCATAATGACAATGCTCCCAGCTCCTCCAACCCCCGAACCTCTCTGCAAGTCTTTTCTAAAAACTAGGCAACTATAATTAAACAGCATGGAGGAGCAAATTATGTGGCAAGTTTTTTTTTAATGGTGCAGGAAAATGCTAATTATGCATCACATTCTCTGGCAGTATTATTTTAATCTATTTTAGCTACATATAACATTTTAGCAAACTGCAAAGCAAACTGCCAATTTTGCAAATGATGCTGCAAATTATGTGGTACATGCAGTGAACTCATAATTATGGTCTTGTGCTGCAGCCACAGAATGGGGTGAGTTCTCTGGCCCCCACTATTGTCGATTGTTTTATCGACTATTTGTGAAAGGTACACCTACATATTTTGATTGCAATCAGTGCCCATTGTGACCTGTAATTTGGAGAAACAGCCTTTCCAAGACTACCCCAAATTAACCAAGCAATATAAAACATGTATAAAAGGGTTACATGTATAATTTGAACATGCATTGCTAGCTTTAAATCTTAATGACATTTACCAATTACACTTAGCAAAACATGTTACCTCTGTCACCATAAATCAACTTTTCAACTTTTTTGAAGTAGATTTTTATTTTTTACTAATTGCATTTACTGTACAAATACTGCATTTCATATTCTTACATCAAGACCTGTTGATTCTGTGCAACTGTTACTAAAACAAAAGCAAGGTTGTTTCTGAAAACTTAACAATAATCAAATGACAAATAAACACAACATCATATACTTGGACAATCTTCACATAAAAGACAACAACAATTCTGTATAATAGATACAAAGAATCTCCTCATACTATTTTAGACAACTATGTGTAGAATGTTATACATATAGGGAAAGTCCTACGTTGTTCACATAGAGTTCCAGGGACTCCTATTCTTCTAGTCCTCACAGGATGATAATCTATTAGAGCGCCAAAGGGAGGTAGCCTACAGGCTTTTGGAAACCGGGTTTGCGGCACTATTTTGAGTTCTTTTCAAGTATCATCGAAGACTTGACGTCGTTCTGTTTCCTTAATTCTTTAAGGCTTGCCTCATCAAAGAACCAACGTGTTTCGACCTTCAGCGTGGCGCTTATTATCGAAGGTCTTCATCAGGGTGGAAAAGTGTTATACAGGGGACTGGAGGTATCACAGGCGTATTTGAAGATGTAAGGTTCCTGATTCTTGTATCTCCAAGTGGAAATCTTTTAAACTAGGCAAAGGAGAGCATCTAGTCAATATTGTTGTAGCCTCACCGACACGTAGAATGCTAACTCCGCCGAAGTGCGAGCATTCATGTTCATTAGCGGCTCGCTTGCATCAAAGAATGACCTTGCACAAAATAATTGCGTTACGGCTCGGGAAACGTGCAAACGCGAGTACGCTGCATGCGAAGAAAAGTGTTGGAGTTGAGCTGCTAGCAGACTGCATGACCCATCGCCCCGGAATAAAATCCCAAGCCGTAACACAATTATTTTGTGTAAGGCCATTCTTTGATGCAAGCGAGCCGCTAATGAACATGAATGCTCGCACTTCGGCGGAGTTAGCAGTCTACGTGATGTAAGAATATGAAATGCAGTATTTGTACAGTAAATGCAATTAGTAGAAAATAAAAATCTACTTCAAAAAAGTTGAAAAGTTGATTTATGGTGACAGAGGTAACATGTTTTGCTAAGAGTATTTTTGATTCCAACCTCTGTTTTCCTTAAAAGAATCAATCCCCTGTTGTTCATATTTACCAAATACACAGCCTCGTTATTTCTGACACCATCAGAAACCCACTCAGTGGCAATATTAATTATACATATATATATGTTTTATTATATATAAATACATATATATATATATATATAGATATATATATAATTATACATAAATATACATACGTATATATATATTTATATGTATGTGTATATATATATATTGATATATATTTATGCATATGTATATATAAAATATTACATTATTATTTTATTATTTAAAAAATCACCAATAACCTTTTTAAATATTAACATCAACCTTTAAACCCTTATTAGAAAATAGAAATGTAATTTTAATTAAATCAAAATTTTAAATAAAATGCAACATATATTAAATAAAGATAAATTGCTAGTGCGGTTAGGAGTTTTTTACTTTCATTTAAAAATATTATTTATAAATTAATATAAATATATTTATATTAAGTAAATAGTCAATGTATATTAATAGATTAATGTGCTGTATCATTAATTTATTAGTTCTAAGTTAACAGTAAATATTTTACCATAATTGACATCCATAATTTTACATTACAACATTTTTTATATTTTTATATATTTTTATGAAGAATAATAAACTTCAGTAATTTTTAGGGGACCAATTCGAGTAATTTGATTTCACATAATTACTCAAAATTTCTGAAAATAAACACTTCATTACACAAAACTGCACATTATTACACAATCTGCAAATATGACCTTTAGTGCAGTATTTTACAGTAAAATGCATCCTTTCATGCTGAAAAAGAGCGCTAAAAAAAGAGCAAAAATACATTTGCCGCACACAGCAGTCACTCCTGCTTTGATTGTTCGAGTTGTTCCCATGCTGTCATGCTGTAATTTTGCTGGGAACGTCTACGTAATCATGCAAAGTGGCATAATGGTGTATGTTCTGGAATTTCACATAAGCGTAATGAGGAAATCCCTGAAATTAGACGAATTACTATATCCTATTTAATTTCAACAGGGCCTAGTAATTTTCTCTATAATGTTTCTTATGGAGATTTCCACCACAGTGCAAAGATTTCCACCTATTTATGCAAAATTACTAGTAGTAACTTTATAGTGTTGTAAGAGTCCCTACAACTTGATTTGAGGGGTGTGATCCAGAGGAAGTATTACTTATACAATTTGGGGTCTACACCCATTTACTCTTCCAACCGTACTGGGTCTCTTAGGATTATATTATCAATTCGAATTCATTTACCACAGAGGTAATGATCCTCTGATGATTCTATCTCCACCGGTAGGACGGGTGAAAATTAGGGTGACTAAACTCACTGTTATCTGTCCAATGAAGACCATGAATTGACAGCCAACTCAAAAATTAGAAATCAAATTTAAATACACTACGGTCAAGCTCATACTATAAAGATAAAGCAGAACAACTGGAAGCCCCAACCTTCTGAAGAAGTTAAGATGAGTAAGAATTATACAAACTAATAACTCTACAGTTGCTACATAAAATAAGAGAAGCAACACCTGATGTTCTGTCAGGGCTTGCTGATGTTGATCTACAATGCATTTTGATCATCAATATAATCAAATGACGAATCAACAAGACTCAATAATAGATTCAGACAGGTTTGGAATAATTTGATTATTGTATTAGAGATGCAAATTCATCATAATCAGCAATTGCTTAATAAGTTAGAAATATAACAGCTTTAATAACAATGAATAGGCAGAAGGATAGTTCTTAGAATAACGGCTCAATTTTTAAGGAGATGGAAAGGATTGAATTGGAGTCCATTAGCAAAATTAGAATAGGATTTAAGATAGGCTCAGCATAAAAATTCAGGGGCATATTCTCAAGGATCTATCGCCGAGCTATCGACACTTTAGCGAAGCCAAAGTCGCGATAAATGTTTCGCCCCATTCACAAGCTGGTGCTAACTGCAGATATCACCAGTTTTCCGGTGATAGCATCCTCCAAAACATTGCTACGGATGACCCCGGCATCTATCGTTAATGAGATGCAGAGTAGGCGTTCCTGAGCAAAAAGCAGCGACAACACCACTCCACAACATTCTCAATGACCAGCCAGATCTGCAATAAGATCACAAAACAGGAGATGAGGCGCATTAGCAGCAGGAAACTAACACCTACACTGACCTGGTGTAACGTCGGACAACAACCGGCAGCAGCCAAGGGAGCACAGCCCACAGCCAAACATGAAGAACAACAGATGCCCCCGAGCAACTGAACATGCAGCCCGGAGCCCCAATAAGGCAACAAACACCCATCACCACCACCCCCAGGACCCCACCACCCGCCCCCCCCCCTCCCTTTGGACAAAGAGAATGCACATCAACACCAAAAACTATGAACCAAACAAAACGCCTGAAGTCGCACAATCACAACACCAAACATACAGGTGCGGCCAGAAAAATGGAAATCATACATTCAAATCATATAATCCAAATAAAATCTTTATTACAGATTAAACAAAAAACAACAATCTGGAAGAGGCAAGGCAGGTCTTCTCCGGGCATTATGTAAGTCACAGCCTGCAAGACAGAAATCCGAATAAAAAGGTTTGCCATGCGCCCATCAAAGTACAGGGAGTGAAAGCGAAAGAGAGAGAGAGAGGGGGGGAGAGAGAGAAAGAGAGGGAGAGAGAAAGGGAGGGAGTTAGAAAGAGAGGGAGAGAGAGTGCCGACACTGCAGACCCAGGTTTCACTCCTCACCTGCAGCCACCGGTGTGTCTCCAACCACGTGCTGGTACACACTGCAGTCCCCCAGGTTCCTTCATCTGAAACAGTTGCGAGAGACATGTATGGCAAAGACCATACAGTAGCACACGCCATCTGCACTTGCCCGCCCTTGCGCACACAGGCTGCTGCACCCCAGCCCCTCCTGCCGCCCAGCCGAGATTGCCTGCCCCAGCGCAACCAGGCCTCCCTGCTCATGTTCCGCCACCGGCATGTCTCCAAGAGGGCCCACCACGTGCCTCTGGGAACCCCAAGCCTGGGCCACCAGGTTACACACTTGATTCTGGGTCTTGATTTCACTATGGCAGAGAACATATCAGTGCACCCGGCCTCATCGCAATCTGCACACCGGGTCAGCACTAGAGGTGCCACTAACTCTGTGATCTGCGACGCCACGTGTCGGTAGGCCCGCACTGCCCGCTGGCTCAGGCCTACACTGCGGTCCAGCAGGGCTCACACTAATGCCCCCATTCCAGACCGCCTGGACAGCGCATCATCGCAGGCTGCACACCTGCTCAGCACCTTAGGTGTCCCCACCTCAGTGCACCCAAAGACACCATCCCGTGGCGGTGTGCCTGTGCCTGCCACAGTGTATCCAGTGCCACCAAGTCTGTGCAACACAAGCCATGGTTATGATTGCGTCCCGTGATGTGGATGCCATCATGTCACCCCCGGCACCAGGCAATGTGCTGTGCCCGGGCCCTAGGCCCTCAGGCAGAAATGATACCCACACAGAGAAACCCAGTTACAGAGTGGAAATGGCGTCCAGCACGCGCGCCAGGCCCTTTTTATTGGCAGGGTCACATGTCCTGTGACGCCGGTGCAGAATGGGTGTGGTGTGGGTGTGAACCCTCCGTGAGGGAGTGACTGTGGCATGCTGACAACTAGGCCTGTGAGTAGCAGATCCCTACAGGGAAGACCTGGGACATGTAGCGTTGTCATCCCCCCTGTGAGCGTAAGCCGAGTGAGCTGGCCTGGCGTATGCCAGTCCAGCGTAAGGGTGTGAACAATGACCCCGGGGCTCTGGACGTGCTTCCGTTACGGGCTGGACAAGGAAGAGACTAATGCGTGTGTCTTCATTCTAGTTTCGGCGCCACCCAGAACACAATCGGCAATGTGTCACACTGTGACCCAAGTCCCAAAACATGAACAACATGGACGTAAAGAGGAATCACTTACCCTACATTGTTCCATACCTCCACACTTGCAAGATCATAGACATGATACATCGGTGTGACAATGAATGTTTAATGCACATTTAATGGAGTGTCGTAGCTGGAACAGTACAGGGCCATATACACCCCACTTTACATTGATAGCCCGTGGAGTGCCAGCCAGAGTCCTTCAGGGAAGGACAAGTACATCAGAAGAGGAGTTAATTCCGCAGTCTGATAGCTGTGTCATTGGTGACCAAACAGAATATGGCAGTCCATGTCGAGGTCCAAGGTGAGTGTCGCAGAGTGCATCATGGGACAGTGTAAGGTGATGATGCAGAGGGCAGAACCAAGCAGAAACAGGCCATATAGTGGAGATGAATGCTACCGCTTCCTTCTGACCACCAGGGCAGATTCATCCGCATCATCGTCCTCTGCTGTTTCAGGTGCCTCACATGTGGGTGGTGGTGTTTTGTCTCCAGCACTGTGTGGCAGTGACACCTTCAGGGGCCGGAGGTGGAATCTGTGCCACACTGTGTGGCACTGACACATCAGATGCCGGAGATGTGGATGGAGTGGTAGCAGCAGCATGCATCAGCGCCAGGCCTCATGGCAGCAATGCAATGAGGATGGTCTTTAGGGCATTGAGGGACTCAGCTACCTCTCGCTGGTGTGCTGCCGTGGCAGCCGCCCTTTCTGCCTGCGTCCGCTCCCTGTCCTCCATGAGCCTCTGCATCAGTCCCAACTCCTGGGCGAGCTCGCTGGAGCCACTCTGACTGGACAGTCGTTCTTGTCTCTGAGTCAGGACTCTGGCCATGTCAGCCATGGTTCATTGGAGGGCATGGAGCGGACTGTCAGTGTCCGTTAGGGACTGTGAGTGGTCCCTGATGGGACTTAGACACCCATGTATGGCGTCTAGTTTGGCTGCCATGCAGTCGAACCCCACCTGCACCTGTTCAGCCAGCTTCTCCTGGCACCCCAACACATGGAGTTGGAAGGCCATGTGTGTGTCGTGGGGGTCCTGGGAGGCTGCCGTGGTGGTGGGTGCTGCCTGCTGTGTGTCCTGTGCAGGGGATGGGTTCTCCTCGTAGCAGCTGGGCTGCCCTGCTCCTGGAAGTGGATTGCAGAGGCTGTCCACTAGCTGTTGGAGGGCGTCGGAGTCGAAGGTGTGGTAGTCCTCTTTGTCATCAGAGAAGAGAGGTTGGGACTGCTCTGCAGGAGGTGTTGCTTCTCCCTCTGCAATGTGAAGGGGAGATGCAGTTTAACATTGTGTTCACATGTATGTTGACGCATTGTACATGTTTACATTCAGACTGCATGACAGTGTACATTGTGACTGTTTGTGGGGAGCGGCCTATTTGATGCGGGACAGTGGACATTTCGACAACATCACGGATGTGTGTTTGTACTTGTACATTGTCAACTCACATTTCCCTGCGATGCCACTTGTGATTGGCCAGTTCCTGCCCACAAGCGGCACCAGTTGTGTCCTCTGTTCTGTTGTGGACATGTTGCGGATTGAGCCACATTGTTGTCAATGTTGATGTGCTCTGCATGTGATGTGTGTGTGCCGCATTTTGGGGGAGTCGCCCCTGCAGCTCTGATTTTGCTGTCCCTTATCCCTTATATGCGGTGTGCCTCTGACTTCTGTGCTTATACAGTGCTGTGATGTTGCATACTTGGATGCATTGGTCTCTCGGTGGGAGTTGGGGGTCTGAGCATGATTTGTCCGCAGCTGTGCCATGCTTACTTGTGCATGTGTGTCATTGTGCCCATCTTCCCCCGTCCCCCCAGTCCCTGGTCATTACTCACCCTGTTGCTGTTGTGTCCGGTCATGTTGAGCAGTGTCCGGTCCCCCAACTCCTACCACTATCTCCCCACTGATGACAGTGGACACCATTTCCTCCATTTCGTCCAGCTCCTCCTGTAGCGCTGGGCTCCCACCTCCAGTCTGCATTGCAGCCTTCCAGTTGTTTGCGAGTTTCTGCTTGGTTTTGCACTTGACATCATTCCAGCGCCTCTTGACCTCCTCCATTGTCCTCTTCAGCACTCCGACTGCATTCACCTTGTCCACGATGGTCTGCCATATTCCATTTTTAGTTGCCAGTGACACAGTGGAGGTGACGAAAAGTAGTTGATGGTGTTCTATCACCTCCGTTATCAGGATCCTGTTTTCCTGCGGACTGAACCTTTTCTTCCTACTCTTCTTCTCCTTGCCCTTCCCTGACCCCGAGGTCCCAGGCTGGTCCACCGGGGGGCTTGTGGGTTTCTGGTCGTCCTCTGCACTTGCTCCGGCTGACTCCATTGTGCTTCACTGTTGTTTAGCTTTTGTGTGTGTGTTTTTTCCCCAACTTTTGTAGTGCATTTTCCCACATGTTGCGTAGGGATTGCAGGCCTGTGGCTGGTTTTTGCTCATTTTTGTATCGCAATTTGCGTCATCGCCGCTTTTTTCGAGTTGGTGTTTTGCATTTTTGCGGCGTCGCATTGGTTTTAATGCATTCATTTGATGCGCTGTGGTGGGTCTATCTCATGGTGCCGCCGTGTTGAGAATAGCACGTTGACACGGTGTTATTTTCCCGCGATAGACTGCGATGTGAAGAGTTGCGTTAAGCGACTTTTGCGGTAGTTATAACACGTTCTTGAGAATATCCCCCTACGTCTGTATGCCACCGACTGTGTCATAGACCAGGCACACAAAAGTTCAAAAATCAAATAGCAGCTTAGTCTGTAATGCAATAGAGCATGCTTCAGAAAGCATTTCTGAAGAAAAGTCTGCGAGCTGTGTGCGTAAAGAGGCAGATGAAGTGAGGTCTGCATTGTATGCGTCTGCGAGGATCTGAATGAAGTGAGGTCTGCATTGTATGAATCTGCGAGGGTCTGCACTGCCTCTCCTTTGGAGTATCTTCTTTTATAAGTTCTTTAGCAAAGTCCTAGTAGTGTAGCGTCACACCATCTTCAAAAGACCATCACATGGCTTATAGTTTCAGCATTCAACCTAAAATGTTTGAAACATCAAGCTAATTTCCCATGCTTGTCATGAGAAAAAAATCTTTGTTAGTACAACGTAAGCGCAACAATGTTAAAAAGAAATACAAAGTTGCAGGTTATGATAATAGCTAAAATTCTATTCCCACAGGAACATTTTGTTGTGCACATTTGAAAAAGAAATGTAATGAAATGCATCAAGGTTCAGTAGTGTACAGAACAAAACAAGTTATATTACATCTTGCAATGAACAATCCATTGTAATAAATGAGGGAAAAGGTCAAGAACAGTGAAAAAGCATCTTGAAAAGAAGGCCTTTAAGTTAGCGTCACACAGTTAAATGATTTACGCTTTAACTCTGCCTTAATTGTAAATAATTTAAATAATTTCACATATAATAGTTAAACTTACACTAATAATATTACACTCATGTCTGTCCCACACCACTGGGAAATCGTGACCGAACGACCTCTGGTCAGCAGGCCCTACCACAGTATTACAATGTGACCACACATGGTGCGATCGCATACTCCAATTTCTCTATGGGAGCTTGTGCTGGGGCCGTAATCCGGCCATAGCACAAGCTCCCATAGAGAAATAGGAGAATCTGTTCTTCCCTGCCCCACGTAGCAGGCACCTCAAGGTGCCTGCCACACAGTGCATGGATTAACAGGGGGGTACAATAGGTGCCCCGTCGGCCCTCAACCGGAGGCCGCAAGGTGAAGGGCGCTCTGCTAGGGCCCCCCAAATTCACTTTCCGACAGGCTTCCCATGTCGGAAAGCCTGACATGGAAAGTCTGTCGGTTCAACATTATAATCCCAAAGGCGGAAACGCCGTACATAGGAATTACGGTGGGGCCTCCGACCGGCCGACGAGCTCTTTGAGCCCGTTGGAATCCAGCCAGAATGACCGGGCGGTTTTACTTTCAAGCGCCGGCATTTTAATGGGGCAGTCAAAAGTGGAACCAAAGAATGTTGGTTGGACAGCATCCGACCACAGGTCAGAGGATTTCCATCGACATCGAAATAAGGCCCAAAATGTCAATCATTAGAAATATCCTACTACCACAAATTTTCTGCATTAATCTCATAAATGCACATTTAAAAAAACATGTTTCTTATCTGGTTTGAATGTTTTTATATTCTATAGTATCTCTAATATCATTCTGTAAAAGATTACGTTTATATTTCATTCTTTACACATTTTTGCACCAATATTTTCAAAATGATGTATATTAGCAATAGGCACCATACTACTAAGCCATTTCATTTTAGGATAAACTCCATTAATAAGCATAGGTTTCATTAGTGCTACTTTGTTTACATGTATTAATGTTATTTTACATATGTTTTCCTCATCTCACCTTTTAAAGCACACGTTTACAGTGCTTCTATTACACTTGTCTCTATTTTATGTATCCTTAGCTATCGCGTATAATGGAACATGTCAACTTTCTTGTATTCTCTACCTAAAAATGTGTTGTTTTTTATGATTTTCAAAATCTCACTGCATCAAGTGGAAGCATGAAAACCTAACCCTAGGTGTACATCTACACTTAGAAATGGTGAACAGGAAGAAAGTGTAGCGTTACACCTCAGTGTAGTAGTAATGTACATATGAGTAAATAGTCCCCATATTCATCAAATTTCAAGATGAACAATGAATTTGTTAGATTAATGGATTGCATTCACTTTTATATCTAATCTAAAACTAGTCAAATTATGAAACACATCATAAGCAAGGGGAATTAGCTTTTTTATTTCATTCTCCAGGTTGAGAAATAAATTCATTAAAGGGGCTTTGAATGAGAAGAAAAAAGACAGTAGTCTTATCCCCAATCCTGCATTATTATCAATCACCAACAACAAGCATTCTTCAAAAATGTTCCTTTGTTTATTGACATTTGTGTGAGATTTTAGCATAGTGTGACATCATTCAGCTAATGTCCTCTTTAAATGTGCTGTATTGTACTCAGTTGCTTTTAGTGTTCTTTAGATGTATGTTTTGTTTCTCTTGTGATTGCTTCATTTGAATATAAGTTATTTGACCTAGTACAAACACATCACATTAGAGTTTTTTTCAGCATATTATACTTATTTTGGTACTTCAAACGGCATTTTTTAGATGAATACATTGGAGAAAAGCATGAGTGAAGCACTAAAATGAGGGTAATTTTTTAAAACTTACTTTTATCAAAATGTCAAATGCATTAATATTTCACTGTCTGGTGTTTATAACATGTTACAAGCAAAATGCTGAAGAAAAGTAGAATACTAAAATACAATAACAGTACTACCTAAATCTGTATACATTATCTGCTTTTCTGTTAACTTCAGAATCCTTTTACTTGAATTTAAGTGTATAATTAAATGTAGTAGAAAAGAGTAAACTATACCTACATGAATGTGAGCATCTGCCTCAAACACTCTGAAATAGGCATTTGTAGGGTGCTTTGGCCCAGATTTACTAAAGCATTGCACCGGGTTTGCTTTGCTTTTGTAGCACAAACTCGGAACAAAGGGGCTCATTATGATGGTGGAAGGACCGCCACCGCCGGGCCTGCGGTGGCAGTCCTTCTGCCATCACACAGGAAATTCTCATCGCCAAATTAGGATGGCGGTGGGAATTCCAATGTGTCCGCGGCAGACGGAAAGTCCGTCCGCCACGGTTCCGCAAGGTGGTCCTTTTCCACCCGCCTTGTGGAACCCGGAACCAGGACAGCATGGGATTACGGTATCCCTTTACGCCTGAATTTTTGCGGTGGTTATCCCGCTGCAAAAAGACAGGTTGAGACTGGATTCAGGGCCTCGTTGCGGGCCCCCTCTGTGTGTGTGTGGGGGGGGGGTGCACTGGAGGGGTACCCCCTTTCATTTACATGCACCAAGTGGCAGGCAACGCATGGTGCTGCCACGTGGTGCAGGGGAATGCTATGCATGCACTTTTGACATTGCATACGGTGCTGCAGCCAGCAGCATCTTCTGCAATGTTAAAAGCCCAGGATGCGACCGCCAGTATGGCAGGCGCATCCTAATATGTGTGGTGGGACCAACGCACATCTGTCAGGCGGTCCCAGCACCACTACGATGGCGGCCCGACTAATGTCCGCCCTCCATCGTAATGAGCCCCATAGTGTTATGCTGGAATTTATTATCAAACGCAAATCAGCATTTGTGTTTGATAGTTTCCTAAAATAACACAAAGTTGCATTACACACTGCTTTGCATTACTTTGCACCAAGTAGTGCATTCCATTAGTGGTACACAGGAATTTCCATGCAACCACCCATGGGAAAAGACACAGGCATAACAAGGAAAAATATTTTCATTTCTTTTCATTTTTTCCTACTCTGCCTGCATGCTGTTTTGTACAGAACACATACAAAGAAGGAAACAAGTTAAAAGATAGATTTTGTACTGGAAAGGTCCCCTTGCAGCTAAAAATCTATCTATGCACACATCCTTGCAATATGGCACAGTGTGTGTGATTTGCCGCCTGGCAGCGCAGGGAGAGACAAAACTTCCCTTTGATGAAAAGCATCGCAGGTCAGCGCGGCAACTTTATTATGAACTAGTACCACCCCAGTACCATTTGAGGTGCTTCTATTGAGAATCATTTCAGTTACGCTCAAGACACATTTGATACCACCATTCTCAAGATTAACTGAGAGACCATGTTATGTTATGCGGGGATGTAAAGTGTGGCTAATCACCTGTGATGGTATCCAGGCGCTAAGTAGGTCTGTATCATAGACCTGGCAGACTAAAGTTAACAAAAGTTCAAAAATCAAATAGTATCCTATTCTGCAATGCAATGGAGCATTCTTCGGAAAGCATTTCTGAAGAAAATTCTATGAGCTGTGTGCGTAAAGAGACAAATGGAGTAAGTGAGATCTGCGTTGAATGGGTCTGCGAAGGTCTGAATAGAGTAAGTGAGGTCTGCATTGTATGAGTCTGTGAGGGTCTGTATTGCCCCTCCTTTAGATCTTTTTCTTTTAGACGTTCTTTAGTAAAGTTATTGTGGCCAGCAAGGTGTAAGGATGAAATCATGCATGTTATTGAGGAAGAGCAGGTCTTGAGCTTGATTCAGAAGTCCATGAGGAAGAGGGTGGTTCTGAAATGTAGTGGGTGTTCATTTTAGGCTTTGGCTGTGATGTGTAACAAGGATCATCCTCCACATCTGTTCTTCTTTATGTGAGAGGTACATGTGTTAGGCTGGGAGGCTGACCGAGGTGTCTGGTGGGTTGGTAGAAGTTGAGGCAGAGGTTTAGGAATCCAGAAAGAGGACTACCCAATGCCTCATGGTTAATTTAGAAAGAGATGTAGGACTATTTCCTAGGACTCTGGAGATGAGATTATATTGATTGAGTTAATCTGTGTTCTGAAGTAATCGGAAGGCAAAGCATCTCCTGGCAGGCACTTGTCTGACTGCAATATTAAAATATGATATTCAGTTAATTAATAATCAGGATAATTTGGCATTGATGAAGTTTGTGTTATTCTATGTACTTCTGTTTAGTTTGTGTATCACTAATTGCAATGCTTATTAGTTTGGGGAACAGTTTGGGTGGTGATTCTTGCCTATTGACTTATGGCACATACATCTTATTGATAATGCATGTGCTGGCTTAGCACAATTCTATGTAAGTTGTATTTTGTTGTTTGGAAATTGCATTGTATGCTAGTGGTTTTGGAGTGCTGAATGCTTAGTACTTCAAGACAAGTTGGGAAGTTTAAATTATCCGCCTGTAGGTTGTTTTGGTTGTATTGTTTAAGTATATATTTTTAACTCCAGGTGGAGTATAGTTAGTAGTTTGGGAAAGAGGGTGTAGTACCCTTTTGTTTTGTATGGATATGTGCTGATGTGTGTGGCCAAGTGTTTCAGATGCAGGAAAGAGTAGTACCCCATCACCAGAGATACGAGTGTAGTACATTTTCAGGAGGCCAAATGTCCGCTCAATCACCCTCCTGCTCCAACCATGTGCCTCATTGTAGCGCATCTCGGCTGGTGTCACAGGGTTCCAGAGGGGTGTCAGCAACCACGGCATGTTGGGGTATCCGGAGTCACCTACACACAAAAATGAACAAGTAGCTGAGTTTTGTAGGAGTGCGGAACACAACATTGACAAACACACACAATGAGAAACAGTCAGTACACACCAACAAGCCAGGCATGCTGAGCTGGCATCTGTGACGTCAGCATTGCAATGCGACTACTCCTCATTATGTAGGCATCGTGCGCTGAACCAGGGAACCGTGCACACACATGTGTGATAGACATGTCAGCAAGACATACCACCAGAGCATTGATGAAGTGGTAGTGCTTCCTGATCCGGTATGCCTGCTCATGTGCCTGTGGTGGTATCTTGGCCACATGTGTCCCATCAATAGATCTGATGACGTTCAGCATCCTCCCCAGTGTATAAAAGTGTAAAAATCCTTTATTTCAGGGAGTTCAGCTGGGCTTGGGAACTTAATGTACAGGTCTAGGAAATGCAACATCCCCTCCAAGACATCGTGTAACACCCGACTAAACAGCGTTTACGACATACCACCAGCAGTAGCCACAGTGTACTGGAAGGTACCAGTAGCAAAGAAGTGCAGGGCTGCCATCACCTTCACCTCTGGGGTCAGTGCTGTAGGGTATGTCCGGCCAGGTAGCAGATCTGGTGACAACTGCTCCGCCAACTCCTCAATCAGTGGCCTGGTGAAGCGGTACCGTCTGATGCAGTCGCGTTCCTGCATGGTCGCAAGGTCTGGGAATGGTCTATGGACAGCTGGTGCCCTGCAGTACAGAGATGCACAAAGGAAGATTGTCAGTTCATCCACCCATGTGGCCATGACCAGGCTCAATATCACATGATAGATCATGACATTACACAATGTACTGAGGTGTGTGCTGTTGGGCATGGACACATATGTCACCTACATGACCATCACCTCACATCTCAATTCCACATGTCCACATGAGTCCCATGTAGTGCAATGGCCAATCATCTGGCTGTGACACCCAACCTATGTACTGCTGTGACGTTCCAAACACACACCACAGTGGCAAGTGAGGCCTGATGTCTCCCAGGCATCACAGATCTTTGCCATGTTGAAACCCAGGGTCCCTGTATTGCCACATCGACACTGGCATGGACATAGCGTATCACGTACACACCACAAGGCAAGCGTAAGTCCCACAGGTAGTGGCCACTGTTGTTCCTGCAGGCCCTACATGTACATATCTTAGACACACACACACCATCAAGGTTGATGCATATACCACATGGATGTGGAGACTGTCACCCTTTGGGCACATTTGATTAGACACATCTGAGACACAACATGCACACAGACTGTGGGTGCACATCAGTATTGTGGCTACAGGTCTCACTGTGATGTACATGCCATCACCCCCTGGACTCAGGGTGTATGTGACATGCCCCAAACACATCCAACATGAAACTGTGTCCGTGACTCATGCCCATTACTGTACAATTGCACATCACAGTGGTAATGTGCATGACACACAAAGGATTCTGCCCCCATGTACACATGCACAGCCTGGGAGTGGCTGCACAAAATTGCCATCCAACAAACCAAATGTGCCCCCCCCAAACACCCAGGGAATGCAGCCTTACATGCCATGGGACACTGTGTGGCCAATGCTGTAGTGTGGTAGGTGTGCACAGGTGTCCCTGGCAAGTAATTGTGTGTTGAATCCGTAGAATAGTCACACCAATGAGGTCCGACGCGGGTGACAATACGCACGCATTGCACGGTTCATGACCGAGCCGTGCGTACGCTTTGCCATTGACTGCAAAGAGGTCCGACGTGGGTGACAATGCGTACGCATTGCACGGTTCATGACCGAGCCGTGCATACGCTTTGCCATTGAATGCAATGAGGTCCGATGCGGGTGACAATGCATACGCATTGCACGGTTCATGACCGAGCCGTGCGTACGCTTTGCCATTGACTGCAATGAGGTCCGACGCGGGTGACAATGCGTACGCATTGCACGGTTCATGACCGAGCCGTGCGTACGCTTTGCCATTAAATGCAATGAGGTCCGACGCGGGTGACAATGCGTACGCATTGAACGGTTCATGACCGAGCCGTGCGTACGCTTTGCCATTGAATGCAATGAGGTCCGATGCGGGTGACAATGCGTACGCATTGAACGGTTCATGACCGAGCCGTGCGTACGCTTTGCCATTGAATGCAATGAGGTCCGACGCGGGTGACTATCATGCATACGTGTCGGGCAGGCATGGTCCGAGACAGGCGTATGCCTTGGCCATTGAATCGTATGGAGACAGGTGCATGTGTATTTTCAAAATACGCGTTGTACAGTCAGTTGACCGAGCCGGGCGCACCCATTGGCTCTGGACTGTCATGGAGACGGATGCGGATTCAAAACTTGTACGAGTTGTGCACTGGAAATTCAGTTGGATGCCTACAACAATGTTGCAATTTCAAGTGTTTCATGAAGGTGAAGATTTGAACGATGCGGAAGGCGTGTACGAGTCGTACATTTCCATGGATTGGCCAGATTCATAGAATGCAACCGTGTTGGACCTATCGCTTGGGACACATGGCACAGATTCTGCCTCTGCAGCACAGATATAAGGCTGGCTGGCCCCCAGGGAGCTCACTTTCCTGCACTACATGCTACTTGACCACATCCCTGCGACAACTGCTGCTGTCTCTGCATCCTCTGGCTCCTGCTATGGCACGTACTCTGGAGAGGGCCCCAGCCTTCACTGAGGAGGAGAACCAGGCCCTGCTGGACGGGCTCCTTCCACAGTACAGCAAGCTCTATGGGAAACCAGGGGAGCAGGTGAGTGTGCAGTCCACTGCCTTCCTAATTATGCATGCTGTCTGACTAGCAGGACTAGCAGTGTGTACACCAGTGGCAAGCATTCTCACTGAGTACTTTCATCCCCCAAAGTGTGTAGGTACATGTAATGAACAGGTGTCCTGCTGCTAAAGTGCATTAGTGCAAGCTTAAACTATTCAGGCATTGTTAACATGCAGGTGATTTGTCCCTCCCCATGGTTGCACTACCTGTGTAACTCATTTCCCTTTGTGATAATGACATGTATACCCAAATGCGTGCAGCACAAATCTGGGGCATGTGTGTTAATGTACTTTTAACTTTGTCATCATCACAGGTTGATGCCCACCAGAAGCAGGAGATATGGCTGACCATCGCCCGGGCAGTTCGTTCGGTGGGGGACTACAAGTGCCGGATCCGCAACTGTCAGAAGAGGTGGCAGGACCTTCGGGGCTGGACCCGGAGGATAGCTAGAGTCCAGCTGAAGCTGTCACCTCCGTGCAGGAGGGGCGGACACCGGACCCTGACTCCCCACATGCTCCGGATACTGGCAGTGGTCTTCACGGACCTTGATAGGCAGCTGACAGCCAGACAAAAGCAGGAAGGGGGCAAGTCCATGCCTAATCTATGTACTATGTCTAACATGCTAATTGCAGTCTTTTGGCCTGTCACACTTCCACATTACGTAGGTCTTGTAGTCCAATACTCAGGTCCATCAATTGTGTGATGCACCCTCCTCATTTGTTCCACAGGTGTGACCCCTACAGTCTGTTGCTTGTGTCACTAGGGCACTGTGACCCTGCATTCAGCTATGCTTCATCTACCGGACAGCATCTGTTCCTGTGACTCTGTTGTATGTTTCATGGGTGGGTCAATTGTTTGCCCAATACCTGAGATCTGACATGTGATCTCCTGTGTGCCCTTGAGATGTCTTCCAATTGCTGGTCTGACTCACCACATGTGGCTGGGGTATTCCAAACAAACCCATGCAGCAGGGGACTCCAATTTTGGGGCCTTAGGAGTATGTATATCAAGTATGTCACACTTGCTTAGCCACCTGACTACTGTCCAGGGCCAAACACTGCTTCACGTAGACCTGGGCAGTCATGCCTCCTCAAGGGCATTTAGAAACACTCTGTAATCCCACTCCTGTGTATTAAATGACAGGTTGTGCTTAGTGACATGTGCCCTCAGGTGTCTGCCTCTGTGTCATTATGGTGTGGCTTGGTGTTACGTACAACTGGGGTGTCCATGATTCAGAGGGTCAGCAGGACATCTGAGATGTGACTGTGAGAGACAAGATCTGTGTGACAAATAGGTGTGTGATCATCTGACAGCGCACAATGGTGTATGCAACTGTGTCCTTCATGCAGCTGGGTTACATGCATGGCAGACTGTGATGTGTTAATGTACAGGGAGTTTGCAGAGACTCATATGTCTGATTTGCATGATGTGGGGTCTTCTGGGTCCTGGATATGTTGTTTGCAGGAGATGGGCAAGTGCGCCGGTCATCTGCAGAGTTAGCTTTACCCCTGAGCTAGGATTATAAGTCATTGCATATTGTTGTTGTCTGGATGCCCTGCCCCTGTGACAGGAGACAGTGTTGACTGACTTTCCAGGCATCCCAGTGCCATGACATTTAACTTGCTATGAGTGATCCTGCATTGTGTTCAAGTGTGCACTATGCACCCCATTGTGGCATTGCCCATCAGGACATGAGAACATCATAGTGTGTGTTGCTGGCATGCATCACAAACATGTGAAATGAGCCTCTGCCCATCCCTTCATCCGGACACCTGTACTGAGTCAGTAGCAAGAGATGTGATTTGTGTATAGTGACATACTCCTACATGCTCACTTGCATGTCCAACTAATGTGTGGGTGGTGCATTTCGGCACATTGGGGTATTAGCATCCAACATGCAACAGACACATGTGTGCACGTCAAGGAGGGATATGTGTGCCATGGTTGATGTTGAGAATGACAATTGGCTTATTCTAAACAGTGTTGGCACTTTGAGCTGTGTTCAGCTGATGATGCCAGGGCTTGCCCTGTGATGTGATGTACTCATTGTGGTGTGTGCAGTCGGTGCAGGTGACCGATGTTGTTCTCTTACTTCCTATTCCTATCCAGATACATCCACGGCCACAGGAGGGGACAGCTCCATGGACCAGGAGTAGCCACAGAGCCTGACAAGGACAGAAGGAGAGGAGTCGGGGGGACACAGTGGCACGGAGGGCGAGTGGAGCCACACAGAGGAGTCGTCAGCACCATCACCCCCAGCTGAGGGCCACAGCAGCTCTGAGGATGACTCCCTTGTGGACGCGGTTGTCAGCAGCCACCAAACCCCAGCTAGTGAGGCTGTCCCCGCCACCACCACTACCACCACCATCACCACCCTCCCATCGGCTCCCATCCCAGAGGTCCCTGTAGGCTCCTGTGTCCGTGAGCATGTCTCCTTTGTGCCAGGCACCGCACCCCCTGCCCCTGTGTCCCCTGCTGCCCTGAGTGAGGAGTCTGTGGGCTTACTTAGACAGATCCATGTAAGGCAGACGTCGATGCTGAAGGTCCTGCATGCACACACAAGTCTGTTGACGCAACTGGTGTCGTTCATGGAGGGCATTTCATCGGGCATGCCCTACAGCGGACCAATCAGTCCATGGCCTCCTCCCTGACGACAGCAGTGTCGCACCTCCAACAGTCCCGCACCCCTCCTACCCCTGCACCACCCACAATTCCTAGCAGCCTATCTGTCCCAGGCACACAAACACCTGCACATTCTCACAGATCCACAGACACGGGCAGCACATAAACACCCAAACCAAGGTCTAGACGTGCACACAAGCAAGCGCAGGGAACCAATACCACACTCACAGGGGCTGGTTTGCAGACACACAGTCATCCACAACCACTCCGCAGTCCTCTGAAAGCTCTCCCTCCCAGCCCCCACTGACCCAGCAGATCCTGATTACAAGGGGAAGAGGAAGTCCCCACACACAGAGGGGAGTGCCCCTCACACCCGGACATCCTCCCCCAGGCGCAGTCAGACTGAGACCCCCACCCGCAAGTCCCCACGCAGCTCCAAGGCAAAGTCTCCGTCCTCCATCCCCCAGGCCACCACTCCAGAGGTTCCCCCGCCACTCCCTGCCCTGGGTTCCCCAGCCCACAGATACACCATCCCCAAAATGCTAAGGCCCTCCCCCCTACCACTTGCTCCTCCACATCTGGTCAGACGGTTAGTGCCACTGATGTGGGGACCATGTCCCCCCCTGTCCTGCCGACCTCACCTGCACCCCATTCCACTCCCATGGATATAGGCACTGCAGTGGAGTCAACAACCACCCTGTCTGACTTGGGCACTGCAGTGGGGACCCAATCCACTCCATCTGACCTGCCCACTGGAGTTGTGCCAGCACCCACCCCATCTGACTTGTTCCCCACAGTTGTGACTGCACCCACCACTTCAGTCAGCTCCACTGCAGTTGAAAGTGTCCCGCCTGCATCCACCACCTCTTCACTGCCTCCTTCTGCTGAGCCCTGATCCTGTCCCTGCGGTGCCTGGCCTGCCCCCATGTATTCCCCTCAGAGGGGATGACCCCAGTCCTTAGCAGTGCAGGCAAGAAAAGTGTGAAAGTTGTCACTCTAGTTCACTCCTTGGCATTTGGACATAGACTGGCCATTGGCCTTTCGTTTGAACGGACGTTTAACTTTTAATATGCTGAATAAAGCTTTTTTCTTTATCCCTGTGAACTTGATTTAGCTGTACATTATGTTGATGATGTTTAACATGCCCTTGCACCTGTAATGCATGGTTTCCAATGTTGAATACTGATGTATTATTGTGAGGTACTCCATGTGGTCCATGAACTCGGTAATAGTGATTTCAGTAATAGCAAATTCGCTATAAGCGGGTCGCACTGGAAGCACGCTGATGACATCACAACCAGGAAGTCATCCAGGCCATGCTTCATTCAGTGCCCTGAGGAGCCCAGAGGAGGAGGCAGAGCATAGAAGCTGAGCTAAGAGACTTCACCCTCACAACCCAGCCACACTACAGCTATCCAGGATGGACAAGAATGCATCTAATCCATCAGCCAAGCCCAGGAAGAGGAAGAGGAAGAGAAAGTTCTTTGACAGGGAACTGGAACATCTGATAGAGGGGGTGAGCAGCAAGCATGATAAGCTTTTTGGAAAGCTGTCACTCAAGGTGCCCGAAGCCGAGAAGCGCAAGATATGGCTGCGATTTGGGAGAGGGTGAATGCTGTTGGGGTCACGCACCGCAGCAGAGACGACCTGAAGAAGAGGTGGTATGACCTCAGGAAAAGGGCAAAGGAGCGCATTGCCGAAAGGGTGAAGGAAGCAGCTGGTACAGGAGGGGGGCCATCCAGAGTACCTGCCAACACAGCCCTGGAGCACCTCGTTGAGGGCACCATTGAGCCAGAGGCAGTCGTTGGAGTCACCCAAATGGACACTTCCGGCGCAGCAACCATAGAACAAGGTAAAATGCATGCCTGCGCTGATACGCTGCATATTGCATACCCATGCCCATCCCCCCAGGCTAATCACAGTGTGCAGGGAGAAGTACATAACACATATACCCTCACATTAGTATTGCATCATGGGAGTTGTAGTCATGTTAGCCAAGTGTGCATGTATGATGACCAATGAACAAGAAATGAGACCAGCAGTACAGGCCTAACAGTGTGTCTAAATATGTCATTTATTGTATTAAAAGTATGCGAAATGAAAAACAGATATAGTTACAAAATAAAATAACAATGCACTGTTTCACACACAGATGCATCTCCGGTGGACTCTGATGACAGCGAGCGCCTCATCATTTCCGAGACACCGGCAGAGACCGATGGAGAGACTCCACAGGAACGTCAATCCACACCAGCACCACCACCAACGACATCACCACTACCACCGATACCACCACCACCACCGACAACACCACCACCACCACCGACAACACCACCAAGACGCAGGGCACATGTCCCCTCCCTGCAGGTAATGGATACAGAGCCGAGACCAGCACCCACAAGTGTACCCAGTCAGACACGTGTCACTCCGCCAGCTCCAACACCAGCACGTGGCCGAGGCCGACAGCAGCGCAGGCCCATGCGCAGGATTGCTGAGGTATCCGAACAGTCTACCAACGTCTATGGTGGTGTAGAGTCCCAGATGCTGCGTGTTCAGCGCCTGCAGGGGAGACATCTGGGAACAATGAACCTCAACCTCTCCAAATTGGCTAAACACATGTGCACGTTGACAGATGCTGTGCGTCACATGACCACAGTTGTAGCAGAGGGGAATCGTGACATCAACAAGTCCCTGCAGGAGCTCACCCGTGCCGTCCTAGCAGGACAACACAGTGAGCGCAGGAGGCATCAGCAGAACTTGTTCCGTTATACTGCATCTACCAGGGCCATCACCAAGCTCTGCAACAGCACTGCAGTTTTGTCACGCAGCTCCGTGTCACTGCCGGGTGACCACTGCAGTTGAACATCTACAGTCTGGCACATTTAGTGCCAGCAACTTGGGAGGGGAGGATGGCAGTGAGGCGGCATCGAGCGTGAGTAGTGTGTCCGTGCCGGAGAGCAGTAACAGGAGGCGCAGTTCGCGCAGCTCTACAGTCACAGACGCACATCGTGGTGATGTAGAGGAGACACGCGACAAGAGGCTGGGGGTACGTGGGAAGTGGCACTAGACATTCAGTCCCACCTATTTGTCCATGGTGGTGTAACCATGGGCTACTTGCATATCGCGATTGTACTCCCGTGATGCCAACGGATCTCTTTTTTTCCACAATGTGTATAATCACCATCATGTTTTCTAATCAGGTATATTCACTTTGACAAGTGCTCATGTGAAGTAAACATTTGCACTCCACAATATGTTGTGATGGCTTATTCTTACCTGGCTCGGAAGTGATGTATGTCCGCCTCCTTTGACCTTCAGCTGTGTTTGGCACGTGTGCCTGTCTGTGTTGTGTGGGGGGTTGGTCATCCCGGAAGTTGCTATCACCGTTCATCTCTATTTGTATCCCCCTTCTTGTCGCAATGTTGTGCAGCATGGCACACACTGCTATTATCCTGCAGCAGGTTTCAGGGTTATGCTGCAATGCACCTCCCGTCTTGTTTAAGATCCTGAAGCAATTTTTAAGGATACCAAATGTTCGCTCAACCACATCTCTGGTACTGATATGTGTCGGGTTGTAGCGCTGCTCCAGAGGTGTTGTTGGGTTGAGGTAAGGAGTGAGGAGATATTCACACAAGGCGTATGCGCTGACACCTACAGGGTGGGAAGCAAATGGTTAGCGGCAGCAATACAATTACATATGTGATGAACATGTAACAAATAGGAATATGTATGTACCAAGTAGGTGTCCCTCTCCAAATTCCGCGTTGAGCAGATGCCTGTGGATGCCGCTGTGTCTGAATATGTAAGTGTCGTGTGTACTCCCGAAAAATTGCGCAACAATGTCCGTAATGATGTGCTTGGCATTGCACACGACCTGCACGTTTATCGAGTGATAGGACTTCCTGTTACAGAATAAGTACTCATTGGCTGAGGGGTGACAGATGGGGACATGCGTGCAGTCAATGCACCCTATGACGTGGGTAAATTGTGCCACCTGGTAGAAGTCCTGTTTGGTCCGGTTCAACTGCTGTGGGGTAGTGGGGAAGGCGATGTGGGTGTGTATCATTGTCAGCATGGCATCAATGAATTTACGGAAGAAGCGTGAAAGTGCGCTTTGTGATACGCCTCCGGCAACCGCTACAACCCCCTGGAAACGTCCAGACACCAGCAGGTGCAGGCTGCATAGGACCTGGACGTGTTCAGGAAAGGCATTGGTCCTACGGGTCTGGTGCTGCAGTAGTGGTTCCAGGTCAGCAATTAGGCGCATAATCATGGCACGATTCAGTCGGTACTTGTCATAGATTTCGTCTTCATTTTTGCCCAGCAATGTGATGCGCACCCTGAATACCCTCTCCTGGATCCTCCTCGTGAGTTGTGCTGCTGCATTTATTCTCCTCCTCCTTGCAAGCACGTAGAGAGCAGCCATTTTTGAGTAAATACGGGGTCTCCTGTGCAATTTTAAAAGGGTTTCTGATTGTTTCCACCTGTTTAAAATATGCCTTTCCATCAACTATACCTCCTGGTTGAGATTCCCCTTAATCTGCTCATGCTAAATTGCGATTTTGCAGATTTCGGTATTTGCGAATTTTGATGCATTCCATTGCAATTAGTTATTTACGAGTCACTATATCCGGGAGCAATTGAATATATCACTATTATCAAATTGCTATTTTGCGATTCGGTAATTTACCGCGTGGGTTATTTTGCGATTAGTGGATTTTTTAGTTATCGGGGTTGATGCATTGGGATATGATATTTTGCGGTCGGTAACGGCCTGTTTTACCGTTTCGCTATTTTACCAAGGGGATTTTGGCTTGATGCATGTGCCAGTTTATCGGGTTGTGATGGCCATCTTTCAGTATTCTTAGGGTTTATGTACTGTTTGGTCAGTGTTGATTATCAGCAGAATACCCCCACAGAGGTTAAAGTTTGGGCTTTATAAATGCCACAAACATGAGCTAAACATATTATCTTGATCACAGGACCAAAATAAAGGTTACTGGATGCAGAGGCACAGGAACACACCAGAATACCAGGTAGGGGCCATTCCTGTCTCAACCCAGCATATGGCAAAAATTGAAATACTTAACACCCTATCAAGTGGAAAACTATGTAAATATATGTACAATATTTATTGATCAAACCTCAAAATAGTGATCTAGAGCAAATTTTGCTTTTCATTTGTAGGTGTGCATCATAATCAACAGTGGTTTGCACCCGCATATAATCATTTGTCGTATTAACCTGGGACAGTAAAACGTGAATTGTAATAATGTGAATTGTGGTGAATAGGGATATTTTCCATATAAACATTAAGAAATTTATGTTGAATTCATATGTGTTTAGCTGAAAACATTAACGTGTAGAAATTGTGTATGCTGCTGACATTTATTCATCCATTGATGTGCTTATGTAACATGATGATGTAGAAGTGCTCAGTAAAAGTATTAATTTATATATAATTTGTGCTATTTCTTATGTTGCCCGATTTATGTAGGACTAAAATGCATTTTCCCCGGGAGCTCTCGCATTAGACGCCGTAGTCGAATTTCATGTGCATGTTGGATTTGTTCTTTCATACATTTCTGTTGCAGGTGGAAAATTCATCCCTGTTTGTTAGAATAATGTCTTTGTTTGAGGAGTTAGACTTAGGGAGAAGAGGATACATTGAGCGTTGATACTGATAATGGGGAACTGTTGTACTTTCTCATCAGAAAAAGCCTGGGAATCAAGGTCATCTTGCCAAGGCCTGAGAGCATTGCTGTCTAATGGAAAATAACCTACAAGGAGGAGGTTTGACTGGATGGTGTGATTCTGCAATGCAGTACTGATGTATCGAAGTTAGGGAAATTGTCCGGGGACTTCTGCCTTGCCTTGAGAAAGAGAGCATATTAGAACGAGCTCTCTAGCCTTATGCTACTTGACCCATCTGATCTGAAGAGACTTCTTAGGAAGGCTGCACACGCTGACACCTTAATGAATCTTGCTTTTGGAAATGCTCGGTAGAGATGTCACACTAGTGCTAATGTAGGGGCAGACTAATGCTTTATACCCACAAACGTCCGATTAAGGGGAATCTAGATGTCTGCTCAATTATTTTCTGTATCCTGATTCTCCAACCAACCATCCTGTGCATGCTGCACCGCTTTAACTTCATCCGTAAGTTTGGCTTTGTATTAGTTCCGATGTATTTCTACATCCTCACCCAACCTCACCTTGCAGTGGCTGTATGTTCAGTTGCTCTTGGCTTTGTAATAAACTAACTGAATCTAACTGGGAGTGTGTGATTCTCAGGAGTCATGATAAATTGGAACTTAAATGATTGATTGGCTAACGATTTCTCTCCCCCCTACGTTGTTGTGCCGATAAAAAATTGAACCATCGACCTGAGGTTCCAGAGCGGATCTAGAACATGGAACCCGGCTCCTTCAGTAGTAAGTTTCAAATTGATTAAACACCTTATACATTCTGTCATAATTAAGGTAACAGGTTGTTAGCATAGCTTCAGTTGTGCATTTTAGAACTAATGAAATGTAAGACATAGCACTGTAGTTAATGATTGGAATAGATGTCTCATGGGAACCAGTAAAGATTTTCTTATAATGATGAATTATTCAATGTTCTTCAAAAAGTGCCACAAGAACCATTGTAGCTTGTTATGTTTTGCAGCAGTTTCTCCTGTGAATTATGCACAATAACTTGGCTATCACCATATTGGATTGTTGTCACTGATGTTAAAGCGTCTTGCTAACTCTTTACAACTGAACTCCTTCTATATTTTAATATTTGTGAAATGGTGTGTCTTTTTGTGTGTTCTTCTTGCAGCATCAACTGTGTTGTTTATTATTTCATTATAAAGATAGTTTGTAGAGTTTTCAAGTTTTGCATTATTTTATTTTTTCAGGGTGCATTTTGTTTGTGTAGGCATTTGTTCAATATCATATTGGATACTTGTGTATGCCCACGTTTTTATTTCAAGTTAGAAATCAAGCCGCTCAGTGATGCGCTTCCATCTGGAGAAGCTTTGCTTGTTCTGTCACCTTTATACTGTCTACAGTACATGCACTAGATCTTTGTGCGAGACCACTAATTGCACAGAGCCCTGAAAATGCAGGTTTTACACTAGATGTGCTTTTAGTGTGCTCTTGATTATGTCCATCCAAGTACAAAAATACTACCTGTCATCAAGGTTTTCTGGGCTGTGTTCTGTAAAAGTTATGAACGTTCAAGAATTTTCTGATGATGGAATAGTCATACCCTTGTAGGTGGTAAAAGACAGCTGTCACAGAGAAGAAATGTGGCTTGATTTTGTTCTGGGCAACCAGACATTTAACAATTCACAGTGAAGTTTGTTGTGACTAGGGAAGAACACACTTTCATTTGCTAATTAGGCAGGCCACATATCCGTGGAACATTAACAAGTCACTGATATAAGAGATGTTCGGTCAAAAATGTAGAACCCAATGATCAGCCGAAGTCAAAAACCTCAAGCTAAACATCATGGGGTTCATCAGAAGCCGATATATTTAGTCATGATACTAAAATATCAACATTTTAATTTTTAAATTGTAACATACATGCCAGTTAAGGATCTGACAAAGTCGCAATGCCCATAATCTATAGAACCGAGGAGAAGTTGGGCAGCTCTACTGGTTTTTAAAGAAATTCATTTTTGTACTCAACCTCTTTATTGCTGTTTTGGTTCTGCAAGGCAGCGGGTCTTAAGCATTGGTCCTACTCCTCTGTATATATTGGTGGCTGGAAGTATGGTACCAAGTCTTCATCAACCATTGAAAAAATGCTGGTGCATGACAAAGTCCTAACTAGAGATGCATTACTCTAAAGGGAGTTGTTGTCGACTTGACATTGAAATTCAGAATCAATGACTTGTGTGAGCAAACATGTAACAGAAACTATAAGGTGTTAAAACTGTCTTTTAACACAGACATCAAGATAGAGATAGCCAAAATCTTCATTTCCTCACAACCGCAGCCAAAGTAATCCCATTCATGTGTCAACCACTTGCTTTTGTGTTCTCATCATTGGGCTACAAGCAGACAGATTCGTGAATTACAGGTTGAACAATGCTGCAGACTAGGTAACAATTTCCCTGGGCTCAGGGAAGGGTACATTTTATTCTGAAAGCCTTAAATACTCTTGAGGACAAGGAGTCTTATGCAATATAGATCTTAAGTTGAAGGATGGTGAACAATTTCTGACATCAATAAGGGGATGACTTTAGAAATGATTTGCATAGATTTAAGCCACTAAGGGCTCCATTATGAGTATCCTGGTAGCTTCATGGGGAGATAGAAAGGACAGAATTAACAATAGCAGTGGGTATCATCCCACAAAATAATTGGGATTACAAGTTATTTTGTCTGGAATGGGGAATAATATGCAAAAACTGGTATAACGCAATATATTCTGTGGAAAAGGACTTCACAGGTTCCCCACTGAGAAGGGAACTATTGGCCTTGTCTGCATGGCTGCATACTTGACCTGTAAGGTTACATCACATTTGTGTATTTTCCCAATTGCATGGGCTTTGAAATGTAAGCTGCCCTGCAGGTCACTGTTTATATTTTGGACTTGAACTTGCCCAGGCCCTGACCCTGTTCATATGGTGCAACTTGAGTATGAAGCCAATGTGTGGCCTACTTCCTTCTGGTGACGATTTAGGGCCTGATTTTGATCTTGGTGGATCAAGGTCCAGTAATCGCTTTTTTGGCAGTCTTCCCATCCGCTGACTTGGCGGTCCTTCTGCCCTATTAAGATGTTGGCTATTGCATAGACGAAAGACTGCCGCAGTCCCGCTGTCACCGCCAGAAAATCTCAACTGCATTTAGAGCGGCATAGGCAGAAGAGCCTGTTGGAAGGAGGACCGCCAGTTTCTCCGCCGATCCAATCACAATGTATCTTTCACTGCCACAACTGTGGCAGGGAATCCACCGCACCTGAGTTCGCGGAATGGAACGCATATAAGGCACAAACTCACCTTTGCTCCCCTTGTCACTTTCTGTACCACCATGGTCCCAATTCCACACGTCTTGCCTCTGCTGCTGCTGGCTGATCACATGCAAATCAACACCGGTGTCGCCGGAACTGAAGGTAACCCCCCTTCATTACCTTTTATCTGTTTTCAGTTGGCTGTTTAAATATGTTCAGGACTCTCACATTATTAAATTAGCCACACAACCAACAGGATACCAATATGCAATGCATATGTCTATAATGTTGACATTTACGAAATTTGAATTAACACACCTTTAAAACAAGATTGTGATCATTAATTAGGTGCCAGCTTCCTTAGCAATGCAATCGGACCTTATATGTATTTAGCTATGCAGCACATTAGCTTGGGTGCAGAAACATCTACTTTTCTTTCAAATGGAGGGAAGGAAACACCAAACTGCATGATATGCCAGGTATGGGAATACATGGAGAAAATTATTGCCTTTCAGTGAGAAATGGTACAGTCCAAAGCTCTGTTTTTTATATAAAATCAGGGCCTCCGGTGGTCATTTCACTGAAAATACAAGATTTGAAAAAATATTTTTGTCTACGATTGGAATCTAGAGAATGCTACAGCAATTCTAGTATTTTACTGCCCTCTGCTGGTCATTTTCTATCAACACAATTAAATAGAGGAGTTGAACAGAAAAAAAAGTCCCTAGGCGGAAGCAGACAAGTCTTAAGGCTGATCTCCAGAGCCCACAAAGTACATACACATATAAGTATATAATAAGTATATACTAAAGTATATACAAGAGGTCTCGAATGCTCGACCTAAAAAAGGACACTTGGGGGCGGAGTAACATCGACTCCACAGAGCTCCGCTTGCCAGGGCCGATATCCCGCTTCAACACAGCCACCCCGGGACCGAGCATGCAGGTGAGGAGGGGTTTGTGGCCCGGAGCAAAAGCAGCTGGTGTTGGGCTACGCTCTTGGTGCCTGGGCGGTGCTGAAAGCCATGCAGCAGAGACACAGGTGGGCACCGCCGGAGCTGTGCAGCAATACCGCTGGGCCGCCACAGACCGTGTCCCCCGCTCATAGAGACAGCCGTATAAGTTGAGGTGTCAGGCGGTGAGCGTTATTGCACCCGGCAACACCGCGGGAAGCCCGGACTGTGGGGGAGGACCCGAGCAAGGACGGGAGCCCTAGACACAGGCCAGAACTGCCGCGAATGCTCAGTGGCCATTTTAGGAGGAGGGACAGGAGAGCGCTCGGCGGCCAATTATATGAATCACCCACCTGGAGAGTGATCCGACCTGGGGGAGTTCGGGCTCCAACTGGGCTCCTGGGCTCCTGGGAGGTGGCCCGAGACCTCTGCGGGTCCGCGAGGAAGGCCTGAAGAGTACAGGCCCCTAGCAACAAGCACACGGGCCAGTCCAAAGATAGGCCAGACGTTCTGCAAAGTAGCTGGGTGACCCGTGGTGGGGCTGAGGGGCCACACATAGGTGGTGTATGAGCACTCCTTCCAGAAGTGCAACAGAGGCTCCCAGTGACTACAACTGGACTCTCTACCTTGACGGAACACAGAGGGGTCCTGAGTGAAGGGCCCAAACAGGGGGTGCCCACTTCCTAGCATAACCAATGACAGCGTACGGTACGCACCTGACACCGGGGGGGATTAATCTAAGATCGCATTGCACTATTGCTAGATAAGGAAAGCACAGTAGCACCCCGCTGCCTACAGAGGGAGGGCCCCTCGGTCCCCGCAGGGTAGTCTCATTGAGATGACATCACATCAGGCAAGAAAGGAGACCACAATCAAAGATCTTTTGGAGAAACCTGGCTCTAAGAAGGCGGACAGAGGTGCTCCCAATCAGCCACCTGCCAACTCCCAAGAGAAGGACAGGGACCCTGCGGTGATCACACAGAAGAATCGATCACTCATAGCTTCCTGGATTAACTCCTTGGCACCCTCATGGAAGACTTTGAGGGTCTAAGGCAGGATGTGGCATCTGACATTAATCAGATCAGAACGGAGATCCAGGAGCTGAGCGACTGCATGGACTCACACGGGACATCCAGCAACCGCAGGGAAGAGGAGCTTTCTGACAATGCCCGGGAGCAGCTAGAACTCAGAGACCACAATGCGGAACGCTGCCTCTGCCTGGAAGACCTTGAAAACCCGTTGAGGAGGTCCAACATCCACATCAAAGGCGTGCTACTCCAGGCAGATGGCGGGAAGTTGGAGGAGTGGGTGATTTGTCTGTTCCGACACAACACCATCGCTTGGGGACAAAGAGATGACCTTGGATCGTACTCACCATGCTGGAAGACCAGCCTCAAGCCCAGGCCAACAATAGGTCATCCTTACATGCCTTCATTCAAACAAACAGAAAGAAGTCATTATGAACGCGAGCAGAGACAAAGCGACCATCTAGTTTGAGGGACTTCAAGTCAGAATCTATCAGGACCTCTCGCCCGTCACTCTGCAGCGGCGAAAAACCTGGTTACTGCTTACCTATGGGACAAGGGAATTCGTTATTGCTGGGGGCATGAACTTTGTGTGGAACAAGGAGATGCCACTAAAAGATGCGCAGGAAGTACTCAATCAACTTAGAGGAAGGGAGAGTTCTGGAGCCTCAGAAAAAGGACAGAGCAACCCTGGGGCCACCAAAAGCGGGTTGGCGGTGTGGAACCAGGAGGGGGAACCGTACATGACCCTTTGAGTCTGAAAGTCAGAAAGAAAGAGAAGACCTGCTTCTGCAATTGCAGAACCAGAATGCCACTGGAGAGACCTCTATTGAATGAAACAAAGGCCACGTATCCTTCCTCTGTTCATGAACATTTGAAGCCTGCCTGTGAGTCCCGGGTGGAAAACAAAATCGGCTTGGGTGGACGGAGCTTGCTCCCATCAAGATGACGACCGACTGCCAGTTACATGGACCCATACACAATGGTGATACCAATGCCCAATGGAGGGCTGTTCTCTTGTTATATATGTTTTTCTTGTTCTGCTCTTTTCTCAACCTTTCCACTCTTTTCCTCCCTCTGCGTTATTTGGAGGTATTTCCTCCACAGTTAGGGACTGGGTATCTGCTTGACAAGCCGGTGACAAAGGGGGCGCCATGTCTGAAATGGCCACAGAACCACGGGGGTAATCTCTGACAAACATGGGGGGCCTCCTTCAGGGGATGTTTTGCTTGGGATCTTCAAGGGCACTAAATTATGGAAGGTCTTATCATGGGGCTGCCATATGGGGCAAAAGCCTATCCTGACACATCCCATGGCTTTCCCCTGAACCTCCCTCATGGCACCTCTTAAGGTCGTGATACTGAACTTTAATGTCTGGGCCTAAACTCACTCATCAAAAGGAGCGCGCTCCTTGCACTGCTTAGACAAACTCACTGTGACATCTGCCTACTGCAGGAGACTCATCTTCTGCGTACTGACTGGAAACACCTCCAGTCAAAATGGTTTGACCGACAATATTTTTCTCCTGTGGCGGGGAAGAGGGCGGGGTGGCCATCCTCATGGCACCACACTTTCCGGGAACAGTACTAAGCATGCATGCTGAAACACCAGGTAGATTGTTAGCGATACGGGTGGCACTGGGGAGTCACACCTTCTGTATTGCCTCCATATACAGCCCAAATGAACACCAAGAAGCATTTCTTGGTGAAACACTGACTACCATCCTCGAATCCCCGGACGAGGACCTGATATTGGGAGGAGATTTAAATATAGTATCAGACCCCCAAATGGATAGGTCTGTACAACGGGTGGGACACTGGGGTTGCTTTCGGACTCTATGAAACAGAGTCTGAGAGATGTTGGATTGGCAGACGCCTGGAGGCACCGCTATCCCACTACTCGGGAATATGCCTTCTTTTCTGCGACCCACCAAACCTATGCGTGCATAGATCTCTTCTTGACTTCCCCACGAGTCACAAGGGATATGCTGGAGGCCTTGATAGGATAGCTGCCCTCTCGGACCACTCCCCGATTTCCCTTGAGTTCTAGCTGACCAGGAACCCCCCACGTCAGAAAACATGGAGAATAAACCACAATCTGCTCACATATGACACAAACATTAAAGAAATCTGAGAAGCCATACAAACTTACTTAAAAACTAACAATGACGGTATGGCTTCCATTTCCCTAGTCTGGGACACACTGAAGCCAGTTCAAAGAAGACAGCTTTTAGCTATAGCAGCTAACCTGAACAAGTATAGGCGAGGCAAAAGGGACCACCTGGAGTCACAGATCAGGGAGTTGGAAGGGGTACATCACCGGCTCAGTCCAATCCAGGCGCCAACTCAACACTGAGTGAAAGCAACCGAGGGCCCTAGATTGTGAAAGAGCTGAGTATGCCCTCCTGCACACTAAACGGCACTACTAAGAAGGTGGAAACAAGGCCAGGAAACTTTTGGCACACCAGCTTTACTCTCAGACTAATACGCACCGCATTGCAGAGATCAAAAGTTCCCAAGGTGATATTCTCCGATCAGATAGTGCCATTGCGGATGTATGACGTTACAACGCATACTTTTACAACGCATGCACTTACAACCCAATTTTTACAACGCATTCCATTACATTGCATGACACTACAACGCATTTTTAAAAACTACCTTTACAACGCATTCCATTACATCGCATACCACCTTTACAACGCATACAATTACAACGCATAATATTACATTGCATTTAAGGTAAGTATTGGATAGTATAGGGGTAAAAATTACTATTCTAACTCCAGGGGGTGCAACAGTAGGGTAAGTGTTGGATAGTATAGGGGTAAAAATTACTATTCTAACTCCAGGGGGTGCAACAGTAGGGTAAGTGTTGGATAGTATAGGGGTAAAAATTACTATTCTAACTCCAGGGGGTGCAACAGTAGGGTAAGTGTTGGATAGTATAGGGGTAAAAATTACTATTCTAACTACAGGGGGTGCAATAGGAGGGTAAGTGTTGGATAGTATAGGGGTAAAAATTGCTATTCTAACTCCAGGGGGTGCAACAGTAGGGTAAGTGTTGGATAGTATAGGGGTAAAAATTACTATTCTAACTCCAGGGGGTGCAACAGTAGGTTAAGTGTTGGATAGTATAGGGGTAAAAATTACTATTCTAACTCCAGGGGGTGCAACAGTAGGGTAAGTGTTGGATAGTGTAGTGTAATATTATGCGTTGTAATGGTATGCGTTGTAAAGGTAGTATGCGATGTAATGGAATGCGTTGTAAAGGTAGTTTTTAAACATGCGTTGTAGTGTCATGCGATGTAATGGAATGCGTTGTAGTGGATGTTGCGTTGTAAAAATTGCGTTGTAAGTGTAGTGCGTTGTAAAAGTTGCGTTGTAAAGGTTGTTCCCCTGCCATTGCTACTGAGTTCAAGGCATTTTATACCACTCTCTACTCAGATTGCTTAGGCCCTTTGGCAGCCGAGACCTATGTGAGCCAGGCACCAGTGGCTTCTCTACCAAACTCGGACGCAACTAAATTAGATGCGGATATCCACCCAGACGAAGTCTTACGGGCCATTCAGGGGCTCACCTCAGGGAAAGCACCAGGGGAAGGTGGTTTTTCAGCTGATTTTTATAACGTTTTTGCCTCTAGCCTCCCCCCATTGCTCACCCGTCTTTTTAACTCATTTAGTGATACCGGGGACCTGACCCCTACCATGTTTATGGCGGATGTAGTTGTGATACCCAAGCTGGGCAAAGACCCATTAGAGTTTGCTTCATACCACCCCACATCCCTATTAAATGTGGAATTGAAATTTTCCCCGGCATTCTTGCAGCTTATCTGGCCCCCTATATGCAAGGACTTGTGGACCCAGACGAGTCCGGCTTCATCCTGGAGCACAGCTCTAGTGACAGGACACAGCAAATGTGCCATCTGCTAGATAAAATTCAGCTCACCCAACAACCCGTCCTGCTCCTCTTAGTGGACGCCGAGAAGGCTTTTGACATGATCAACTGGCCATACTTTAAACAGGTGCTATCTAGGTTTGGTATAGGCGAACAGTTCTTGAGGTGGGTAGACTGTATATACAGTAGATCAGAAGCATGCATCTTGGCCATTCTGGATCATGAGGGGTACCCACCAGGGGTGCCCGCTATTGCCTTTACTATTTGCTCTTTACATGGAACCTTTTGCCGAAAGAGACCGCCAAAATCCCATTATCACCGGGATTCGGATGGGAGACAGGGAACACAGTCTTGCTTTATTCGGATGATCTGGTGCTCTTCCTCATGCAGCCGTTGGCCTTCTTACCTCCCCTCCTAGGAGAAATACAAGCCTTTAGCAAAGCCTCCGGCTTTAAAATTAACATCCAGAAAACACAAGCCTTCAGCTTAACCATCCCCAAAGCTGAGCAAAACCAGCTGGCAGTGTAGTCCTTATTTACGTGGGCCTCGGGGTGTTCCTTACCCGGGGCTGCGGATATTCCCTACGGTCGAAAAGACGGCCCAGGTGAACTATTTAACGCTCTTATCTGGGACTCGAGAGGAGCTCCTGACCTGAAGGAAACACACAATGTTTTGGCTAGACTGCTATTTAAATGACTCTTTTACCATGCATCCTGTATGTGATGCAGACTCTCCCATTGCAGCCCCCTCCACGGCTGGAGGCCCAACTACAACACCTTATCTGGGACTTTATCTGGGGAGGGAACAGAGCGTGCATGGCACGTCACCAAACATATCTGAGATAGGAGGACAGGGGTCTCAGTGTCCCGCACTTGGAGTGCTACTTTCAAGTGGCATAATTGCGATATATGATTTAATAGTTTAAACCTGCGTCAGAGAAACACTGGTGATTTATCAACCGTTCAATCACAGGCATGCATATTTGGGAGGTACCCTGGCTCCCTAAATTACATTGTCAGATCGGCGTTTATGTCTCCTCAGATTTGCGGGCCACCCTCAGGTTGTGGGACAGGGTGCATGAGTCCTGTGGACTCTCAACACCCATGTCACCATTGACTCCTTCATAGGAAACTCGGACTTCTCTCGGCTAGAGAGGGGAATAGCTACCTCAAATGGCAAGAGGCCAATTGCAAAAGAATTGGTGATCTCTTTGACGAGAACTCATCTCGGACTTTGAAGCCTTCAGAGATGCATACTAGCAATGTCTTGCTTTGCAACACTGGGTGACTCAAACACAGGTGCTCACCCAAGCTAACCACCCAATAACAAGTTTGAAAAATGGTTCATAAACCGAATTTTGGATAAGTGCCTGCTCTCAGATATATATAGCTTCTTGAAATATGCCTAAACATAGTACTAAATCCCCTGCACAGCATCGATGGGAGCCCGAACTTGAACATGAGTTCTGCCCCAGAGAATGGCTTGATATTATCCATAGTGCCAGGGCTTCCTCCTGTAGCACCGCTAGGAAGGATATGTTCCTTAAAATAGCACATTACTGATACTACACTCCAGCCAGAATCTTGTGGTGGAAGCCTGAAGGGGACAATCTTTGCTGGCGCTATTGCCAGCAAATCAGCACTCTCACACATGTTCTCTGGCAATGGCCAAATATACAAGCCTATTGGGACTCAATCATGTGGGACATAGACACCATCTATCACACAGAAATACCCAGATTCCCAAGCTACACCTTATTGAGACTCCCTAATGCGCTTACCTACCCCCTCAAGTCATGTTAAGGGAGAGCGATCACTTTAGCATTGGGCGCCGCTAAGCAGGTGTTGCTGTCTAAATGGGGAACAGAGAAGATTCCAACCAGACTGGGATGGCTACATAAAGTATGGGTGGTGGTTGGTATGGAAAAGATTACGGCAAGTCTTACATGCACACTCCCCAGATTCGACAAAACCTGGTGCACCACCATAGAATTTTTATTAAAGTAATTTACAGAACTCACATGTCCAAGATACCTCTGGGTCCTCCCACTCACTAAGACAAATCCCTTCACGGAAGATCACACCACACAAGATTAATCCATTCCCTCTGAGTTCACGAGTTTACATCACTGGAATGTAGATCACTTTCAGCTATCCGGTCTCCTCTCTCCTCCGACTTTCCCCTTTTCACTCTACCTCCCTTCACCCAATTCACAAAAGATAAGCACTCTCATATCGTTCCTCACCGGCCAGTGGATGTAGGTGGCGGCTAGTGTTACTTTTGCATTTTTTTTTTTAATAATAAAAGATTTAAACCACAAAATAGGACACCTGCACAAAAAAAGAGAGCAAAACAGAAATCAGGAACTCACCATACAGATATGTGGAAATAAAGTTTGAAAATGGTCACAATAAAAACATATGCATCCAACATCAGGGGGATAAGTGCAATGTAAACTCATGTAGAAATTGCACTAGACAAGCTGTAACGATCACCTCAAAGATTACCTGGAAAATCAATGGCAGTCCCTGATTTGAAGCACTCTACATATTCATCCCTATAACATTTCTTCTTGACTAGTGCAAGTCTTGTATTGCATACTAGTTATATTCGTACATATTAAAAGGTCAAATGCATATGTGTACATACTTGTTAGAATTGGGGTCTCTAATTAGCAGTGGTCTGCACCCAGTCCAGGTAAGGACCCTCACTCTAGTCTGGGTAACGGGATTCGCACAGCTAAAGCTACTCCTGCTCACCCCCCATTGTAGCTTGGCATGAGCAGTCAGGCTTATATTATAGGCAATATGTAAAACATTTGTACATACACACACAGTAACACAGTGAAAACACTACAAAATGTGCCCACCCAAGTTTAGAAGGATAGCCAATATTTATCTGAATAAAACTACACCAACATGACAAAAATCCAACATACACGAGTAAAGAAATCACTTTTTAAACGTGAAATCAGTTCAGTCCATAGAAATCTATCGATGTGTCACTCCTAGCACAAAGTACCTTGGATACATCAACATTCAAAAACAAAACAGGTGCAGGGGAGGTGAGGTGCCAGAAAAGCAAAGTAATGCCTGGTTCCTTACTCTAAGGGGAGGTGATGTGTTGGGTTCTTACTGTAAGGAGCAAGGGAGGTGATGCTTGGGTTCCTTACTGCTATGCAGGGAAGGTGGTGCCTCAGTTCCTTACTGGAAGTGGAGGTGATGCGTCAATCTCAGGACACGGGCCTCCTTTCCTTACTTCTAGGCAATGTTGATGAAGAAATCGGTGCAAAGTGACGTAGCGTCGAAAATCACGTGGCTCATACCGGAAGAGTGTAGACAAAGCAAATATCTACAACTGCACACAGGCTATCATTCTTTCCTGAAAACTTGAAGAGATACTGGAATGCTCAACCAACATTTTACTTTCGCACCGTATTCTGAGATAAACGGCCATTGATGACCTACCCCAGTCATGCCAATAAACATTGGAAGCCACTTGCTCAAAGTCTCCTGAGGTTTTCGAATGCAAGTAGGAATGACACAATTACAAATGGGAATCCTTGTGCCCCAATTTCCTGACACTTGCTCTCTGTATGCTATGGTTTCCAGACGCAATTCAGATTGACACATCTATGATTGTGGGTCCTTGTACCCCAATACTTTGCTACTTGCTTATGCTTTGCAGAGGTATTCCCATGCAACTAAGACAGACACATCTATGGTTGTGGGTCCTTGCACCCCAAAGCTCTGGCCTCTCCTGTTCTTACTTTTGTCCTGATGATGACACTGCTCTAAATAATTGTGCTAAAACATATGTGGACTGATTTTATATTCTGATTGTGGTTTTGACACTCATATTAAGAGTGCCATATACAAATACATATTATCCCAATCAGTCACATGTATAGATATATTTGTATTCAGCACAACACACTCTTTTTATTACTTTAGTCACTCTCACGGTGATATCACTTTGTAGGAGCACCTTGTCTTTTTGACGCCTTTTATGGGGCGGGTTTGGCCAACTTGGGAGGGACCAAGAGGGAGGATGGAGACGGTATTGCGGGTGGTGGACAAGGATGCAGGCATAAAAGATGCATTAGGGACCGCCCCCACTTAAGAGTGCTCGCTGGAAAAGGCCTCCGAAGAAAGTGTAGATTCCCTGGTTGGCTCCATTGCACTCCCCTCACCCTTTGGGCCACTGTTTCCCTCAGTGTCCATATTGGTATCACTGTGGCCAGCTGCTTCCTTGCCGATGTTGGCTCCTTCTCCTTCGTGAACTGATCACAGTCTTTAATCAGAAAACAGTTTCCAAGTTTTGAGAGTTCACCTTCTTCAAGGTTGTCAAACTTTGCTTCAACACAAGCAGAAGCTCATGCATGTAAGCAGCATTATCAGAAAATATTTGGTCATAGTTATGTCATTCCCCATGATAACTTCTATATCATGTATTATCTTGTCTCTTACCCATCATTACATTTCTCCAAGAACTGTTTTACAGCTCTTCATGCTTGGCCTTTGAAGTTTATAATAGTGAACTAATGTCACCAAAACGGATATTAACCAAAAATACCTTTGAACAGTGTGTTCACAAGGCCCTAAAACCTGCATACTGTTCATTCTCAAATAGAAAATTTTGAAGAAATGTTTGTCAACAAATACTGCAATGTTGCACCAATATTAGCATAAACTAATATTTAGGTTACCTTTGTTTGGGCATTTCACAATGATAACACTTACTCCAATTCACCAAAGTATATGTCAATTGTCCAAAAATTAAACATGATTTCTGTACTGAAGTAGCTTAGCTGGTCTCCAGCTAGCCTGAGTGGCTGGTTCCCAATTTATAAAAACCCATCCTCCAACCCGTGCACCAGCACCTCTGTATGCGTGTAGATATCTTGGTGTACATGTGTATCATACTTTTTGCTCTACTGTATGTGCTTTCAGTGCAATTGCTCTATTCAGTTGTGTATGGTTTCAATGCACATGCTGTTTTCTACTGTATTTGGTTTCACCTTCCCCTTAGCTTGGTCTCAGTGCATATGCTTAGCATACATCTTGTTAGGAAAGTTAGAACCATGGTGTTATTGCCCCCTGGCACCAGGTGCCGCAGCTCGTAGTCAACTAAAACACCTGTAGCCTTTGTTTTCTTTGTTGCCAGGACAACCGCTGGGTTGCTGATATCTCACGAGACCGGAGGCCATCTTGTGTGTGGTTTTCCTACATAAACCACACCCAAATGTCCAGATGCCACTTTGCCTCGAGACTCTCAGTGAGGCAATACCCTGTGCATCGGAGGAGCACTAAAACCGCCACAGCTGCCCCCATGAGTCTGGTGGTTCATGGACTGCCAGGCTTGTAATAAAGCCCTTAGCTTCCTATGTGACATAATTTACATAGCATAACATGACAGGCATGCCCTAGGTCTGCAGATCTATGCCTTACTTTGGTTACGCGTTTGAAAGAACATTCAGCAAGAGTGAACTGTTTTCTTTTTGCTAGGAACATTTGCCTTTCAACATTTCTTTAGATGGTGCTCATGAAATCTGGAAACACGAAACACTTAAATCTGTGGGTCGATCCTTGTAACCTGTGGGTCTAGCAGCCCAAAACCCTGAGAAGCATTGGACGTCTGGTGTCAAGATTACAGTAGTGCAAGTTACATTGTTAGTTTATATGAAGAACTGTCTGAGCAGTATCCTTGGTGTAAATAAACATGTTTATTTATTGTAGATTATGCATTAACATGTTAAACAACCAGTGTCCCTTCAGAGATGAATTCAAATGGACAATGTCCAGCGACTACACAATGAATGTCACAACTGAATTAGTTATTTGCAGGTAGATTGGGGGTTAACCACACCACTAACCACGCCACAGGGAATACACTGGAAGTGGGCACATCACCATTATCAGAACAGGTTAAGTCATGGCCCTCTCTTCTTTTTAAGGTTCGACAACTATATTACCCCGGCATTGAAGACAACGTCCTATCCAGGCTCTTCCCCCCGATTCTACCACATCTCCCTTGTGAGAGTTCACATCAAAGGTTTAAAGGTAGGGTACCGGAGCATGAATCTTTTACGTCTCTGCGAAGTGGGCAGTGCAGGCAGTCAGGTAAGCGCTGCACTGTTGCAAACTGACAGTCTCACATACAATGCAGACCACTAGACTGTTGAAGACAGTCAAAAACAAAGATTAGGGGGGATTGAGAAAATGACTTCTATAGCATAAGTAAATATAGAGCACTTGAAACATTTCTAATACACTTCAATACAGAGCTAAAACATTATCACATTTCACTCCTAAATACCTATAATTTGTTGCGTCTTTGTGAAATTGTTTCACTAAATATGCTTTTCACTGTAGTGCAAAATTTCTAAGAACATCACATTAGTTTTCACAAACAATAATTTCTATATAATAATGACTTGAAACACTCACATATAAATCACAATATGCAACATACCGCACCTTGATGTATTTCAACGCTTGCCTAATGAGTCATGAGTGTGGCCTAATTTTGAGTTTTTCTTTTGGGATACTCCAACAAATATGTGAAGGAACTTTTCATCTTGTAAATTCCCATCAAGTTTGCCATTTATCTCCATCACTGCATTGTTATCTGGACATGACAAAGGACATTGTGAAAATGCTTTAGGGTATGTGTTACGAGGTACACATTCCTGTCTGTTTCCACAAAAACGGTATGCCTATGACAGTTATTTGTCAAAAAACAGACTGGCTTGCACACACGTGTTTAAGAAGGAGTGAGACATCATGCTTATCTGTCACTTTGAACATGTATGAAACAGTATTTTTGATGTAAAACACAATTTGGATACGTTTTGAATCCAAAATGCAGCCGCTATTACTGATGTCACTAGTCATTGTGAATCACGTGCTCACTCTTGTTTGTGTCTAATCCAAACTTACCAATGAGACTTTTGGTACGTCCACTGTATCATAACTGCCTAGTATGCTATGTCAAATGTAATAGGTATACCATTACATCATCATTAATAGTGAAGTAGCATCACACCTGGCACAATAAACACTATTGGCCTGTTTGGTACAACTGTCCCTCTTGACACCAAACAAGATGATGTATATGCTGAGTTTAGGCAGCCATGCTTGTGTTCAGAACAGTCCATTGGTTGCTAACAGGAATCACGTGAGATCCTTGCCAACATATCAATAGACAAAGCACATCATCATACACATTGTGCAAAATTTACACCTTCAAGAACTCTTCTTGTGCGTTGGACATGGCTCCCCCTTAATGTTGATGGGAAAAATCTTGCCTGTAACCAAAGAAAAGTAATGTAACATGTGAGACTCTGATAAGAACTTACCTCCTTGTTGCTGCTTTTGGGCCCTCAACTGCCCATCAAACACCGGTTAGGCCATCACAAGAATGAGGGCCATTAGACGGGGTCAGGGTATGGTGCACGCGCCTCCCACCTTGGGAGCACTAGCCCAGCTGGACTTCAGCTGACTTAGGTGCCCACCATCGTAGGTTCTCCCACTTTTCTGGGAATGGATGCTGCATTGCTTGAAGGTACCCAGGGTCCGCACCTTCCTGGTGATGGCCTTCCACATGTCCCGCTTCTGATGGGTGTTGACTTGTATGGATACGAGACAGTATAAAAAAACAATGGTTTTGTGACTTTTTGTTTGTATGTATTGATGTAACAAAATGTTGCTACATTTATCACTAGCATAACTTATACATTAGCATATAAAATGAGCATTGTCACATGCTGACCACAACCAATATCTTCATACACACCTTTGTAGTGACCTGTTGCCTACCCTCAACCCATGCCATGGTCCACACTCACCAATCCAGGCTTGTGACGTCATCTAGCCCAGGGGACTCCTACATATTCTGTGGTGTGACTTGCTCCTGATCAGTGCAATAGATAGTGAACTACTGTAGGCTTAACATAAATACTTATGGCACAGTGAATACTGGCCACTGAGAGTAAGGGGCCTGCAGCTTGAACAGAGCACACTTTGAAATGAGAGTCCAATTACATTAATCGTTAGCTCAAGTCGTTAGGTAACTCTCCCTTTCAACTGTTGTCCATTTAAATACATCCAGGGACATATATTTTTAGCACACCTCAAATATTGCACGAGCAAGGATATATGTTTATGACAGATGTAATTCAGGCCTTCATTTTTTTATACCTCGGACTCAGCCCCATCCCCAGCCTGGCCCAAAATTCTGACTGAGCACTACTCCTTGTCAGGCCTTGTTATCTGCAGCCTGATGATCTGGATGTGACATCAACACAGGCTTCCCTTAACTTTTCAATTCAAAAGGATCTTGTGCCTATCCAATAAATGGCCTTAATGCAGTGTGCTAATCTGAAGGGGAGTGGGAGCTACTGGTAACTCCCATACAACTATTTGGAGAGGCAAGATAATCAATCAATCAATCATAGGCATTTATAGAGCGCTCTACTTACCCGGAGGGTCTCAAGGCGCTGGGAGGGTGCTGCTACTACCCGAACAGCCAGGTCTTGAGCTTCTTCCTGAAGGCGAGGTGGTCTTGGGTCAGGCGCAGGTCGGTCGGGAGGGAGTTCCAGGTCTTGACGGCCTGGTAGGAGAAGGACCTTCCTCCTGTTGTCGTTCTTCGGATGCGGGGGACGGCGGCGAGGGCGTGACTGGCTGATCGGAGGTGTCGTTTGGGAGCGTAGAAGTTGATGCGGTTGTTGAGGTAGCTCGGGCCTTGGTCGTGAAGAGCTTTGTGTGTGTGGGTGAGGAGACGGAAGGTGATTCTCTTGTTGACCGGGAGCCAGTGCAGGTCTCTTAGGTGTCCGGAGATGTGGCTGTGTCGTGGGATGTCGAGGATGAGTCTGGCTGAGGCGTTCTGTATCCGTTGGAGTCTCTTCTGGAGCTTGGCGGTGGTTCCGGCGTAGAGGGCGTTGCCGTAGTCCAGTCGGCTGGTGACGAGTGCCTTGGTGACATTCTTCCTGGTCTCGGTGGGGATCCACCGGAAGATCTTCCGTAGCATGCGCAGGGTGTTGAAGCATGACGAGGAGACGGCGTTGACTTGCTTGGTCATGGAGAGGGAGGAGTCCAGGATGAAGCCCAGGTTGCGTGCGTGGTCTGTCGGTTTGGGTGCGGTGCCCAGGGCGGGGGGTCACCAGGAGTCGTCCCAGGCGGAGGGCGAGGATCCCAGGATGAGGACTTCCGTCTTGTCCGAGTTCAGCTTCAGGCGGCTGGTCGACATCCACTCGGCTACCTCTTTCATTCCTTCGTGAAGGTTGGCTCTGGCGGCGGCGGGGTCGTGTGTCAGGGAGAGGATCAGCTGGGTATCGTCGGCGTAGGAGATGATGTTGAGGTTGTGTTGGCGTGCGATGGCCGCGAGGGGGCTCATGTAGACGTTGAAGAGGGTTGGGCTCAGCGAGGATCCTTGAGGGACGCCGCAGATGACTTTGGTGGCCTCTGACTTGTACGGTGGTAGACGGACTCTCTGTGTTCTTCCGTCGAGGAAGGAGATGATCCATTCCAGTGCCTTCTCCTGGATTCCGACGTTGCTGAGGCGCTGCACTAGGGTGCGGTGGCAGACGGTGTCGAAGGCCGCAGAGAGGTCTAGTAGGATAAGGGCCGCTGTTTCTCCGTTGACCATCAGGGTTCGGATGTCATCGGTGGCAGCGATGAGGGCGGTCTCGGTGCTGTGGTTGGCTCGGAAGCCAGACTGTGAGGGGTCGAGGGATCCGTTCGTCTCGAGGAAGGCGGCCAGTTGCTTGTTGACGGTCTTCTCGATGACTTTGGCTGGGAACGGGAGCAGCGAGATGGGGCGGTAATTCTTGAGTTCGGTGGGGTCCGCTGTTGGTTTCTTGAGTAGAGCGCTGAGTTCGGCATGCTTCCAGCTCTCAGGGAAGGTGGCGGTGGTGAAGGAGGTGTTGATGATGTCCCGCAGGTGGGGTGCGATGACGGCGTCGGCTTTGTTGAAGACGTGGTGAGGGCAGGGGTCGGTCGGAGATCCGGAGTGGATGGAGTTCATCATGTGGACGGTTTCTTCGGTGCAGATCGGGGTCCAGGCACGGAGGGTGGAGGTGGGGGGCGGTGGTTCGGTCGGGTTGGACGTGGCGTTCGTCGGTAGGGTGTTGAAGCTGTTGTGTATGTCCGCGATCTTGTTGTGGAATGGACAATGTCCAGCGACTACACAATGAATGTCACAACTGAATTAGTTATTTGCAGGTAGATTGGGGGTTAACCACACCACTAACCACGCCACAGGGAATACACTGGAAGTGGGCACATCACCATTATCAGAACAGGTTAAGTCATGGCCCTCTCTTCTTTTTAAGGTTCGACAACTATATTACCCCGGCATTGAAGACAACGTCCTATCCAGGCTCTTCCCCCCGATTCTACCACATCTCCCTTGTGAGAGTTCACATCAAAGGTTTAAAGGTAGGGTACCGGAGCATGAATCTTTTACGTCTCTGCGAAGTGGGCAGTGCAGGCAGTCAGGTAAGCGCTGCACTGTTGCAAACTGACAGTCTCACATACAATGCAGACCACTAGACTGTTGAAGACAGTCAAAAACAAAGATTAGGGGGGATTGAGAAAATGACTTCTATAGCATAAGTAAATATAGAGCACTTGAAACATTTCTAATACACTTCAATACAGAGCTAAAACATTATCACATTTCACTCCTAAATACCTATAATTTGTTGCGTCTTTGTGAAATTGTTTCACTAAATATGCTTTTCACTGTAGTGCAAAATTTCTAAGAACATCACATTAGTTTTCACAAACAATAATTTCTATATAATAATGACTTGAAACACTCACATATAAATCACAATATGCAACATACCACACCTTGATGTATTTCAACGCTTGCCTAATGAGTCATGAGTGTGGCCTAATTTTGAGTTTTTCTTTTGGGATACTCCAACAAATATGTGAAGGAACTTTTCATCTTGTAAATTCCCATCAAGTTTGCCATTTATCTCCATCACTGCATTGTTATCTGGACATGACAAAGGACATTGTGAAAATGCTTTAGGGTATGTGTTACGAGGTACACATTCCTGTCTGTTTCCACAAAAACGGTATGCCTATGACAGTTATTTGTCAAAAAACAGACTGGCTTGCACACACGTGTTTAAGAAGGAGTGAGACATCATGCTTATCTGTCACTTTGAACATGTATGAAACAGTATTTTTGATGTAAAACACAATTTGGATACGTTTTGAATCCAAAATGCAGCCGCTATTACTGATGTCACTAGTCATTGTGAATCACGTGCTCACTCTTGTTTGTGTCTAATCCAAACTTACCAATGAGACTTTTGGTACGTCCACTGTATCATAACTGCCTAGTATGCTATGTCAAATGTAATAGGTATACCATTACATCATCATTAATAGTGAAGTAGCATCACACCTGGCACAATAAACACTATTGGCCTGTTTGGTACAACTGTCCCTCTTGACACCAAACAAGATGATGTATATGCTGAGTTTAGGCAGCCATGCTTGTGTTCAGAACAGTCCATTGGTTGCTAACAGGAATCACGTGAGATCCTTGCCAACATATCAATAGACAAAGCACATCATCATACACATTGTGCAAAATTTACACCTTCAAGAACTCTTCTTGTGCGTTGGACATGGCTCCCCCTTAATGTTGATGGGAAAAATCTTGCCTGTAACCAAAGAAAAGTAATGTAACATGTGAGACTCTGATAAGAACTTACCTCCTTGTTGCTGCTTTTGGGCCCTCAACTGCCCATCAAACACCGGTTAGGCCATCACAAGAATGAGGGCCATTAGACGGGGTCAGGGTATGGTGCACGCGCCTCCCACCTTGGGAGCACTAGCCCAGCTGGACTTCAGCTGACTTAGGTGCCCACCATCGTAGGTTCTCCCACTTTTCTGGGAATGGATGCTGCATTGCTTGAAGGTACCCAGGGTCCGCACCTTCCTGGTGATGGCCTTCCACATGTCCCGCTTCTGATGGGTGTTGACTTGTATGGATACGAGACAGTATAAAAAAACAATGGTTTTGTGACTTTTTGTTTGTATGTATTGATGTAACAAAATGTTGCTACATTTATCACTAGCATAACTTATACATTAGCATATAAAATGAGCATTGTCACATGCTGACCACAACCAATATCTTCATACACACCTTTGTAGTGACCTGTTGCCTACCCTCAACCCATGCCATGGTCCACACTCACCAATCCAGGCTTGTGACGTCATCTAGCCCAGGGGACTCCTACATATTCTGTGGTGTGACTTGCTCCTGATCAGTGCAATAGATAGTGAACTACTGTAGGCTTAACATAAATACTTATGGCACAGTGAATACTGGCCACTGAGAGTAAGGGGCCTGCAGCTTGAACAGAGCACACTTTGAAATGAGAGTCCAATTACATTAATCGTTAGCTCAAGTCGTTAGGTAACTCTCCCTTTCAACTGTTGTCCATTTAAATACATCCAGGGACATATATTTTTAGCACACCTCAAATGTTGCACGAGCAAGGATATATGTTTATGACAGATGTAATTCAGGCCTTCATTTTTTTATACCTCGGACTCAGCCCCATCCCCAGCCTGGCCCAAAATTCTGACTGAGCACTACTCCTTGTCAGGCCTTGTTATCTGCAGCCTGATGATCTGGATGTGACATCAACACAGGCTTCCCTTAACTTTTCAATTCAAAAGGATCTTGTGCCTATCCAATAAATGGCCTTAATGCAGTGTGCTAATCTGAAGGGGAGTGGGAGCTACTGGTAACTCCCATACAACTATTTGGAGAGGCAAGATAATCAATCAATCAATCATAGGCATTTATAGAGCGCTCTACTTACCCGGAGGGTCTCAAGGCGCTGGGGGGGTGCTGCTACTACCCGAACAGCCAGGTCTTGAGCTTCTTCCTGAAGGCGAGGTGGTCTTGGGTCAGGCGCAGGTCGGTCGGGAGGGAGTTCCAGGTCTTGACGGCCTGGTAGGAGAAGGACCTTCCTCCTGTTGTCGTTCTTCGGATGCGGGGGACGGCGGCGAGGGCGTGACTGGCTGATCGGAGGTGTCGTTTGGGAGCGTAGAAGTTGATGCGGTTGTTGAGGTAGCTCGGGCCTTGGTCGTGAAGAGCTTTGTGTGTGTGGGTGAGGAGACGGAAGGTGATTCTCTTGTTGACCGGGAGCCAGTGCAGGTCTCTTAGGTGTCCGGAGATGTGGCTGTGTCGTGGGATGTCGAGGATGAGTCTGGCTGAGGCGTTCTGTATCCGTTGGAGTCTCTTCTGGAGCTTGGCGGTGGTTCCGGCGTAGAGGGCGTTGCCGTAGTCCAGTCGGCTGGTGACGAGTGCCTTGGTGACATTCTTCCTGGTCTCGGTGGGGATCCACCGGAAGATCTTCCGTAGCATGCGCAGGGTGTTGAAGCATGACGAGGAGACGGCGTTGACTTGCTTGGTCATGGAGAGGGAGGAGTCCAGGATGAAGCCCAGGTTGCGTGCGTGGTCTGTCGGTTTGAGTGCGGTGCCCAGGGCGGGGGGCCACCAGGAGTCGTCCCAGGCGGAGGGCGAGGATCCCAGGATGAGGACTTCCGTCTTGTCCGAGTTCAGCTTCAGGCGGCTGGTCGACATCCACTCGGCTACCTCTTTCATTCCTTCGTGAAGGTTGGCTCTGGCGGCGGCGGGGTCGTGTGTCAGGGAGAGGATCAGCTGGGTATCGTCGGCGTAGGAGATGATGTTGAGGTTGTGTTGGCGTGCGATGGCCGCGAGGGGGCTCATGTAGACGTTGAAGAGGGTTGGGCTCAGCGAGGATCCTTGAGGGACGCCGCAGATGACTTTGGTGGCCTCTGACTTGTACGGTGGTAGACGGACTCTCTGTGTTCTTCCGTCGAGGAAGGAGATGATCCATTCCAGTGCCTTCTCCTGGATTCCGACGTTGCTGAGGCGCTGCACTAGGGTGCGGTGGCAGACGGTGTCGAAGGCCGCAGAGAGGTCTAGTAGGATGAGGGCCGCTGTTTCTCCGTTGACCATCAGGGTTCGGATGTCATCGGTGGCAGCGATGAGGGCGGTCTCGGTGCTGTGGTTGGCTCGGAAGCCAGACTGTGAGGGGTCGAGGGATCCGTTCGTCTCGAGGAAGGCGGCCAGTTGCTTGTTGACGGTCTTCTCGATGACTTTGGCTGGGAACGGGAGCAGCGAGATGGGGCGGTAATTCTTGAGTTCGGTGGGGTCCGCTGTTGGTTTCTTGAGTAGAGCGCTGAGTTCGGCATGCTTCCAGCTCTCAGGGAAGGTGGCGGTGGTGAAGGAGGTGTTGATGATGTCCCGCAGGTGGGGTGCGATGACGGCGTCGGCTTTGTTGAAGACGTGGTGAGGGCAGGGGTCGGTCGGAGATCCGGAGTGGATGGAGTTCATCATGTGGACGGTTTCTTCGGTGCAGATCGGGGTCCAGGCACGGAGGGTGGAGGTGGGGGGCGGTGGTTCGGTCGGGTTGGACGTGGCGTTCGTCGGTAGGGTGTTGAAGCTGTTGTGTATGTCCGCGATCTTGTTGTGGAAGTAGGAGGCGAGGGAGTTGCAGAGTTCTTGCGATGGGGTGATGTCGTTGTTTCCGGCGTTGGGGTTGGAGAGCTCTTTCACGATGTTGAAGAGTTCCTTGCTGTTGTGTGCGTTGTTATCCAACCGGTCCTTGAATGCAGTTATCTTGGTGTCGCGGATCAGTTGGTGGTGCTTCCGGGTGGCAAGCTTGAGGGTGGTCATGTTGTCCGGAGTTGGCTCCCTTCTCCAGGCTTTCTCGAGGGCTCGGCAGTTCTTCTTGGAGCTCTTGAGTTCGTCGGTGAACCATGGGGCCTTCTTGCTGCCGGGTCTGCTGGGCGGGGTCCTCAGTGGGGCGAGTTCGTCCGCGCAGTTGCTGATCCACTTCGTGAGGTTGTCGGCGGCCTGGCTGGGGTTCGCTGAGCTGGCGGGAGGGTGCTGGCTCAGGGAAGCGGCGAGCTGGTCGGCTGTGATCTTGCTCCAGCTTCTGCGGGCGACCTGTTGCTGGTGGTGGTGGGTCGTCGTTCTTTTGAAGGTGAAGTGGACGCAGCTGTGGTCCGTCCAGTGGAGTCCTGTGGCGTGGCTGAAGGCGATGTCTTTGCTGGAGGAGAAGACGGCGTCGAGTGTGTGTCCGGCGAGGTGGGTGGGGGCGGTCACCAGTTCCTTGAGTCCGAGGTTGGCGAGGTTGTCGAGCAGGGTGGTGGTGTTGTGGTCGTTGTTGTTCTCCAGGTGGAAGTTGAGGTCCCCCAGGAGGATGTAGTCAGCGGAGGGGAGGGCATGCGGGCTGACGAAGTCGGCGATGTCCTCGCTGAATTGTGTGCGTGGTCCCGGGGGTCGGTAGATCAGGGTGCCTCTGAGGGTGGTCTTCGGGTCGGTGTGGATCTGGAAGTGTAGGTGTTCGGCGGTAGTCAGGATGTCGTCGGTGTAGGTCGTGATGCGGATGGTGTTCCTGTGGATGATGGCGATGCCTCCTCCTATCTGGTTGGCGGTGCGGTCCCTCCGGGTGATCTTGTAGCCCTCTGGGATGGCGATGGCGATGTCGGGCGCTGAAGAGGCGTTCATCCAGGTCTCCGTGAGGAAGGCAACGTCAGGAGCAGTGGTGTCGATGAGGTTCCAGAGTTCGATGGCGTGTCTGTGGACTGAGCGGGTGTTGAGCAGGATGCACTTGAGGTGGTTGCTGCTGGTGTTCGGCTTGGCGGGTGCTGGTGTGGGGCGGGTCCGGATGCAGGTGAACTTGCAGGTGCGGCAGCTGAAGGGTCCGTGGGTGCGTCTCGGGGTGGCACGATAGCATCCCGGGGCTCGTCCGTCATTGAGTGCGATGAGGGTGGCGGCGTCATAGGTCCGGCGGGTGGGCTGGGGTCTGCGGGGGCCAGGGGTCCTGGCCCTGGGCGCGGTCCAGGCGCGGACGGGCGCAGACGGGCTTACCTTTGGCGCACCTTCGGCGCTCTGTCGGTGCTCCCGCTGCGCGCGTCCGCTGCGCGGTCGCTGAGGGGGCGTCATAAGAAGGGAGCCGGGAGGGCGGGTCAGCTGGGAGGCGGGGAGCGCGTGGTCCTATCAGCAGGCGTGGGGGCGGGGTCGCGGCAAAAACCGGCGTGAAAATCGAGTCGGGCGGCCCTGCGGCGGCTGGAGCGCCGGGCTGGAGGCGTCAGCAAGTAGCAGGTAGGCAGCTGGAAGGAGGCAGGCAGCAGGCAGTGGGCGTGGGGGCAACCAGGCCGAGGGCACAGTGGTCGCTGCAGAACCTGGGTCGGGGTCCCCTTAAGAAGGGAGCCGGGAGGGCGGGTCAGCTGGGAGGCGGGGAGCGCGTGGTCCTATCAGCAGGCGTGGGGGCGGGGTCGCGGCAAAAACCGGCGCGAAAATCGAGTCGGGCGGCCCTGCGGCGGCTGGGGCGCCGGGCTGGAGGGGTCAGCAGGTAGCAGGTAGGCAGCTGGAAGGAGGCAGGCAGCAGGCAGTGGGCGTGGGGGCAACCAGGCCGAGGGCACAGTGGTCGCTATATATAGATATAGGATGAGTGAGTTCTTGGGCAATACACATAGCTAACAACATTTCCATTTAATTAGTACAGAAAGCATTTTTATTTAATGTTGTAAAGAGTCTACAATGTGTTCTCAAATTGCCATGATGTGGGTTTAGAATGTAGCACATGTCAATCAAACATTTACATAGATATATCTCTCCATACACACAAATTACACTCCAGGGATTTAAACACACAGCACATACTTAAGTTGTTTTGCTTTTTTACCATGGTGAACTGCTTAGAAATCCACACCACCATTGTCCTCTGTAACGAACAATATGTATGACAATTCACATTACTAACTACACTTCACTCAGGGGACTCAAAGGGACATTGTATTTTTTTTTTTTGGGCAGTTTTATATAGCGCAAACTAGACCCGAAGGTATCGGAGCGCTTTATATAAGCACCAGTTTCTTGGCAGGTGGACACATTCATTTTTGTTAGGCACTGGGAGATTAAGTGATTTGCCCAGAATCACAAGATTTTGAGCATCCCGGCTGAGACTCTAACCCGGTTCCCCAGCTCAGAGCCATTAGGCCACATCCTTTCCCCTAATTTTGCGTCAATGATAAAAAACAGACAGATTCCCATATGCATTTCGGACATGTACCTGTTCCTCTGGTGAGCCATAGAGCTGGCCATACAGAGAGAGGACCTCCTGTGCCGGCATATCCAGCTTCTCTGGCAAGAAGGCAGGGACCCTCTCACCTGCTCATCCCGGCATCCTTGCTCCCAGAGGCAAAAAACAGCAGCAAAATTGGAGGAGGTGTTGATGGCAGTAGTGTTAGGAGGCAAGTGAGCTTTTTTTGCAACTGCCGCGTATATGTAAAAGATGTACATGATCGTCACCATAGATGGATACAACCATTGGTATTTGTACATTACCTTCAACAACATTAGCCTATGATGGTGTCCATTGTGGAGTTTACTGCCCACTATGCAGTTGACAACCGCCGCACCCGTCTGATTCCAAATGTCATATCTGCGAGGCCAGACAGCCGCCATTTCGAAAAGATCAAAATAGTGTGTCTTTAACTGTAAAGTGCGTCACCACCACTCAAAATGGGGGTTAGTTTATTCACATAGTCAATCTTTGATAGGCTCTCATTCTTTTGAAGAAAAAAAAACAATTCTATTTAGTGTGTTAAAAAGCTAAATTAGCGCAGAGTTGTTTGCATCTCCATTGATGGTATTTCGTGATGAACAAATAAAAAAAAAGAAAATTGTGTAAATAACACATTTAAAATGTATTATTTACATCTTTTTAAAATGTCTCAATTATTTATGTATATATGTTACATGACTTCACTGGTAATTATCAAATATGCTGCTGTTGAAAATGTAACAAATGTTCAAATGTTTCTCCAATGCAGACATATGGACCTTGGGAGATTGAGGAGATGACAGCCTCAGGTGTACCGTCCATTTCCAGACCTTGCCACCTTGCAAGAAAAAGATATAATCAAGAAGTTCAGGTTGAATAGGCAAACTATACTGGATTTATGTCATAAGCTCGATGCAGATCTTCTGCCTCACAACAGAAATCACGCATCTATTGCACCAATTGTCTAACTCATGGCAGTACTTAATTTTGTGGCCACAGAATCCTTCCACTGCAGCATTATCTGGTGGTATGTCACAACTAACTTTCAGTGGTGTGCTACAAGAAGTTCTATCTTCAGTGATGAGATACATCAACAGCTTCATCCATATTCCCACGGCAGCAGGATTTAGCCAATGTGAAGGGTGCATTTAACTGTTTGGGTCACCTACTACATGTGGTCTTTACTGAGAAATATGCTTGTCCACTTAATTTTCTAATATTATAAGTGAGTTTGGCATTTGTTGTCTACTGAACACTTGGGCCCTGATTACGATTTTGGCGGTATGACCGCCGCAGTTTGTCTTTCTGTTTTGATAGTAGGGTAATTCTATTAGGGAGTTGTTTTATGCCCCTTCCATTACTGAGAAATATGCTTGGCCAATTAATTATTTTATATCATAAGAGAGTTTGGGTTTGTTGTCTACTGAACACTTAGGCCCTGATTACGAGTTTGGCAGTCCAACCACTGTGTTCGCAGTCCCTAGAAGACTGCTATGCCTGGGCTCCTCCAAGCCTATTGCAACAACACAGTTGTATTGGTGGTCCGCTAGTGGCAGTTCCCCAACGGCGGTAGACCGCCACGGTACGCTTGCAGCAAAGCACCACAACAATGTCCAATGGATGGATTCACAAACTACTTAGCTGATGTCTTGTGGCATAGTGGACATGCATGCAAATCACACTATAAAACACACCCCATCCCTGACCATAATTCTTTGCTTCTCAAATGCAGCCCACAAGACAGGTACCCCTGTTTTGTGCATTTTGAGCTAAGGTAGCCCTTTTTTCATCTTCCCATTTAGCACTCTCCACACCCTTTTTTTGTTTAGCATATTCACTAATATCCTTTCAGGTTTTTTTTCATTTGTCAATCATCTGAAATCATTAGAGTAGAGCCACACATTTTTAGATCCCAAGTGCAACATACTCCTCTCAGTAGGAACATGGAATTGTGGAACAGGATAGTCGACAGAGTGATTGCTGTTGGTACCACCCTGATGTTGAAGGTGCAGACTCTGGCCTCCAAGCATCACTTGGAGGCCCAGAGGACTGGCATTGACTCTCTCAGTGGCCATTACAACACTTTCTCTGGGAGGAGAAGCTCTTGGCCATCCTGCATTCTGAGGGCATAACAGGAATACCTGGGTGAGTGGAGTCTGGTAAGTTACACTTCACAAAATGTCACAACACCTCAATGTCCTGTTCGATTTCAAATCAGTTTCAAAGATGATGGTTTGTCAGTGTTAATATGTAATGTTACATAGAATATCACAAAGTCTCAATCTCTATTACATGCCACATGTTGGAATACTGTCTGTAAGTGTATAATTAGGAAAATATAATCCCAGGACCCATGATATGTGTAGAAATGTTAAGGTATGGTCCATCACAAATGCATTCATCCAGCAAGTATTTTACACTAACCATTTGGCAAGCATTGGTAATTCGATATAGAAATGACTACAACTACCATGAGGCCCTGTGACTGTAACTCTAGCCAAGATGCAATAGTACTTTTGCCCCTACTCACTTGTCTGCCATTTTACAACTGATGTTCACTTATCTTGCAGTTCGGGCGGGACTGTTCCCATGAGGCACAGGGTCAAGACTGATTTTCATATAGCTGGGTCTGAATTGAGGTGGCGAAGTGAGCTAAAGAATGATGATGGATTCAACCCAGATCTGTGACTGGGGGTGAGTGTCTGAAAAGATTCAGCGCTCCGTCCATCATCTCCTTATGTTTGCTATGAAATTTGTATATCAGAAGCATCTGTGCGCATTTCCCCGGTTCTGCCCATGACTCCTTTGTACTATGGAACAACCCCATTCCCCTGCAAATGTCTCAACTTGGATTCAGCGCTCCGTCCATCATCTCCTTGTGTTTGCTTTGTTTGCCCTAAGTTGGCAGGGTATGCCCAGATGTGGATCTCTTGCTCACTTTGCCACTGGATTCAAGCTAGCCTGGCTGATGAAGGGTGTTACCCAGAAACCGGTCCCAGGATGCTTGTCTCCGGTTCAGGGAAGACCTGGCTTGGCAATTCGGGCTGGACTGTTCACATGAGGCACAGGATCAAGACTAATTTGCATATAGCTGGGTCTGAACTGAGGTGGCAAAGTGAGCTAAAGAATGATGATGGATTCAACCCAGATCTGTGACTGGGGTGAGTGTCTGAAAAGTTTCAGCACTCCGTCCATCATCTCCTTGTGTTTGCTTTGTTCGCCCTAAGTAGGCAGGGTATGCCCAGACGTGGGTCCCTTGCTCACTTTGCCACTGGATTCAAGCTAGCCTGGCTGATAAAGGGTGTTACCCAGAAACCGGTCCCAGAATGCTTATTTCCAGTTCAAGGAAGACCTGGCTTGGCAGTTCCGGCTGGACTGTTCCCATGAGGCACAGGGTCAAGACTGATTTGCATATAGCTGAGTTTGAGCTGAGCTGGCGAAGTGAGCTAAATAATGATAATGGACTCAACCCAGATCTGTGACTGGGGGTGAGTGTCTGAAAAGTTTCAGCGCTCCGTCCATCATCTCCTTATGTTTGCTATGAAATTTGTATATCAGAAGCATCTGTGCGCATTTCCCCGGTTCTGCCCATGACTCCTTTGTACTATGGAACAACCCCATTCCCCTGCAAATGTCTCAACTTGGACCTGAAAGGGTGTTGCCTGTTGCTCAGTACAATCTTTCATTACATTGTTTGGGGTATTTATAGTTGCATAATCTGGAATTGTGTTAATTTATTTTGGCCCTTTTTTGTCTTCCATCTAGGAGGCTCAATTTATCCTAACTGACCATGGTTGTTGGCACAGCTGAAGAATTCAACAACACCAGAGGAAGTCTGCTTCAGTGAGTCCAATGAGAGAACATGGAAGCCAGTGGATTGGGCTTTCGGGCTTCTAAAGACCAGATTTTGTTGTCTAGACAAAACTGGTGGAGCCCTCCTCTACTTACCCTATAGGGTGTGCCAAATCAACTTGGCCTGCTGCATGCTACACAACAATGCCCTACGATGAAACATCCCTTATATCACAGAGGATGGAGACAATGAAGAGCCGCCAGGTGAAGATGACAGTGGTGAAGAGGAAGGAGTTAGGTAGCTTATGTCAAGATGTCATTGACAACTTCTCATGAGTCTAAGTATATCTTTACATGGTACCTCTTTCACCATTACACCAACTATTGTAATGTTGATACAATAAGTATGTGGTGGTACTTCGTTTGGAAAGTCAGCCAAAGGTGTTTGTTGATCAAAGTTTAGACACATTGATGAGTACAGGCCCCAGCTAGGCCCGCAAATACAAGGGTTCGCCCTCCTGTGTACGAAAACTAGAAGGAAGTTGGCACGGAAACTGCAAATACAAAGACAGAGTTTATTAACCCTTAAGGGTGGTCCTACAACCTACACAACACTCTTCAGTATTGCATAGAGTAGCACAAAGACCTTGCGTACACGGTCCCCTTTTATACACAACAGAGGGGCTCATAAGTGGGTGGATACAACATAGAGCAAAATTCATTACCATTTATGGACATTTTCGATACAGGATCAATATATGGGCGGAGTTAACAATTTCCTGAGCCCGTGAAAACATGGTCAAACAAGGACTAACTGATAACAGATGTGGTCAAGTCTGGGCATGCGCCAGACGGACAAAGGAGCTATTTATAGACTGTTACTAGGCAGATTACAAGAGCAACTAGCGAAGAGGTAGGACTCTTCTCGTGCAAAGCACGTGGAGACATGACAATACAAAATGGAGTCCGGACATTAGTCAAAATAAGACAAGAAACACGTTTTGACTGTAAAGAATTCATGTCTTCAGTGAAGGCTTAATCATATTGCTGTTTTAGTTTTCAACAACATTCACTACTGTGTTCAGTTACATTGTTCATCTCAGATTGTTTTGTGAATCTATGTCTTCCAAAAGTCAACTTTGTAATGCTGCCATCATGTTCAGTGTGATTGATAATCTTTTTTCTTTTGATCTGTTTTAGTTTCCTTCACCATGTCATCTCCATTTGGACATTTCAGAGTTGTGACATTTGCTGGTAAATGGTGCTGTTCAGAAGTGCAAAGGGAGCCTGGGTTGATTCTGGGAAAGACAGACACAGACTTTGAGTGTTCAAATCTTGTACCAAGTCAACTTGCACTGTGATCAAATGGAAGATTTGAAGATTACATTGGACGTGTTCTCTGTTGTGTGTTGGTACTAAAGCATATGTGTGCCATCATTTGCCTAAGACACGTGGTAGTGTAGCCAAATCATGCTCATCTCATTGTGGGGCATACTTCTTGTGGCACACTACTGAAACTTGGTTGTGGCATCCCATGAGATACTGGAATAGCGGTTTGCAATGATTCAGTAACTACACAATGTAGTGCTCCTCAGGTTTTGTCTGTTGGTGTTATTGATGTGGGCTTCCTTATGTGAGCCAGAAGATCTGGCTCAAGCTGAGGACATGAGTCAATTATAATTTGCCTATGCTATCTTATTGTTTTGGATATATCCCCCTTTTCCATGTTGGCAAAGTCTTGAACTAGACATGCACAAACTGCCACTGAGTGTTAGTTTAAAGTATGGTTTGTTAAGTTAGTACAAATGTTGACAGAGAAGTGTTGGTCAAATGGAATAAACATTGAAGTAGATGATTGAGTGGTCTGACATTTTGGGAAGTTATGTTTGGAATCTTGAGATAAACATTCCCTACTTGCGAATCTGGAAGTCACTGCCTCTGGAAACCAGACTAAATCGCTCAACCACGTCTTTCAGGCAAGAAGTGAAAGTGCTACAGATGAACACCTTTCTGAACTAGATATTCACAAACTCCGCCACTGGCTTACATTTTGATGCATCCTCTGCACACTTGTCCTCATCCTTCCTTCTACACCACTCTATCTTGAATCATAGACTTTACCATTTTAGGACTACCATCCCAGCTTGATGTTGCGACTTCCTGTATTGTTTTTGATCGTAATGTTATTTTCCCAATCATGTTTGTGTTTTCTATTTATCTTCTATGTATAGACTCTCTGCTCTAGATAGGTCCTCCTCCACTATCTTTTTGTTTTGACTTCCTGTACTCTTTATTAACATGTGTAATAGTGTTATATATGTTCCCGATCATCTTTAAAGCCTTCTGACACCATCTTGGGTCATGTTTGCACTATATATGCCGCTATATAAATAAATAAATCTATGTTTACACAATCTTTTAATTTTTGTCATTGTCAAGTTATGGTGGAAGAAAACAAATGTGTTGATAGAGTTGAGATATACAACACCAGTCTCTGAGTTTTTGACTTCTAAATGTATTGCACTAAACATGATGAAATTAAAGAGGGCGAAACTAGCAAAAGCAAACCAAAAAGTAAAGAAGTCCATCATGGTGAATAAAACCATAGTCGAAGAGCCAAAATTATTTGAAGTCCAATGTGCAAAATACTACTGGCTTCAGATAGGAAAATGTGTCGAGAAACTGTCTACAGACGGAATGTTTGGCACACACTGGCAGAAATTATTGTCAGGATTGTGTTGAGTTGTGGGCCTCCACCTGATGATTGAGCTGCAACAGCGTCCTATCCCGGAGCTCATTGAGTACCTGGCCCTTCATGTCTTGGGACTGATGGTAGACTCCCACAACTTGGTCAATGGTGTTCTGGGTGACAGTGACCCCAGTGGCCTCACTGAGCTGATCCACAAACACCCTCCTGTGAACTCTAACCCCACTACCCTGTGCCCTTAGCCCAGTGTACCTAATTCGACTCATTCCTGGGTGAGCTGGAGCTGGTGGTGGTGTGCTCTTAACATCACCTGGAACTGGGGGGGCACACGATCAGTGTCACAGTGGTAGGAGCACAGGAAGTGGAGTCTTTGGTATGCTGTGGTGTTACAGCTGGGATGGGAGGTGTTGGTGTGGGCACCGCCAGTGTCACTGGAGCGGTCTGCTCATACTGACCAGATGGGCCAGCCTCTTCATCGTCCACCATATTCCCAAGAGTGTTGTCACTGAAGAATTGATCCTGGACTGGGGTGGATGTCTCTTCTGTGGCAGATTTCTGGCCACACTCTGCCAGTTGGACCTAGTGAGATATTGAGAACATGGTTATTAGTAACAGTGTGTATTGTAAATTCAAATCTTTTGTGACAAAAAATGTAGATACATAGAAGACAAAATAGGTAGAGGTTATTGTGATGATAGCTTTCAGTAGTATTGCACATATGACCATAAACTTTAGCAATTTCAAACAGTGCAACCTAAAATAGGCAGTTAATGAGATGTTCTGAAATGTTCATGAAGTGATTAGGACGTAGATCTAACATCTCCCAACCATTCAGCCCAACACGGTGGAGAGATGAAATGTGTAATTGACAAATCCAAGGCATAGCTAACTGAAAAACAGACATTTCCACAACTAGAATCATTAGTCATCAAGTGAATAGCACAGTCAATGTTTGCAACAACCACTTATATCCAGCATGGTAAATTCCATACCTTAAACTTTTTGTGTCAACACAGTTTGATTTGTTAAACTCATGACATCAATTCAATTGTTTGATAAGAACAGGACAACATTCAGAAAACATTGCAAGCCATTTTCAGGAGAGATCATTTTATAGGGATTGATCACTACATGACACTTTACTGTACGTTGAAATCTATTAGACAAGAGAGAATGAGCAATATGATTTGATTTAATTTATAGACTTGTAAAGCACGTGTATGCCTGAGGGCATCTTGGCACTGGAGTTGGCAGGAGTGCTGAATTTTGGTAGGCCCTAGTAGTCCTGACATTTTAGTTGACAAATAACCAAGTTTTCAGTAGTCTTCTAAATTCCATGAGCAACGTGATATTCTTTATCGAGATCGGTAAACGATTCCAGGTCTTCGCTGTCCCTAATAAGAAACTTCTGCACCCCCAGCGAGCCTTCTTGTGCCTGGGATTTGACAGTAGTTGTGAGTGAGCTGACCTCAGGTTTCTGGATGGCATATATCTTCTGAGGTGTGTCCTCAAATACAGTGGTCCTTTACCCTGTAATGCCTTATATGCTAGGCATTGTGACTTGAATACAATTCTTTTTTCGACTGGAAGCCAATGGAGATCTCTCAGTTGATGGAAAACAGGTTCATATTTAGGGATATCCAGAATTAATCAGTCAGTGATAACTTTATTTCGGTCATGAGACCATAAAAGTACACAAAAGTACATCATCAATTACAATAAGACAATAAATAAGCATAAAAGATTAAAAAATTAAAAAAGAATTAAACTACAAGTTAGCAGTGAAAGAGAAATAGGTACAAAGATTAGTTTAAAAAAGTTTGTCTCCTATGCCACATACTGTGTAGCTAACGAGATACTGCGAAGACAATAGGGGGATGGGTATCATAAATTAGAGACCTACAAGCCTGCATAAAATAACGAAATCCCAAGTTCCTGCAAATGGGAATCAACCAACGTTTTCTGATTACATAGTAGGCAGGACAGAAGAACAACACATGGACAACAGTCTCCGTTTTATAATTGCATGCAGGACAGATTTCCTGGTTCTGCGTCTGCCACTTACATGTGAAGGAACTAACCGGTAGGGTGCCATATCTTAACTGAATGTATAGTTTTCGAGCAAGCGGAGGTTCAATTTGGTCCATAAATTCCTCAAATTTTGGGTCTTGTTTAACTATGAGGAACTCTGAAGTTAACCTACCCACCGCTGTAGAACTTGAAAATAATAAAGAATTCTGTGTACATATCAGGAAAAGAAGTTCTTTCTTTGAGAGCCTGGGACAATAAGTTTCCGGGGTTGCCCACAATTCCGGCAGTCCTAGACGGATACTAGCTGCATTGATGTGCTGGAGCCAAGGGATCTTTTTAAATTTAAGAGCAGTCCAAATGTCAGCAAATTCTGCTCCATATAAGGCCAGTTCAGGGACTGCCCATAACCTCTCCCAATACAAAATTGGTCTGGCACTTATGATCTCCTCTATTGGGACTAAAGTAAACCAAGATCAAATATGAGGGGGATCAAAGGTGTGCTAGAAGGGAGCCCTACAAGAGTTCTCAAAAAGGACTGCTCAGCCTTTAGGAGGGTCCCTATCTGCTTATGTCCCCAAAGTTCAGTCCCATAAATTGCAGCCACTCTAGCCTGCCGACAGTAAATCTCCAAAGCAGGGGACACTGGTTTGTAGGTTGATTTTCTAAAGACTTTGTTTAAACCCCCCACCAGCTGTGCGAGCTTGAGTGTCGACTTAGCGATCTGCGCATTCCAGTTAAAATTCTCAGTTAAGGTAACGCCCAAATAAACAAAGGTTTTAACCCTTTCAAGAGGAATACCAAATAAAACTGGATTTGGGCGCACCCGCTTCGGGGGGTTGAAAATCATAAATTTTGTTTTCCCCAAATTGATTTCCAATCCCCTTAACTCGCAGAACTTCACAAAACCATTGAGTGTATTTTGAATGCCCGATGATGTTCTAGACAGCAACAAAGTGTTGTCTGCAAACATCAGAGCGGGCACTCGACCTGTAACCAGTTTCGGAGCATCATTGTTTACCACACAATTCAGATGGTCCACAAGACCATTAGTATAAAGGCTGAATAGTGTGGGAGCCAACACACACCCTTGGCGGACACCTTTTTGGACAGGAAATCGGTCAGTAAGGTCACCATATTTGCCACACCTTACCTGGGCAAAATTATTTTCATGGAGCCTAGATAAGACGGCCAGTAAATAGGGCGGAAGACCCAAATCTGCTAGGACCTGCCACAATTTAACTCATGGAACTAGATCAAAAGCTGCCCGCAGGTCCACAAACACAAGGTAGAGGCTGCCACCCTCCACCATAGCTGTTTTTCAGTGCAAGACCTGCAGGCGAAAAATCTGATCTAGAGTGGAGGTACCAGCCCTGAAACCTGCCTGGAATGTAGACAGAATCCCATTCTCCGCAATCCACCCCAGGACCCTGTCTAATAGAACCCTCCCCATTAGTTTTTGCGAGGTATCAATAAGACTAATGGGCCTATAGTTAGAGGGAGTTAACGGACAGCCCTTTTTTAGAATGGGCACGATTTCTGCTCCTAACCAAGTGGGGGGTACATCATCCCCCTGCAAGATATGATTAAAAAGAACAACCAGATAGGGAGGCCATATCTTTGGTTGTGCCCTAAACAGGTCTCCAGGCAATTTATCAAGGCCGGAAGCCTTATTAGGGAGCATTTTTCCTATCGCTGTTTGTACCTCAACCAGGGTAAAAAGTTCAGATGGAGCACAGCGTGCAGGAAGTGGCGGAAGTTCAGGAGTACCAACAGTCGGGCCATCATAATCGCACATACCGTATAAATCACCAAAGTGATTTTCCCAAATTGAGGAGGCAATATTGGGGCAGGAGCGTGGGATTGCCCACTGACTCCAGCTGCTACGATAGACCAAAATGATTTAGCATCGTTGCAACTAAGGGCAAAGCCCAACTCCTCCCACACTGCGGCCTCCCTTTCCTTCTTCGCATCGCTGATTGCCTTTTTATACAGAGAGCGATTTACCCTAATGGCTTCTCTGTCGTTAGTTTTTAAAACCAGCAACAGAGCCTTTTTGGCCGTTCGACAAGTCGTGTTAAACCACCCAACTGTTACATTCCGGAGCTGAACTACCCTCTTTACTGGGTACAAGATATCCTTTAGAGCAGCAACCAACCGGCCATGAATATCACTTGGGCTGCCCAAAGGGCCAACTCTCCCCATCTCTTCGATAAATGGTATAATGATCTCATAGAGTTCCGCAAGTTTACTGTTGGACATTTGGAATTCTGGCCACTTGACCCTCCTTCTGCAGTTTGTGATTATCAATGGGTCAGTGACTTGATTCTCATCCGGGGCAGGTTTTTTAAGTCCGAAACTCCCCGGTTTGAGAGTCAAGGCTAAGGCATTATGGTCACTGTCAAACCTCTCAATGACCACAAACTCATAAAGCCTATCCCAATGCTTTGCTTCAATAAAAATATAATCGATTATCGAAGTATGATTTAATCTATTAAACGTTGCTTTCCCAGGTCTATCTGGCTTCACCCTTCCATTGCATGCTCGTAGCGATGCAGCTAAGGAGAGCGACTGCAGTTGCAAGACAAGGGGAGTGCAGACCTTGACCAGAGGGGTCTGCAAGAATTAATCTTGCTGCAGCATTCTGCATTCGCTGGAGCTTCGATAAGAACTGGGACTGTAGCCCCACATATAGGGCATTGCCGTAATCCAGTCTGTAAAGTGCCAATGCTGTAACCAGCATCTTTAATGCATTGAAGGGGATAAAAGGGCATATTTTTCCAATCATTTTTAAAATATCCCAAAAAGTAGATGTAAGCATATTGATTTGACACTCAAATGTCAGTTTTTCATCAAATACAACCCCAAGGTTCCTGACCTTTGGGACTGGGGTAGGGCACTTGCCCAGATCAGCTGGCCACCATCTTGGAGACCAAAAGGAGGTGTTTGACCCTAATAGCAGAACTTCTGTTTTTTCGACGTTCAATTTAAGGCAGTTATTCTGCATATGAGATAGCATTATTTTTTTGAGAGACAGAGACAGAGACAGGGCATCATGGTAGCTGTAGTCATTTCAAAGACAACTTACCTACACTTAATGGTTAGTGGAACGTACCTGTGGCAAACATGAATTATAAATGGGCCAGACACTTACAATCTTACACACATATAGGTAAAGGGTTATTCGGTGTTGTAACACTTTTAGTCAGCATAATGTGGCATGTAATGGATATTGACACCTGTACTCTTAGATGAAAAATAATACATTCACACAAGGAATCTAAATCATGTGATACTGATAGTTTTTGGTTTCTATGCATTGAATATATGTGCAGAACATACTGACAAAAGATGAGCTGAGAAGAACCAGGACATTGAGTTTTATTGAGACTTTGCAAAGTGTAACTTAGCAGACTCCACTTCCCCAGATATTCCTGTCACACCTTCAGTATATATGATCTGCAGACCATCTCCTCCCAGGGCATGAACGGTGTTGGGGGCCTGGGAGAACCAACACCAGTCCTGTTGGCCTCCATGTGATGCTTGGAGGCCAGGGAAAGCACTCACCACCGCAGGTTGTTCCAACACTTCCTAATTTTCTCCTGTGTGTGCATGTTGTTTGCTACAGCATTCACTCTGTTAACTATTCTAGTCCACATTTGCCTTTTCTGGGATAGGTATGTATTTTGGACTTGGGCCCCAAACAATTGTGGCTCTACTCTTAGGATTTCATCCACCATGACTAACAGTTCTCCCTCAGTAAAACGTGCAAAAAATAAGATTAAATTAAATAATTGACCTAAAGGTTCTAAATGAAAGGAGATGAAGGGATAGGAGACAGGGAGAATGAACAAAAAACGTCACTTGACAGCAAGGCCACATGCAGCAAAAAGTCCTGCTGCAGAAGAATGGGAAAGGATCATGGTCTGAAATGGGGTGTGTTTTATAGTCTGATATGCAGGTTTTTCAATTTGTACACTGGACATCAGGTGTGTTGCACTAGCATCCATCCAATGGCCACAGTGATGGTGCATTATTGAGTGCATATCGCAACGGACCCCCTTCGTCTGGAAACCGCCACTAGTAGACCACTGGCACAACTGTGAAATCTAAACCTGCTCGACAGGAACACTCCATCTTGACTTGACATTGATGGTTGCAGCGAATGCGGCAGCAAACACTCTGTCAACATGGACGGCATGGCCGCCAGCGAAAGAGAGTTGACTCAACGGCGTACGATCGCCAAGATTTAAATTGGGCCTTTAGCCTTCATGCCCTGATGAAGTTTTACTGGCCTGCCCTCGTCCTGGTGGTGTTCACCGTAGCCATGTTGAAGCCCCCTCTAAGCCCAAGGATATTTTACATGTAGAGGGGAATCTGAAGCTCCTTCTTCTATTCACCATAAGTCCAGGGTAGTCTACTGATCTCAGTACCCAAAATTACAACTTATGTTTTTGAATATTTGCTGATCCCCTAATACCTCTCAGTAGAGATGAAACACGCTCAGTGCTTAATTCAAGCCGGTGGATGCCTGTGGGGCCCACAACGGTAACCACCGTTTTAAAATAACACAGCACTTATTTTTCGTAATCAGACATCGACTGTGAGCAAGAGAGGGTAAAAACACAAAAAGGGGAAAAAAGTAGCATGAGGAAGATGAATAAAACATTGCAAAGGGAGGAAGCAGGAACCTGTGCCAGTAAAAAGGGGACACAGAGTGTCTTTGCAGCCCTGGTATGCAATGTGCCAACATTTAAAAGCACAGGCTGCTAAGCGATCAACTACTGACAGCCATAGGAAGATGAGTGATGATTTTCCTGGTGACCACACTATTTTTAGGTAGAGCCCTGAGCCAGCGCGCAAGAGCTGCTCTGGGGTTGATCTGTGGTAGTAGACTACAGTGGAGAAGCCACGCCCACTCCCCAGATCACTTTTTCATTGGCTTGTGCATTTGTCCTTTCTAAATGCTGCCTTCCGATTGGTTTATAGGCCGTTAGTCCCTTCTTATGACGGCCATGTCGTCATTTGTATCCTTCAATGGTTACTGGCCCCTTTACTCCGTGTTGCATGAGCATTATTTCTTACTGTGCCCCCCCTCCCTCTGTCCGTGCCTTCTCTCCTGCCACCCTACTCCCATTATTCATGCCTTCCCACTGCCAAAATGGAGATTTATGCATTGATTCGCATTATATTGGATTGTTCTCTGGGGCGTTTTGGTATGCGGATTAACTGTGTCCATGTTCTGTTGTATGGCTGTCACGTTTGTCTGAATTAGACCGCTTTCTTATTCATGGTCAAAACACGGGTGCTCCCCAGTATAATATAACTACAGAACCACTTCTCAAGGGGGTATACGCATTTTAACATACTTGGTTTCCCTTCCGGTGAGCTGACGTTTGTACTCACCGTGTATACACGAAGCTGCTGCCGCACCAACAACGCTAATTCGCTGTGTCCCTTTATCAAGAGGTTTAACTACGTCCGTGTGTTCTAGCATGCTCACCTACTTCCGGATTGGTCTCATGCCAAATGCTTACAGCAGCATCCTGTTGACCAGAAAATGGATGTGAGTGGTTTTGAGTGTAGGAACAATGGCGCCACTTAAGGAGAGTACCATCTAAGGAGTACCCTGAGCAGTCTATATTAGTAACGGTGCTGAAAGGTGAGGAGCACCACTAGTCTCCCCATATAATCGGCATATGCCAATTGGCTGAACAAATAGTGTCCCCAGCACACGTAAACAACAGTTATATTGGTTAAATTAGCTCGCTGTGAGCATCAAGTGAAATAAAGTGCGATGATTCTTGAGATTTTCTTTCTTTTATTCCGCACTCGGATCGAAACAAGAGGCGACTGCTTATTCACGGACCACAATAGATCGGAAGAGTGGATTTTGAATATTGGGACATATTTGGATCCCAGTAACTGGATTAGTACGAACGTCGCCTTTACACTAGAACCCCCTTTGAGGGTTGGAATTATCACCGTAAATAAAATCCAACTAAAGAAGAACATAGGAAGAGTGGATTTTGAATATTGGGACATATTTGGATCCCAGTAACTGGATTAGTACGAACGTCGCCTTTACACTAGAACCCCCTTTGCGGGTTGGAATTATCACCGTAAATAAAATCCAACTAAAGAAGAACATAGCCTTGATAAAGTCGATGGTGTAATATCCTGTGCGACGAAACACGTGTTGGCTGTTGGATGAACAAAGGAATAAAAGAAAGAAAATCTCAAGAATCATCGCACTTTATTTCACTTGATGCTCACAGCGTGCCAATTTAACCAATATAACTGTTGTTTACGTGTGCTGGGGACACTATTTGTTCATCCTGTTGACAAGGCCAATTGGGATATAGCTTTTGCAGCCATCCCCCGGGGCTCTTAGTTTCGCTTTCGGTTAGAATGAAAGGGGTTGTAGGCGCGTTTCGTCATTTTATCGCACATCTGACTGTTCATGAAGTATTACGCTGCCCAGGCATGTCCGATAGTGATCTCAGATCACCGGGCCTCCTTTCCCCTGCCATCACAAAGCATTATTAAAAACTGAAGAATGTCCCTAAAATCGAATGAGCCATCGTGACAAGTTGGACTGGTCACATGTCGACATACCCCTTAATATCTCGTGCAGGATTAAAATCTAACGCATGAGGTCTTGTTCATCCCACAATATCCGAAACTGGGCATTCTTAAGTGTTCATGGCCTGTGGGCCTTTGGGGAGGAGGGGTGCATGTCTTCAGGACACGGCGAGATCTCTTCAGGCACCGAACAGGCACAAGGAAGTTTTTGGGAAGGCTTAGCGTTTCTTTACAATATGGATGCAGAGTGCTGCAGTGCCAGCGCCTGTACACACACTGACTTTTCTTTTTCCAAATGACGGGCTCCCTCCCCACTGTCAAACGCCCTCTATCTCTGAAACTGGTGGGCCAGCAATTGATTCAATGTAAAATTATTTCAGTAGGAAATTGAGAGGCGCAGCATAAGATTAGATTTTGACTATATGGGTTGTATTCCAGTGGCGCTATGCATGCTGTCAAATTGAAGCAGGGCCCAATACTAATTAATATTGGTGGTTTCTCTGCAGTTTTGGGAAGTAATCAGCGATGAGCATGGCATCGGCCACACAGGTACCTACCACAGAGACAGTGATCTTCAGCTGGAAAAAATAAACGTGTACTTCAATGGAGCATCAGGTATGTTTCAGCTGCGATGTCTGATCACTTGTGATGTGGCGCCATGGTGTTTGACGTTGGCTGAACTCCTGTGATTTGTTTTCATTCCTTGCGGTCTGATTTCCACAGGTGGTAAATATGTACCCAGGGCCATCCTCATCGATCTGGAGCCAGGCACTATGGACTCTGTGCGGTCAGGACCATTTGGACAGATCTTCAGATCAGAAAACTTTGTCTTTGGTCAGTATTTGAATGTTTTTTGCAATTGAGTAAATAGTTTAAGTGCAGAGTTCGCAACATTCCCACAAGCTCTATTTTTTCTATTTTCTATTTAGGGGGTTTTGTAAAGCGCTTGGTGACGCCCAGCGGTGTGTCCCCGCGCTGAGGAGCAGATACTTACTGGAACCTACAGAAGTGGAATACCTTACTGTTCGAATAGTGCAGTTTTAAGCTTGGCTCTAAAGATTAGTTCTGATGGTTCTAGTCGCAATGCTATGGGTAGTGTGTTCCATCTAGAAGCTGCAAGGTACCTAAAGGATCTTCCGCCCATCCGTGCTCTAGACACCTTGGGGATAGCCAGGAGTCCTGAGCCGGAAGATCTCAGGGAGCGGGACGGCTCATAAGACGTCAGCAGTCCTTTCAAAGGGAGAGGAGACCTCCCATTGATGATCCGATGGCACGTGCATAGTGCTTTGAATTCTACCCTGCTTCTGATCGGGAGCCAATGCAAAGACCAGAGGGCCGCTGAAGATGCGGCTCTTCTGGGTAGTCTAAGCACTAGTCGGGCAGCGGCATTCTGTAAGACCTGTAGGCGGCTCAAATTCTTCTCCAAGGTCCCTAAATAGAGAAGATTGCCATAGTCCATCTTTGATGTGACTAGTGCATGCACCAGGGTTTGACGGGCTCTTACAGGTAAAAACTTCAATGCTTTCCTGAGACTTTTGAGGGTCCCGAAGCATGATCCGACCACCCGATTGATCTGGGGGCCAAAGGTCAGGTCAGTATCGAACCAGATGCCCAAGTTCTTTGCTTTCTGGCACGGGATGGGTGTTGGACCTAGGCATGGTGGCCACCATGCCGACATCCATGCCGACCGGCCTCCCCCCATGACCAGCACCTCGGTCTTGCCTCCGTTAAGCTTGAGACAATTGGCGGACATCCAGGCAGCTAGATCTTGCATGCAAGCTCTGAAGATGTCTGCCGAAAGATCGGGTGCGCACGACAGGGAGATGACCAACTGCGTGTCGTCGGCATAAGACATAATTCGGAGGCTGTGACTCTCTACTAAGGTGGCAATCGGGGCAACATAGAGATTAAAAAGTGTTGGACTCAGGGACGAGCCCTGCGGCACCCCCTGGTCCAAAGCGATTCGCTCAGAGTAATGGTCACCTTGCCTCACTTGGAAGCCTCGGCCTGCAAGAAATGAATAAATCCATTTCAGCGCTGCCCCTCTCACCCCACCTTTGTTCAGACACTGTAGCAAGATGGAATGTGCTACTGTGTCGAACGCCGCGCTGAGGTCTAAGAGGATTAAAGCCATGGTTTGTCCCTCGTCAGCACCTTGCCTAAGGGTTTCGGTAGCCCTGAGAAGGGCAGACTCCGTGGAATGACGGGGCCGAAACCCAAATTGGGTAGGGTGAAGAAGGTTGCTTTCCTCCACATATTTCATTAGCTGTTTGTTTACCACCTTCTCCGCTACCTTAGAGAAATAAGGCAGCAGAGAAATGGGGCGTAAATTGTCCAGCTTCTCAAAGCTAATGTTGGGCTTCTTGCGGAGGGGAAGCACCACAGCCTGTTTCCAATCCTCAGGTATAGAACTGGATCGAAAGGAGACATCTAGCAGGTGCCTGATGTAGGGTTCAAGTGTCTCCAGACTGTCACTCAACCTTTTTGGGGATGCGGGATCTCGAGGGGAGCCAGATTTGACAGATCTGCAAATTTTAACTAAATCCTCCGGTAAGGGGATAGTAAAATGGATTAGCAGATTTTGATCGGCTTCATCTCCTGCTGAGTCTGCAGGCTCTTCCGCTACAGGTGGTATATCGGGAAAAGCAGAATAAATCTTAGAAACTTTGTCTCCGAAGTAGTTAGCAATGCGATTGCATGCTGCTACTGAGTGGTCTTCATCTTGAGTAAAGGTTTTTGGGGTGGATAGGGACTTATATATGCTGAACAGTTCCCTAGCGGAATTTTCTGCCCCGTGGATTCTGTCTGCATAGTATGTGGCTTTCTCTATCCGGATTTTGTTATGATAGGTTCGTCTCTTTATGAGATAGGCCTCTTTCATCCGGTCATCATATGCCACTCTCCATTATCTTTCTGCTCGTTTACAGTCCCTTTTGGCGCAGCGCAGCACCTCGCTGAACCAGGGAGCGGTTCTTTGTCTGTGGACACCTTTGGTTGACCGGCCCAATGGGGCTGTGCAGTCCAGAGCAGCCGTGATGCGGTCATTGAGCAATTTATTTGCCATTGCCACGTCATTGCCTCCTGGGGGCCCTTCCGCGGTAAGAGCCTTATTAAACTCTAGCAGGGAGAATCTTGCCCACCTACGTCGAGGGTAGTTGAGAGGGGTGGGAGCGCTAGCTTTATGCTTGGGCAAGTGAATAATGAATGGAACAAAAAAGTGATCTGTCCAGGGCAGGGGCACTGGGGGAGCAACTAAGACATCCGCCCAATTGGCAAATATAGGGTCTAGCAGATGCCCACGATTATGTGTTGGAAGCTGCCCCTTTAGGTCTAGCTGTAGGGTGTGAAGTTCTTCCCGGAACTCCACCGCTCCTTTGTCTAGTGAGTCTTGCAGGTGTATATTTAAGTCTCCCAACAACCAAAACTTGTCCCTCCTTATCGCTGTTTCTGTGACCCACTCTAAAAGATTGCCTTTAAATCCGGACATAGGTTCCGGTGAGCGATAAACTAGCAGACCCTTTACAGTCATGCTCCCGTCGATTGTTATGGTGAAAACACCCGCCTCACATCCTGCCAAATTAACTAGTTCTAGTTTGCAAGCCCATTGCTGTTTAAAGGCGATCGCAATTCCGCCTCCTCTGCCTACCGGTCTGTCCAGGCGCACCATCTGATAGTCATCTGGTAAGGCCTGAATGATATCGGGATCAGAGTTGGCATCAAGCCAAGTTTCTGTGTTTATGACAGCTAAGCGACCTCACATTAATGAGGCCGCAGGATAGCGAGGAATTGCTAGCCCTGGTGTCTGCTAGCGCTGTGCTGAAGCGGAATTGGCAGTGACTACACCCTTCATTCTCCCCTACCCTTACGCTGTGGTGACCAGGAGTGCACACATTAGAGGAAAAACTTACTAATTCACTCCTGCTCCAGGTAAATCTACAATCCGGGCCAGGGGTTGGGGCCCTGGGCCGTGTCCGGTCGCAGACGGGCGCAGACGGGCTTGGCTTAGGCACGGCTTCGGCGCGCATCCGGCGCGCCCGCTGCGCCAGCCCGCTGCGCCGTCTGGCCGGGATACACACTATATAGGGTGTGAGGAGGGTGGGAGGGCGGCCCGACTAGAGCGCACCCCAGCCCTACCTAAAATGGCGCCCACCGCCGCCAACAGCAAATCACACAAGACGGCTGGGCGAGGCAGAGAAAAGGAAAATCAGCGTGTTGGAGAGATGTTAGTGTGCCTAGATAAATTCCCCAGTTAAAATTCAATTTAGAAACCCCCAAGTAAAATTCATAAACGATCTCTATGCAGCTTTAAAACACAGTTTCGCTAGTAAATATGCCAGCAAGTAGGTTCCAGATAAAAACGCTCGCAGCCCTAGTGTCTCTCGCTAGGGAGAGCTCTAAATAGGCCTGTGCTTGCGTAGGTGAGCAGTCGTCTTAGACAGTGCATGCAAATAGCACCCTTAAAGAACCCGTTTTACCGAAAGCTGTGACCACTCCGCTATCTTGTACCCCGACACTGAGCTAATTGATAACTGCAGAGTACTTCACTTTATGCAGAGTGGCCCGGCAGCTGGGGGGCTTGGAGATGATGCTTCTGGTTGTCTAGTGGCATTGGCTGTCCCATGAAGCATGGTCACAGCTTCCTTTAAAACGGGTTCTTTAAGGGTGGTATTTGCATGCGCTGTTAAGACGACTGTTACCTACGCACGGAGATCGTCTATTAAAATTGTACTTGGTGTAAGTGTATTCAACATCAGAAAGTAGTCTATCTTGCAGAGGTGGTGCATCAAAGGAATGGGACTTAATACTGATTGAGCGATCCTACCTGGTATTTGTGGGTACATGTGCTTTGGCATGGTGTCTTGAACCTTTTCTGGTATATGCTACTTGGATTCTGAGAATAATCCCGAGCTGCTGATAGTGTTGTGCTAGTGACTCCATAATATAGGACTACGGTAGTGACCACCTTATTTAAGGTTGCTGTGCTGCATAGTTGAATACATTTAAGGTCCCAAAGGCGAGACAGATTGCATTGCAAATGCTTGTTTAATTAAAGTCCTGTGCACACGTTCAACAAAGTGTTTGCAATTGTTAAATAGCAAGATATATATTACAGATGAAATAATAACAACGGTTGACACCAGTAGGTTCTTTTGTGTGTGGTTTTTATGTATTTTTATTCAGACAGTATCATGAGTCAAAAAACCAGCCGACACATGTTTCATCACTGGGGCTTTCACCCGTGACTCCGCATCTCGGAGAGCGATACAAATTCCTGCAACAAATCACCAAGCTATTCGCAGGACGAATGTAGGATGGATGTACCCACCCGTTCTTTACTGTGGATAAGAATTCACGGGGAAGGGACTTACCCGTCCTTCCCCCCAACATCTTCACCAGCAAACCACCTGCTGCTTACTCTTGGAGCTTACCTGTTCGAACCGGGTTGGAATTATCACCGGCTCAGCGATAATACGTTTCTGTTATCCCTTCAGCCCTGAAGAGTCACGGGTGAAAGCCCCAGTGACGAAACATGTGTCGGCTGGTTTTTTGACTCATGATACTGTCTGAACAAAAATACATAAAAACCACACACCAAAGAACCTACTGGTGTCGACCGCTGTTATTATTTCATCTCAATATATATATCTTGCTACAATTGCAAACACTTTGTTGAACATGTGCACGGGACTTTGTTTGAACTTTACCTTGTGGGCCCGCGCCGTCAATTTGCAGGGGTTGTTTTTGGTTTCCCCATACCTAGTAGCACTGTAAATTATCTTGTACTTTTCCCAACCGTTCTGCATACTCTGGTGTGCGCCATTCTTTCTGTCCACTTAAAACCCCACGCAGAAGCAAATGCTTGTTGTGTTTTGTCTGTTGGCGCCAGCTAGCCATATCCAAAGACACTTTTGGTCGAAAGCAAGCCCTTTGCGCTTGTGGGCTTGCACGCCCCTCATTGAAGAGGCTTTACAGGTCCTTTTTGTTCAATAAAATCTGTGACAATATCCCCTTCTTTTGCAGCTACAAATCAGGTTAGTGATATGTGTTATTTGTTCTACAAATCAGGTTGCTGATATGTGTTATTTGTTCTACTTGTATATGTGTAAGCAGTAGAATTCAAAACCATAAACCCATGAACTTTCTACATATTCATTATTTTAGCAGGGTTTTGTGATCTCCTTTTGTTTTGGTAATATTGTGTGTTCCGATGTATTGATCTTTATTGGCAGCAGCAATATAAAACCCTCTGTAACCGTACCACCAACCTTCATAAACATTAGAGCTTTGCATAAATAACACAGAGGGGTATATTCACAAGAATGTGTGCCAATCCTCACCAAAAAATGTTACCGCAACTTACCACATCGCAGCCTATTGCAGGAAAATAACCCTTTTTTCAACGTGGGATTCACAAGGCGGCCCCATGCGATAGTTTGCGAAAACCGTGGCCAGTGCCCGCGATACAACCACCTCGACAGAGATAAAAACACAAACCCCAACATCAAAAAACCTGTGAGGGGCCAAAGCGCGAAGAGGAAATCAGCAATAAGCAGCACCAGGCCTGCAACACACACCTGGCAGGCGGAAAAAATCACCATAAAAGTAGAAAAAACACCCAAACACAAACTGACCAGCACCCAAGCACCATGGAGGCAGCCGGAGCAGGCGCAGAGGATGAGCGCAACCCCACAAGCACTCCAGACGACCAGCCTAGGACCTCGGGACAGGGAAGGGCAAGTACAAGAAGAAGAGGAAGACGAAGTTCAGTCCACAGGCGAACAGCTTCATAGTCACGGAGGTGATGGAACACCATCAACAACTGTTCGTCACCTCCAACTTGTCATTGGGCACCAAAAATAGAATATGGCGGGACATCGTGGACATGGTGAATGCCATCGGAGAGCACAAGAGGACAATCAACGACGTCAAGAGGCGATGGAATGATATCAAGCGAAAGACCAAGGAGAAACTTGCAGCCAAACTGAAGGCAGCAATGCAGACTGGAGGTGGGGGCCCAGCACCAGAGCTCGTGCTGGATGACATGGAGGAGCTGGTGTCGACAGTCATCAGTGTGGCTACTGTGGCCAGAGTCATGGGACCGGACACTGCTCGACAGGACACAACACAGCCGCAACAGGGTGAGTGACCACCAGGTACTCGGGGGATGGGTGGAGATGGCCAAGATGCCACACATGCACAATCAAGCACAGCACAGTGCACACCCTCAATGACTCTGGGTCATCGTCCAGATCTATAGACTGTCACAATGCACAATGCCATGTTGTCTGAATGTTAACATGTACCATGCAGCTACAGACATGTGGACACATTGCAATACACCATATCCTCTTCACATTGCAGGGTCACTGTCAACACCCCCTGCAGAGCAGTCCCAGCCACTCCTCACTGATGATGAGGACAATCCCAGCATAGACGCACAAGCCCTCCTAGACATCATTGACATCATCCGCGACTCACCTCCAGGATCAGGGCAGCCGAGCTGCATCGAGGAGACCCCACCCAAACCACCCAGCAGGAGGCACCCATGGCCCGGCAGTCTCCCAAGACCCCAGGAACAACACATGGCCTTCCAACGCCATGTGCTGGAGGGCCAGAGGGAGACGGCTGATCAGGTGCGGATGGGGTTCGACCTCATGGCTACCAAACTGGACGCCATCCATGTGTGTCTAGGCCCGTTCCATGGTCTCCAACGAGCCCTGACTGACATCGCTGGAGTCCAGATGCCAAGAGAAGAACACCTGTCCGCTCAGAGGGGATCCAGGGATACCAGCCGTGAGCTGGCACACATGCGGAGGCTCATGGAGGACATGGTGCGGATGGAGGCGGAAAGGATAGCAGCCACTGCTGCACACCAGCGAAATGTATCTGGGATCTACGATGCCCTGCAGATACTCGTCATGGCATTGCTGCCACAAGGAGTGGCGATGATGAAAGCTACTGGCCCCACACCAGCCACATCTCCGCCCCCTGGTGTGCCATTGCTTCACAGTGCAGCAGACGCATCTACTCCGGCACCTGATGTGTCAGTGGCACACAGTGCCTCAGCCGGTACTGCAACACCCACAGGTGGGTCAGAGCACACATCCGGGGATGAGGACGTGGATGGGTTTGTGATCGGGAGGCACTAGCATTCATTTCCACCATCTGGCCTGTTTCTACTTGGTGCCGTACATGGCTCGATGACCTTCCACTGACCCCCGATACACTCCGATGCACTCACCTTGGACAGGGACATGGACTGCCATATTCTGTTTGATGACCAATGACACGGCGATCAGACTGCGGACTGTACCCTTCCTTTTCCGCAGTAATTGTCATCCCTGGATGGACCCACAGGCCCATATTGTGTAGTGTGCTCGGCATTGCCCTGTACCGTTCCAGCTGCAGAACTGCACTGGATGTGCAATAAACATCCAGTGATGCACTGCTGTGTTCTGTCTTTCATCATTCATGTATGAATGTGTGGATGAATGTAGGGACAGTGATTTCCCTTGCGTCAATTATGCTCATCCAGTGGGATGCCAGTCAGAGGGTGCTACATTGAATATTGTGTCCCAGGTGCCATGGACACTACAACAGGGACACCCGCATCAGTCACTTCCATGTCCGGACATGGACTGAACCACGCCCAGAGCCCACGAGTCATGTTGCAAGCCCTGCGCTGGTCCGGCGTATGGCAGGCCACACCACTCCGCATACCTGCTGAGGAGGGCCCTCATTGCTACCTATTGCAGGCGTACTCGCTGGTGGTGTTGAGGGATAAAAAAAGTAGATTTTCCATATATAAGGAGTATCGGACCTATATTATGTTAGCATGATGCATCTATACGTACACTTTCTGTTTGATATATATACATTTGCTTGGAGGAAACTCGGTTATTTCCTTCCTGTATATCTATTGCTATAAGAGTAGGCCGAGAACCATACAGACACCATCTTCTGATCCTATGCTCGAGAAAGGGCCGTGATCACGTGTTGATCACGAGCAGTTGTCAGGCCCCAGCTCATTTGAGTTACTGGAAGCAGCTGAAGGTAGGCTGTTTACTCGACTGTTCTAAGACTCAAGGTCGCATCTGGCTTTGGGGGCGATAAGCGCATTCCTGGAGGCGCCGTGTCTACACTCCCAGGCACCAGGACGAAAGGGAGTCACCCCTCCTGACCTCATCAGTAATAGATAGTCGAAGCCTTTGTACTGGTCTGATGTGTGCTATATATGGTCCTTTCCTGGAGCTCGAGGGCCAACTGGTGTTTTTCCTTTTATAGTGATTGAATGTGTTAAACCCAAAAGTACATAACCTCATGTTTGAATACGAGCCAACAGTCTTCTCGGCGCACCTGATGGGTGAGGTTCGGAGAGGCTCCTAATAAACGATTGAACTTTCTTCACTGCCAACTGACTGATTATTTGGTAATGGTATTGGGACTATTGGTATGTATAGTCCTTTAGTTTATTTTATGGTACATCAGTTGGCGACTCCGCCGGGACTCTGTGACTGGGTCGTCCTCCCCGTAAACGGGTGGTAAGGACAAGGGGTAATTCTGGTCGAGCGGGTGGACGGAAAAAGGATCCTTTGAAAATGTTGCCATTTTTGGTATGAACTTACTCCACTCTCACCATCAGAGTATCCCCAGCTGCTAGTGACCCTTCACTGGAGTCATACGGGCGTAACCTGGGAACTGACCGTGTTGGTCTTCAGGAGTTGGCAGTGGAGAATACGCAATTGTACCTGTGTGCACCAGGTGATTGGAATTGTTTTGATGTTTTAGGTATGCACTGTTGAGTGTTAACTGTGTAAGTATTTGGTGGTCAGTGTACCACGGAGAATTTGGGGGTCTGACGGGGTAGCATTATGGTGGCTGCACGTATAGATGCTCCACGGACCTTTTTGTGAATAATAGAGACATCGATCGGACGCCCAGCGTGGCACGTGTGGTGTGCGCCCAGCCGGTCTGCTCTCGGAAAAGCCTGTGGCTGTACCTGGGTAGCCTTGGGAACACATCTGAAGCGGTGCTAATGCAGTGGGCTTAGTCAGAATAGTCCCAAGAGTGAACCAGGAAGGCTGCGGGATGGTCTGTAGGTCGGTCTGTGGTTATACCTGTCTGACAGTCTCTTGGTAGTCTTTGGACTGCTTGATTTTGGTATCTGTCGGTCTTGGAATCTGAATTTGATTGATTCTCCACAAACAGGAGTCGACGGGCTCTGTTCTTTGTTTGAAGTGACGTTATTTTTTAATATCTTTTTATGTATATATCGATATATATATATATACAAATGTTTTGTGTATATCTAAATGAGCGCGAGGTTGTATGTTTGTGAATGTTTGAACATGGCCATGTTTGGAAGTTTATTTTTATGATCGAATGAGGAACGCATGACGACAATAACCATGCCGTGTTTTAGCAAATTGAGTTGTTTTGGGTGTTGCTGCTCTAATGATAAGCGTTTGGCTGAAAGTCAACCTGCCCCGCCTGAGGGCAGCCCAAGTTATGATATGTACGTAAAGTATGGTATTACACCTCTCTTGTTTAATACATTATGGCATAAATATACTAAAGATAATGTGGAATTGCAATGACCCTTAACCTAGTCTTTTGATGAAAAAAAGATAAATTGGTTGCAGGATCAATTATTTTCTAAACGTAATGGACAGGCAATGTTCGACTCCCTAAGCTTGTGGCAGAAGGAAGCAAACCGTTGACGTATGCGGGAGGAGACAGTATGTAGGATGAAAGGAAATCAGACGATTACGCAGAAAGCTATAGCTTATGATAAAGCACAAACTGAAAAAGGGATTGTTAGACCTGGCACCTTGGCGTGAGTTTCCCTTCCACTTTTTGATGGTGTGCCTCGACTGTTTTGCTGGTGTTGTCCGCTCAGGGCACTGCGCCACGGCTAATCCGTGCCGCAGTGCAAGTGCTCCCTAGATAAAGTGTACCTGTAATTGATGTCCATGATTGGTTTATTGGATTCACTGTCAGTCCCCAGTAAAGTGCACCAGGGGTGCCAGGGCTCGTGAATGCCAATGCCGCTGGTGGGCTTGCAGCGCTGGTTGCGCCACCCACGGAAGCGGCCTTGTAAAATGTGTCTAGGGCCTGCCACCGCAGACCCTGTGCGCGGTCCGGGACCGTCGCGCTGACTGCGCAAGTGCCCCCACTTGCCAGTCCCTAAACCTTCCCTTACCTACATATTAGCCACCCCTCTGGTAGGCCCAAGGGCAGGGTGCATTGTAGGCATAAGGTAAGACATGCCCTGGTGTGTGTGGCATGTCTTAGTAGTGAATTACAGCCCTTGTCGTTTTTCACTATTGAAGGCTACCTGCTCTCCATAGGCCAGAATGGGCTGCTGGGATCACGCCAACGCTGTGACCCCAGTGGACTCAGAGAGCATGGTAGAGTGTCAAGTTTAGTATGCCTGAACTCAGGATGATAAAATACTTCTTGTAGTCAAGTTTATTTTAATATCCTGGGTTTGTAAATACTACTTTTAGAAAGTTAGTATTTACTGACCTGACCATCTCAGTCCGCCTCTGCTGTGTGTGTGTGTTCTGCCCAGCAACCGTAAGGAGCAGGGTGGGGGGATCCCCAGAGACAGGTTGGCTGCCAGGTGGTGGGTAGAGAGATTACACCTGGATGGGTGGGAGGAGTACACCTTGACTCTTGAATAGACCTGTGCTCTGCCACCACAAAACCGACGCCACCCCCTGTGGGGCGGCTGATGTCTCTGCCCTGCTGCTGAAAGGAAAGAGCAGAGTCACCATAACAAAGTGCTCCAGAACTGGACTGAGCCAGGCCCAGGCCCCCTGGCGCTAAAGAACAAAAGAACCATGGTATAAAAGTAGGAGCCTGGCTCCTAAGAAATCAGAATCCTGTTTTACCACAAAGAACCTCTGCCCGACTAGAAGGAGAAGAAGACGCTGGAGGAGCTGGCCTGCTGCTTGCCTTGCTGAGAAAGGAGAGGAAGAGACTTACTGAAAAGACTTTGCTACTTTGTGCTTGAACATTCTCCAAGGGCTTGATCTGAGCTTGCCCCCTGAACTGAACCCCAGGAACAGTGGGTTCTCTGTGCTTCTTGCTCGTCCTCCAATTCGAGCCGTGTGTGCATCCCGCTGGAAAAGAGACTGCGCCCCTCATCGCCCCTCCTAGGGCCGTGACACTCAGGAGCTCGCCTGCCGCAATCCCGTGAGAGCCCCGCTCCGTCCGGAGCCGCTCTCTGTCCCCGGGCCAGGCCGCCTGCACCCCTGTCACCACCTGCCATTGGAGTGCGCTGAACGCGCTATCACCCCTCCTGCCGGAAGCCGTCCGACGACTGTGATCTACGCCGGGTCATCCAGCTGCACTGACTGTGCCCTGTGACCCCGCTTCGCTATCCCCGGACATCTCAGGCCGCGCCGCCCCCGCTGTGGAGACCCTCCTGCACCGCCGTGCTAAAGGGTCGCTGGCCGCGCCTGCCTACGTGCCCACACCTGCTGATTGAGGACCCAAGAACACTTCCCAAGCTGAGAGTCGCACCGACCTGTGCCGACTCTCCTAATCACGAAAGAAGTCCAGTATCGGGCTCGGGGCCCGCAACGCCTTATTTCCCCGTTCGCAGGAACCGATCTCTGTGAGTACTGGAACTACGAGTAAAGAGACTACGAAGTATCCATTTGAAACTACGAACCAAGAACATTTGCCTGCTGTATAACCTGGTGGCCTAGCGACAACGTTATTGGTCTTGTAATAAGTCTGCTGAGATATATATACCTTATTTTTACATAAAGAATCGTATTTTTATATATATCCAAGTCTGGTGTCCGTTTCTGGGGGGATTGATGTATTTACTGTGTGTACGATTGTAAGTGCTTAACCAACAACGCCTGAGGAATCGCCTTGGCTGCTCACGCCACGCACCTAGAGGGTGAGCAAGGGTCATTCGCGAGGGGTTATCCTGCGCCCTGACGTGGAGGAGAGGGTTCCTGCTTGAAACAAGGGCAACCTTGCGCCAACCAGAGATCCCCGACTCTAACATTGGTGGCAGCGGTTGGGATTTCGGATTTGCACTTGTAATTTGCATACAGTGAATTATTAATCACCAGATAGTGAGAGCAGACCAAATAACGCAGCCACAGGTTTGTAATTGTTGAACTTTGTTGAGACATCTGCCATTACTGCAACCATGCCTGGCTCACACTCCGCTGGGAGAGCACTCTCTGTGATTTCTGGAATCGATGAGGTGGATTGGGAGAGACTGGAAGGCTACACGATGGAGCAATTGAAAGGCTACAGTGTACAATTCAGAGTCCCCCATGCTGGATGCAAGAGGAAGCCCCAGTACACCAAGGCGTTGAGAGCCTGGAAGGAGTCACGAGACCTACGGAATGCGGGGGACATCGTTCCACCCGACAACCTTGAGGAGCCCAGCAGAGTCCGGTCGCCAGAGGAGTTGGCAGACCGGGCAGCAGACAGGGCGCATGCAATGGAGATGGCAAAGTTGGCAGGACAGATGGAAATGGAAAAGCAGAAGTTGGCCCTGGAGGCACAACAACGCCAAATGGATCATGATATCAGATTGAAGGAGTTGGAGCTAAAGGCGAAAAGTTTGGACACCGCTCCTTCTGGTGGCAGCACTCCACCAGCGCAGGTAGAGTCCAAGGTGTACATCCCCAAAGATGTAGTAAAGGAGTATTTCAGAAAGGATGACATAGGGCAGTGGTTTAGGGCCTACGAGGTGGCCATGTCCTCACACCGGGTCCCTGAGAAAGACTGGGGAGCGGGGTTGTGGGGAAGGTTCCTTGCTGAAGGGCATGACACACTGTTAGATTTACCCTTAGATCTCCAAACCTCATACCCCCATATGAAGGAAGCTTTAATGACCAGGTATGGGTTAACTCCGGAGCTATATAGACAGCGGTTCAGGGAGACGAAGAAGATCCCTGAGAGTACGTATGTGGAGTATGTGACCTTTTTCTGCAGAGCGCTGGATGGTTGGGTGAAGGGTAGCAAAGTGAATGATTATCAAGGGCTGCTTGATTTAATTGCATGGGAGCACTTGTCCAGTCAATGTTTTCCTGAGCTACGCCAGCACCTGATTGATAGCAAGCTGTCCAACCCGAGGAAGCTTGCTGAGGAGGCGGACCGCTGGCTCAGCACCAGGGTCCACAAGGGTCAAGTGGGAGACTCCGCCAAAGGTGGGCAGGGTCCCCAGCAGAAGAGTGGGGGGGACAAGGGTAAACAGAAGGGGTTCCAAAAAGGCCCCCAAAGTAATTCCCAAGGGAACCAGCAGAAGGGTTCTCAGCCTCCCCCACCCCCGCAGCAGAACGGGGCCCCGACAGGTAGACCTGTTCCAAAGGGGCCCTTCAATTGTTATAAGTGTGGTGATCCGGGTCACATTGCCTCTGATCCTAAGTGTCGCCTGTTTGGTAAGACCGCACCCACTGGTGCTCCACCCCGGCAAGTAGCTAGTGTTAACTTTGGGGAGGAAGTAGCAGTCCAGGAGGGTGGGGGTCCCGGGCAGATGACCCTAGTCTCGCTAGGAGACAGTGAGATGGTCCCTGTAACCTACCTGCCCTCTAACACTAAGAAATATGGGCAGGTGGTGACCATCAATGGAAAGAAGGTTGAGGCTCTTAGAGATACAGGAGCCAGCGTGACCTCGGTGAGGCAACACCTGGTGTCTCAAGAGCAAATTGTACCCAATGCCTACTGTAGGGTTGTCAATGCTGACAACATAGAGAGTCGTTGTCCAATGGCTCAAGTTCCCTTTGAGTGGGGGGAGGTCTCTGGTACTCTACAAGTCGCTGTGAGAACTGACATGCCTGTAGACTGTCTGCTAGGGAACGACCTGGAGAGTTCCCCTTGGGAAAAGGTGGAGAAGACCACGCATCTGAGGATGGTGGGTCTACCCGACTGGGCGTGCGTGACCACCCGGTCCATGGCAGCCAGTAGGGGTGTTGAGAGGGTCCTGGAGCCTGAGGGAGAGGTCCAGGAACCGGCCTTAGGGAGAAGGCGCAGGAGGCGCGGGAAACCGGCCCCCGAAGTTCCCACGGCCCAGGAGGAAGTAGACCCTGAGGGGGATACTCTGGAGCCTACCGGGGAACAGATTGCCGAACTGGGAGATCTGCCTGAGCTGACCCATTGGCAGCAAGAAGGAGGTCCCTCCAGGGAGGAATTCTGCAGGGAGCAGAAAGAATGCCCTTCTCTCGTAGGTATGCGGCAACAGGCTGCAGACCAGGCCAATGGTGTTCAGGCCAAAACACACTACGTGTACTGGGAGAATGACCTCCTGTATTCCGAGCCTAAGGCTGCTGAACCTGGGTCAGCCCGTGTGCTGGTGGTACCCCAGAAGTTCAGAACCTTCCTACTGGGGCTGGCTCACGATGTGCCTTTAGCAGGACATTTGGGGATGGACAAGACCTATGACAGGCTTGTCACCCACTTTTACTGGCCCCAAATGCATAAGAATTCAGATTCCTACTGCAGAACCTGTCAGACTTGCCAGGCAAGTGGTAAGAGCGGAGGGAAGCATAAGGCTCCTCTGCAACCTTTCCCTGTGGTCGGTACGCCATTCCAACGAGTGGGTATTGATATTGTGGGGCCTCTGGACCCCAAGACAGCCCTGGGCAACAGGTTCATCCTGGTCTTGGTGGACCATGCCACCCGGTACCCTGAAGCCATCCCTCTGAGGACAGTGACGGCCCCCGTGGTGGGACGGGCACTGATGGGAATTTTCTCCCGAGTGGGATTCCCTCTAGAGGTGGTGAGCGACAGGGGGACCAATTTCATATATGAAATCCCTGTGGAAGGAGTGTGGGGTAACTTACAAGTTCACCACTCCTTACCATCCCCAAGGAAATGGGTTGGTTGAGAGATTCAACCGAACCCTCAAAGGCTTGATCATGGGCCTGGACGGTCCAATGAGGCGTAAGTGGGACGTCCTCTTGCCATGCCTGCTCTTCGCTTACCGAGAGGTGCCACAGAAGTCTCTAGGGTTCAGCCCCTTTGAGCTTCTGTATGGTCACCCGGTAAGAGGACCTCTGAGTTTGGTAAAGGAAGGCTGGGAGCAATCTCCCAGGAAACCTCCCCAGAATGTATATAGTTACATGCTGGCCTTCCGAAACCAGACTCGGCGTTTCAGGCAACTTGCTGAGGCAAATCTGGAAGCCAGCCAGGAGGAGATGAAGCGGTGGTACGACCGGAATGCCACTCTGGTAGAGCTTCAACCTGGACAAAAGGTGTGGGTCTTGGCCCCAGTGGAGCCTTGTGCACTTCAGGATAAGTGGACAGGTCCATTTGAGGTTGTGGAGCGCAAAAGTCCTATCACCTACTTGGTGGACATGCAGACTCCCAGGAACCCTTTGAGGGTCCTACATGTTAACCGCCTTAAGCCCCACTTAGAGAGGACCGAAGTGGGCATGCTGCTGGCCACTGATGATGGAATGGAAGAGGAGACCGAGCCTCTTCCTGACCTCTTAGTGGCCTCTGAGAAAGATGGGTCAGTGGATGGAGTTAACCTCTCACCCACCCTGACGCCCGAACAACAGGAAGATTGCCGCCACTTGCTGGGACAATTTTCCGACCGATTCTCCCTGGTTCCTGGTGTCACAGATTGGTGCGTCCATGATGTGGACACCGGAGACAGCTTACCTGTGAAGCACAAGGCTTACAGGGTAACTGACAGGGTCAGAGCTTGCATTAAGGAGGAGGTCTCCAAAATGCTTGCGCTAGGGGTGGTTGAGTCCTCCAGCAGTCCTTAGTCCAGCCCCGTGGTCTTGGTCCCCAAAGCTGCTGCGCCGGGAGCCACACCTGAACTCCGGTTCTGTGTGGACTACAGAGGACTCAATTCAGTCACGAAGACTGACGCGCACCCCATCCCCAGAGCTGATGAGCTCATTGATCGGCTGGGGGCTGCCCGGTTCCTCAGTACGTTTGATTTAACGTCTGGGTACTGGCAGATCGCCTTGACCGATGGGGCCAAAGAGAGGTCCGCATTCTCTACACCAGATGGGCACTTCCAGTTCCGAGTCATGCCATTTGGGATGAAGAATGCCCCTGCAACCTTTCAGAGGTTGGTCAACCAGGTACTGGTTGGGCTGGATGCGTTCAGTGCCGCCTACCTGGATGACATCGCAGTGTTCAGTGCCACCTGGCCTGAACACCTGCGCCACCTCTGGGAAGTGTTGATGGCGCTGCGCCGAGCAGGCCTCACGATCAAGGCAAGCAAGTGCCAGATCGGGCAGGGTTCCGTGGTGTACTTGGGACACCAAGTGGGGAGTGGCAAGGTGGCACCCTTGCAACCCAAAATTGAAACCATCCTGGCTTGGGAACCCCCCAAGACGCAGACCGCAGTGAGGGCCTTCCTGGGGCTCACTGGGTACTACAGGAGGTTTGTCAAGGGCTATGGAACGATCGTTGCCCCCTTGACAGAGCTGACTTCGAAGAAGCAGCCCAGGAACGTGATTTGGACTGACACCTGTCAGAAAGCTTTCGACACCCTGAAGACTGCCATGTGCACGGCGCCCGTGCTCTTGGCCCCTGACTTCTCCAAGGAATTCCTAGTACAGACAGACGCTTCAGAGCATGGTGTAGGGGCTGTTCTCTCACAGATGACTGAGGAGGGCTGGGACCAACCCGTAGCCTTCATCAGTAGGAGGTTACTTCCACGGGAAAGTAGGTGGAGTGCAATTGAGCGAGAAGCATTCGCTGTGGTCTGGGCGCTGAAGAAGCTAAGACCCTACTTGTTTGGGTCTCACTTCCGGGTTCAGACGGACCACAGGCCCCTCAGATGGTTGATGCAAATGAGGGGTGAAAACCCGAAGCTGTTGAGGTGGTCCATCTCCCTACAGGGTATGGACTTCACGGTGGAACACCGTCCTGGTACAGATCACGCCAACGCTGACGGTCTGTCCAGGTATTTCCGCCTTAGTGACGAGGAACCCCCTGGGCAAGGGTAGTTCTCCCCACATTTCAGCTGGAGGGGACACGTGTTAGACCTGGCACCTTGGCGTGAGTTTCCCTTCCACTTTTTGATGGTGTGCCTCGACTGTTTTGCTGGTGTTGTCCGCTCAGGGCACTGCGCCACGGCTAATCCGTGCCGCAGTGCAAGTGCTCCCTAGATAAAGTGTACCTGTAATTGATGTCCATGATTGGTTTATTGGATTCACTGTCAGTCCCCAGTAAAGTGCACCAGGGGTGCCAGGGCTCGTGAATGCCAATGCCGCTGGTGGGCTTGCAGCGCTGGTTGCGCCACCCACGGAAGCGGCCTTGTAAAATGTGTCTAGGGCCTGCCACCGCAGACCCTGTGCGCGGTCCGGGACCGTCGCGCTGACTGCGCAAGTGCCCCCACTTGCCAGTCCCTAAACCTTCCCTTACCTACATATTAGCCACCCCTCTGGTAGGCCCAAGGGCAGGGTGCATTGTAGGCATAAGGTAAGACATGCCCTGGTGTGTGTGGCATGTCTTAGTAGTGAATTACAGCCCTTGTCGTTTTTCACTATTGAAGGCTACCTGCTCTCCATAGGCCAGAATGGGCTGCTGGGATCACGCCAACGCTGTGACCCCAGTGGACTCAGAGAGCATGGTAGAGTGTCAAGTTTAGTATGCCTGAACTCAGGATGATAAAATACTTCTTGTAGTCAAGTTTATTTTAATATCCTGGGTTTGTAAATACTACTTTTAGAAAGTTAGTATTTACTGACCTGACCATCTCAGTCCGCCTCTGCTGTGTGTGTGTGTTCTGCCCAGCAACCGTAAGGAGCAGGGTGGGGGGATCCCCAGAGACAGGTTGGCTGCCAGGTGGTGGGTAGAGAGATTACACCTGGATGGGTGGGAGGAGTACACCTTGACTCTTGAATAGACCTGTGCTCTGCCACCACAAAGCCGGCGCCACCCCCTGTGGGGCGGCTGATGTCTCTGCCCTGCTGCTGAAAGGAAAGAGCAGAGTCACCATAACAAAGTGCTCCAGAACTGGACTGAGCCAGGCCCAGGCCCCCTGGCGCTAAAGAACAAAAGAACCATGGTATAAAAGTAGGAGCCTGGCTCCTAAGAAATCAGAATCCTGTTTTACCACAAAGAACCTCTGCCCGACTAGAAGGAGAAGAAGACGCTGGAGGAGCTGGCCTGCTGCTTGCCTTGCTGAGAAAGGAGAGGAAGAGACTTACTGAAAAGACTTTGCTACTTTGTGCTTGAACATTCTCCAAGGGCTTGATCTGAGCTTGCCCCCTGAACTGAACCCCAGGAACAGTGGGTTCTCTGTGCTTCTTGCTCGTCCTCCAATTCGAGCCGTGTGTGCATCCCGCTGGAAAAGAGACTGCGCCCCTCATCGCCCCTCCTAGGGCCGTGACACTCAGGAGCTCGCCTGCCGCAATCCCGTGAGAGCCCCGCTCCGTCCGGAGCCGCTCTCTGTCCCCGGGCCAGGCCGCCTGCACCCCTGTCACCGCCTGCCATTGGAGTGCGCTGAACGCGCTATCACCCCTCCTGCCGGAAGCCGTCCGACGACTGTGATCTACGCCGGGTCATCCAGCTGCACTGACTGTGCCCTGTGACCCCGCTTCGCTATCCCCGGACATCTCAGGCCGCGCCGCCCCCGCTGTGGAGACCCTCCTGCACCGCCGTGCTAAAGGGTCGCTGGCCGCGCCTGCCTACGTGCCCACACCTGCTGATTGAGGACCCAAGAACACTTCCCAAGCTGAGAGTCGCACCGACCTGTGCCGACTCTCCTAATCACGAAAGAAGTCCAGTATCGGGCTCGGGGCCCGCAACGCCTTATTTCCCCGTTCGCAGGAACCGATCTCTGTGAGTACTGGAACTACGAGTAAAGAGACTACGAAGTATCCATTTGAAACTACGAACCAAGAACATTTGCCTGCTGTATAACCTGGTGGCCTAGCGACAACGTTATTGGTCTTGTAATAAGTCTGCTGAGATATATATACCTTATTTTTACATAAAGAATCGTATTTTTATATATATCCAAGTCTGGTGTCCGTTTCTGGGGGGATTGATGTATTTACTGTGTGTACGATTGTAAGTGCTTAACCAACAACGCCTGAGGAATCGCCTTGGCTGCTCACGCCACGCACCTAGAGGGTGAGCAAGGGTCATTCGCGAGGGGTTATCCTGCGCCCTGACGTGGAGGAGAGGGTTCCTGCTTGAAACAAGGGCAACCTTGCGCCAACCAGAGATCCCCGACTCTAACAGGGATTGATTGTGTAGACAGACAATTTAGATTGCAAGTGGATAAGACCTATGTGGCTAGGACTGAAGCGGGAGATGAGATAGAGGATTTATTGGACACTCGTCCACATCCACCTTATGCTCCACAGCGTATATATCCCATTGCTCCCCCGACTCTAGTACAAGCCCCTTTAGCTTCCGCTCCTGTTGTTTTCTCATCCCTTGCCTCTCCGGGAACGTCCTCTGTTTTGTCTCCCTCTGAGACGGCTACTTTATGGTCTGTTACCCTGCCGTCTTCCGTTATGTCCACAGCTGTTTTGTCTCCCCCCACCCCTGTGTGGGCTTCCCTTTCCGCGAGCACGACCCCATCTCCAGCTGTTTCGACTCCATTTCGTGCTCCGGGGGAATTTGGCGCACGGAAGTTGTTTACCCGTTCGGCTGTAGGACAGGATGAGAAACAGATGATTGAGGATCAGTCATCCCAGTGATGCGACAGCCTATTTACACTATAACTGATATATGGAGCACTCTTCGAGACTCTGAACCTGTTATGCACCAACATGCTTTGAAACACATGGCTGCACGTATTATTACTCTTTGGGAACAGTGTTTTCCAGGAGGGATGGCCCCCCAAGTGATGTATGACATCCGGGACAGGGCTCATAAGTCTTAACTGAGCCCAGATGAAGTGTATAGAAATGTGGAGGTTTTATTAAATTATCGAGAACGGATGCATCAAAAGTGTCCCTTGTGGGACACTCAGCATCCTATACGAGAAGTTCATCCTATGTTTCATCCTGAAATGCCGGAATTAAAGGATGACCACGGCGTGGTGACTAGACCTCGTGTAGAGGCTCGAGTGCAGGAGCAATGGATTTACACTCCCTGGAAGAGGAGTGAAGTCCTCTCGCTAAAATCACAATTACCCGACCCTCGTAAGAATCCCACTGCTTATTATAAAAAACTCACAGAAGCGGCCTCATCGGCCGTCATGACCTTAGCTGACATAGAGCTATTTTTTTAATTGCTAGTTCCCGTTGACGTATGGCGTCAGGTGCATGATCAGGACCATGTTCAAGAATTAGGCGGAGCATGGGACCAGATAAAAGATTGGGACAAGGATTTTAAGCCTGGAAATAAGCCGAACGCTGAATTATTGGCATTACCTGGCCAAATTATCACTTACATGCATTCCTTAATTCCGCCTTGTAAGGTGGATTGGAATAAATTGACTGCATGTAACCAGAAGAAAGATGAAAGTGGTTCTGATTTTTTCACTAGATTTGAAGGCGTATTCATTGATTTTAGTGGACAGGATTTATCATTGGAAGGCAGTATACGATTATTTGTTAATCGTTTTGTGACCAATTTGTTACCAAAAGTCTCTGCACGGCTACAAGCCACTGAAAGTACCTGGACCGCGCCCTTGGTAATATTGAGTATTGCCCAATATTACGAACATAGAGAAAATGAGAGTAAGGATAAGACGGAAAAGAAAATGAAGGATCTTAAGACACGGGTGTTGTTGCAACAAGTTGCTCAAGGACGAGGCAGAGAGAGAGGCAGTAGAGGGTTCGTCCCGAGGGGGCGGGAACTGGACGAGGGCGAGGGCCGGTTGTTGTTTTGGGAATAAATCAGTGTGCTTATTGTAAGGAGGAAGGGCATTGGCGATCTCAGTGTCCGTTGTTGATTGCCCAGAATGGGGCTATGAGAGGTAGAGGAAGAGGTCGAGGAAGTGTGGATCGCAGTAATATGCGACGAGAAGAGGCGACGCAAGTTGGACAAGAAAATATTTATTTTGATAATCCAAGAGGTAGGCAGTATTATAATGAGGAGTGTGCAATGGATGCGACCGAAGGGTATGCTTATACATAGGATAGCCATGGACAGAGTAAGGGCCAGGTGTCAGTACCCGTTGATCAGCAAGGACCTTATGTAGAGGCGCACTTGATGGGGACATCTGAAAAGTTTTTAGTTGATACGGGTGCAATGAATAGTTCTGTTTCTCATTCCCAGGTCCCAGGGGCTGCTCTGTCTGAGCACAATAATGTTTCGGTAGGATTCTCGGGAATTCCGGTGGTGAGCCCCATCTCCAAACCTATTCCTTTTACAATCGGTCCTGTTACGATGGACTCCCCGTTTCTTTTGACTTCCCATTGTGGCGAAAGTATGTTGGGCTTAGATTTTTTGAAGAAATTACACGCTAAGATTCATTGTTCACCTGATGGTGTTTACTTGACTATTAATTCCCTTGGGAAGCATACTTTGCAGTGCTTCACTAAAAATGAGCCCCTCCCTCCTGAGTTTGCTGCTATTCCAGCAACCTTGTGGGCCACTGGTGACACAGATGTAGGGTTATTAAAGATTCCGCCCGTTTTTATTACTTTGAAGCAAAATGCTCGGCTTCCTCGTATACCTCAGTACAAAATTTCTCCAGGCAGGCGAGAAGGCTTTGCTTTCCATCATACAAGATTTGGTAAAAAAGGGGTGTGGTGGAAGAGACAGCTGCTAATGTGTGCAACAGCCCAAATTTGCCTATCTTAATAAAGGCCCCTGTTGGAAGCGATCCTGACTATGCTGATACCTATCGTTTTGTGATTGATTTGCGTGAAATTAACAAGATAGTGGTGCCCCAATACCCTGTGGTTTCAGACATCACTACTATTCTCACTATGATTCCTCCTACTGCTAAATATTTCTCTGTGATTGATTTAAAAAATGCTTTCTTTAGCATTCCGATTCATCCTGATAGCCGCCATAGTTTTGGCTTCTCATTATCTGGTCGCAGCTTCCGGTTCTGCCGTGCTCCCCAGGGGTACACGGAGAGTCCTAGTATTTATAGTCAAGCTTTGAAAACATTGTTGGATGATTTGGTCTTGCCCCCTGGTAATGTGCTTTTGCAATACGTAGATGATTTGTTAGTGGCCTCTGATACCGAGGAAGGTTGTAAGAAAGCCCCTGTACACTTATTATCCCATTTGGCTGCTAATGGCAATAAAGTATCCCTTTCTAAATTTCAATTTTGTCGACAGGAGGTGAGTAAACTTGGTCATCTGCTGTCGAAGGAGGGGAGGAGACTAACCCCTGAGAGTGTGACTACCATTTTTAATATGACTGTACCTCGTACTCAGTGTGATGTTCGTGCATTTCTTGGCATAACTTCTTACTGTCGCCAATGGATCCCTAATTTTTGTCTTCTTACTAAACCTCTTCTGTACTTAACCACTAAAGATGTGAATGAACCTTTACCCTGGACTGATGCTTGTCAAGATGCTTTTGACTCTTTGAAATCTGCTCTTTGTTTTGCACCTGTTCTTGGTACTCCTGACTACCGCAAACCTTTTGTGCTTTACGTACACGAGGTGGACGGTTGCTCGCTTTCTGTGTTAACACAAGGATTTGGTGGTAAGCAGAGACCTTGTGCCTCTTTCTCGGCGGTGTTGGATAACGTCGCCAGAGCACTCCCTAGCTGTTTAAGAGCTACTGCTGCGGTTGCGGTGGCTATTCGACCGTCGAAAGGGCTCGTTCTGAACACTGACCTCACAGTAATGGTACCGCACGCTGTGGATACATTATTGAACAAAACAAAGACCAAGCATCTTACGAGTGCGCGTCTTACCGGATATGAATTGACTTTGTTTGCTCCACACATTATGATTAAACGATGTGCCACTCTGAACCCTGCTACGTTACTACCCCTCCCTTCGAATGAAAAGAACAATGATGTTCATGATTGTATATTTCGGACTGAGGAAGAAACGAAGGGACGAGTAGACTTGACTGACACTCCTCTATCTGACCCCCAAGGGGAGTTGTATGTCGATGGCTCTTGTTTCAAGTTACCAGATGGCATGACAACTGCTGCATATGCGATAACTACTCTTCACACTATAGTTGAGACTTCTCGAAAACCCTATCAGTCAGCCCAAGCGGCTGAATTAGTGGAATTTTTTCGGGCCTGTGAGTTAAGTGAAGAACTGAGAGTAAATATTTTGGCGTGGCTCATAGTTTTGGCCGACTTTGGGCAGAAAGAGGGTTTCTTACTTCTCATGGTCAGCGAATACAGCATGGCCCCTTGTTTTTGTGATTACTGACAGCATTGACATTACCAGAAATAGTGGCTGTAGTCAAATGTAGTGCACACAAGGCAGTGGTTGATGCAGTGGGGGAGGGTAACGCCTTTGCCGATCAAGTAGCTAAGGAAACTGCAAAATCGAAATTGACCTCAATGTTTGTGACTAGCTCTGCTAGGTGGGTGGCTGAAACAGAGATGTTTGATAATACCATGGAGAGTGTCCGAGAAATACAGAAAGAAGCTATCCCTATTGAATTGGCTCACTGGAAGGTGCGAATTGGGAGATTAGATGCAGATGGTTGTTGGGTTGATCTGACAGAAAAGCAGCGGTGGCTGTTGCCTAATGCGTTAGTGATTGCGGTGGTGACAATGGCACATGGTTCAGCTCATATTGGGGTGAAAGGTATCTGTGCACTATTAGATCCTGTATGGTACAATCCCAATATTTCTAGGACCGCTGCTCATTTGGTACAATATTGCATGGTTTTCTTACGACATAATCCAGGGGGCAGGGAGCCTGTTCTGAGTGGAAACTTTGCACCACCATCTTTGCCTTTTGAGGTGCTTTAAATGCATTACATCCAGCTGGAGCACGTTAACAATTTGAAGTATGTCCTGGTCGTGGTATGTGCTTTCAGTAAATGGGTGGAAGCCTACCCGACAAAAGAAAACACTGCTTTGGCAACGGCAAAAGCGGTGGTAAAGGAGTATTTCCCTCGCTACGGATTGCCCCGTGTGATCTGGAGTGATAACGGAAGTCATTTTAATGTAGAACTCATCACACATATGTGTAATGGACTGCAGATTAAACAGAAATTCCTTGCGGCTTAACACCCCCAGTCCGCTTGGTTGGTCGAGAAGTATAATGGGATATTAAAGCACAAATTAGCAAAAATTCAAGAAAGTACTGGATTGAAGTGGCCAGATGCCCTGCCGCTGGCATTAATGTCAATACGAGTTACCCCACATTCTCGTTCTGGTTTGTCCCCGTATGAGGTCATTTTTGGGCGCCCTGCTAATGTTTGGGGTGTCCCGAGACCCAGAATGTTTCGTGATATAGAGTATCCTATGCTGACAGACTATTTGTATGCTTTGCATAAGATCTTCGTTCTATTCATCAACAGGTTTCAGCAGTCTTGCAGCCCCTGCCGGAGGGTCCTGGACATCGCTTGGAACCAGGACAGTGGGTTCTGGTCCGTAACTATCAGCGAAAATCCAGCTTGGATCCTCGTTGGTCTGAACCGTTTCTAGTCTTGTTGGCCACGTGGACGGCGGTAAAAGTGAATGGCAAGCGGCACTGGATTCATGTGTCACATCTGAAAAAACTACCCCTCAATCTTCCATATGATCAGCGAATCCAGGACGGGGTTCTGACTCAGGAAAGTGAGCGAGTTCCTCGATTTATCCCTTTTTCTGACGCCCAGGTAATTGGAGAAGGGCAAGGAGAAGGTACACCGGGCTCAGAAGGGGCTCTGTCATCGGCACGATTGATCGCCCCAGATTCTGTTGTTCCTACAGCTAATAGTCAGAAGAAAAGTTCCCCTTTTCGGCACAAGTGAACTTCTATACTCTCATTCACAGATACAACCCATCCATCACCAGAACATGACACCAAAGACTGAACCCAGTCAAAAAATTCATATGAAAAAAATCAATGTATTTTAATAAAATATGATCATGTAGCTTTATACACTAACAAATTCATGCAGCACAAAAATTAAAACAATTAAAAACATAAGTAAATGTTCGTTATCATGAATACTCAACAGTAAAAAACGTGGGGAGAAACAGTAAGAAAAGATGTTTTCTTATCCACAGGAATGGGAAGACATACGATCAAGATCAACTCTTTTCCTAAGTAATTATACAAACATTCAATCGTTCGGAAAACAGATGTCGTTACAATCTGAAGTCTCCCTTCTAGACTTGCGTCGACGCGTTTCGGTGGGAATCAAAAAAATAAAGAACCACCTTCTTCAGGACAAATATTACATTCTCCCATGGAGTATAAGTGCCATCTTGTATATTAGACGGTACGTAAAAATATGGTGAATGCTCAGGGATCCTTGCCTCCTCGTGTCACAACACCAACGTCATTAGATGAGGTCACACTGAAAATGATCAGTCTGTTGTCTTGTGCTCGTGTAGTCTCTAGGTTCAGGTATTTAAAAACAACAACGAAATCTTAATCGTTTCATAGCAATTGTATTTTCTTATTAAAGAGACGAAATCCTGGGGAGACTTTATTTCATTCACTCACTCCCTAAAATATCTCGGTCTCAACTCGAGATTCTTTTGTTGCTCCTTCAACGAGCGTATATCCCTCGGAGCAGTCTACGGGTCCAAGCATCCTACAGCTAACCCAGAGGCTCGCAGTACCCCTGTTTCACTGGATTCGGCATCCTCTGTTTTGTTCCCTGATCAAGAAGTGCCTGGCCATACTCGATACAATCTGCGGCCCAGAAAACAGCACGGTACACCAGGTGAACATATTAGGAGATAGAGAGAGACTTGAGTGATAGGGTACAGACCTGTGCTATGAATGTCTGTTAGATACGCTTCTGGTGTACTGAGCGAGACACTGGACTGAACTGAGAGCCTTGAACATTTGTTTGCTCTGTTCAGAAAGAAAGACTTAATTTCATGTTCAAAGGGGCCTAGGTTGTGTTTTTCTTCAAGGGTTGTGTGAGAACATAACTCCAGTGTGAGAAGATTGTTTTGGTATTATCTGTGATCAACGATAGGAGCCTGCCTGTGAGGCTCTAAACGGACACAGGAAAGAAGCACCCTCTGGCAGGTTGGACTGCATTGCCCTAGTTTATTGTTGGACTTTTAGTTAGCATGTATCCCTTTGCTCGTTTTGCTCCTGAAGAGGAACGTCCTTTTGTACCACGCCATTTTCCTACATACATGCCTGTTTTTTTTAGTAAGATTGCATTTATAGTTACAATAGCAATATTGCTAATTATATTACTGGGAGTATTCATATATTTAGAATTTCGCCACCATATGCATACTGTTTTAGGGACAACTACCCCACCTCCAGAACATGTGTTGCATACTTTAGCCCCTCACAAGGAAAGGCATCGTCAGACCTATGTGAAAAACGCATTCATTGAAATGCTTCACCAAGTACATAGTGCCACCAATACAACAAATTGTTGGGTTTGTGGTCTTTTACCATCTGTTATGCACAAGCACGACTTATTTATATCCCTGCCTTTGTCTTATCTGGGAAGTTGCGAGGCTTGGTTCAAAATGCTTTCTATGATGTATATGCATTACACTGTGGACACTTGAAGGTTTTCAGAGAAAGATTATGAAACGATTTTAGCATATATTGAGGTTCATCAAGGATTCAACCCCGATGGGAATAATGGAGAGGGAACCTTAGATCCGAATGCCTGTATGAACATGTATATAATGTATGAAAATACCACTTGGTCAAAAAATGAAATTTCGGATTTTGTTGAATTCAATTTCACTCAATACTTTCGACACTTCCAGGATCGTAATGTTACCGAAGACAGGGCTATTCCAGTACCTGTATTAAACAGTACCTCTACGTTTTGTGTTCAAGGAATGGGGTACATATCAGTAGGAGAAAGCCGATGTAATTACACTTATCGATTGCGTACCTTTAGCAGCCCTCCGTTGTTAACCCCTCCTAATGTATATTTTGTCTGCGGAGAAAGTGCCTATACTTGGCTTCCACGAGCTTGGACTGGACGTTGCTACCTGTCCTTCCTGTACCCTACAGTCTATATTGCCCCTTCTAATTATCACAAGGATCACCGACTAGATAAACGTAGCGAGCCTAGTAGGAGAAATAAAAGGATGATAGATACCACCGATATAGATCAGACCGATACTCCACTGCAGTATTTCACCAACATTATGAAGGGAGTGTTACCCTTTTGGGGGCCTGTAATTACTAGTCAAGAAGTACGATGTTTGTCTAGAGTAATGGAAGGGGTAATTAACACTACTGCAGGAATATTGACCAATATAACAGTAGAGCTACAGACGAACAGACTCGTTTCGCTTCAAAACCGTATGGTTTTAGACGTTATCTTGGCAGATCGAGGAGGAGCAGGCCGTGTGATCGGCAGCTCTTGCTGTGTTTATATTCCTGACTCCGCCCCTTCCGTTCATTTGGCCATACAGAAGTTACATCGCTTAGCTTCCGAGATACATGTAGAAACTGGTACGTGGTCTCTCTCTGGTTGGTTCTGGGGTTTGCTGTCTACTTGGGGATGGAAAATTTTGATGGTGCTGGCATGTATAGACGGTATCATATTCACGTGTTGTGTTTGTGTACAATGTGGACCTGCATGTTGCTCTTATTGCGCGACAAAACTCACTCCCTCTGTGTCTGGTCCATCCCCAACTGTGGTAAAAGCTCAGTTAGTTCAGCAGGAGCTCAAGGACCTAATGCAGATTGATGAGGGAATATTTGAAGATTGAACTGTTTTAGTTAGCTACATCATGCTAAAAAGGCAGTTCTGAAGGATAAAAAAAGTAGATTTTCCATATATAAGGAGTATCAGACCTATATTATGTTAGCATGATGCATCTATGCGTACACTTTCTGTTTGATATATATACATTTGCTTGGAGGAAACTCGGTTATTTCCTTCCTGTATATCTATTGCTATAAGTGAAGGCCGAGAACCCTACAGACGCCATCTTCTGATCCTATGCTTGAGAAAGGGCCGTGATCATGTGTTGATCTCGTGCAGTTGTCAGGCCCCAGTTCATTTGAATTACTGGAAGCAGCTGAAGGTTGGCTGTTTACTCGACTGTTCTAAGACTCAAGGTTGCATCTGGCTTTGGGGGCGATAAGCGCATTCCTGGAGGCGTCATATCTACACTCCCAGGCACCAAGATGAAAGGGAGTCACCCCTCCTGACCTCATCAGTAATAGATAGTCGAAGCCTTTGTACTGGTCTGATGTGTGCCATATATGGTCCTTTCTTGGAGCTCAAGGACCAACTGGTGTGTTTCATTTTATAGTGATTGTATGTGTTAAACCGAAAAGTATATAACCTCATGTTTGAATACGAGCCAACAGTCTTCTCGGCGCACGTGATGGGTGAGGTTCGGAGAGGCTCCTCTATAGAGTATTTGTTTAATAAACTATTGAACTTTCTTCACTGCCAACTGACTGATTCTTTGGTAATGGTATTGGGACTATTGGTAGGTATAGTTCTTTAGTTTATGTTATGGTACATCAGTGTGCAGGTCACTGGTCTAGTTGTCAGCATGTCACAGCCACTCCCTGAGGGCAGGTTTGCACGCACACCACACCCATCTGGCACAGGCGTCACAGGCCATGTGACTCCACCAAAATAAAGGACCGACACGTCACATTCCCCTCTGCCGATGGTGACTGGATGACGGATGCTCCACGGTTCTCAATCATAAAGGGCCCATGAGTTGTTGCACACACAGTTAGTGGCTGGCACAGGCACCCCGCCATGGGACGGTGACTTTGGGTGCACTGAGGTAGGGGCACCTTAAGCTGCAGAGCGTGTGTGCAGCCTGCGATGATGCCCCGTCCCAGCGATCCAGGCAGCTCAGGTTTTGTGTGCCTTGCTGGACCATATTGTAGGCCAGAGCCAGTGGGCAGCGCGGGCCTACCGCCACTGGCGTCGCTTCGGGGATCCCAGAGTTAGTGGCACCTATTGGGCTGAGCGGGTGTGCAGCCTGCAATGAGGCCGGGTGCACTGGTATGTCCTTTGCCATGGAGTAATCAAGACCCAGCACCAAACGTGAGACCTGCACACCTGCATGGTGTGGTGCCATGTCCGCGGGCCTCGGGCTTGTGGCTTGCAGCGGCATGTGGTGGGACCTCCTGTCTGCACGCCAGTGGCGGAAGGTGAGAAGTGAGGCCTGGGTGTGCCTGGGCGGGCATGCTCTGATGGGTGGCGGGAGGGGCTGGGGTGCCTCTGCCTGGGTGTGCATGGGCGGGCAGGCGATGTTGTCTTGTGCAATTGTGATTACTGTGCCAATCATGTATCTGGACTCTGTTTCAGATGACGGGTCTGTCTCAGAGGTGTGACCTGGTGAACTGCTACACATACCGGCAAGTGGTTGGAGACACACCGGTCGCAGCAAATGAGCAGTGTGGCCTGGGTGTGCAGGGGCGGCACCCTCTCTCTCTCTCTCTCCACCCTCTCTTCGTCTCTCTCTCTCCCCCTCTCTTTCTCTCTCTCTCTCCCTCTCTCTTCTTCTCTCTCTCTCCCCCTCTCTTCTCTCTCTCTCCCCCTCTCTTCTTCTCTCTCTCTCTCCCCCCTCTTCTTCTCTCTCTCTCTCTCTCCCCCTCTCTTCCTCTCTCTCTCCTTCGCTCTCTCTCTGTCCTTTGATGTGCGCAGGACACACCTTCTCATCATGATTTTTGTCTAGCAGGCTGTGTCCTACGAATTGTCCCGAGGGGAGCCGTCATGTGTCTTCATTTCATTTTAGTGTTCATTTTAATGAAGTTTCATTTGTTTCTTCGAAAGTGAATGTGTGATGCTCATTTTTGTGACGACACATGCATGTTACCAGTTGTGATTGTGCGACATCAAGCAGATTAGTTTGTACATGTTTAGGTGTAGCTGATGTGGCATGTCTTTGGTCGGGGGTGCCGGGGAGGGGGGTCCCGGTGGTAGTGGCGGCTGGTGTTGTTGCCCTTTCGGCCATCCGGGCTGCATGTTCAGTTGCCCGGGTGCATCTGTTGTTCTTCAGGTGTGGCTGTGGGCTGGGCTCCATTTTGTGGTGCAGGCTGTGGTCTGACTTTGCATCAGGTCAGAGCAGGTGTTATTTTACTGCTGCTAACGCACCTTATCGCCTGTTTTGTGTTCTTATCACACTTCTGGCTGGTCGTTGTGAATATTGTGGAGTGGTGTTGTTGCGGCTTTTGGCACGGGAACGCCTACTCTGCATCTCATTAGCGATAGTTGCGGGGGTCATCTGTGGCTACTATCGCGGGTAAACTTGTGCTGTGGGATGTTAACACCAGCTTGTGATTGGGGCGATAAGTTTATCTCAACTCTGGCTGCGATAAAGTGCTGTTAACTCGGCGATAGATCCTTGTGAATATCCCCGAGATTGTTTAGAAAGGGGCTTTTATTTCATTGCTGTGTAGCTATCACCATCTGTTTGACATGAATATTGGTTTCTACATAAAATTACCTCTTCCATTATGAGACTAATGGTTTTACTGTGTGATCAGAATGCAACAAACATGAACTATGGATTTTATGCTTTCTATTTCGAATTGTTGTTTATACTTAAGATATTTATTTTAATAAGAGATTGTATTAAGTGTTGTGAAACACGCAAACTAAGGGGTATATTCACAAGAACGTGTGCTAAACATCCCCAAAAATGTAACGCAACTTAACACATCCCAGCCTATCACGGGAAAATAACCCAGTGTCAACGTGGAATTCACAACAAGGCGGCCCCATGCGATAGTTTGCCGAAACCGTGCCCAATGCCCGCAATACAACCACCTCGACAGAGATAAAAACACAAACCCCAACGCCAAAAAACCTGCGATGGGCCAAAGCGCGATAAGATAACAGTGACAACCAGCGTGAGGGCAGCAATACTCGCGCGTAATGCAAGAAAAAGCACAAGAACACCATACGGAAAATGCCACAGAAAAAATACATCAACAGCGGAGTACCACGGATGCACCCTGACCGACTGCACAGGACAACATGTACACCACAACATCCAAGCACCGTTGGAAGAACAGAACCGACAGGCACACCGCATGACAGAGACCAGTGGCAGACAAATCAGAGCCACAGGAGGGACTCACCCACTGTGCAGCATATGCACATAAGCAGAAGTGCACCTCGACATTGACAATATCCCGGTACAAACAGCAACCCCTCCACAACAGAACACAGGACACAACTGTTTCCGCAAATCACATCTGAAACCGCAGGAAAATGTAACATGACAATGTACAAGTACAACCTGTAACCTGCAAATATGTTTTAATCCCACACGCAGTGCAATTGGATGCCTTCCATTGTCCCATGATTGCCATGGACGGCCACAATATGACGTGCTCATGAGAAGTAAGTGTCAATGATGGAGCTCCTATGGGCCATTCCTACCGCAGCGGCAGTGGGATGTGGGCTACCTTGCCCCATCGTCACCAGCATTGCCAGGTACCTCTGGAACTGAGATCCATGGGGCATTGGTGCGAACACAGATATTGTGCAACACACAACATGCAACGGTCATCTTGCACACAATGTCCGGGCTGTACAGGAGCTTTCCACCTGTGCCATCCAGCCACCTGAAACGTGACTTCAACATGCCAAATGTGCGTTCAACGATGCCCCTGGTGCGTATGTGGGCCACATTGTACTGCCTCTGGGCAGGTGACTCAGGGTCTCAGAGGGGTGTCATCATCCAAGGGCAGAGTGCATATTCTTGATCACCTGTGACAGCGCAGGGAGTAAAGAGTCAATACTTGCTTCGGCAGGATGTGATTGCAGGCCCACTAATACAGTGAAGCCTGTGCTGGCTGTGTATGGGGTGAGTATAAGCCAGCCCTCAGGGAGTAGCTGGTGCTGGCAACAACTCCAACAGTCACCAGGCACTCAGAAATGCAATGTCAGTACAACAAGGGGCAATGACTCGAGTCGCACAGGGCTAGTGGCCCCGGATGCACAGAGGCCGACAAGGGCCCACTGCCACGGGACGCTGACCTTCGGGAGACTGGGGTAGGGTCATGAGGGGGGAGCAGGTCCTCGCATGTGTCATAGGTACCTTCTGCGGAGTGTCACGGGGGAGAATGGGAGGCCTACCCCTTGGCATGATGCAGAGGGCACATGCCAGCTGTGTCCGGCAAAATGGCGGATATGAATGCCACAGACCCAGGCCAGACACTAAGTCTGTACCTCTCCATTGCTGATGACAACCCCCAGGCCACAGGCTCATACACCAATGATGTACTGCCAGAGGATGACGGGCACTCATGGCGCACGGCGTTAGTGGCACCACGTGTCGCAGGCCTGCTATATGGAATTATGCCTCACTGATTGAAGGGAGTCTGGTGCTTTGGCCGCTGCCACGGATTTGGGGTCACTGCCATTCCGGACTCAGGACACTGTTCCACATGTGGGACCTACTGGGCCGAAGAGGACACAGGTGGATCATGTTAATAAGTAAGGAGTGATGTGGACCAGCGTCGGGGGGGGGGCAGCGAGGGTATGCTGAGGCTGCAGAGGTTGCGGGACTGGGGCACGGAGCTTGCACTAGCACGTGGTGGCCCCTCTTTGACACATGATGGTGTCGGCAGGTGAGCAGTGTGGCCCTGGTGAGCTGGGCCGGGCAGGCCTGGTCTGTGCATCAGTGTTCTGGGGTGTTTTGCAGGTGCACAGTGTCTTACCGGGAGTGAACCTCACTCTGCGCAATGGGGTTTCTCACCACACCCCTGTGCAGCCCTGGTGTACTCAGGGCCAACCCACTACGCTCACGCACACAAGGGGTGACACAGCGTGCGACACTTCCGCTATCTGTCCCATGTCCTGGGGTGACATGGTTGCGTTCACTGCTCACTACTCTCCAGTCACCAGCAGTTGTGGTCTGCATGGACAGATCAATGGTTTGCATAGCCATGTCTGTCCTGCACATCCACGCCTCACTTGTCGTTATGTACATTTCCATGTCACTTGCATTCTCGCACATGGCTGCATTCTGCATCTTCACACGTTCAGCTGTTGTGTGGCTGTGGTGTCATGAAATGTCTGTATTGGGTGCAGGGGTAGCCCAGGATGACCATGGAGAGGTGTTGTCGTGTCTGGTAGGTGGTCGTGTAGTTTCGCATGTCGTGTGTGGTTTGGTCACATGTGCATTCCCACAGTTGTGCGTTGTGTGTTGGTGGCTTTGGGGTGTGTGATGTGTTGATTTGGCACTTACCAATGAACATTCCTGTTCCATATGGGCCATCCTGGAAGCACTGGTTGATGATAGACTGTCGGAAGATGAAGGAATCATGCACACTGCTTGGGTAGTTGGCGACGACATTGGTGAAGAGTCCCCGGTGGTCCACTACTGCCTGCACATTGATGGAATGCTGATGCTTTCTGTTACGGTAGTGGTGTGCAGTATCCGTAGGGGGCACAAGCGGGACATGTGTGCAGTCAATTGCCCCCAACACGGCCGGGAATCCGGCTATGGCGTAGAAGCCTTGCTTTGTCTCCCGCTGTTCCTGTGCAGTGTTGGCGAAGTGAAGGTACTGGGGTATGAAGCTGAGGATGGCATTCAGGACAGGTGTGATAAACTTTGATACGGCTGGCTCTGAGACCCCCTCCAACTCTGGCAGTTGTTGGTTCGAAGGTACCAGAGGCCAACAGGTGCAGCACAGCCAGCAGCTTTGTCTGCGGTGAGATGTTGGTTCTCAGCTATGTTGGAACCGTCAGCCTGTGGGTGATGTGGGTCATGATGTGGAGGATGGTTGCTCTTTTGAGCCTGTAGTGGGCAATGACTTCCTCGGCGTTAGGTCTGTGAGAGTGGTACGTTTTCGGTAGGTCCACTGTCTTGATCTGTGCTGCCTCTGTGTTGGTCGGGGGGGCGAGTCTGGGTCCTGGGGGTGGTGGCAGGCCTGGGGGTGGTGGCGGTGGGTGTTTAGGCCCTGTTGGGGCTCCGAGCTGCATGATGAGTAGGTCTATGGCGTTGTTTGTTCTTCGGGTGTGGCTGTGTGCAGGGCTCCGTTGCCTACTGCAGGTAGTCGTCCGTCTTTACACCTGCTTGAGGCAGGTTTTAAATACCTGTGGCTACCGCGGCTTATCGCCTGTTTTTGGTTCGCTTCGCAGATCTGGCAGTTCGTTGTGAAAGTGATGTTGTGGTTTTTTCGTGTGTTTTTGCACAGGAACGCCCACTTTGCATCTCATTAGGGTTAGTTGGTGGTGTCCTCCATGGAGATACATTTTGGGGCAGTTATAGCAGGAATATTGGCGTTGTCTGCAGTTTGCACCAGCTTGTGAATGGGGTGTTAAATCTATCTCCACATTTGATGTGTTAAGGTGGTGATATATCGGAGATAAGTCCTTGTGAATATCCCCCTTATTTGGCTCCTAGTACTTTATTGGAATTGTGCAATTTGTGTTGTACGGTACCTAGCATTGACTACCCCGATCTCCACTACCTGCTTTTCCACACCAAGCTAGAGAGACAAATAAGTCTACGTTCTGGTACCGAAGTAGTTCGCGAAATACTGTTTGCATGCTAAGTGGGCCTTGCTGTGTGCACTTTGAGGCCTTGACAGAGACATTGCACATTTATTGTTGAAGTGTGAAGGGGAATATTAAATACATGCCCATCATTGTTAGGGTTACAAATACTTCTGGTACCTCTCTTTAGAATTTAGCAGGAATTGCCAGAAAAGAAAGTATGCTTGTTCTTCTAATAAACATGTGTTTTCTGAATACTAGGCACTGTGTATATCACGCTATACAAATGTTTCCTTGTCATAGAGAACAGTTATACATTGTCTATACCTCCAGGTGGCCTTGTTGCCATGCACTATTCAGAACAATTATAAATATATTTATTGGGCATGTAAATTCGCATTAGCCTGACAGCAATACTGTTATTGTGTAAGCAAGCTAACTTTCTCCATAAAAAATGAAATCTCCTGTATTGAATGACCCTGGATAGAATGGGTATTTATCTAAGTGCTGACATTGAAACATTCTGAATAACTCTTTGTGCTTTTATGGATAGAAAATGTAATTATTGTAATCAGCCTCGAGTCTGAGGGCCATGTTAAAAAAAACAAATCTGTGCAACGAAAATGAACCTTGATGATGGAACAGCCTTGAATTCCACTTCATTTATCACGCTAATGGATGTCATGATGACCTCAATCACACATTTTTGTTTTCCAGTTTCCAGCAAAAGGAAAAATGCCTTATTTTTTCAAAACAAACATTGTTTTTAAATTGTTTCTTTCTAAAAATGATTCTAGTAATTATATTAAAGTAAAAGGACAACAAAGGCCATGCAGAGTCTTACCCATCACCTGTTTGACAAACCGGCCCTTGAGTATTTACTGACACACTGTATGCTTCCTAAGGGTTCTAATGCCAATGACATCTCTGGAGGATAACTTGCTACTTTAAGTATTTTAATGCAACATGTATATATCGGAGTACTGGAATCGTTGCCTGGTCATAAGGTAGCTTGTACTGTATTATAGTATTTATCTTCACAACTAAAGGATAAACAGTAAACATTTGAATTGAACTTCCAATTACATTTACTTAGAGCTGCACTAGTCACTCTGGTAAAGTTTATAAGAGGAAGTTAGGCATGTGCTTTATTAAACGTGTTTCTCAGTGCAATTTGCATAACTCTCATTGTTGAATCTTATTGAGACATCCATTTGTACACAACTCAAGTTCAAAGAATGTTTCAATACCACTCATAGAAGTAGCCCCAGTTTATGTTGAACTCACTGGATTAATAAAATATCATCATTTGACAGTATTCATTTAAATTTTGCCTGGTGTGAGCTAATGTTTCTCATAAAAGCTGTAGCTGACGTAGAGCCTCATAATGATAAAGTATGGTCTCGATAGAGTTCCTTCCATAATACCGTCAAGACCAACCCATAATCCCAATAAGCATTGGCAATGCCAATAGGTCTGATTTAACAATGCACTATCAAGCCAGACCTAAAAATCCATGTATATTAATGACTGCCCGTCTCCCATCTGGGTGCTGCCAGAGGAAAAATCCATACGTTATCTAGTTATTTGCCACACTTTAATAGCATTACAATTGCATGTGTGGGCCCCTGAACATCCCAGTTCAGGCAGCTAAATAAACAAACAAAATGTTCACAGCTGTGTGAAGGGTAAGCATTTCTTTTGTAGAAACACACAAGTTCTTCCCAACCAACACATACTTCTGGCTACATGTGGGCTATGCCAAAATCCCTCTCGTGGTGGTTCTTACATAATTGTCTGGTGACAGCTGCGCTCTCTAGTCAGAACATAAAAATGAACTCTGCCACTCAGGAATGTGAGGCACTCTTTTAAGGATAAATGGGTGCACCATCCTGCTGCCACTGTGGGAAAGGAAATATTAAAATCACACTGGAGGAAAGTCCAGCCTATTTAAGAAGGCCATTATGGAGGTGGGGATTTTTCCCCAAGGTGTTTTCTGCCACCTCTGATCCTTATCCATTGCATCATAATTATGCAGCTTCAGAAGATTTCTTAAATGTGCAATTTTTGGAGACACATTATTTTTTGCATATTAGTGATTTTAATGATGCATAGGTTCATAACCTATGAACTAATGATGTTGCACTTACAAAGTTTCATTATTTTCCTTAGAAGTGTGATTATTAATGTAGTGTAGTTATGCAGCAATTTGATGCGAGACGCCATTATCTCAAACTGTGTGCCCCCAAATAGGTGGCTTTAGGTGGCTTGCTGCCAGTCTTTTGTCCCCACAGTTTATGTGAGCACAGAGTGCTGGTGATGTAAATGGACAGTTGTACTAAAAAGCATATATTGTAAATGAAACTTTCCATTGCGTACCTAATTTATCAATTTGAAAAACTACTGCTGGAAGTTCGGATGCAGGTGTGCAAAAGAACATAATTGTTTGAGAAATTTTATGTTGTACATCTCCAGAGTGCAGTTACCGAGGAGGCAAGTGGAAGGTTCCTCTCACCTTAAGAAATGGCTTATTGTTAAAATGATTAAATGAAAATGAATCTGCTTTTGATTTGCCTATGCTATCTAACCATGATAATACCATGCTGAGTGTATAAAAAGCATCTGGTTTTGGAAGATTGGGAGGTGACTTCTCATTCTACTTCTGAAACTCTATCCGCTTATTTGTAGACTTTCTTCTCCTCCCTTGTAAAGGCTGGTGGTCCAGGAACTCGTAATGTGCTGAGCTGCAGGACTGTGCCTGTCCCCGCTCAGCCCATTGCATTGTGGTGCTCCTGGGTCACCACCAGGGAAAAACTGTTCCCTGGCGCACCGGCGGTCCACGGCTGCAATGACTTTAGGAGTCATAATACAGCAAATGGTGGACCACCACTGCTGTGCCACCAGACTCGAAATCAGGCCCTTAGAATCTGGAGGTATTCAATTACCAACTAATTTCATTATGACTTTGTGATTCTGTATTATGTATCTGGGCCCTTATGGCCAGCAATGCATTTTTCCTGTATCGTTTTTTAATCAGTCTGTATTAAAACTTTTTAATTTCATTCCGATCTAGAACTCAGTTCTTGATTAGTCCCAAATTCTAAATCTGAATTCTACTCTGCCAAAATATTAATGGGAACAGAGAAGGTTGTCTCTTGCCGCTAGATCAAGAGGAGATTTCGGAGATGGGCTACGTAAGGTAACATTTGGCATGTGCAAGATAGTGGGGTTCTGGGAAGTTTTGGGGTTCAGCTCCCACACAGCATGGTTGAATTGCCATCAACAAATGTAAATGCAGGGAATGTTGCATAACCAAAGAAGTATTTTGAAAGTTATTTATTTATTTATTGATGTGTTTCTTTTTTTAAATATAATTTTTGTTGCTGTTGTAAATGGCAGAAGGAGAAGATGGAAGGCTGTAACGTGTGACCCACCGTTGCCACTGATTCTCCAAGATCAGCAAAAGTTTTTTTCTGAGAGGGATGGCAGCATTATGTTTTCGTAGCTAAATAGTACGACCATATATCAACAACAGATGGGCAGCGTGGGAAGGAGTACCCCCAATGAAGAACGGTGTGTCCAATTCGAGCATGTTCAGCTCTTGGTTCACTGAAGAACCACCATTGCATGCTCTTGGTATACTGTCCTATATTATTGGCCAGATGTGGAAAGGGAGATTTACATTCCCCAGCACCTCCAGATTATGCTGGTTGGTAAATATTGCTTAATTGTTATCATCATTTGATTATTATCATTGTTATATTGTGTTTACTTGACTGCATATCCATCTATTCCCTGCTATTCGGCAACACAGTGAAAAATAAATATGCAGTGGTTAAAATTACGGGTGCGTAATAAATTCCACTCCACCGGTGGAGTTTTGCCCAATCCTCGTTACCCTTTTAACATGGAGTTCCAGCAAAACTCCGCCAACCGCTGCATGGTGGTGTCTATTCTCACACGCAGCTCATCAATGTTAAGTTGTCAAGCAAGCGCGAGAAATGGCATCCCCCCCATCACAATTCTCGGGTGCTAGGAAAGCACACAGTGAGATTTTCTCAATACAGGCAATCGTGGCAGTCGCGACCTTTCGTTGTGAAAAAGCTGCAGCTCGAGTAGAAAATTTACTCCTGCAGGAGCAAATAAGCAGCACCCTCTGATGCACCATGTTGTGCCATTAGTGCTGATTTTGTAGCGCGGAAAAAGCTCCTGCCACTAAAAAATCAGTGCAACTTGCGAATTATGCCAGCTTGCGGAATGCCAGGGAATCTCACTGAGTTTTTATGTGAAATACCATGAGTTCTGCCCACTCCTAGTTAAAATGTGATTTCTACCGTTACATTTTTAAATTACACAGCAATTGTTAGACATATGTTGACCATAACCTCAGTTATGTTGGGTGGGTGTTTCTTATTGTGGGACAGTGGACCTGTTGTTGTGCATGATGTACCTGACCACATTATACATGACACAGGTATAATGAGGCGCAGGGCTTTACAACGTGACACATCTTCCTAGATGCACCACGTTGTAAATGGTCTGCAACGTGGCGCATTGTTTACATAGGCACTGTGTCACAAAACTTGACGCAACGGTGGCACAAAAGTGTTGCAAGGGACTTGTAAATCTGCCCCTATGTTTTTAAATACAATGTGATGAAATTGAACAGATAATGTTCTTATGGGTTGTACTGATTATGATAGTTTAGAATATACTGAAGATAATTGAGGAAAAGCCCACTTGGGCATGATGGAGTGGCAGGCGGAGTAGGAAGAGTCTTATTTAGACGACAGGACTTTGGACAATACATTTATTTTTGAGAATCTGTTACATATGCCCAATAGGACAACATATATGCGGACAATTAACAGGATTCAAGTGTTCTCGTAAGACAGAGAGAGTAGATTGCTAATAGATAAAAAGATCTGGAATTATTATCAAATCGTGAATGCACTCATCTCGTAATGATTTTCACTTTACACATAAGCAACTTTTTTCTTTTTTTTTACGGCACGTAACCCTATGAACAGACTTGAGAATGCTTAGTCATGTGAATTGGATACATTTGGATAACAGTATGTTCTAGGCCAATCATCTTAGTAGAATGAATTATAAAAAGAGACTGAAAACTGTGGCTTAATCATAGTAAATCCAAGATGATGTTGATCTAGGAGCACAAAGATGGATGAACAGACCTATTTCTATGAAGATGATGATTGTGTTATTGAATCCCCATTCAAAATGACAAAACATTACGGCTATTACAAAAATGTATGAATTGGATAGATTGTATTGAAATTTTCTCTTATAAAGTAATAGGAGAATTCCTGAAAGATAAATTTCACAAGAAAAAAGATTAACAAATAAAGGGGTATATTCACAAAAACGTGTGATAACTACCGCAAGACTAGCGTAACGCAACTTTCAATATCGCAGCCCATCGCAGGAAAATAACACCATGTCAACGTGGAATTCACAACAAGGCGGTAGCATGCGATAGACACCAGATAACGCTTCAAATGTCAGCGTCAAAATCAACGCCACACCACAAAAATGCGAAACGCGAAAATTCATGCGATGAGGCCAATAGCGGTACAAAAAGTAGCGGAAACCAGCCACAGGCCTGCAAATCCCACACGTCTTGCGGGAAAATGCACCATAAAAATCACAGAGACAACACACCAGAAACAAGCCTAAGCATAGAGCAACATGGATGCACCCTGACACAGCGTAGAGGACAACGCGAACCTCACAACCCCCACAGACCACCAGCAAGAGACAACAGGCTCGGGGAAGATCAAGGAGAAAAGGGAGAGGAAGGCTGGGTGCACACCGCAGGAAAACAAAACCAGCGTCACTGAGGTGACAAAACACTACCAGCAACTGACCCACAAGCAGACTACCGTGACTGCAGCCGGAGTGTCGAGGAGGCCAACGGAGGAGGCCATGAGGTGCCGGCAGGACGTGACAACCTAAACCAGGTACAAACCCGCTGCCAACAGGAAGGCAGCAACGGTGACAGGAGGTGTCAGTCCAGTGCCACAGGAGGAGCTGGAGGAAACCCAATCCACAGTCATCAGTGTGGAGACGGTGCAAGGAGTAGGGAGTACGGACACAGCTCGAGAGGACCTGACAACATCAACAGGGGAAGTAACGGACAGGGACTGGGTGGCCGGGGGGAGATGGGCAAAATGACACACATACACAATAAGGCGTAGCACACTGCACACCCACAATTACCCACAATCATGTCCCACATCCTCTTGGCACACTGCAGCACACACACATAGCAAAAACAGCACACCCACATCGACGACAACGTGGTACAATGCGCATAGCCGACACTGCAGAACAGAGGACACAACTGGCTCCACACATGCACAGAAACATGCCTACCACATCTGACAGAACATGAATCTGTGAAACGGAAATGTACGCATACAACCTCACATCCGTCATGTAGTCCAAACCTACACTGTCCCGTAGAAGAATCCAGCACCTCACAAACAGTCACAATGTACATTGCCAAACAGTCTGCATGTAAACCAGAACAATGCTCCAACATACGTGTCAACACAATGTCAACATGCATCTCCCCTTCACATTGCAGAGGGGGACACAACTCCTCCAGCAGAGCACAGAAGACAACACATCTGTGATGCTGGAGAGGGCCACCACACCGTCGAGACCGACGCCCTACAACAGCCCATGGACATCCCACGCAAGCCACCACCAAGACCAGGGCAGACAAGCTACTCAGAGGAGAACACAGCCCCTGCAACAGACCACACAGCAGGAAGCACACGCAAGCATAGCTGGCACACAACACTTCACCCACCCACACATGGCACCCCAATGCCATGTGTCATCACGTCAAAAGGAGGTGGCCCAACAGGTGGGGGTGGGTGCTGAATCCATGGAAGGCAAGCTAGAACACATACGTTTGTGTCTAACACCCTCAGGGACCACCGACACCCCACAAAGGAGCCCCACACTGCCACAGAGACACATGCAGATGCACATTCACAGTACAGAACCACGTCCAGGGGCGCGTAAATAGCAGTCCCACACCCACGTTGGGGCGGTATACGACGGCCCTCTCCACTCCCCTTGTGAATTGAGTGGGTGACGACTAAGCTACATGTCCAAGCTTCAACCCACTGCCTGCGGTGACATGTCTGCATCCGATGTACACAGCACACTGTAATGTCCTAGGGCCCAGGGCCCTCATGCATACAACAAGACCACAGGGACACACGTAGATATCATGTCGAACTGGCTACGGGCACGTGCGCCGGCCCCTTTTTTGGCAGGGCCACATGTACAGTGATGCCTGTGCTGGATGTGTGTGGGGTGAATGTAAGCCAGTCCGCACGGAATGCTTGGTGCTGGCAACAACTTGAGCATTGGACACCAGTGCAACAGAAACAGAAAACACATGCATAACCGAGTCAACTGCACAGCAATATGGTGGGAGCCGGAGTAAGGACAGCAGTCCCCCAATATTTAGTCAGGAGGTTCCGTGAGTTGCAGTGCACTGAGGTAGGGGCACTAGAGATGAGCGCACCCATGTGAAGGAATTACTAGGATTGTGTCCCTTCAGGTTAGGCCTGATGCAGATGCAGTGGGGTGTGTTACACCTGCATCACCTTCCTCATCAACGTCCCAGGTCTCCCACACTGCCTGAGGTGACAGTTGCATCCACAGTCCACAGCGCAATACCCAGTAATGGTTCCGGGTGTGTAGCTTGACTGCCACCTCCAGTCTGCATTCCTGCCTTGGGGATGTTGCCTTCTGCCCTCCCATTGTCTGTGCCATCGCCTGTACGCACACTTGACACATCTTCCCCATCAGATTCTCAGGTCTTCCACAATGCATGAGGTGACATAGCTGCGCAACAACTCCACAGCACTAAACTCAATCACTAACAGACAATGGCTTCTGAGTCACTGACACCTGGAGTGCTGAGCAGGGTATCAGGCCGATGATGGCATCCACTATAGATCTGAGCAACTCCGTAGGTCTGTCAGAACAACTGTATCAACTCTGGCAGATGGCGGTTGGAGGTGGTCCTTGCAGTGTTGGCGTGTGCCTCCTGCGGTGATGCAACGTTCGGGCCGGTCAGGACCCAAATCTATGTGTGGGCCCTGGTGGCCCGCAGTTTAGGCCGGAGGCTGCAGACAGCGCAGGGCCACAGAAATATGGCGTTGATGACCCCAAGACCACCGGCACAGAGGTCATCCAATATATCCGAAGAAGGGGTCCCAGACCTGAGCAGCACAATGTTAGTGGCCCCGGATGCACAGCGGCCGGCACAGGCACCCTTCCACGGGACGGTGATTTGCGGTGCACTGAAGTAGGTCCAAGCGCAGTGGGCAGGTCCTCATCGATGTCCAAGGTGAATGTGGCGTAGGCTTGCGGGGGACAGAGGAAGGTGTCCTCCAGGGCAAGATGCAAAAGGTCTGATGTCATCAGGCAGCAGCAAATGGAGGAGTGGAAAGCGCCAGACTAGTTTTTACCACCAATTCGGTATCGGCTACATGAGGATGAAAACAGCCCCAGTCCATAGACTCAGCCTCCACCAATGTACAACCAGAGAGTGTCCATGAATGTCGGGTAACAGACTTAGTGGCACAGGTGCTGAGCGGGGATGCAGTCTGCGATGATGCCGGTACACTGAAATGAACTCCACACTTGCCAAATCAAGACTGTGACCTACTGGACCGCAGTGTAGGCCGGAGGCAGCGGTCAGTAGTGGCCCACAGCCACGTGTCGTTGGCTGGCGAGGCACAGAGTTAGTGACACTAGGGCAGTTGTCTGTAGTGTTCGATCACCTCTGTAACAATGATCCTGTTCCCTCCGGACTACAACGCGTCATCCTCTTACGCCTCTCCTTGCATGCGTTGACATGTATTCTGCCTTTTGAATAACCGATGTTCAGTTCCAAATCTGTGACCCGCTCGTTTGCAGTGTAGGCTGAGGGCAGTAGTCCACGAAGGCCCACAGACATGTGTGGTTGTGATGCCATGCACAGACTTGTTGGCACCACATTGAAGGGGGTATAGTGACTTGTCCTATGCCTTAAATAACATAACATAACAAGTGTATTTGTAAAGTGCACGATTACCCGTAGGTGTCCTGGCGCTGAATAACAGATGTTTATTGTTACCCAACTCAATGGTACTCATTTTATCGACCTCAGATGGATGAAAGGCTGAGTGGACGCGCCGGGATTTGAACCTGTGACCATGAGGTCGAACACAGGCCCCTTAAGTGGCTGCTTTAGTCCACTGAGCCACCAGACCCGGATAAATGATGTTCACTGCCATGGTGTAATCAAGACTCAGTTCCAAATGTGTGACCTACCTGACCGTGGTGTAGGCCTGAGGCAGTGGTTAGCACGGTCCTTTCACCGAGTGTCGCCGGCATAAGTTGGATGGCCCCACTGGCCTGCGTAGTTCAGGTTCAGTGGCACCACGTGTTTGGACACCTCAGTGTATGTGACCCAGGTTTCGTCCAGACTGAGCCTCATCTTCCTCTTACTTCTCTCTGTGCGACCACTGGTGTGGACCACGTGTCGCCGGCTGGCATTGAACAGGGTTAGTGGCACCACGTGGCGCAAGAAGCCCATATGGAACTATGCCTCACTGATCGGGTGGGGCCTGTTGCTGTTGCCACTGGCCCGGATTTGGGGTCACTGTCATTCATGACTTAGGACACAGTTTCACATATGGGACCTACTGGGCCGAAGAGTAGGCCTGAGGTGGCAGTAGAGTATGTCAATGAAAAAGGACTAAAGTGAGCCTGTGTCGTGGAGGCCATGATGGTCTGAGGAGGCTGCCAAGGTCGCGGGACTCGGGCCTGGGGCTTGCGCCGGAAAGTGGTGGTCCCTCCTTGACATATGCCGGTGTCGGCAGGTGATCAGTGAGGCCTGGCTGCACAGGGGCGGGCTTGACGGGTTCGTGGTCCAGCGTGCCGGGGTCTGGCAGGCACACAGTGTCGCAGGCAACTCCGCTCAAGAGGACGGTTCGGACTCATGGCGGGGTGAGAGGCGCCGCCCTGGCAGAGACGTTGGGCTTTCTGGAAGAGGACCATGCCCAGGGCTATGTGCTTCTTAGTCACACCCGTATGCTGGCGTGGCTTATGCCGGGCCATCCCACTCTGGTCATGCTTAGGGGGGCGTAACAGGCAACATTTCCGCGAGGTCTCCCACTGGCTGTGGTGACATGGTTTCGTCCACTGTCCACTACACTCCATAGGTGTATGTCGCCATGGATATGGGTGTGTGCTGCATACTGCGGTCTGTTTAGCACATCTCCGCCATGCTTGGCATTGTGTACTTTCCCAATCATGGTACTACTGCATTCTTCACACATGCCTGTTTGCCACCTCTCCCCACATTCGGCTGCTGTGTGGCTGAGGTGCCATGCCGTTGATGGCTCATGTTCACGGCTTGGCCAGGTAACCATTGTGAGTTGTTCTGTCGTGTCTGGTGGGTGGGCATATTGTTGTGCATGTTGGTTGTTATTTTGTGACGTGTGCATTGCCAGATTTGTGATTTGCATGGTTGTGGAGTTGAGGTGAGTGGGGTGTTCATTTGAAACTTGCCAAGGGGCTGTCCAATTCCCTTGTTGCCAACCTGGGTATGCTGGTTGATGATGGACGGTCGGAGGATGAAGGAATCATGCACACTGGCTGTGTATTTGAAGGCGACATTGTTGGAGGTTCCACGGTGTTCTGTTGTTGCCTGCACATTGGGGTGGGATGTGTGCTTTCTGTTGCGGTGATTGTGTGCTGTGTCACCAGGGGGCACAGGTAGGACATGTGTGCTGTGGATTGCCCCCAACACATTTGTGCATCCTGCTATGGCGTATGGTCCTTGCTTGGTCTCCAGCGTGACCTTCGCATTGTGTTGGACATATGGGGACTGGGGTACCAGGTTGATGGTGATGTCCAGGACAGGTGTGAGGGACTTGGATGCGGCTGGCTGTGAGACTCCTCCGACTCTGGCAGGAGTTGGTTGGGGGTTCCAGGCGACAACGGGTGCAGCCAAGCCAGCAGCTTGGTGTGGGGTGTGATGTTGATTGTCCACTGTGTTGGTGCTGTAGGCCTGTTAGGCGAGGATGGTCAGGATGCATGGGATGGTTGTCCCTTTCAGCCTGTGGTGGACGGTGACATTGTCAGAGGTTGGGTCTGTGCAGCTGGTACGCTTCCTGGGAGTCCGCTGTCTTTGTCTGTGCTGCGGAAAAAACAGGTGAGAACAGTTCCTCTTAATGGCCAAGTTAGTAGGGATCGCGATTAGCCAGCTGTTAAATCTGATCTGGGAGGGAAATTTAAATTTCAGATCTTGTTGCCCTCACACACCTGTTAGGGTGTCATGCTTCATCATTGGGCGCTCCTCGTCGGACCGGCGCTGCAATGTCCAACGGGCCTGGTGGCATCTTTAGTGGACATCTTCTGATCTGAGAACGCCGTTATGTGAAGACCATGTGTGAAATTGTGGAGGGCAGTGACTCCTAAATTATGTGGGGACTCGAAAGAGCTAAAATAGACCCTGGCCCCTAAATGATTTTAATTAGGTTATGTAGGGCTGGGACTAGATAAAACCAGGGAGGCTACTCATGTGATTCTAGGTATCAGGGTAGCCTATAGTTGACAGAGGTCAACATGTTTCGTGTCGTAAGTGCTCAAAATCGAGCGACACTTCTTCAGGACCGTGGGACCACCAAGAAGTATATATACCTCAATTCTTATCAAAGGGAATCCTGGGTCAACAACAAGTAATGCTGAACCTTAATTATGGTCCAGATTTGAAGTCTCCGCCTAAAAAGATGGAGACAAAATGGAGAGGACAAACAAAAAACCACCCATTAACAGCTCTATCAAGGAATTATTGTCCAAACATCTTGCGGAGGGGTCAAGGTACCCCTCCAAAAGGACCAAGAGTTCCTGCTCTCAATAACAGACTAGTTAGAGAGATTAACAATAAAAGAAACAGAATATAAGCTAATACAAGAGAAACCATAATGACCAAGATTTTCAAGCAACAATAGACTTGAGTGGCCTAGCACGCCACAGGAGAGTACAAGGTATTAGTTCTTACCTCAAAAAGAACGGGTCAGAGCTTCATAGATGATGGAGAAGCAACCGGACCACTGGAACGGTCCCACTATGATAAAACAGAAGGAAACAAGGACATCGCCAGGTAATATGCATGCTGTACATCAAGGACCAGGGTCGTGAAACTACCCGCTCTACCGACACTATGACCGTGGAAGGTGTAGCTCAGACCGGTCAAATTGCCACAAAGTCAGAATAAAGGACATCTATATCCTCTAGACATAGTTCGTGAAAGACCCAAAGTGAAGTCGGGCTTAGGGAGTGCACCCGGCTACATACGAAACGCAAGTGGTGGTCCCTGAAGTGTCCGGGTCACGGGTGAATACTGATAAGACATCGGTACTTAATGTGGGTAAATACAAGTAAATAAGGGTGCAATTCTAGAGGGTGAACTGTATTATCCTGGTATTTAAAGTTAAACAAGTGCACCCCATGGGAGCCATGCCGAGTGACAGACTATCCCCGTCTTTTACTGCGTAAAGCGACCGATCGCATAGGGGCAGTTCTATACAGTGAACCGGGGAGATAACAGTGGCGGTGTCCCTCTACCTCTGTATCAAGACCGAGCCAAGACGAAGGCCCGTGCAGGGAACATGCCGTAGGGACTTACCCGAATGTAGCAGCGGGCAGGCCAAAAAGGACGTGTCTTCTCCTCACCTGGATATTACCGGTACTGGAGAGAGTTCCTGTATATGAGCGTGGGCAGCGTAGCGAAGCGAAGTCTCGCGAGAAGGCCCTAGAGGGCGCCATCTTGTCCCGAGTGTTGTGCCTGACTTAGGACGAGGAAACCACTGCGAGAAATCGGCAATGTGAAGGCCGATAGAGTGAGCCCGCAATTGACATAGTAAAGTTGAGGTGGGACGTAACTATGTTGATAAGAGACTATATTACAAAATAAAACGACCCACAATTGGCACGAATGGTTGGTTCAGCATGAGGAAGTGCATATTATGAGCCCACTTCCAAAGGGGAATCATGTATGCAATGTTCCTTGGAATTGCATATTTAAAAGTGAGGACCCGCCGAAAGAAAGCGGGGGCTCTCCTATATACAAATGGCAAGATGTGGTTGGAAGTGCATATTATAAGTTCACTTCAAAAGGGGAGATATGTATATATGGATAATGCAGTGTTCGTAGGAATTGCATTTTGAAGAGTAGAAACCCGCTAAAAAAATGGTCGGGGGCCTTACTATATGCGAAACAGCAACATGGAGTATTAATAAAATGTAGTATTAATAAAATGTGTGAGGCTCCCTTGGGTGGCCACAGAGAGTACCAAGACGGTGCATGGTATATGTCTCAGATTACAGAGGAATAGTACAGACAAGATCCACGTGTAGTGTGTATGTTTTGTACTGAAGTGTTGAATAGTTTCAAGTTAGTTCAGTCCACGGGATATTATCATTAAGACACCTTTCTTGGGTGGATAAGCGAAAAATCCATCTCGGCTCAGTTTCAAAGAGTTTTGTATTGGACCATGAGGGGTTGCTTTCAATCACGGTCCAATGCAATTCATTAGGTCCATGTGGATGAGTGAGATAGTGTGTGCTCATTTTTGTCGTCGATTTTCCACACCGTATGTTGCTGCGGTGTTCCATAATCCTTGTCTTGACTGGACGTGTTGTCATGCCAATGTATGTTAATTCGCAAGGGCATGTGATCAAATAAACGCAGTTACTGGAATTACAGTTCGTGTGGTTCTTCTGAGTCCAGACTTTGCCTGTTTCAAGAATGAGCTCTTTGGTCGCCTTCGTGAGATCGCATACTCCGCACTGACCGCATGGATAATGTCCTCGTACTGGATCCATATCCCACAAAGTCCTTTGTTTCGTAGTTTTTTCTGCCTTTGGACAGGTGTGTACCAGGATGTCACGTAAATTACTTGTGCGTTTGTTCGCAAATCTGGGTAGAGGTAAGGACACTTTTCCTGTAGTCAGGATCTTCCAGTTCTTTTTAATGATATTCTGGATCGTGTTTGATTCCGGTGAGAAGGTTGTCACACATGTCAGGGATTCATCAGTTTTGTTTATTTTTGGTTCCAGCAGAGATTCTCGGTTGTTATTGAGTGCTCTTTTGTTTGATCTTTTTATGATGGATGTAGGATAGTCCCGGGCTGTTAAGTTGTGACTGAGAATGGCCGCTTCTTTTTTGTAATCGCTGGTCTTTTCGCAGTTCCTACGGAGACGTAGGAACTGTCTGAAGGGCAGATTGGCCCTTAGGGCTTTTGGGTGGTAACTTCCATACAATAATAAACTATTACGATCTGTAGGTTTTTTGAATGTCTTGGTTGACAGAACGTCATCCTGTAAGGTTATGGTAAGGTCTAGGAAGTGAATCTCTGTAGATGATGTAGACCGGGTAAACCTTAAATATGGATCCAGAGAGTTAACCCATGAGAAGAATCTGTCACACGTCTCGCTGTCACCTTTCCATAGGATCAGGATGTCGTCAATGTAGCGTTTCCACAATACAATGTTGTCGCCAAAGATGTGGTCTGTCAAGTGGAGGCGTTCAAATTCAGCTACATAGAGACAGGCCAGACTCGGAGCAAAGGTACTACCCATAGAAGTTCCTTGGGTTTGGTGGAAAAACTGATCTTTGAATTGGAAATAATTCTCACACATTGCTATTGTGGCGCACTCCATAATGAAGGACACTGGGGTATTTGATGTCCAATCTTCTTTGAGGAGAAGTTCTTCTATCACTCTTAGGGTTTCTGTTTGAGGAATATTAGTATAGAGTGCCTCCACGTCCAATGTCATTAGGAGATTCACTTGGTTGTTGGTATTGAACTCTGATATGAGATTCAAAGCATCCCTTGTGTCCTGTAGGTATGATGGTATGCGTTTCACTAAGGGACGAAGAAAGTGATCGCAGAATTTGCTAAGGGGTTCCAATAATGAATCGATCCCTGACACTATAGGGCGTCCTGGAGGTAGGTTTTGCCCCTTATGAATCTTGGGAAGTGTGTAGAACGCTGGGGTGCGTGGTTGTAAATTCACCAAGAAGACAGCCTCATTTTTAGAAATCCAACCCTGTGTTTCTGCTGACTCCACGATTGATTTAATCCTCGTGATCAATCTCCCTGTTGGATCCTCTTTTATTTTTTTGTAATACTTTTCTTGTGAAAGTTGGCGAAGGCACTCACTGTCGTAGTCTGTAGTATTCATTAAGACAATGGCACCCCCCTTGTCTGCTGGTTTTATTGTAATGGTGGGATCTTCGTTGAGAGTTTTTATAGCATCCCTTTCGTCTTTTGTGAGGTTGTCGTAGTGTGACCTTGTGGGGATATTATTTATTTCCTTCAACACGGTCTGTTCGAAGGTTAACACCTCATGTGGAGTAATTCCTTCATGTGGTGTAAAGGTCGATGGAAGACGTAAGCCCGAATCTGTGGATTCCAGGGGAGTCTTGTCTTGAAAGAAAGCTCGCAGGCGTATCTTTCTAAAAAAGTTGTGGAGTTCTTTGTGTAGAAGGAAGTGATCCACACGTGGAGTAGGTACAAATCCTAAGCCCCTATTCAGTGCTTTTGTTTCAATAGGAGTGAGATTTTTGATGGACAGATTGACCACTAGGTTTAGTTGTTCTTCTTGCTCCTCAATTCCACTCGTTCCTGCTGTTGGGGGATGGGTTGGTCCTGCCACAGGACTTGTTTGGATTGACCGTCTCGTCTTCTGCCTCTTCCCCTGCCCCGGCCTCTTCCTAAAAAAGGCTGTTGGTTCTGGTTGAAGTGGTACATAGGTGCGGGCATGTGGTACATCGGATTCCAAGGTGGTTGTTGGCCGTAAAAGGGATTCATTGGGTATCCATACATAGGTGGTGATGGATGTCCCCAATTTTTCTTGAAGCTTGAACGGCTTTCATTACTCGATGTACTACTGTTCGAGTTATAGCGTGGTCTGTTCTCTACCGAGCTTCCGTCAGAAGAATCTTCGCCGCAGGGCGCTTGGTAATCTTCCTTGATATAAGGGTACACTTTCTCCTTATCAAATCTCTTTATGTCTTTTTGTAGTTTGGAGATTTTTTGACGCATAAGATGGTTCTTGTGATCATCTATCTCGGCATTGATTTCTGTTAACCTACTCTTGTAAGCCGAGATGTTAATTGAGGCTTTTAGGTTATTCTCCGCGATGGTGATTTCAATAAGTAATTTGTCAGCCAGACGCTTTGCAGTGTTAATGATAAGGATCAGCCAATCCCTGGTACATTTCCAGGCCACCAGGGACCATTCCTTTCTGAACCCAATATCTTCCAGGAAGATTCTTGGAGCATTGGTAACCAATAAGCCATTAGGAGCGATGTTTGCCCTCAAGTATTCTGTCATCATCGCACCGTGAAGTGCAATCTTGGTCTGTAGTTTCTTCTGATTCGTAATAGAGTTCCAGTCTTCAGTGGTGCTGCAAGACGGAGTGCTACTGTCAGTTTGTAGTAAGGAGGGAGCCCGTAGGATTTCTGACACCATGTCGTCAGAGAAGCTTAGACCATGGTTATCCATGGTGAGATATTAAAGGTATATCTCTGGATATTGGAGATTTAGAGAATTTTGCTGCTCGAAGCTCAGGGTAAACACTGGTTAAGAAGTGGTCGTGATATTAGCTCATGTATGGGGATATTTAGGTCCCTCGGCAAAAATGCTGTACATAAACGTATAATCAGGAGGGGGGGACAGGAGAGCTGGTTATTTAAAGAGGTCCTGTTCTAATGCTCCCTGGGGTCTACGTAGGAAAAAACAGGTGAGAACAGTTCCTCTTAATGGCCAAGTTAGTAGGGATCGCTATTAGCCAGCTGTTAAATCTGATCTGGGAGGGAAATTTAAATTTCAGATCTTGTTGCCCTCACACACCTGTTAGGGTGTCATGCTTCATCATTGGGCGCTCCTCGTCGGACCGGCGCTGCAATGTCCAACGGGCTTGGTGGCATCTTTAGCGGAGATCTTCTGATCTGAGAACGCCGTTATGTGAAGACCATTTGTGAAATTGTGGAGGGCAGTGACTCCTAAATTATGTGGGGACTCGAAAGAGCTAAAATAGACCCTGGCCCCTAAATGATTTTAATTAGGTTATGTAGGGCTGGGACTAGATAAAACCAGGGAGGCTACTCATGTGATTCTAGGTATCAGGGTAGCCTATAGTTGACAGAGGTCAACATGTTTCGTGTCGTAAGTGCTCAAAATTGAGCGACACTTCTTCAGGACCGTGGGACCACCAAGAAGTATATATACCTCAATTCTTATCAAAGGGTATCCTGGGTCAACCACAAGTAATGCTGAACCTTAATTATGGTCCAGATTTGAAGTCTCCGCCTAAAAAGATGGAGACAAAATGGAGAGGACAAACAAAAAACCACCCATTAACAGCTCGATCATGGAATTATTGTCCAAACATCTTGCGTAGGGGTCAAGGTACCCCTCCAAAAGGACCAAGAGTTCCTGCTCTCAATAACAGACTAGTTAGAGAGATTAACAATAAAAGAAACAGAATATAAGCTAATACAAGTGAAACCATAATGTGCAAGATTTTCAAGCAACAATAGACTCGAGTGGCCTAGCACGCCACAGGAGAGTACAAGGTATTAGTTCTTACCTCAAAAAGAACGGGTCAGAGCTTCATAGATGATGGAGAAGCAACCGGACCACTGGAACGATCCCACTATGATAAAACAGAAGGAAACAAGGACATCGCCATGTAACATGCATGCTGTACATCAAGGACCAGGGGCGTGAAACTACCCGCTCTACCGACACTATGAGCGTGGAAGGTGTTGCTCAGACCGGTCAAATTGCCACAAAGTCAGAATAAAGGACATCTATATCTTCTAGACATAGTTCGTGAAAGACCCAAAGTGAAGTCGGGCTTAGGGAGTGCACCCGGCTACATACGAAACGCAAGTGGTGGTCCCTGAAGTGTCCGGTACTCCATGTTGCTGTTTCGCATATAGAAAGGCCCCCGACCATTTTTTTAGCGGGTTTCTACTCTTCAAAATGCAATTCCTACGAACACTGCATTATCCATATATACATATCTCCCCTTTTGAAGTGAACTTATGATATGCACTTTCAACCACATCTTGCCATTTGTATATAGGAGAGCCCCCGCTTTCTTTCGGCGGGTCCTCACTTTTAAATATGCAATTCCAAGGAACATTGCATCTACCATACATACATAATTCCCCTTTGGAAGTGTGCTCATAATATGCACTTCCTCATGCTGAACCAACCATTCGTGCCAATTGTGGGTCGTTTTATTTTGTAATATAGTCTCTTATCAACATAGTTACGTCCCACCTCAACTTTACTATGTCAATTGCGGGCTCACTCTATCGGCCTTCACATTGCCGATTTCTCACAGTGGTTTCCTCGTCCTAAGTCAGGCACAACACTCGGGACATGATGGCGCCCTCTCGGGCCTTCTCGCAGACTTCGCTACGCTGCCCACGCTCATATACAGAAACTCTCTCCAGTTCCGGTAATATCCAGGTGAGGAGAAGACACGTCCTTTTTGGCCTGCCCGCTGCTACATTCGGGTAAGTCCCTACGGCATGTTCCCTGCACGGGCCTTCGTCTTGGCTCGGTCTTGATACAGAGGTTCAATCGAGGGACACCGCCACCGTTATCTCCATGGTTCACTGTATAGAACTGCCCCTATGCGATCGGTCGCTTTACGCAGTAAAAGACGGGGATAGTCTGTCACTCGGCATGGCTCCCATGGGGTGCACTTGTTTAACTTTAAATACCCGGATAATACAGTTCACCCTCTAGAATTGCACCCTTATTTACTTGTATTTACCCACATTAAGTACCGATGTCTTATCAGTATTCACCCGTGACCCGGACACTTCAGGGACCACCACTTGCGTTTCGTATGCAGCCGGGTGCACTCCCTAAGCCCGACTTCACTTTGGGTCTTTCACGAACTATGTCTAGAGGATATAGATGTCCTTTATTCTGACTTTGTGGCAATTTGACCGGTCTGAGCAACACCTTCCACACTCATAGTGTCGGTAGAGCGGGTAGTTTCACGCCCCTGGTCCTTGATGTACAGCATGCATGTTACCTGGCGATGTCCTTGTTTCCTTCTGTTTTATCATAGTGGGACCGTTCCAGTGGTCCGGTTGCTTCTCCATCATCTATGAAGCTCTGACCCGTTCTTTTTGAGGTAAGAACTAATACCTTGTACTCTCCTGTGGCGTGCTAGGCCACTCGAGTCTATTGTTGCTTGAAAATCTTGCTCATTATGGTTTCACTTGTATTAGCTTATACTCTGTTTCTTTTATTCTTAATCTCTCTAACAAGTCTGTTAATGAGAGCAGGAACTCTTGGTCCTTTTGGAGGGGTACCTTGACCCCTCCGCAAGATGTTTGGACAATAATTCCATGATCGAGCTGTTAATGGGTGTTTGTTTGTTTGTCCTCTCCATTTTGTCTCCATCTTTTAGGCGGAGACTTCAAATCTGGACCATAATAAAGGTTCAGCATTACTTGTGGTTGACCCAGGATACCCTTTGATAAGAATTGAGGTATATATACTTCTTGGTGGTCCCACGGTCCTGAAGAAGTGTCGCTCGATTTTGAGCACTTACGACACGAAACATGTTGACCTCTGTCAACTATAGGCTACCCTGATACCTAGAATCACATGAGTAGCCTCCCTGGTTTTATCTAGTCCCAGCCCTACATAACCTAATTAAAATCATTTAGGGGCCAGGGTCTATTTTAGCTCTTTCGAGTCCCCACATAATTTAGGAGTCACTGCCCTCCACAATTTCACACATGGTCTTCACATAACGGCGTTCTCAGATCAGTAGATCTCCGCTAAAGATGCCAACAGGCCCGTTGGACATTGCAGCTCCGGTCCAACGAGGAGCGCCCAATGATGAAGCATGACACCCTAAAAGGTGTGTGAGGGCAACAAGATCTGAAATTTTAATTTCCCTCCCAGATCAGATTTAACAGCTGGCTAATAGCGATCCCTACTAACTTGGCCATTAAGAGGAACTGTTCTCACCTGTTTTTTCCTACGTAGACCCCAGGGAGCATTAGAACAGGACCTCTTTAAATAACCAGCTCTCCTGTCCCCCCCTCCTGATTACACGTTTATGTACGGCATTTTTGCCGAGGGACCTAAATATCCCCATACATGAACTAATATCACAACCACTTCTTAACCACTGTTTACCCTGAGCTTCGAGCAGCAAAATACTCTAAATCTCCAATATCCAGAGATATACCTTTAACATCTCACCATGGATAACCATGGTCTAAGCTTCTCTGACGACATGGTGTCAGAAATCCTACGGGCTCCCTCTTTACTACAAACTGACAGTAGCACTCCGTCTTGCAGCACCACTGAAGACTGGAACTCTATTACGAATCAGAAGAAACTACAGACCAAGATTGCACTTCACGGTGCGATGATGACAGAATACTTGAGGGCGAACATCGCTCCTAAAAGCTTATTGGTTACCAATGCTCCAAGAATATTCCTGGAAGATATTGGGTTCAGAAAGGAATGGTCCCTGGTGGCCTGGAAATGTACCAGGGATTGGCTGATCCTTATCATTAACACTGCAAAGCGTCTGGCTGACAAATTACTTATTGAAATCACCATCGCGGAGAATAACCTAAAAGCCTCAATTAACATCTCGGCTTACAAGAGTAGGTTAACAGAAATCAATGCCGAGATGGATGATCACAAGAACCATCTTATGCGTCAAAAAATCTCCAAACTACAAAAAGACATAAAGAGATTTGATAAGGAGAAAGTGTACCCTTATATCAAGGAAGATTACCAAGCGCCCTGCGGCGAAGATTCTTCTGACCGAAGCTCGATAGAGAGCAGACCACGCTACAACTCGAACAGTAGTACATCGAGTAATGAAAGCCGTTCAAGCTTCAAGAAAAATTGGGGACAACCACCACCACTTATGTATGGATACCCAATGAATACCTTTTACGGCCAACAACCCCCTTGGAATCCGATGTACCACATGCCCGCACCTATGTACCACTTCAACCAGAACCAACAGCCTTTTTTAGGAAGAGGCCGGGGCAGAGGAAGAGGCAGAAGACAAGACGGTCAATCCAAACAAGTCCAGTGGCAGGACCAACCCATCCCCCAACAGCAGGAACAAATGGAATTGAGGAGCAGGAAGAACAACAAAACCTAGTGGTCAATCTGTCCATCAAAAATCTCACTCCCATTGAAACAAAAGCACTGAATAGGGGCTTAGGATTTGTGTGGATCACTTCCTTCTACACAAAGAACTCCACAACTTTTTTAGAACGATACGCCTGCGAGCTTTCTTTCAAGACAAGACTCCCCTGGAATCCACAGATTCGGGCTTACGTCTTCCATCGACCTTTACACCACATGAAGATATTACTCCACATGAGGTGTTAACCTTCGAACAGACCGTGTTGAAGGAAATAAATAATATCCCCACAAGGTCACACTACGACAACCTATCAAAATCCGAAAGGGATGCTATAAAAAATCTCAACGAAGATCCCACCATTACAATAACAGAAACACAGGGTTGGATTTCTAAAAATGAGGCCGTCTTCTTGGTGAATTTACAACCACGCACCCCAGCGTTCTACACACTTCCCAAGATTCATAAGGGGCAAAACCCACCTCCAGGACGCCCTATAGTGTCAGGTTCCGGTTCATTATTGGAACCCCTTAGCAAATTCTGCGATCACTTTCTTTGTCCCTTAGTGAAACACATACCATCATACCTACAGGACACAAGGGATGTTTTGAATCTCGTATCAGAGTTCAATACCAACAACCAAGTGAATCTCCTAATGACATTGGACGTGGAGGCACTCTATACTAATATCCCTCAAACAGAAACCCTAAGAGTGATAGAAGAACTTCTCCTCAAAGAAGATTGGACATCAAATACCCCAGTGTCCTTCATTATGGAGTGCGCCACAAAAGCCATGTGTGAGAATTATTTCCAATTCAAAGATCAGTTTTTCCACCAAACCCAAGGAACTTCTATGGGTAGTACGTTTGCTCCGAGTCTGGCCTGTCTCTATGTAGCTGAATTTGAACGCCTCCACCTGACAGACAACTTCTTTGGCGACAACATTGTATTGTGGAAACGCTACATTGACGACATCTTGATCCTATAAAAAGGTGACAGCGAGACGTGTGACAGATTATTCTCATGGGTTAACTCTCTGGATCCATATTTAAGGTTTACCCGGTCTACATCATCTACAGAGATTCACTTCCTAGACCTTACCATAACCTTACAGGATGGCGTTCTGTCAACCAAGACATTCAAAAAACCTACAGATCGTAACAGTTTATTATTGTATGGAAGTTACCACCCAAAAGCCCTAAGGGACAATCTGCCCTTCGGACAGTTCCTACGTCTCCTTAGGAACTGCGAAAAGACCAGCGATTACAAAAAAGAAGCGGCCATTCTCAGTCACAACTTAAGAGCACAGGACTATCCTACATCCATCATAAAAAGATCAAACAAAAGAGCACTCAATAACAACCGAGAATCTCTGCTGGAACCAAAAATAAACAAAGCTGATGAATCCCTGACATGTGTGACAACCTTCACACCGGAATCAAACACGATCCAGAATATCATTAAAAAGAACTGGAAGATCCTGACTACAGGAAAAGTGTCCTTACCTCTACCCAGATTTGCGAACAAACGCACAAGTAATTTACGTGACATCCTGGTACACACCCATCCAAAAGCAGGAAAAACTACGAAACAAAGGACTTTGTGGGATATGGATCCAGTACGAGGACATTATCCATGCGGTCAGTGCGGAGTATGTGATCTCACGAAGGCGACCAAAGAGCTCATTCTTGAAACAGGCAAAGTCTGGACTCAGAAGAACCACACGAACTGTAATTCCAGTAACTGGGTTTATTTGATCACATGCCTTGCGAATTAAGATACATTGGCATGACAACACGTCCAGTCAAGACAAGGATTGTGGAACACCGCAGCAATATACGGTGTGGAAAATCGACGACAAAAATGAGCACACACTATCTCACTCATCCACATGGACCTAATGAATTGCATTGGACCGTGATTGAAAGCAACCCCTCATGGTCCAATACAAAACTCTTTGAAACTGAGCCGAGATGGATTTTTCGCTTATCCACCCAAGAAAGGTTTCTTAATGATAATATCCCGTGGACTGAACTAACTTGAAACTATTCAACACTTCACTACAAAACATACACACTACACGTGGATCTTGTCTGTACTATTCCTCTGTAATCTGAGACATATACCATGCACCGTCTTGGTACTCTCTGTGGCCACCCAAGGGAGCCTCACACATTTTATTAATACTACATTTTATTAATACTCCATGTTGCTGTTTCGCATATAGAAAGGCCCCCGACCATTTTTTTAGCGGGTTTCTACTCTTCAAAATGCAATTCCTACGAACACTGCATTATCCATATATACATATCTCCCCTTTTGAAGTGAACCTATAATATGCACTTCCAACCACATCTTGCCATTTGTATATAGGAGAGCCCCCGCTTTCTTTCGGCGGGTCCTCACTTTTAAATATGCAATTCCAAGGAACATTGCATCTACTATACATACATAATTCCCCTTTGGAAGTGGGCTCATAATATGCACTTCCTCATGCTGAACCAACCATTCGTGCCAATTGTGGGTCGTTTTATATTGTAATGTAGTCTCTTATCAACATAGTTACCTCCCACCTCAACTTTACTATGTCAATTGCGGGCTCACTCTATCGGCCTTCACATTGCCGATTTCTCGCAGTGGTTTCCTCGTCCTAAGTCAGGCACAACACTCGGGACAAGATGGCGCCCTCTCGGGCCTTCTCGCGAGACTTCGCTACGCTGCCCACGCTCATATACAGGAACTCTCTCCAGTACCGGTAATATCCAGGTGAGGAGAAGACACGTCCTTTTTGGCCTGCCCGCTGCTACATTCGGGTAAGTCCCTACGGCATGTTCCCTGCACGGGCCTTCGTCTTGGCTCGGTCTTGATACAGAGGTTCAATCGAGGGACACCGCCACCGTTATCTCCATGGTTCACTGTATAGAACTGCCCCTATGCGATCGGTCGCTTTACGCAGTAAAAGACGGGGATAGTCTGTCACTCGGCATGGCTTCCATGGGGTGCACTTGTTTAACTTTAAATACCCGGATAAAACAGTTCACCCTCTAGAATTGCACCCTTATTTACTTGTATTTACCCACATTAAGTACCGATGTCTTATCAGTATTCACCCGTGACCCGGACACTTCAGGGACCACCACTTGCGTTTCGTATGTAGCCGGGTGCACTCCCTAAGCCCGACTTCACTTTGGGTCTTTCACGAATTATGCCTAGAAGATATAGATGTCCTTTATTCTGACTTTGTGGCAATTTGACTGGTCTGAGCAACACCTTCCACGCTCATAGTGTCGGTAGAGCGGGTAGTTTCACGTCCCTGGTCCTTGATGTACAGCATGCATGTTACCTGGCGATGTCCTTGTTTCCTTCTGTTTTATCATAGTGGGATCGTTCCAGTGGTCCGGTTGCTTCTCCATCATCTATGAAGCTCTGACCCGTTCTTTTTGAGGTAAGAACTAATACCTTGTACTCTCCTGTGGCGTGCTAGGCCACTCAAGTCTATTGTTGCTTGAAAATCTTGCTCATTATGGTTTCACTTGTATTAGCTTATATTCTGTTTCTTTTATTGTTAATCTCTCTAACTAGTCTGTTATTGAGAGCAGGAACTCTTGGTCCTTTTGGAGGGGTACCTTGACCCCTCCGCAAGATGTTTGGACAATAATTCCATGATCGAGCTGTTAATGGGTAGTTTTTAATTTGTCCTCTCCATTTTGTCTCCATCTTTTTAGGTGGAGACTTCAAATCTGGACCATAATTAAGGTTCAGCATTACTTGTGGTTGACCCAGGATACCCTTTGATAAGAATTGAGGTATATATATTTCTTGGTGGTCCCACGGTCCTGAAGAAGTGTCGCTCGATTTTGAGCACTTACGGCACGAAACATGTTGACCTCTGTCAACTATAGGCTACCCTGATACCTAGAATCACATGAGTAGCCTCCCTGGTTTTATCTAGTCTCAGCCCTACATAACCTAATTAAAATCATTTAGGGGACAGAGTCTATTTTAGCTCTTTCGTGTCCCCACATAATTTAGGAGTCACTGCCCTCCACAATTTCACACATGGTCTTCACCTAACGGCGTTCTCAGATCAGAAGATCTCCGCCACCAGGCCCGTTGGACATTGCAGCGCCGGTCCGACGAGGAGCGCCCAATGATGAAGCATGACACCCTAACAGGTGTGTGAGGGCAACAAGATCTGAAATTTTAATTTCCCTCCCAGATCAGATTTAACAGCTAGCTAATAGCGATCCCTACTAACTTGGCCATTAAGAGGAACTGTTCTCACCTGTTTTTTCCTACGTAGACCCCAGGGAGCATTAGAACAGGACCTCTTTAAATAACCAGCTCTCCTGTCCCCCCCTCCTGATTATTCGTTTGTCTGTGCTGCGTCTGTGGTAGTCTGGAGGGGGTGTGTTCCGGGTGTTGGTTGTGGTCCTGGGGTGGTGTCAGTGGGTGTTGTGGTCCAATTGGGTGTTCCGGGCCGCATGATGGGTGACTCCATGGCATCTGTTGCCCTTCCGATGTGGCCCTGGGCTGTGCTCCCTTTTGTGGTGCAGGCTGCCGTCCGACTTTACACCAGGTCAGAGCAGGTGTAGATTCCCTGGTGCTAATGCGCCTTACCGCCTGTTTTGTGTTTTCATCGCAGATCTGGCTGGTCGTTGAGAATGTTGAGGTGTGATGTTGTCGCAGCTTTTGGCATGGGAACACCCACTCTACATCTCATTAGCGATAGTTGCGGGGGAGCCTCTGTGACGATGTTTTTGCGGCTGCTATCATGGTTAAACTGGTGCAGTGAGCTGTTAACACCAGCTTGTGAATGGGGCGGTAAATTTATCACGACTTTGGCTGCGATAAAGTGCCGTTGATTCGGCAATAGCTCCTTATGTATATACCCCATAGAGAATAATCAAGTATGTTTTCATTGTTTATGGATAGTCGGTTATTTAAGTTGGCAACTGAATGCCAGCCACTTTTGTGACAAAGACGTTTTTCACTGAAACGTGTTACACAAAATAAACTTCACCAGCAACTACTCCTTGGAACTTAGGTGTCTTTCCTAGTAACAAGAACCTTTTTTCATATGTGATGGGTTCAGCACCCGCCTGGCCTGCACTGATGCCAAAGGAAGTAGGCATGTGATTGCCCGAACCTTTTGCTATACTAGTATACAACAATTTTTATTGTAATGTATTTTAAACTTCAGTATATATAAAGTACAAATTTTAAAACAAAAAAAGCAATTTTACTGTACATAAAATTGAATTAAAATTGAATAAAAGTCACAAATATATACAATATATTTAAAAAATATATATTTATTAGTAATATTTTCTTAATCTTTATTTGGTATTTTTTTAATATTAAAATCACATTTAGTCAACATTTTCAAATACTTTCCAGATGAGTAACACTGTAAAAATTGTCCTTTAACATAATGTTTGCTGTTCCTTGTTTGCGTCTTTATCCACAGTTGACAGTTTAGTATGGTCAAGGTGGTAAGGACTGGGAAGCTGAGGTCATGTAAAAACATAATAGATTAGGGGTTTTACTATACATAGAGAGTGTTAGGAAGGTAGTGTAGTATTTATGATATTGCAAATGTGTATGTTTTAACAATTTTTACATTCCCATGCATGTTGCTATTGCAGGAGCACATCAGGAATGGAATCTGTTATTTTTTATTTTGTTTAAGAATTAGATTTTTTTTAAATATGTTTTAGATCAAGATGAAAAGTTTGTAAGTTTTTTAGTGGGTTTTCTCATTGTAAAATGAAGGAAGATACATTTGATATTTAGCTCCATTATTATTTGAGGGTGTTTTTTAAAAGACATTTTAAAAATGTTTGGGGGGTTTTGAGTGCTTCAAAAACATATGGATTACTGCATTACCTGTGACAAAAATGGAAGACAAATTCATTTAAAAAAAAATCCTGTTTAGATGGAGCCCATTTTTCGTAGTTTTAAAAAAGCTTTTGGAAATTAAGGTATGGTTTAATAAAATAACGATTTCTTGAGTGCCTGTGGAGGAGGAAGATGGTGGGTGGTGTTTTGTTTTTACTATTGTCATTGAGAAGATTGTTTTTAAACTGTTTAAAAGGTTTCAGGGTATGGATGATTCAGGTGCCAATGGTTAGTTGGAGTGCCTGCGACTTCTTGTGAGAGAATTTATAACTGATCACCAGGAAATGAAAACTAGGTAGGACAAGTTTTTATTTGGGAAGAAAACTTTTGAAACACAACAATTTCACATTTTCTGATTTGTAAAATAAAAGAGTAGTCCATATTTTTGTATTATTGCTTTTGGTGGCATAAAATGTAGGCAATGTTTTCCAGCTAGTCTGCACCTCCCAACATTGACAACTGTTAGATTTTTGCTGATAGTCTGTCTCATTCCCTGAAATTTCAGGTTTTTTTGTAAAATTTCCAGGAATTGACATAGGTTATGATGACTTTTGGCAATTACAGTAAGATTTTTGCCAACCCTCGATGGAATTATTATTATTTTTCACACCTCCCTCTAAACAGGTAGAGTACCAATTAATGAAATAGGAAAATGCAGTTTTCTTCTTCAGCCCAACCTGTTTAAAGGTCGAATCTAGGTTTCTTTGAAGTGATATTAAATGGTGCTAATTTATCCCTATTTTGTGAAAAATAATTTGATTGAATGGCTGAAGTGCAGCTTTAATCTATTAATTCAAGACATACAATACATAATTCTGTGAGTTTACAAAATTCAAACTGAAGTTTGCTATTTAATAGATATTCCTCAGCTAAAGATGTTTCTTGAATGTGTTTTGAATATGCTTGGGGAAATTAGAAAAAAGCATCCTTAGATTTGTGTATCTAAATACTATTGTAAATGCTATTAGTCATTTGCAATGCAAAGTCAAATATTTTCTTAGGTCTTTTGTTCATTGTTTTTGATTTTATAACTGATAAAAATTTAGCCCCATCAGACCGAATAATATCAATCTCAGATAATGGATGTGGTGTTGCTTTAAACATCCCACCCATCATCCAAATTTCACTATTCTTAAGAGTAACAGTGCTGTGTAGAGTAGCAGAGATTAGCACTCTTTTTTGATGATCTTTGTTATCATACTGCAGGAAAGGATCATGGTAAAGGATTTAGTAAATTCAGGGGACATTGTAAGGTAACAATATGTTTTAGGCTGTGTTAGTTCAGCATTATTCAGCTGTTTTTTTCTTTGTACCTTTCTTCTCAATTTGGGGATTGTGGGCATACTACTATCAACATGCATGGGTATGTTTTGTAGTACCTTTCCTAATAGTGACCAACAGGGTTCATTGGAGGTGGCACCAAGTACTTTAATATGTTAGACATTCACTCTACCTCCCAACTTTGAGGCAGAGTCATTATGCTCTGTAGTCTTCTTGACAAAGTCACCTAGAGTCTGCCTCTGCAATGAGTTGAGTAGTAGTCCAGACACCTCCAATGAATCCTGGGTTCAGTAAGTCTCCCCATACAGTAAATGTACCCACAAAGTTTTAGTAGCCTCTTACCATGTTTGCTCAAACAATTTATGTTTTGATGATGATTTTTATATTTCTATATTTATTCTTTGGCAATCTTTTGCCTTCTCTTTTTCTAACAAAAAGAATATTGTTAATTTCCAGTTTAGAAAGGAATACAAGATAAATGTTTGTTAAAATTGTATTATGAACAGGTTTTTGTTGTTTTCTAGTTTGGATTTGAGATTTTTATGGTTAAAGTTTGCTTGCTGTTGAAAAAGGATCATATTTCACTTTGATTTTGAGAGGGTATTTATTTTTCCTTATTTGTCTTTGGAGAATGTCTCCTGTAGAGGGAAGAAAACAAACAATAGAGTGTTTCTTGATGTTGACTGTCACTCCTGGTTCATTAAAAATTAGTATGTCAAGTCCATGCCCTGCAGGAACTGGGGGTGCATGCCCCCCTTGGCGCAGAGGTAACAGGGGGCCCAGTAGGGCCCCTTTGCTTCTGCACTGCAACCCATTTCATAGCAGTCGCACCGCCATAAAATATGTGGCAATGAGGAAACACATAACATGCTTAGCAGTGCTACTTCAGCACCGCTAGCATATTAGATACTTCGGACCGCTGCAAGACTGAAAAGGATTGCGGATCTCTGGCGGCAGCAGTGGTCCCGTGGGGTCAACCACTACAGTCCTAATGCAGTAGGAGGACCGCCACCTAAGGGCCTTAGCTTTTGGGTAAACATTTTCACCAATTCTTTTTCCAGTAAGTTATCTTTTATTCAGGCTTGCTTCTAAAATATAAAGGATTCAAGGGTTTACAATTGTTTCATGTTCAAAAATGTCACATAATATTGTTTTAATTCCAGGAGCCTGTTCATTTCTAAAACAAATGTTATTTGATTTACATAGTTTAAAATATCTGTCATTTTTACTTGCATTAATGTTTTGATAGATTTCTTATGCTAGTAACATGTTTGTGAGTCTCATGACTATTGATCCTCACAGGATTAAATGGCAAACATTCTATTTTGCTGTTACATATATGTTTTTAGAAAAATATTGATCTAATATATTATTCCATTTAGGTTGAGGAAATCTAGATTTACCTCATGGCTGTGTTTTTTTTGTTTTTAGTACAAATACATATTTAACAGGTATTTCTTGTAGAAAAATACTTCAAAACGTTCAATAAAAACTTGTGTGGTAAAAACTAAATGCATGGTCAAGACATGCATTGTTAAGCTATTTTTAATGTTAATCTGTGAATTTGCATTGTAAGGAAAAGTATGTTAAAATATGGATTGAAAAGGTCCATGTTATAAAGGCATGTGTTGTAATGTCACACAAATGGCCACTACGGCTGCTCACTTTTTCGTTTCAAAAGCATTGCACATCCTGATCCATCCAAAGTTTCAAAAAACCTACACTTAGCTGATTTCACTAGTCTGTTCGCCCCTACATCACTGGACAATTCAATGGAGCATAGTCGTTCCAATCTCTTGAACACTGATCATTGAAGATAGAATTTGGGAGTGTTGCTAGTTCATTACAATGGGTGTCAAATGTAAAAAACTGGAGCTATCTATGGAAAGCAGACCTCTCTTCTGAGGTCTCTTTATTTGAGCAAATAGCGATTGTGATCCTTTAAAGAAGAGTGCTCAGTGTGGTAGGTGACACTGTCAAGGGAATACAATTTAAATTCTGATTGGCTGTTACCCATGGGCAATTCTAAATGGCCATTTACAAACATTTTCTGCTAAATTCATGGAATGTCATGTGTGGTTTTGTACTCGAAGTGCAATTTGCAAGTACAGTTGACATCTGTTGAAACTTGACACTGGTTATCTTTGTCTAAATGGTGCTTTTTGGCATACGTTGAATCAGTAGTGGTCCAAAGGTATCCCTATTTACCCCATGGATATATTTAGTTCAATTGTCAAAACCCTCTGTGGCACAATTCGTGGCATGTATGCTTTTTGCAAATGACCAATGTGAATGTCCTAGATCGAAACAATCCTATCTGGATTGGTTTTCCACTTTAAGTCCTAAACAAATAGATGAAGATATGTGCATTTCTAAATGAAAATGAAGATTATGGCACTTGAGCAATCATGGAATGGAAGTGCTGAATGTAGCAAAATGGTGAGGCAATATCACACAGCATTTGACAGAACTGGCAGAAGATACTCACACTCTGAGCAGCTGCTATAGTCAGAGACATTTGTAGCAATTTCTACAATATTTTGACCCTTTCAAGTCAGTACAATATGACAGAATGACTCTCAAATACTAAGAAAAAAGACTATGTTGAGTTATTAGCAGCTAGAATTGCGACCACTGCAGCACTAATATGACACACACAATTCAAAGACTGGGTACTCCAAGAAAAAGAGTCACAAAGCTGACCCCCTCTTCCATTGTGTACTATACAATAAAAGAAGGGTGCCTAATTTGCAATTGTGTTTAAAAGGAGGCAAAGGCAGCAGCAATATTCTCTAATAGCTCTTTCCTTTGGATTACCAGAATGCATTAACAGCAGAACCTCTAGTCATGCTGTTAATGTGCATTGATAATTGCCCCAAAAATACATATTTGCAGAGGGCAGTGACACAGTGACATTGATATTGGTGCATTTGGTGACAGTAGATTTGCACAAAAGCAGATACACCATGAATAGACTTGGCACAAACTGGCACGAGTACACGCGCTGCACTCTCCCAGGGAGGCGTTGGTAGATATGTGTTACCTTGTAACATAAGACTAATGGCCCTTCCATGCTATCTACTCAGGCATCCTGGAATATTCTAACTTCCTCACAGGTTGGAGTCTGAAACATAAGTACCTCTTCTGGTGAGTATTTGACCTCATTATTTCCTCTTTCCACATGTGCTGCAATTTGCAGCACACATAGAAAGATAAATATGCCTCTAATGATTGCTTTTGTGTCCCTTTCTGCACAAAACAATCCTGCTCCTATCACAGACACCCTTTATTGATGGCCCCAAAGGTGCCTCTATTGGCACCAGGGAGCACACAGTGCGCCAGCGCAAAAAGAGAGCACAAGTGCGTTATTTCTTTGTAAATATGGAGCATATCTGCCCTCTCACTTTCTAGCAACGCTGCACAGCAGAATTACGTTACATGAAAGGATGGTAAATCTGCCTCACATGGTAAATAGTATATCTGCCCCACAGTGATAACGTGTTGTTCTTTTGGAAGCACTCTTGACCAGCAGAGCACACTTTGCCATCAGAGGAACCATCGGTAAACTGGATGAGAGATGCTCTTAAATGCTCTGTATAGATTGTAGATACAAACCTGTATTTACTTTTATGATCAAAGACGCCAAAACATGGAGCAAAAAATGCATTGTGACAGAAGTATGCACAAATAAGGTTCAGGGGGCATTTTGAAGCCATTTTATCTTGAACTAATATCCATTGGTTTGCAGCTACAAGCCAGTAAAGCCACTGTCTGACCCTAAGGAGACAACAGAGGTAGAGTATCGCCTTGATTGATCTTTAAAGTGGTGCCCATTGCTTTTCCCGTCCTCCCTAATGAGATAACTTCTTGCTCAACTAAATATCAAATATCAAACAACTTTCATTGTACAATCATGCAGCTCTTTTCTCCCATGTCATTACTGTTCCCTAACATTGCCATTTTGCTGTAACTCATATCGTAATACATGACTTCTAATATATGTTTGTGAACTGCCAGTATAATTCATTTAGATTGGTCATCCCATGAACAGGACTGCAGCCTCCCTCCAGTGCATCCTTGTCACAATCTTGACTTAGACCATGGCCATTCAATCTCTTCAATTGCCTCTAGTGTAGATCTAACCAGCAGGACACTGTCTAGTAGTCCTATAACGTAGAGCCTGATTTAGCTCGAAGGACAGGATACTAAGTCAAAAATGCAACGGGGTACACTGTCCCCCTCATTTTGAGTTGGATGGGCTGCCAGGTTTCTGTCAGTGGAGACCCAATCAGCCTGCCTCACTGACTTAAATCTTCCTCCAATGGCGCAATGGAGTAGGGGCCATGGCAGGAAGGACATAACTCCATTCTATTTATGGAGGATGACATAGTGTCTTTTTTTCCTGTTCCTCAATTTGTGGGGAAACCTTATACTGAGTGACACAAAAAAAATGTAATGACCCCTACACCCTGGAAGGAAGGGTTTTGGAGTCATTAGAATTTTGTTTATCGATATCCATTTTTTACTATGGTAGTTTGTTTTCAAAACAAAAGGACTTGAAAAGTTTGGTGTATGTTCGTCAAAACTGACAGCAGATGATCACAACATTTTTATAAATTCATTCGAAATGCCGTGATTGCAGGTCCTTTCAATGTACAGAGTTGTTTGCTGGACAGCTCCAAATTTGGTGAGGGGAGTACCCTTGGGATGGTGGAGGTAATGTCTGTCACAATCCCAAATGTCTCTACTCTGTTAACCAATCTCTAAATTTGCCCATTATTTACTCCCTAACCCTCCAGGTATCAGTTCCCAATATGATCGTTCCTCTGCTGTCATATTAGGTCAACTTGAATAACCTGTACTAACGAACTTAGGCACCTGTCACACTCTAGCAAACAGATGTTAGTCGGTAACCACAAAAGAACCCCTGGATCTACAGAAAAGGGAAGAGTGCTACTGGAGTGTTTCTTTTAAAGGACGGTTTCTCTCATCCACCAGAGGGTGGCATGCTGCATAATAGGGTAACCTCTTCACATTATGAACCTAGTCATAGTGTGGGATAAAACCCCCTCTTTGAGAGGGAGGAACTCTGGGATGCTTTTAGATAAAAAAGAGGTATGCTAAATACCTTAGATGAACTGAGGTGTATATGTACAAGAACTGCTGCTAACTAGCGTTCGCATTAGTTAGCATCAGTTTCCTTAACGCGCCTTAGCACCCTATTTACAATACATTGCTACATGGCAAAAGTACCAGCTAGCCGTGGTGAAAACTGCCACTAACACTAGCGTCAAGGTGATAAAAATGTTGACGTTAGCGGGAGAAAAGTAACAAAAGGCCCGTTAGCTGCAAAAAAACTCACATTAGTCTGCCCAAACGTGACTTTTTTTGCCTCTAGAGGCAAAAATAGCCTATAAGTCCACCTCCAATAAAAAATAGGAAATAAAACCAGTGGAATGCAGAATGGAGCAGCCATCCGCTCAAGTGCAGCACAGATCAACAACCCCCCCAAATCCCCAACAGCCAGGATGAACAACCAGAGTCCTGGGGGAAGAGGAAATGCAGATTCAGGGGATACAGTTATGAAACGAGTTGCATCGCTGGGAAAAACCAGTGATGCATCACTTTTCAGAGCGCCCTCCTTTCAACACCATGGCACCAAAAACCTTGAAAGTAGGGACAGTTCCCGGGGCCCGGAGGCCTCTCTGGGCCTGCATCTGTGACCCGGTGTGGGAGGCAGAGGTGCTGTGGAGTTGCTGAGCCCTGGCGGTAGACATTGCGGTGTCAGCAATCGCCCTTACCTGGTGGTGAAGTCTGGCACAGAGACACATAGCTTCCCAGTGTGAGAAGACTGCCAGGCGCATCTTGGAGCTGTGAGCAGTAGAGGCCTTCCTGCGCAGCGATGAAGGGAGGTCTGCATCGCATACCAGGCACCACCATTACACCGGGGTGCACGGAGGAGATTACCAATGGTGAGCCGCGCCTCTCTGGATCACAGACCGGAGGATGTTGCGCTGGTCGGACGCTGTGGAAGGTGAGGCCCCTGAGCTGGGCCTAACTTGTGTGGTGGGAGCACTGCAACTTCATACCTAAGTGGGCCATGTCGCATCACCTGCATCGGCAGGTTCCCCAGTGGACTTTGCGGTGACTGCTATACCCAGGCATGTAAAATCCAACCTGGGTTAGGCTACTGCTGGCTGAGTGACAGATTTGGAGAGAGTGCAGTGCATTGAGCCCCGGTAACAATGTCCAGGTGAGGAGAAGGTGGGAGACATAGCGGAGAAGGCCAGGGGACGAGTCGGGCCCAGGCCCTTGTGTATGCAGCTTGATCAGTCGCTTGGGAACTGGGGAACACGAAATATGTTCACCACTGTTAGATCGGAAGAGGCAACGGGGTAGTGCTGCCTTCCTTGCCCTTGTTAGTTTGCTTTTGGGTATTCGGAGGTGTAACACTTAAGGGAATTCCTCTTCCCACAGCGCTGCCCCGTCTGGTTGCTGCTGCTGCTGTCCCCATCTGCTGCTGCTGGTTCCTCTGACTCGGAAGTCAGATGTTCGAGTCCCTCTACCACCCTCAGGCTCCTGTCTCATTCCTGGTGGCCCTGTGGTAGATCGTCACTGCTCTGCAGTTTGATTGCCCTCCTGTCTCTCTTTTCTGCTGATCCTGTTCATCTTTATGCTCTTCTCCATTGCTTTTCTACCCATGTCTTTTATTGATCCTTGTTTGGCTTTGTTTTGCCTGTGCTTTTTTGCCATTCCTTTTTCCCTATCCTCTCCCTCGTTGCCGCTACGATCCCCGTGTCCCACCTCCTCCAGTTTCCTTTCCTGCGTTTCTCACCTCCCAGATGTCCAGCCCCCCTGAAGCACTACTTAATGGCATACGCTGTGTGGCCATGCGCAGCGGGTGCGCCACTACTGTGCTTATGGCTAGCCAAAAGCAAGCCTGTCTACGTCCATCCACCCCTGTACTGCACCCAGCACCAGGGACCCTGCCTCTCAGACACTCCAACGCTGCGGCGCCCGCACCCTCCTCGCCCCTATCGCTGGACGCCATGATGCCTGCCATCTAGCATCACTTAAGAATACCCTTACACCCTGCGCCTGATGAAACTTCAAACGCATCTCCTGCCAAATCAGCACACCAGCGCCTCTTGCCGCCCAGCCGAACAACAGCACACTCAACCGGCTCAACTGTGTCATCCTCAATGTGCAGTCCCTCCACAAATATGCCACAGAAATCTGGGACCTCCTTGATGCCACCTCTTCAGACATCGCCTTCTTCAAGTAAAGCTGGACCAAACTCTGCTCCAGAGAAGACATCTCCATCATCATCCCCAATGCTACAAATTCACCCGCAAGGACCACCCGAGCGTCTAGGAGGAGGCATTGCCATTGTCTAAAAAAGCACACTCCGACTGATCACCCACTCTAATGACTCAATGGCTACCATGGAACACCTATGTATGTATGTGGAAGTCAGCGCTCTACTGGTAAGTGCAATAAGTATCTAAAACATTCATAAATTTACTTTCAATATCTAATTACCATGAAGGAACCAATTGTGTGTGCAAACCAGAAAAGGTAGCCAACCTGGGACATCAAATTAAAAAGCAGGTGCAACAACACCTGTATACCAGATGCACAGCAATGAAAAAATTAAAACTGTTTCACAATGTACACACAATCAGAACGAACCGTTGTTGTTGAAATAAGATCAACCATACGTAATCACCATTTTGTAATGTAACAAAAATAATACTCCTTTAATTTTGGAGAATCAAATTGAGCAAGGTTTTTTTGAGTTAAAAAAACAGACTGTGACGGGGGCCGGAGAGTGGGCCACGGTGGGTCGTGCCCCTCCCAGATGATCCCACAGACGACGCCAGTTGGAGGATGGCTTGCTCCAGCGGAGGGAGCTCCTGGGCACAGGTCATGAGCTTCTGAGGCCACGCTCGCTGGCTGCCCCGTTGGGGCGGAGGGCCGGCACAGCAGAGGGAGTATCGCAGAGTGCGGGACTACCGGAACGGGCCTGTCAGGGGGCCCGGGAACTACAGTTGGGGATGTTTTCCTCATTTCTTCTTTATGCATAAGAATTATATTTGCTGCCGGGGTGAGGGGCGGAGGCGGGTTGCCATGCCCTCCGAGTCCTTACCGCTAGAATGCTGTATTGCAATGGGGTGTTGGGGGTATTTTTATTTCTTTTTTTTCTCTCCTTTCCTTCTCTTTCTCCTTTCTTTTTCTGGACACCGGGGACGGGAGGCTGGGCGCGGGGCGTGGCTGCAGCAGGTTGCATACATCCCAATACACGATGGCAGTATCCCTAGGCTCCTGGAATGTACAAGGGCTTAACTCCCCCCAGAAGCGTCAGAGGGTGATGAAGTACATATCGGATAGGCACCTAGACATAGTTGCGCTGCAAGAAACGCACTTGCGTAGGGGGGACGACAATAGGCTGCGGCATAGGGCGTACCCACTCATGTACAGTTCGTCAGCCACCACCAAGCATAGGGGGGTGATGCTGTTGTTTCACAGCGGAGTACGGTTCCAGCCGATGGAGGTCTGCTCGGACAAGGCGGGGAGGTGGGTGATGGTAAAAGGGGTTCTGAGAGGGCAGACCTGCACCTTCATCTCCCTCTACGCACCCAACACTGGTCAGGCGGGGTTTCTGTCCACTTTTTGCGCGCGGTTGGAGCAGTTTGCGGAGGGCTCGGTGGTTTTGATGGGGGACTTTAATCTAGTGTGGCGGGCGGAGTTGGATAGTTCGCACTCGCAGAGGGCTGAGTCAGGTGCATTTTCCGCGGCTTCTAAACAACGCTTCTCTGACTTGGGCCTTTGCGACACCTGGCGCACCCTTCATCCTTCCACGAAGGATTATACCCATTTCTCACATGTACACCGGTCGTATTCCAGGCTGGACTATATTTTCATTAATCGCTTTCTTTCGGGGTCATTGCAAGACGCGCAGATCCTTCCGCTCGCGGTTTCTGACCATAGTATGGTCACGATCGCGCTTCACTGGCCAGGCCCCCGGGATCGCCAGAGGAAATGGTATTTCCCCGCTTCCCTCACCAGAGATATTGTGCTGCGCGCATCACTGCGGGAGGCTATAGATGACTACTTTGCCCTCAATTGCGCAGGGGAGACTTCGGAGCAGACGCGGTGGGACGCCTTTAAGGCGGTACTCCGGGGTAAATGCATCGCGCTCAATTCCGCGCTTAATAAGCAGAGGGCGGCGGAACGGGAACGCCTGGAGGCGGAATTGGCGGCGGCAGAGCAGGCCCATAAGGCCAAGCCTTCTCGCCTCACCTTGCGGCCCCTTACGGCGCTACGGGGCAAACTCAAGTCTATCTATGCCAATAGGGCTGAACTTACCCTCTTGCGGCTCCGCCACACCTCATATATCATGGGGAACAAGGTGGGGAGGCATCTGGCTAGACAGCTCCGAGTCAAACGGGATAGGGAATATATTGAAGGGGTGAGGGGTGCTGCAGACGTGGTTACTCACTCTGACGCGGGCAAAGCGGACTGCTTCCGCTCCTTTTATAGCAAGCTCTACGCGTCGGATTCGCTGGAGGGCTCAGAACAGGAGGATTATCTACAGGAGTTACAACTCCCTCAGGTTGCTGCCGCGGCCAACGCAGACCTCTGCGCCCCCATCTCGTTGGAGGAGGTCACCAGGGCCATAATGGCGCTTAAATTGAATAAAGCTCCTGGGCCTGACGGCCTCACGGCCCTGTTCTATCGGACCTTCGCGCCAGACCTGGCCCCACGCCTGCAATCGTTGTTTAACGCCATCGTCACCCAGGGGGTGGTCTCCCCATCCATGGCGGAGGCGGTTATTACCGTCATCCCCAAACCGGGGAAACCTAAGGATCACTGTTCCTCTTACCGGCCAATCGCGTTGTTAAACCTCGACGCTAAACTGTATTCCTCTATTCTGGCGGCTAGGCTCAGCCCTCTAATGGCAGCGCTGATCCATCCCGACCAATCGGGTTTCATTCCAGGGAGGCAAACGCACGATAACACCCGACGTATAGTGCATCTCATAGAAAAGGCTTCTAGACGACGCTTACCGGCCATCCTGGTGGGTCTGGATGCCGAGAAGGCGTTCGACCGGGTGGATTGGGGCTTTCTCTTTTCCACCATGCGTCGGATGGGCTTTGCAGAGGCCTTTATAGCAATGGTACGGGCCAACTATCGAATTCCTTTGTCGCGGGTCCAGGTCAATGGGACCTGTTCGGCTCCGTTCGCCCTCTCAAGGGGCACTAGACAGGGGTGCCCGCTGTCCCCCCTCCTGTTTGCCCTGAGCATTGAGCCGCTGGCGCAGGCCATTCGACGCGACCCGCAGATCACGGGTATCCCATTCGCGGGAGAGGACCATAAGATCTCCCTGTTTGCTGATGATGTGCTTCTATCCCTCGCGCGCCCCTCCGAGTCGCTTCCGACTCTCCAGGCAGAACTGCGGCGCTATGAACGTGTGGCGGGATTCAAGATTAATCAGGACAAGTCGTATATTCTGAATCTTACGCTTCAGGGGGATGAGCTAGCGCACCTCCAGAGGAGCACACCTTTTCGTTGGGCGACTGCATCGCTCCTATACTTGGGAGTTCAGCTCACCCCGTCCGTAGAGGATCTATACAAAGCAAACTTCCCCCCCCTTCTGGCGCATATTAAATCTGACTTGGCGCGCTGGCAGCCTTTGTTTATCTCCTGGCTGGGGCGTATTCACTCGCTCAAAATGACGATATTACCGAAGTTGCTCCATTTGTTCCAGGCCCTCCCCATTGAAGTCCCTCTCTCCTTTTTCTCGACTCTACGCTCCCTATGCTCTCGTTACATCTGGCAGGGGGGCAGAGACCGGTTGTCATTTTCCATGTTGCGGAGGCCGCGCTCTGCGGGCGGGGCAGGCCTCCCCGACTTCCACCTTTACTACAAGGCGGCCCAACTGCGAGTTTTGATAGAATGGTCGAAGAGAGAATCGGACAAACATTGGCTACATATGGACAGGTCGGTGGCGGGTCGGACAATTTGGGATTTGGCGTGGCGTCCGAAACACGATAGACCGGACAACGCTTACATCAGCACGCCCACTAGAACAACACTGCGGGTGTGGGACACTTTGGCGTCGGACGAGCGGTGGGCCACTTTCCCTTCTCCCCACACACCGATTCATGGGCTGGCGGCTTTTCCGCCGGCGCTTACTAGAGGGCCATTCGCGGCGTGGGAGGAGGGGGGCTGTTTAATGGTCGGACATCTTTTTAGGGGGACACGATTACTGACTTTTTCCGAATGCAGGACTGACTTTAGCCTCCCGCACACTGAACACTATCATTACCTCCAGCTCAAGCACTGGCTCCAGACACAGGAAATCCAGGCGGCGGTACGCAGGCCCCAAACACCCTTTGAAAAATTTGCGCGCACTACCACATCTATGAGGGGGGCAATCTCCTTCCTTTATGGCCACCTTTTGGCCACTGTAGTCTCCCCGTCCCCACGATTTAAGGCTAAATGGGAGGAGGTGCTGCTGCGACCGATTGAGGAACGGGAGTGGGAGGCGTTGTGGTCGGACATCTCCAAGCATAACCACTCAATAGAATTGCGAGAGGCGCACATGAAGGTAATGGTGGATTGGTACTTATATCCAGAGAAACTGCGGCGTATCTTTCCGGCCACCTCTGATCGCTGTTGGAGGGGTTGTGGGTTACTGGGGGACTTTGAGCATATTTGGTGGACCTGTCCTACGATCCGCCCCTTCTGGGAAGAGATCTTGGCGCATATCAAATCCATGTTGGGTTACCCGATCCCCACCTCAATGGCGACAGCACTGTTGGGCCTGCGAGATCCCTCCCTGCGCTACCAAACCAGAGCGGATAAGGCAGTGATGTGGCTGTGCTTGGGGGCGGCGAAGGTGGCTATTGCGGCCCACTGGAAGAAGCGGACGGCGCCCACGGCCTCGATGTGGCATGCCCGCCTCTGGAGACTTCTGAGCCTAGAGAGAATGACGGATATCTTCAGGGATGACTATGCCGCGTTTGAGCTCAGGTGGGGCGCGTTGGTGACTTTCCTGTCTAGAGGTCTACCGGCGGCGGTTTGTCCGCCCCAGCTTAGGGGCCTACGGCTGTTTCAACTGTAGTCGGCTGCTGCGGCTTTGGGTAGCACCCCCTGCTTGTACGGGTTGAGGTCCCGGGGATGATGTTGGACGAGCCCTTATCTGGCCATCGCCTTGGACGGCCATCTTCCCTCCCTTGTCATAGGGCAGGGCCTTCGGGCCCCACTGCCGGAGTCTCTCCCCTGTCTCTCTCTTTCCTACTTTTCCTTCACTTTCTCACTTTTTTCTTTTATGGTTCGGGGGTGGGCGGGGGGGTAGGGAGGGACTAGGGAGAGTTGGGGTTGATCGTCAATTGAAGTTGCAGCCACATGACATAGAGCCAGCTGGGTGTTGTGGCCCATCTTTTTGAGTGTCGGACCGGCACGGGACTGTTAGTGCCCGATGGGCGCCTATTGGAGGTTTCCGGGGTGTCACCCCCGGGCCTGCGTCCCCCTCTTATTTTAGCTATTCTGTACCCCTCCTATAGCGAAGGTTACGATGGGGGAGGCTCGCCTCTGTTGGGTCCGACTACGGGTTGGTACGTTGTTATCTGCTTTATCGCTCGCTGGTCCACTCAGATATGGGGCACATGTCATGGTCTGTTCTGTATGTTATGCTCTCTTTTTGTGACTAATAAAAACAATTTTGACAAAAAAAAAAAAACAGACTGTGTCTTTAAATACTTGAAAGAACATGTCAATAAGCAATCTCTATTCATTTGAATGAAACATCAACATGAAGCTTATGTAGCTGAGATTAACGACATTGTAGTTGTCGGAGCCCAATGCATTTCGGGATTACCCAGAATCCCTTCTTCAGGGGCCTGTATTGTAAAATAAAAGAAAAAGACAAAATGCACAAGGTTTCGCACTATATGATGAATAAAAACTGAAAAATAAATTTTTATGACAGATACATCGTTCAAGATCAGAGTGGTAAAAGCACCTGTACATACACTTGTCCAGACAATGATCAACTCATGTGAGAGCCACCCAAAGCTGTGCAAAAGATGTGCCAAGAATCCATTGGCAATTCTTTATAAAAAATGAAAAAGGAAAAAACAAAAATAGATGAAAGACCAATTGTGACCGCACCCCTGTTGAGTGATATATGTAATGTGGAAAGTTAAAAAAATATTGTGCTGAAGGACAAAGTCCTTACTACAAATAACTGGAATCTGGAATGTTGATGATGACTACTGAAGTCTATTACCGCTCGACTGTAAATGGGAACAAAAATGCAATTGAGAACACTGTCACCCATGATTCCCTACATGTGCTGACCCTCTATGTACTCATATACTCACTGTAGTGAGCGATTGTTTGCAATCCTCTCAATGAAGTCTAGTTGGGGACCACTGCAAGTAATCTGCTGAAATACAAAGCATACCGGAACTTACTCAATCTGCTGCAACCCGTGTGGTAAAGGTGCCCAGAAAACGGGATATGACAAGTAAAATTACCCCTTCATTCAAGACTAATGGCCAGAAACTCAAAAACGCTGACTGATGTATGGATATGAATGCCGTTGAAGATATCAATAAAGATTATGAACTCACTGTGATGACTGGCACAACACGAAGACCTGAAGAAAACAAAAAACGTCAGAAATGGAACAGTGAACCGCGCTGCGGTCATTCAACCAATGGAATTACCACAATGTATCTGCAGCTGACCACAACTTCTAACGAGTGGAGATCTCTTTACCTCTGGTCTATTTAGTCAAATGTTGCAGCACGTCTAGGCACAGGCATCGCGTTGACCAAAAAATGGTTTACGGAGCGGTGAGGAACCGCGTCTAAACTTGTAATCGTTATTCAGCGTCTGACGTCACCCGGTGTGTGTTGAAACTGGACGAAGAAAGAGGACTGGAACGGGTGGCTGCTATCGACATACGTAAACCGAAATAATATTGGAAAATAGACAACGCTGCAAATAAAGAACTTAAAAGGCCATTGATGCCCAACAGTTGATTGCGAGGTGCCTTTGAGAATGTACAACCAACGAACTATTGCATGAATAGAGCAGACCAAACGCACAACTATTGCACAGAGACAGGAAAGTGCTGAAAAAAACGTGAAATTCTGCAAAATCAATATGAACTGATCCTCAACGGTGAGTCCCATAGAAAAATGTTAAAGACCCAAAAGTGTTAGACATGTAATAGGGATGAAGATTGGATGGAATCAAAGGAAAAAAAGGTGAACAAGGAAAACTCGTTATGGTGCCAGTACGAATCACTTAATCTGCCATGTCAGCACTGGACCATCGATTGTGCTACTTGGTGATGCAAAATAAGAAGAAATGTATGTGCATGCACAGAAAAGTGTTTATAAATGAAAATAATAAAGAAGAAACAACAATAAAAGAAATCATAATGCCCTTGAGAAAAACCATGAATGGACAAATAGTTGATGAATGTATGGACTAAGACCGTACTTACAGATTAAATTGATTAAAGAAAACAAAGCATTTCCAATTTATCATTGAGCCCTGCAGGTAGTAACATGTGGAGATATTTGGTCAACCAAACTTCCCTTTGAGCTAATAGTTTAGATGTGTCTCTACCTGATTTTGATGGTATAATTTCCAAAATCATGAATTTCAGTTGAGCAATGGTGTGATGATGGTGTAGCCAATGTGTTACTAAATGAGACTTCAGGCTTTTAGTATGGATGGAACTTGTGTGTTCGGAAATGCGTATCTTGATTTTCCGTGAGGTTTTGCCAACATAAAGTAATCCACAAGGACATTTGAAGGTGTAAATGACATTAATGCTGACCATCTCGGCTATCATATGCACCTTGCATCACTGAAAGGTAGATGGCCTGGACAAATGGACAGCTGAACAATGCTGATTTATGGGGTGTGCATTTGCACATAACCAACAGTAATACAGTGAAAACACTACAATAGGACACCACACCAGGTTTAGAAAATATCCAACATTTATCTGTGTAAAACAAGGCCAAAACAATAAAAATCCAACACACAATAATCAAAATAAGCACTTCGTAAGAATTAGGGGTGGGCGGAATTTGCGTAATCGCGTTACGCAAATCTCCGCGAAACGGTAAAAAGTCTCTGTGAACACGCAGAAATTCCGCGAACACGCGGAATTGCTTGTTCGCGATACTTTTTTCCTGTTCGCAATCGCTGTTTGCATGCTTGAGGTGAAATATCTCGCGAACACGCATATTGAGAACGCGAACAAGCAAAACATTTTGCGAAGTCGCGTAACGCAGATTTTTGGGCAATTTCGCGTTCTCCGCGGAACGCGAAATTACCCAAATTCCGCAAATTCCGCGAACGGAACGGAATTTACCGCCCAGGCCTAGTAAGAATAACATTGGAAATGCAGTTACTTGAAGTCGGTAGCTCTGTCCGGTGCTACAGCGGTGCTGACAACAATCAAATCCAACAGTTTCGGTCAACTACGACTGGTGTCAGTGTCAGAAGACTTTTAAACAGAGCTGTGTGGCGTGCAGTGCCCTCAGGTCACAGTGCAGGCAGTGGCGCCGCGGCATTCATCCAGCGACAGCGCCAGGGCTGCAGTGTGAAGCGGGGTGGTGCACATCACGGTGCTGGCTGTCACGGTGCAAACGACGCCATCCATCAAAGATCAGCAGTAAATTGGGCAGGTGTCGGTTGGCTGCGGCTGCGGTGTGGGATCGGTTGGTGCTTCATGTAGCTTACGAGCTTCATGTAGCTTCCGTGTGCTACGGGTCCCCCAACAGACCCCAGCATCATCCTGCCAGAACAGACTCCTACGCTGATTCCAGGGAGCTCTGCTCTCCTCTATCCTGACGTGCATATACTTGTTTCCGGGCCAGTCATTTTGAAACGGCATTTGTTCAGGTACACCAGGCGCCCCACTTCTGCTCATCTCCATTTTTGCTCCCTGAAGAAGGTGTGGCCCATCCTGTGTCGGTCACCGAAACACGTGCGACCATCCACTGATCTACACGTCTCCACCTCTTGCTACCTGATATATGCTTACCCCTGAGGCTCACATGCAGCTTCAAGAGTACCGTTTAACAACCTGTCATTGGTTACACATGTTTATACTGTGACTGCACTATATTGAGCAACAACTATAAAGCACTGCATGTTGAGATGTAAACTAAATACCATCCATGATCCCCCTAGGAGATCATTATTTGAATCAGTGGAGTGCCATTGAACTATTCTTGAAGTGAGTGAGTCAGCATGATTTTGTGGTATGTCTGTGAGGATTAAGTGTGTGCCTGGGTACTGTTTCACACATATCATCATTTATGTTTAGGATGTGGTTTTTATTGTAGTATTTATTAAATATTGTCCTAATGTAGTTTTGATATTTTGAGATATTTGATATATGAAAAATGTTGAATAAAATTATCACTATTGTCTAATAATCATGGTTTCACCCCCATTATTTGTGTGGGATTTACTGTCTCCCACATTGCTCCTCTGTCTCTTTGCTTCCTGGGGACTGGACTAGCAGTTTCCGTGTTCTTTATCTCCGACTTATTGCAGATTCACCAAATAATTTAGGCAGTGGGTTCTCGTTTTGACTGAGGTTTACGAGCAATGCCCCTAGATCACGGTGCAGACCATGGCGCGAATGTCCGCTGGCAATGGAGTCGTCAGTAAGACCAGGGCAGTGGATTGAAGCGAAGCGGTGCGGAGTGTGGTGCCCACTGGTCATGGTGCAAGCAGTGGCTCAGTGGTGGTGGCGGTCCCGGGCAGCAGTGAGAGCAGGGTTACGGTGCAAACAGTGGTTTTGCCCGGTGCGGTGCCCTCAGGTCACGGAACCCGTGGCGGTCTTTGTTATGGCATTCGGGTTTCCCTCTTTGGTAACTTAGACACGTGGTCCCAGAGAAAGGTGAAGTCTTTGCTGTTCTTGAGACTACTTGAACAGTGAGCAAGCTCTACCTCACGCCTGTGGAGAAACTCAAACAAAGAAGTTGCAGAAAGTTCAGTCCAGTCCTTTCCCTGAGGTAGCCACTGCAGGCCAACACAGCAAAGTACACAGCAAAGTGGTAGTTCCTCCTCACAGCTACTCAAGCTCTCCTTCTTGGCAGATTTCTGAGTCCAAAAGAGTTCTAAAATCCTGGTATCTGGGCCCTAATATTTATACCACATTTCCCATTGTTCTCTTGTGGCAGAGAGTGTCAGTGCTCAGTCCAAACAAGTTCTGTCTTCTTTGGCCCAGCTTCCTGGCAGGAGATAGAGACAGCATTGTCCAAGGCAGACCAGGCCTATTCAGGTGCAAGGAAATCTCCTCCCATTACTACAAATGTGTCCCGGTCTATTCCGCCCAGCCATGACTCACTAAGGTGAGGCAGAACACATGTCAAACACCCCCCCACTGGATGTCTAAAGAGAATGCACATCCCCAGCTCCTGTCACTCCAAAACTTTCTAAAAGTGGCATTTTCAAACAAAAAAAGCATCTTTACTAAAAGATGCACTTTTACATTTTGAGTTCAGGCATACTAAACGTAATTTATCTATCTTCTCCCATTGGGAATTTAAGCTTGTAAGATGTTACAAACTGGCACATGCATCAAGCTAGGATTCTGCGAGTCCTTAATACCGAATATTAAGGATTCTCAATTAAGGACTCGCAAAATCCTATGCATGTAGGAATCGCTATAATAATAGCGATTCCTACACATTCCTTATGTGTGACTCGCAACTTGCGAGTCGCAAATAAAGTATAGTTTCCGATTCATTCCAGTATTAAGTATAGTTTCCGATTCATCCCATGGGCCTACAGGCCCATGGGAATGATTTGGAAATTGTAAGCGCAATTTGCGAGTACCAATAGGTACTCGCAAATTGCGCATGCAATTTCAGGGTGCAAGGGTGTCAAAAGGACACCCTGTTGCACCCCTGGAATTGACCTCTGCACATATGTTGCGCACACACATGCCCTAAGGGCCTGTGTGTGCGCAACATGAAACTTTGAAAAATGCACAAAAGTGCTTTTTTCAAAGGTTTTGCAAATTACCATGAAGTTCAACTTCATGGTAATTTGCGCACCCTATTAGCGAAATCGCTAATTTTTTTACTTTAATGCATTGCATTTAAGGAATCTCAATTTGGGATTCCTTAAATGTAATTGCAATTTAAGTAATCGTAATTTAGAGATTACTTAAATTGCGATTTTTTGCATTTGGGATGATGCATCCCAAATTCAAAAATACCGTTTGCAAAGGGGCAGATTCTGAGAATCTGCCCTTTTGCGACCGTTTTTTCTTTTGATGCATGTGCCTGTATGTATCTCCCATTCTTTCCTATGGGACTGATAGCCTTCAATAGTGAAACATGAAATACACTGTATACACACCAGTGTACCTTGGGCCTACCTTTGGGGTGTCTTACATGTGATGAAAGGGAAAGTTAGGGTTTGGCATTTGGGTGCACTTGCCAAGTCAACATGGAAGTAAAAACTGCATGCAGACACTGCAGTAGCAGATCTGAGATACCTTTACAGGGCTACTTCTGTGGGTGGCACAATCAGTGCTGCAGGCGCACCAGTAGCATTTGATTTACAGGCTTTGGCACTTTCAGTGCACTTTACTAAGGACTTACCAGTAAATTAAACATGCAGATCATGGAAGCACCAATCCACAACATAATTTACAGTAGAAGCAGATGCACTTTATTACTTAAGAGCAGTGAGAAAGCACACAAAGACACTAAACAAGCAAAAACAAAGTCACAACCAGAATATCAGAAAGCTAAAAGACAAGGGAAACATGCCAAAAAATGCCAAGTCTCACACATGTCCCCTTAAGCTGAAAGTAGGGAGAACTACCCAGCCACCTGGGAGTTCTCTTCACTAAGGAGGAAGAACCTGGACAGACCATCAGCGTTGGCGTGTTCTGTGCCAGGGCGGTATTTCATTGTAAAGTCCTGTGGGGAGATGGACCACCTCAATGCTTTTGGGTTCTCACCCCTAATCTGCATTAACCATCTGAGGGGCCTGTGGTCTGTCTCAACTCGGAAGTGAGTCCCAAACAGGGAGGGTCTTAGCTTCTTCAGTGCCCCGACCACAGCAAAAGCTTCTTGCTCTCTGTTCCCTTGGGAGTAGTCTGCTGTTAAGGAAGACTACAGGTTGGTTGTGTCCCTCTTCGTTCAGTTCTGAGAGCACCACTCCCACACCATTCTCTGAAGCATCAGTCTGCACTATGAATTCCTTGGAGAAATCGGGTCCCTTGAGCATGGGCGGCTTGCAAATGGCTGCCTTAAGGGCATCAAAAGCTGTCTTGCAGGCATCAGTTCAGATCACCTACTTGGGCTGCGTCCTGAAAGTTAGCTCAGTCAAGTGGGCAAAAACGGTGCCATAGCCCTTGACAAATCTCCTGTTGTATCCTGTGAGACCTAAAAAGTCTCTCACCTTGGTCTGGTTCTTGGGAGGTTCCAAAGCCAGAATGGTGTCAATCTTAGGCTGCTGGGGCTCCATCCCGCCGCTTCCTACCTGGTGCCCTAAGTACACTACAGAACCCTGCCAAATCTGGCACTTACTGGCCTTGGTCACGAGGCCTGCCTTCTACAGAGCCTTCAACACTTCCCAGAGATGTTGCAAGTGATCTTCCCTGCTGGAGCTGAGCACTGCAATATAGTACAATTAGGCGGCACTGAAATCCTCCAGTCCAGCCAACACCTGGATGACCAATCTCTGAAAGGTTGCAGGGGCATTCTTCAATCCAAACGGCATCACCCGGAAATGGTAGTGGCCCTCTGGGGGTTGAGAATGCTGACCTCTCCTTTGCCCCATCAGTTAAGGCAATCTGCCAGCACCCAGACTTTAGATCAAACGTGCTGAGGGATGTGCAAACTTCTAACTGACCTTTGAGCTCATCATCTCTGGGGATGTGGTATGAGTCAGTCCTGGTGATGGCATTGAGCCCATGGTAATCCACACAGACTCATAGTTCAGGAGTGGCACCGGGAGCAGCAGCTTTTGGGCCCAAAACCACTGGGCTAGCCCAAGGACTGTTGGAGGGCTCTATCACCCCTACTGCCAGCATCTTAGGGACCTCCTCTGTGATGCTACGTCTGACCCTGTCAGCCAGCCTGTAAATCTTGTGCTTCACAGGAAGTCTGTCCCCAGTGTCCATGTCATGGGTACACCAATGTGTGACACCTGGGGCCAGGGAGAACAGGATGGCAAACTGCCCCAACAACTGGTGACAGTTACTCTGCTATTTTGGGGTCAGTGTAGAGGAGAGGATCACACCTTGCACTGACCCATCATGCTCCTTGGTAGACAGGAGGTTAGGAGGAGGCTCACTTTCCTCCTCAACCCCATCATCTGTCGCCAAGAGCATACTCACTTCAGACCTCTCAAAGGGCAGCTTGAGGCGGTTCACATGGAGGACCCTCAAAGGTTTCCTGGGAGTTTGCAAATTCACCAGGTAAGTGGCATTACTTTTGCACTCTACCACCTCAAAAGGGCCATAACCCACACTTTCTGGCCATGCTGAAACTCTACCAGAGTGGTATTCTTGTCATACCAGCATTTCATCTCCTCCTGGCTTGCTTCCAGGTTCGCCTGAGTGAGTTTTCTGGGCAGGCAGTTTGGTTCCTGAAGGCGAGCATGTAGCTAAATACATCCTGGGGAGATTTCCTGGGAGGTGTCTCCCAGCCTTCCTTGACCAAACTGAGAGGTCCTCTCACAGGGTGCCCATACAGAAGCTCAAAAGGACTGAACACTAAAGAGAAGGCATGGTAGGAGGACATTCCACTTAAGCCTCATGAGTTCTGTTAGCCCCTTGATTATGCCTTTTAGGATTTGGCTGAACCTTTCTACCAACCCATTAACTTGTGGGTGGTAAGGAGTGGTGAACTTGTAAGTTACACTACAATCCTCCCACAGGGATGTCATATACTTTGATATGAAATTAGTTCGCGATCAGATACCACCTCTCGGGGGAAACCCACACTGAGAAAGATCCCCATCAACTCCCGACCCACCACTGGTGCCGTCATTGTCCTGAGAGGTATAGCCTCCGTGTACCAGGTAGAACGGTCCACCAAGATCAGGATATACCTTTTGCCCATGACTGTCTTGCGGTCCGGTGGCCCCACAATGTCCATCCCAACCCTTTAAAAAGGTGTGCCAACAACCGGAAAAAGGTTGGAGAGGAGCCTTACACTTCCTCCCACTCTTACCACTTGCCTGGCAAGTTTGGTAAGACCTACAATGTGAATCTGACTGCCTTAACATTTGGGCCAAAAGAGTGGGTGTCAATCCTGTCAGAGGTCTTGTCCTGCCCCAAATGTCCAGCCAAAGGCACGTTATGAGCCAGACCCAGTAGCAAGGTCCTGAAGCGTTGGGGTACCACCAGCACACAGGCTGACACAGGCTCAGCAACCTTAGGCTCACTGTATAGGAGACCATCCTCCCAGCAGATCCAGTGTGATCCAGACTGATCACCAGCTGCCTAGTTTGCAGCTTGCTGCTGTAAACCATCTGGAGAAGGGCATTCCTTCTGCTCCCTGCAGAATTCTTCCCTGGTGATCCGACCACCTTCTTGGTGCCAATGGGTCAGCTCAGATAAGTCCCCCGGTTCAGCTACTTGCTCCCCTGTAGGTACAAGGGCATCCCGCTCAAGGTCAGCCTCCTCCCGGACCGTCGTAACTTCAGGGGTGGATGTCCTGCGCCCCCTAACCTTTCTCTTGGCAGGCACTTGGGCCACTGTTTCAGGCTCCAGGTCCTTCTGATTACCCTTACTGGCTGCCATGGACCGAGTGGTAACAAATGCCCACTCTGCCAACCCAAGCATTTCCAATTGAGACCTGAGCTCCACATCCTTCCACTTGGACTTCTCCAGGTCGTTACCTAGAAGACAGTCTGCAGGCATAGTAGCTCTCACAACCACCCTCAAGGGTCCTGAGACCCCTCCCATTCAAAGGGAACCTGTGCCACTTTACGCTGGTGCTCTGAGTTGGCCACAGCAACTACTTGGTGGAATGCCCCGGGGACTACTTGCTTCTCAGATACCAGGTGACACAGGACGGAGGCAGGTGCAGCCTGTGCAGGTAAGAGCGGTGGGCGGTGGACCTGGTTGGGGGGATTCTACAGATGATCACAAGGGAAAATGTAATAAATAATTAATTTTCCCTCGTCATTGTCTGTCGAAATCCCCCGCGCACCCAGCCCCATCGCTCTAACCTGCACGGGCCATTGCTAGATTGAGGTCACACTATCTCCAGTGTCTCTGAGAGCTTCTACCCTTCTCCCGTTGATGGTCACAATCTCACTGTTCCCTAGTGAGAAAAGGGTCATTTATGCGGGATCCCTACCCTCCTCTGGGTACCCCTACCCCAAACACTACACTAGCCAACACCTTAGACTGCCCACCGGTGGGTGGCTGTGCCTTCTTGGGGTACTTTAGACCCCTCTCCAGGGACCAACCTGCTCATAGGCATAGCACTTGTAGGGACCAATCTCTGCAGGCTTCCCTGAAGAGACCCCTGGTTTCTTATCTTCTGGGGGGTGGGAAGCTTTGCCCTGGTTATTAGTTTAGGACCCTTTAGTAAACTCCTGTGCTTTACCCTTGTCCCCCACACTCTTCTGCAGGGGACCCTGCCCATCTTTGTTGGACTGTCCCCCATGCACCTTCTTGTAGACCATGGTACACACACCCAGCAGCCCGCCTCCATAGCAAGCTTCCTGGGGTCAGTCAGCTTACTAGCAGTCAAGTGCTGGCGCAACTCTTCAAAGCATAGACTAGACAAATGCTCCTATGCAATCAAATTGTAGAGCCACTGGAAATCTGTAGCATTACTGCCCTTCACCCAACAATCGAGTGACCTACAAAAATAATCTACACATTTCAACCAAGTGTTTGCATCAGTTTTCCTACTGGACCTAACCTGATCCCTGTACTTGTCAGGAGTGAGACCATACCTGGTGAGAAAGGACTCCTTCATGTCAGCATTGGTGAGGTTCTGCCCCTTACCCAAAGCCACTAAAGTGTCCCTCCCATCTGCTAGTAAAAGAGGCCACAATCCTGCTCCCCAATTATTTTCAGGACCCCGTTCATGTGGACAGCTGCCTCATAACCCTGAAACCACCTTTGGATATCATCACCCTTCTTGTACTCTTGCCTACATTTTTAGGAATGTGTGCTATCCTCTCTGAGTGCACTAGGAATTTCTGCCACCATCTGTGCTGGATATATACCTCTGATCCAGATCCTTTACCCTAAGCTCATGGTCTAGCATAATCATTTTCTCTTCCATTGCTAACTTGAGCCTCTCCTGCTCCATTGCATCTCTGATTGCTTCTGGCCTGTCCTCCAGCTCCTCCTGGGACAAGCCACTGCTGCCTGTCCTGGGGATTCCCCCTCCCAAAAGCACATTAACCCTTGGAATAGGCTCCTCAGCCTCCATACGAAGAGCTTCAGATTGCTCACAAACATGTCTGGCTGCTATTCAGGCCCTTAGCGCCTTTTGTAGCTCCTCTTTTCTGGTGAGGCCTCTGATTTGGACTTTAAGGTATTTTCAAATAGCCTTCAACTCCTTCACGTTGTAGGTTTCCAACCTCTCCTCCTCAAAGGCTACTTCCAGGAATGCAACTGATGATTCTATCTACTCAGGCATGATGCAATTGAAAGTTCAAGTTTCCAGCGAATGGCAAGATCAACAATAGACCAATAAAAACATTATATGGTACATAATGGTCTGCAATATGTTAGTAGTGTACACAAATCACTGTACGTCAAGTGCAATTGCAAGTCCTATCCTTACCACTGACAACCAATGTTAGAAATGGGGGTCTCTAGTTGGCAGGTTGTTACCATGTCCAAGTAGGGACCCTTCTTCCTAGTCAGGATAAGGGAAATACACTTCTGAAATAACACCTCCTCACCCCTTGGTAGCTTGGAGCGAGCAGTAGGGCTTATCTCAGAGGCAGTGTGTGAAGCATTTGCACATAACCAACAGTAATACAGTGAAAATACTACAAAGGTTGACCACATCAGGTTTAGAAAAATATCCAATATTTATCTGTGTAAAACAAGACCAAAATGATAAAAATCCACCATACAATAATTAGAATATGCATTTTGCAGGAATAACCTTAGAAATGCAGTTCCTTGAAGTCGGTACCTCCCTGCAGTAGTCTGCGGTGCTGAAAACAACCAAATCCAACAGTTTCGGTCATCAGTGTCAGAAGACTTTGAACTGTACATTTTGTTCCGGCCAACTGCGGTGGTGTGGGCCAGCGGTGGCAGTCGTCAAGGCTGCGGTGTGAAGCGGAACGGTGCACCATGTGGTGCCCTCAGGTCGTGGTGCAGGTTGCGGCTTGGTGTTGGTCGTCCATTGGTGTCAGTGAGACCAGGGTTGTGATGCGAAGCAGGGCGGTGCTCGCCTCTGTGCTGACGGTAACGGGGGAAGCAGCAGCATCCATCAAAGATCGGTGGTCGTTGGGGCTGGTATCAGTGGGCCACAGCTGTGGTGTTGTACAGGGCTGTGTTTTGTGTAGCTTATGAACTGTGCCCTCCAACCACTGTGCAGACCGCAGCCGCAACACCAGCTGGCAACAGCCTCATCCGGTGAGACCAGGGGGGGCAGAGTGAAGCAAGGTGGTGCGGATTGCGGTGACCACTGGTCACGGTGCAAGCAGCGGCCCGGTGGTGGCACAGGTCATCATCGTTGGCTGTGCCCTCTGTGGTGCCTTCAGGTCACGGAAACGCCAGCAGTCTTGGTGACAGTGCCTGGTTGTGGTATCCCTATGTGGCAACTGAGACACGCAGCTCCAGAGGTGGTACCCAGTAGTAGCCAGTGAAAATTGAAGTCTTTGCTGTTCCTGAGACTTCTTGAACAGGGGGCAAGTTCTGTCTCAAGCTCTTGGAGAAACTCAAACAAAGAAGTTGCAGAAAGTTCAGTCCAATCCTTTATCTGCCCAAAACAGAAGCAGCCACTGCAGGGCAACTCAGCAAAGCACACAGCAAAGTGGTAGTTTCTCCTCACAGCTTCTCAAGCTCTTCTTCTTGGCAGGTTTCAGAGTCCAAAAGAGTTGTAAAATCCTGTGATCATCTTCCTAGTCAGGATAAGGGAAATACACTTCTGAAATAACACCTGCTCACCCCTTGGTAGCTTGGAGCGAGCAGTAGGGCTTATCTCAGAGGCAGTGTGTGAAGCATTTGTACATAACCAACAGTAATACAGTGAAAATACTACAAAAGTTGACCACATCAGCTTTAGAAAAATATCCAATATTTATCTGTGTAAAACAAGACCAAAATGATAAAAATCCACCATACAATAATTAGAATATGCATTTTGCAGGAATAACCTTAGAAATGCAGTTCCTTGAAGTCGGTACCTCCCTGCAGTGCTACTGCGGTGCTGAAAACAACCAAATCCAACAGTTTCGGTCATCAGTGTCAGAAGACTTTGAACTGTACATTTTGTTCCGGCCAACAGCGGTGGTGTGGGCCAGCGGTGGCAGTCGTCAAGGCTGCGGTGTGAAGCGGAACGGTGCACCATGTGGTGCCCTCAGGTCGTGGTACAGATTGCGGCTTGGTGGTGGTCGTCCATTGGTGTCAGTGAGACCAGGGTTGTGATGCGAAGCAGTGCGGTGCTCGTCTCTGTGCTGACGGTAACGGGGGAAGCAGCAGCATCCATCAAAGATCGGTGGTCGTTGGGGCTGGTATCAGTGGGCCACAGCTGTGGTGTTGTACAGGGCTGAGTTTTGTGTAGCTTATGAACTGTGCCCTCCAACCACTGTGCAGACCGCAGCGGCAATACCAGCTGGCAACAGCCTCGTCCGGTGAGACCAGGGGGGGCAGAGTGAAGCAAGGTGGTGCGGATTGCGGTGACCACAGGTCACGGTGCAAGCAGCGGCCCGGTGGTGGCAGAGATCATCATCGTTGGCTGTGCCCTCTGTGGTGCCTTCAGGTCACAGAAACGCCAGCACTCTTGGTGACAGTGTCTGGTTGTGGTATCCCTATGTGGAAACTGAGACACGCAGCTCCAGAGGTGGTACCCAGTAGTAGCCAGTGAAAATTGAAGTCTTTGCTGTTCCTGAGACTTCTTGAACAGGGGGCAAGTTCTGTCTCAAGCTCTTGGAGAAACTCAAACAAAGAAGTTGCAGAAAGTTCAGTCCAATCCTTTCTCTGCCCAAAACAGAAGCAGCCACTGCAGGGCAACTCAGCAAAGCACACAGCAAAGTGGTAGTTTCTCCTCACAGCTTCTCAAGCTCTTCTTCTTGGCAGGTTTCAGAGTCCAAAAGAGTTGTAAAATCCTGTGATCATCTTCCTAGTCAGGATAAGGGAAATACACTTCTGAAATAACACCTGCTCACGCCTTGGTAGCTTGGAGCGAGCAGTAGGGCTTATCTCAGAGGCAGTGTGTGAAGCATTTGTACATAACCAACAGTAATACAGTGAAAATACTACAAAAGTTGACCACATCAGGTTTAGAAAAATATCCAATATTTATCTGTGTAAAACAAGACCAAAATGATAAAAATCCACCATACAATAATTAGAATATGCATTTTGCAGGAATAACCCTAGAAATGCAGTTCCTTGAAGTCGGTACCTCCCTGCAGTGCTACTGCGGTGCTGAAAACAACCAAATCCAACAGTTTTGGTCATCAGTGTCAGAAGACTTTGAACTGTACATTTTGTTCCGGCCAACTGCGGTGGTGTGGGCCAGCGGTGGCAGTCGTCAAGGCTGCGGTGTGAAGCGGAACGGTGCACCATGTGGTGCCCTCAGGTCGTGGTGAAGGTTGCGGCTTGGTGGTGGTCGTCCATTGGTGTCAGTGAGACCAGGGTTGTGATGCGAAGCAGGGCAGTGCTCGTCTCTGTGCTGACGGTAACGGGGGAAGCAGCAGCATCCATCAAAGATCGGTGGTCGTTGGGGCTGGTATCAGTGGGCCACAGCTGTGGTGTTGTACAGGGCTGTGTTTTGTGTAGCTTATGAACTGTGCCCTCCAACCACTGTGCAGACCGCAGCGGCAATACCAGCTGGCAACAGCCTCGTCCGGTGAGACCAGGGGGGGCAGAGTGAAGCAAGGTGGTGCGGATTGCGGTGACCACAGGTCACGGTGCAAGCAGCAGCCGGTGGTGGCAGAGGTCATCATCGTTGGCTGTGCCCTCTGTGGTGCCTTCAGGTCACGGAAACGCCAGCAGTCTTAGTGACAGTGTCTGGTTGTGGTATCCCTATGTGGCAACTGAGACACGCAGCTCCAGAGGTGGTACCCAGTAGTAGCCAGTGAAAATTGAAGTCTTTGCTGTTCCTGAGACTTCTTGAACAGGGGGCAAGTTCTGTCTCAAGCTCTTGGAGAAACTCAAACAAAGAAGTTGCAGAAAGTTCAGTCCAATCCTTTCTCTGCCCAAAACAGAAGCAGCCACTGCAGGGCAACTCAGCAAAGCACACAGCAAAGTGGTAGTTTCTCCTCACAGCTTCTCAAGCTCTTCTTCTTGGCAGGTTTCAGAGTCCAAAAGAGTTGTAAAATCCTGTGATCATCTTCCTAGTCAGGATAAGGGAAATACACTTCTGAAATAACACCTGCTCACCCCTTGGTAGCTTGGAGCGAGCAGTAGGGCTTATCTCAGAGGCAGTGTGTGAAGCATTTGTACATAACCAACAGTAATACAGTGAAAATACTACAAAAGTTGACCACATCAGCTTTAGAAAAATATCCAATATTTATCTGTGTAAAACAAGACCAAAATGAGAAAAAAATCCACCATACAATAATTAGAATATGCATTTTGCAGGAATAACCTTAGAAATGCAGTTCCTTGAAGTCGGTACCTCCCTGCAGTGCTACTGCGGTGCTGAAAACAACCAAATCCAACAGTTTCGGTCATCAGTGTCAGAAGACTTTGAACTGTACATTTTGTTCCGGCCAACTGCGGTGGTGTGGGCCAGCGGTGGCAGTCGTCAAGGCTGCGGTGTGAAGCGGAACGGTGCACCATGTGGTGCCCTCAGGTCGTGGTGCAGGTTGCGGCTTGGTGGTGGTCGTCCATTGGTGTCAGTGAGACCAGGGTTGTGATGCGAAGCAGTGCGGTGCTCGTCTCTGTGCTGACGGTAACGGGGGAAGCAGCAGCATCCATCAAAGATCGGTGGTCGTTGGGGCTGGTATCAGTGGGCCACAGCTGTGGTGTTGTACAGGGCTGTGTTTTGTGTAGCTTATGAACTGTGCCCTCGAACCACTGTGCAGACCGCAGCGGCAATACCAGCTGGCAACAGCCTCGTCCAGTGAGACCAGGGGGGGCAGAGTGAAGCAAGGTGGTGCGGATTGCGATGACCACAGGTCACGGTGCAAGCAGCACCCGGTGGTGGCAGAGATCATCATCGTTGGCTGTGCCCTCTGTGGTGCCTTCAGGTCACGGAAACGCCAGCAGTCTTGGTGACAGTGTCTGGTTGTGGTATCCCTATGTGGCAACTGAGACACGCAGCTCCAGAGGTGGTACCCAGTAGTAGCCAGTGAAAATTGAAGTCTTTGCTGTTCCTGAGACTTCTTGAACAGGGGGCAAGTTCTGTCTCAAGCTCTTGGAGAAACTCAAACAAAGAAGTTGCAGAAAGTTCAGTCCAATCCTTTCTCTGCCCAAAACAGAAGCAGCCACTGCAGGGCAACTCAGCAAAGCACACAGCAAAGTGGTAGTTTCTCCTCACAGCTTCTCAAGCTCTTCTTCTTGGCAGGTTTCAGAGTCCAAAAGAGTTGTAAAATCCTGTGATCATCTTCCTAGTCAGGATAAGGGAAATACACTTCTGAAATAACACCTGCTCACCCCTTGGTAGCTTTGAGCGAGCAGTAGGGCTTATCTCAGAGGCAGTGTGTGAAGCATTTGTACATAACCAACAGTAATACAGTGAAAATACTACAAAAGTTGACCACATCAGGTTTAGAACAATATCCAATATTTATCTGTGTAAAACAAGACCAAAATGATAAAAATCCACCATACAATAATTAGAATATGCATTTTGCAGGAATAACCCTAGAAATGCAGTTCCTTGAAGTCGGTACCTCCCTGCAGTGCTACTGCGGTGCTGAAAACAACCAAATCCAACAGTTTCGGTCATCAGTGTCAGAAGACTTTAAACTGTACATTTTGATCCGGCCAACTGCGGTGGTGTGGGCCAGCGGTGGCAGTCGTCAAGGCTGCGGTGTGAAGCGGAACGGTGCACCATGTGGTGCCCTCAGGTCGTGGTGAAGGTTGCGGCTTGGTGGTGGTCGTCCATTGGTGTCAGTGAGACCAGGGTTGTGATGCGAAGCAGGGCGGTGCTCGTCTCTGTGCTGACGGTAACGGGGGAAGCAGCAGCATCCATCAAAGATCGGTGGTCGTTGGGGCTGGTATCAGTGGGCCACAGCTGTGGTGTTGTACAGGGCTGTGTTTTGTGTAGCTTATGAACTGTGCCCTCCAACCACTGTGCAGACCGCAGCGGCAATACCAGCTGGCAACAGCCTCGTCCGGTGAGACCAGGGGGGGCAGAGTGAAGCAAGGTGGTGCGGATTGCGGTGACCACAGGTCACGGTGCAAGCAGCAGCCGGTGGTGGCAGAGGTCATCATCGTTGGCTGTGCCCTCTGTGGTGCCTTCAGGTCACGGAAACGCCAGCAGTCTTAGTGACAGTGTCTGGTTGTGGTATCCCTATGTGGCAACTGAGACACGCAGCTCCAGAGGTGGTACCCAGTAGTAGCCAGTGAAAATTGAAGTCTTTGCTGTTCCTGAGACTTCTTGAACAGGGGGCAAGTTCTGTCTCAAGCTCTTGGAGAAACTCAAACAAAGAAGTTGCAGAAAGTTCAGTCCAATCCTTTCTCTGCCCAAAACAGAAGCAGCCACTGCAGGGCAACTCAGCAAAGCACACAGCAAAGTGGTAGTTTCTCCTCACAGCTTCTCAAGCTCTTCTTCTTGGCAGGTTTCAGAGTCCAAAAGAGTTGTAAAATCCTGTGATCTGAGCCCCATTATTTATACCACATTTCCCCTTGTTCTCTTGTGGCAGATAGTGTCTGTGCTCAGTCCAAACCAATTCTGTCCTCTCTAGCCCAGCTTCCCATCAGGAGGTGGAGACAGCATTGTCCAAGGCAGACAAGACCTATTCAGATGCAAGGAAATCTCCTCCCACTATTCTAAATGCGGCCCAGGTCTATTCAGTCTGCCCTGACTCATTAAGGAGAGGCAGGACACATGTTAACCCCCCAGTGACTGTCTGCACAGAATGCACATCCCCAGCCCCTGTCACTCCAAAGTCAGACAGTCAATCCACAACCCAGCAGGGCCACATAGGATGGCTAAGCAAGAAAATACCCACTTTCTAAAAGGGATATTTTCAAAAACATAACATAAAAATCATCTTTACTAAAAGATGCATTTTTACATTTTGAGTTCAGACATTCTAAACTCCATTTCTCCATCTTGTCCCAATGGAAAGTTATACTTGTAAGATGTTGAAAGTATCTCCCATTCTATCCTATTAGACAGTTAGCCTTTCAATAGCGAAAAACAAAATACATTGCATTTCACTATCAGGACATGCCACATACACCAGTACATGTCCTACCTTTCAGACACAGCACCCTGCCCATAGGGGTACCTTGGGCCTACCTTAGGGGTGGCTTATATGTCATAAAAGGGAAGGTTAGGGCTTGGCAAGTGAGTGTACTTGCCAAGTTGACATGGCAGTAAAAACTGTGCACAGACACTACAGTAGCAGGTCTGAGATACCTTTACAGGGCTTCTTCTGTGGGTGGCACGATCAGTGCTGCAGGCCCACTAGTAGCATTTGATTTACAGGCCCTGGCAATCTCAGCGCACTTTACTGGGGACTTACCAGTAAATCAAGCATGGCAATCATGGAAACATCAATCCATAACATAATTTACAGTAGAAGCACTTACACTTTAACATTGAACAGCAGTGAGAAAGTGGGCAGAGACACTAAACCAGCAAAAACAGAGTAAAAACCAGGAGATCAGAAGGCAAAAAAACTGGGTAAACACGCCAAAGGATGCCAGGTCTAACTTACGTCAATTTAAATTTGTGAGACATAATGTAGCACCCATTCCATCATATATAGGTTACAAGATAAGTCCTGGAACTAAATTGGGGCTACCATGATTATCAGTAACCAAAACCTCAACACAACATTGTGCTTATCAAACAACAAGGGGAACAAGCATTTGCAATGCAATAGGTCTCGCATTCACACAAGTCTGAGCCACCGTCACTGCAAACGACAATGCCTTTTATTTATGCTTTTGATTTTAAAACATAAATAAAAGGCAGTGCCATCCACAATACCAACAGCTCAAACTCTCCCAAATGCCAGACCTATTGCATTGCAATAAAGGGTCTTCTCGACCGCTTCTTAGATTGTAAATATCAGAGGAAGAAACTGGCCAGCGAGGTCTTCAAAGTATCGATAAATAGTGCAGTAAAGAAAAACTGCAAGTGTTGTAAATTATACAGACACAAAGTGTGAAGTGAGCGTTACATATGATCCGAGCTATAAACATTAGCAAAGCGCTCCAACACTTTTCGCTCTGTGATTACACTGTTGCGTCTCAGGAGGAAGAGCGGGGGGGGCAGAATTTCCTGCCTGCTCCGCGATTTGAGTGTGCAGTGTGGCATTGTGTAATGTCATTGCTATCTATGGCCTAATAAAAAAACACTCCTGCCGTAGTAGGGCCCTGGCTTCACCTCCTGGTGCAGGGCGGGCTGTGCTTTATGAAGGGAGGGAGGGAGGGATGGTCTCGGCTGCAGCTCCGTCCTCATACAATGCCCCTGCTATTACTAATGAGAGAGAGGTGCTGAGGTGGTGGTATTGGTGGTGATATTGGTGGTGCCATTGGTCGTATTGGTGGTGGTCGTATTGGTGGAGGTTGTGGTATTGGTGGTGGCGGTGGTACTGGATTGGTAGTGGTAATGGTGGTGGTATTGGTGGTGGTGGTGATGGTATTAGTGGCAGTGGTGGTGGTGGTGGTGATGGTACTGGTGGTGATGGTTGTGGTATTGGTGGTGGTTATGGTATTAGTGGTGGTATTGGCGGTGGTATTGGTGGTGGTGGAGGTATTAATAGTGGTGATTGTATTGGTGGTGGTAATGGTGGTATTGGCGGTGGTGGTGGTATTGGTGGTGGTGGTGGTATTGGAGGTGGTGGAGGTAGTGGTATTAGTGGTAGTATTGGCAGTGGTATTGGTGGTGGTGGTACTGGTGATGGTATTGGTGGTGGTATTGGCAGTGGTATTGACAGTGGTATTGGTGGTGGTATTGGTGATGTTGGTATTGGTGATGTTGGTATTGGTGATGTTGGTGTTATTGATGGTGGTGTTTGGGATATCGGTGGTGGTGGTACTGGTGGTGGTACAGGTGGTGGTGGTGATGGTGGTGGCATTGGTGATGGTATTGGTGGTGGTAATGGCAGTGGTATTGGTAATGGTGGTGGTATTGGTGATGTTGGTATTGGTGGTGGTATCGGTGTTGGTGGTATCGATGGTGGTGGTGGTGTTAATAAAACAAGCTTTGAACACAACCAGTCAGGTGGCTTTAGTACAGATGACATGTAACACAGATGTGCTGTTGTCAGGTTCAGCCCATTAGCACAAGATTATGTGCACCCTGGAATTCACATGACCTAATTTGCTAATCATTTCTAAATCCATTTTACTTGGGGGGGGGGGGGGTAGTTATAAAGTTGAGCATAGTTTTACATCATCACATTCTGCCCTCAGTAGTTAATGTCCTGCTGGCATCCAGCTGCAGGGAATTGCCTTGCCCGCTGTTACTCCGAGCTGTCTACCCTGAAACACACAAGGGAGCACAATAGCTGTCTCCTGACAAACAGTTTACTTCCCATTCCCTGCTTTCGAACAATCCGCCCTGCACCTTGATTTGCCCAGAATCCGAGAACGTTGAGCTGACGCCTAGGCTTGAACCTGGTTTACCAGTTCCAAAGTTGGCAGCTCTGGCCATTATGTCACACTCTCTCATAGTTACAGGCTCCATTTTATACATATTAATACTTACTTATCCCGAGACAAACATGGCTAAAACAAGGCTAAACGGCTTGTTGAATACAAACTAATTCTAAACTATAGCAATATGTTGTGCTGGGTACCTAAAGTATATTTGCACTACAATGTTGTGACAGTGCTGTGCAGTTGAAGCATCAACAGAAAAAAGATGTGTGCTGTGTGTACAAAACAATGAAATGCTTGAAAAACAACCAAGGAATTTTGTGTGGCCTTTGAGGCAAACAAGGGATGTTATTTAACGCTCTTCCTTGCTATGCTACCCTTTTCCACACTGCCCCGTCGGTGCACAGACAGGGTTCTGGCAGGTAATTACATCGGACGGTGCGAAAGCCACAGTCTGGCTGCTTCTTGAAGCGCTCTCCAGGTTTCAGGGCTCACTCCTTGCTGTTGAGGATGGGGATAGTTGCCCCACTGAGCAAACAACTGGGACCCACTGTCATTGCTGACCATCTGTTGCCACGAAAGAAGTGGGAGGGGGTGGTAGAGTTGTTCAAGAAAACTCTCGCTTCTCAGCAGACAGACACAGCGTCTGTTGGGAGAGTGATGGACACGTGCATTTAGGACCCCAAACGGTATATAAACTAAATTGTGGAACTACTAGTTAACTTGGTGTTAGCTGGGCGCCTATGTTTGCAGTTCAATTAAACAAGGATGGAAAAATTAGTATGTAAGATGACTTATAAACATGCCAATGTTATAGTAAGAGCTGCTTAGCAATTGTACGCAGAGAATAAAGACTACATTTTCCAATAGTCAATGACCATAACCGCACCTTGCAAGAAGAAATGAAAACCGAACGGGCAAACAACGCATGGAAAAAGTGTTGCCACGCATGAAAAGAGATGCTGACGAAGGAAGCGTCCATTCAGGGTTCCAGCACACTCTTAACAAAACGGACACGCCGAAGGAAATGCAGCTACCGAACCGAAATGAATTTTCTTCTCTGAATTGTCATCTGTGGACTTTTCGAACTATGCTGCGCACGTGTGAATCTGACTTCATGTTCATTTTGGCCTGTACAAAACAAGCATCGGAGTAGGAGTGGTTTGGGGGACGGAACAGGCACCCTCGGAAAACAGCTTCTGACATTAGTTCCTGGCAAATATGACGAGATAAAACCAAGATTTACAGGCCTGTTTACAATAACGGAGCAGACCTCAAAGGGAGTTGAGTTGAGTTCTCAATAAAGAACAAGTATTGGACGCACGAGACGCGATGGTGGGGGGGGTGGGGGAGAGAAGCGCGAGTTCTGATAAACTGGTGTGAAATAGCAGAAGGGAAGGGGGCGGAGAGGGGCTACGAGGGAGAGCGACTTAAAGCCATATGGCTGCTTTGCGCGCGTGCACGCCTTGTGCACTGTAGCTCTATGCCAGGGGAAGCACTTTCAAAAACACACTTACAAAATGTCTCAAAGAGACAGCTTTCACTGTCTCAGCGAGACCTAAAAGGAGAATGTGGATGAGCTTACCTGCAGCCATCAGGCATCATGCCTCAACTTTGCCTAGGTGCAAATCTCAAGGTACAATCAAGTCCTATAACAATGAAAGGACACATGCCAATCAATTTGTTAAGGGACAAAAAAATGGGTGAATCAAATGACTTGTTTTAGCCACATCAATACCCCAACTATATGAATATTAATAGTGAAACAACTGAATTTCTGTTGCTTCTAATTGTTAGAACTGATAAGCCCATAATGAGTAAAATCATATAAACCAACTGTCAAACAGTAAAAGGCAAGTTGTAGATGGTGCCCTTCAGAATCTTAGGTCAAAGTAATGCGTCAACAGTCATTGTCACACCATGACCCAGATGTAGCAGCAAAAGCGCTATTCTCAAGCCCAGAGTCAGGACAAAAGTGGATTGTAGGAAATTATGCTTGCATTATGCGCATCAATGTGACGGGACACAATTACTTGCTCACGAAAGTGGTAAAGTGGTCTAGACTCTACCGATTGTCAGAACACACTCTTACTTGCTCGCAAGAGCTGTAAAGCAGCCTAGACTTTACTGCGTGTAAGGTCACTCTGGTGGAATGGAGCAATACAGCGGTCAAAAGTATACCGCAGATTAAGTTGCATTAAGTAGAGCGCATATAGTGAGGCACCCAGTTACCAAACGTAGTCAAAAAATGCCTGCCATCAAGAATGCAACATACCTTTGTGACATGAAGACGAGGACGCTGGCTTTGCCACAGAAGGCATGCCTTGCGGCGAGCAGCCGGGTACAACATATACCCAAATAAACAAGCGGCGTTTGAAAAGATGTGACCACATGTCATGTGCCGCTTTACTTTTTAGCCTATCACAAGGCATGTGATGGACTGCAGAGCCTATGATAGCTGTAGCTTGTGTATATTAAATGTGTCACCTGAGATATCATAATAGAGCCTCTAAAGAATTATCAGAATGCTGGAAGATGTAGTACCATAGGTGCATGTAAACAATGTAGGCTGCGTGTTTTATGTGCCTGATGATGAATATATGACGTTACAACGCAAACCATTACAATACATGCTTTTACAACAGAGCTTTTACAACGCAACCACCATTTCATCGCATGATTTTACAATGCATACCATTACAACGCATTTTAATACTACCATTACAATGCATTCAATTACAACACATTCCATTACAATGCATACCATTACAACACATAATACTTTTAGTGCAAAAGTAGGGTAAGTGTTGGATAGTGTATGGGTACAAATTACTATTCCCCATCTAGTGAGTGCAACAGTAGGGAAAGTGTTGGATAGTGTAGGGGTAAAAATTACTATTCCCACTCCAGTGAGAGCAACAGTTGGGAAAGTGGTGGATAGTGTAGGGATAAAAAATGCTATTCCCGCTCCAGTGAGTGTACCAGTAGGGAATGTGTTGGATAGCGTAGGGGTAAAAATTACTATTCCCCCTCCAGTAAGAGTAACAGTAGGGAAAGTGTTGGATAGCGCAGGGGTAAAAATGACTATTCCCACTCCAGTGAGTGCAACAGTAGGGAAAGTGTTGGATAGCACAGAGGTAAAAATTACTATTTCCAACTACCCCGAAACCCATACCCACCCTAAAACTTAAAATTCTCCATCACTAACCTTATAATGCTTTATGATGGCATTATGATGTAATGACCACGTTGTAATGGACTTTTCCCCTCATGATATAAGGGATATGGGAGCCTGTGACTATGTCAATAATGGAGACAGTTAAGAAGTTGCTGTGTGTAGTTAGCTATGTATCAAGTCTCTTGGTAATTATAAAAACAGAAACTAGTAAAAACAAGGGTTTATACTCATGAGATGGCATATGAAGGGAGAGGTACACACAATTTTGGAGTATAACTTAGAATCCATAGGTTATGTGTATCTATGAAATAGCAGACCACAGGATGTCATCTATCAAGCCCTGTTTGTCACTGCAAAGTCTGAAAACCCATCTTTGCTCTCTCGTGAACAAGTACTTTGATACATTGGAGACAAACTGAGGGATGATAACTTTGACAAGTACAGTCCATGACAGTTTGTCTTCCTGATGACCCATCTCTATGAAGTGTGCTGTTAATTTGGTAGCTTGCTTGCTGCACCTAATGGTACTTTTATTTTCCATTATCCATGTTTGAATTTTGCGCGTCGTCATCCCAATGTACTTCAATCCACAAGGACAGGAGAACAAATAGATCACTCATTCACTATTACAGTTTGTCTGTTGTCTCTGTTCTCAGTGCCAATATCAATATACGATTAATGAGATGTCGGAGTGTGTACTCCACATGACCAACACGGAAAATGTCCTTTCGCAGGTGGTAGGCCCCAAATGGTGTTTTGTTTGTTCACATTTATGGTCCTCGGTCTGGTATGCACTAGCTTGCCTTTCAAGTTACCACTCCGTTTGAATGTGAAGAGTGGTTGTGGCAGGAACTTGGTCCCTTTATTCAGGATATGCCAATTCTTGTTGATAAATTTCTGAATCAGGGTTGATGAACTGCAAAAAGTATTAACACAGAACAGTCACTCTGTGGGCTCTTTGGGTCAATGTATTTCTATGAGCCTCACGGTTATTGTTTTTTGCTCTTTTGAGTGATTTGTGTATTAGTGATTGTGGGAATTGACAATCCAAAAGTTGAAAAGATAAGTTAGCTTTGTGAGTTTTGTTTCTCTGGACGTTTGAACAATTCTGCCAGAAGCATAGGAGCTGTCACAGGCGAACCCCATGCAGTGACAAGAGTATTTATCATTCATAGAGGGTAAATTACACCCACCTTGACCCTCCCAAGGGTGATCCTCTATCGCTCTCCCCCTTCCCTCGTCCTTCTCTTTTGCTCCTTTCCCTCCTTCCCTCTTTCCTACCAGCTGCTGCTACCTTAGTTCCCGGAAAAGTAATTCTATAAGCAGTCGCCCCAACCCATAATAGACATACAACATATGGTACATTGTGGTTAGATGAAATCGAATTGTTTGTTTGATCGTGAATTGTTTGGTGTACAAGTATATGTGGTAAAATGAAGAGTAAAGTCAGTTGTTTTGATTATATATGGATTACAAAGTGGACACTATATGTAGAAATATACAAAATATTAGAGTATAAATGTCACTGTACTGTTTTTTTAATAATAAAGTCGGCAATCTGTATTATATATAAATCTGTGAAAACACCAATTAAGATGATTTAAAAAAAAAAAAAAAAGCATAGGAACTGTGCAAATGGAAGAATGTCCCTTAGAGACATAGAGTGGTAGCTAGTGTATAAAAGCAGGGCATTCCTTGCCATAGCTTTTTTGTACAGTTTTTTCTACAAGGTTCCAGAGGATGGATAGATCTATAGGTCTAGAAATGGAAGGTGCTCCTGGCTATATTCACAGGTGAATTTTAAGAATGTATTGCTCAAGTTCAGCCAACGATGACAAGCAGTGATCGAGTCAGCATCAGCAGGCCAACCTAGCAAATTGTCATCGATACAGCATTTTCATTGTATGATGTTAGAATGGTATCGATTCTCAGGCACCATAACTTCTCCTGTCCCAAAAAAGTGCATGTAGAGGTTAGCTAGACAAGGGTCGAAGGTAGTGCCCATTGAAGTCTCAGAGATTTCTAGGTATAAGCTGTCCTCAAATTGAAAAAAGTTCTCTTTCATAGCTAGTGTTGAGCACTGCATGATGAAGGAAACTGGGGGTTGCCGACCTTTGGGTCGGGGCAGATCAAGAGTAAGTCTGGGCAGTGAACTCCGCTCTGCTCACGGAGTTTGCAGAGTTTTCCACGTTACGTGGAGTGTGCGGAGTTCCCAAAAACTCCGCTTCGCTCAGCGGAGCGCAGTGTTTTCCTTGCTCGCATTCGTCAACGTCAAATTGGCGAGCGCGAACAAGGAAAACCCACTCCCCGGCGAGATTTTTCCTAATTTGCGATCGTCAACATCAAGCTGGTGAACTCAAGCGTCGAAAATCAACCTCCCGGCGAGATGACCGCTCGCATTGAGAAACTGTCTGTTCACGTTGAGAAAGCTGCTGCTCAAGTAAAAATCTACTCGAGCCGCAGAAAAGGAAGCAGTGCCCGCTTGACCTGTGCATGGTGCCGTTCACGATGATTGCACAGTGCGGACAAACATCTGGCACTGAAAATCATCATGAACAGCATTTATCTAACACACTCCGCCGCTCACAGAGCTCCGCGGAACTTCGAGTAGCACGGCAGAGTTTTTTTGGCACTCCGCGGAGATCCGCGGAGCGGAACTCCGCATTCTCTGCCCTGGCTTAATCAAGAGGAAGAAGGAGGCAACAACCACACGTACATTGGAGCCTTCCACTCTCTGTGCCACAAATGGAGCATGACCAAAACCGATGCCCAACTGAGTACCAGCAGCAAGATGATTTAATTGGGAATTTGAGCAAACGTATCTTCACCACAGATGAATCTAAACTACTTAACAGAGGCGTGGGATTCGTCCCTGTAGGATGCAAGACAAGGCTGATACTTTTCTCTATATTTGGAAACCATTTTTGACTGATGGGACCACGCATCCCTCAACATTAATGTAGGCAAATGCTGGCGCTGGAAGGATTACTAGGCCTTTTGAATCATTTCCCACTCTCTCCTTGAAAGAGATCCTTCTATCTTTCCGAACGTCTCTCCCCTTCCTCCCTTTCCCCCGTCCCCTATGGTTTAATGTAAATAGGGACAGCTGTGTCCATCTGGCTCTCCTTTGATGGGATTACATGTCCGGAGGTTATCATTTTGTCTTTTGTTCATCTTCTGGATGGGGCAGGTACTGTAGTCGCTGATGAGACATTCTAATGTATCAAACTGCCCTCAATATATTTAAGTTTATAATTGTTTCCTTGAGAAAACTAGACCTCCCTTCTCTACAAATATGTGCTGTACCAAGTTTTGAGTTATACCCTACTGCACCGCCACCTTGATTGGCATGGACTCTGTCATTGCAATGTACATGGGTTAATGCCACATTAAAGAATTACCCCAACGAAAAGATAAACCCAATAAGCAAACATATGCTGTTTAAAAAAGCAAAAGGTCTTGACTAACACCAGACCTAAACATGACTATGCAGACGTTTGAGTTAATCCAGCATACAAACATACTTGTTTGACCTTAAGAGCTCTTCCCCTACTTAGAACTTGGTCTCTATCTTCAGAGTTCCTCAAACACACTCCCTCATGGGCTATTTATGTCAATTAAGATTCTTTCCCACAGAGGAATGTATTTTCCCTTATACTTATGCCTTATTTTATTGAAAACTTTATTTCACTCCATGTCCTTGCAGGTCAAACCATAGTAGTAGAATATATGTTATGCATAGCATTAGTGGAATGTAATCTACACATAGCATGTGAATGTCACCTGTTTATGCCCAACCTCTTTTTGCTGGTGTCCTCCCCACAAATATGCAGCAATAGATCAGAAATGCTATAAAACGTAGAGCATGTATTTGTTTGTGATCTTTATGTTCTGACTCAATGAGTAAGTAAGGAAAAGTAATACAAAAGGAGCGATGATAGTGAAAAAAATTATTTTACCGTATTGGAAAGTCATATCTAGGCTGAATCTAGAGGATATAAAGTGAAATTGTTTGTGGTGCACAACACAAGCGAGTAATTTATCTTCAAAAAGGGTCCCCCCATCCACACAATTTTGAAGGAATGAGAAACGTGCAGCTCATTCATAGACACTCGTGACAAAATGAATATTAAAACAACTTTTTTACAGATACCCACACAGCTCATCTGCATCTGCCATTTCTAGATGTTGAGACCAACACGTGTTACCACTGGCTATTTTAAATACCATGTGTAAGACCTTGCACAATTGGAGTGCATCTCCCCTGCATATTTTGCCTTTGCCTCCTGTGTTTTTGCTGTATGCTGGACTCCGTTTTGCTGGTCCAAATGCTTTGGGCACTATGCCACTGCTGATCAGTGCCAAAGTGCAAGTGCTCCCTTTGTAAATGATTGCGATGGATTGGTGTTTCCATGATTGGCTATTTGATTTACTAGTCAGTCCCTAGCAGAGTGCAGCATGTGTGCCCAGTGCCTGTAAATCAAATGCTGCTAGTGGGCTTGCAGCACTGATTGTGCCACCCACAGAAGCAGCCTGTAAATGTAGCTCTGGCCTACCATTGCAGAGCCTGTGTGCAGTCTGGTACTGCCATGTCGACTTGGCAAGTGCACCCACTTGCCAGGCCCTACCCTTCCCTTTTCTTACTTGTCAGTCACCCCTAAGGTAGGCCCAAGGACAGAATGGGCAGTTTGTTTATAACATCTCTGAAACATAACTGGCCCTGGGATCAAGGTAGCAAAATAACGTTTAGTATGCCAGAACTCCGAATGTTAAAATGCATCTTTTAGTGAGGGTGATTTTTACATTCTGTGTTTGAAAATACCACTTTTAGAAAGAAGGTATTTTCTTGCTTAGCCATTCAGTATGCCTCTGCTACGTTTGTGTATTGTATGTCTGGCTCTTTGATGACAGGGGCTGGAGAGGGGCAGTGGATCCAGAGAGCCTGATGAGTCAGGGCTGGGCTGAATAGAACTCGACTGCACTTAGAAATGGGGAAAGAGATTTTCCTTTCACCTGAATGGGCCTGGTTTGCCAAAGACAATGCTGTCCACACCTCCTGCCAGGAAGCTACACCAGAGAGGACAGAACCGGTTTGGACTGAGCACAGGGCTCCTCTGCCACCAGAGAACAAAGGATTTTGTGGTATAAATATTAGGGCCCAGAACTTTAGATCATTTCTGAGAATCAAGAGGAACCTTTGCCAAGGAGAAGAGCTGGAGAAGCTGAGGAGGAATACTGCCCCGGTGCTCTCTGGTGTTGGCCTGCAGCGGTTAGTTGCTGCCAAGGAATGGAGAAAAGAACTTTTGCTGTGTCCCCTCCTTGAAAGAAAATACCCAAGGGCTTGAAACTGAGCTTGCCTCCTGTTCTGAAGTCTCAGGGACACAGAGACTGTTTTCAGCTGGGAGCTGGAAAAGTAATGCAACTTCGAAGAAGTGAGATGCATCCGCACCTGTTTCCGATGGATTGCCGAAGAAACTCTCGCAGTGCCTGCCACGGCGTGAGAAATCACTGCATACTGCATCGAGTGCACCGATCTTTGTATTCCGTGATCATCGCACCGAGTTCGATGCAAGGCCTGCTGTGCGGCTGCAAGAGTTCACACGTCGTTCCAGATCGTTGCATCGCATCGAGGTGCCAAGTTTTTTGCACAGTCGGGGGATGCAGTAGGAAACCAATGCATCACCTCTGCACGCAGTAAGAAACCGACACAGCACTTCCTCTCCAGTAACGAACCGATGCATCACCTCCCCTGTGCTGCAGTAAGGATATGACGTATCACCTCCACAGGAGCACGGAACCAACGCATCAACTTACCTGAGTGTAAGGAACAGAAGCATCACCATCCCTGCAGCCAGTTTTGTTTGTTTGTGTGACGCATCCCAGGTACTTTGTGAGAAAAGTGTTGCATCTGTAATTTGCTTTGAATTGAACTATTTCTACCATCTAAAAGTCATATTTGTATTACTGTACTGTGGATTCTTGTTGTTTGGTCTTGTTTTGGTTTAGATAAAGATGACTTATTTTTTCTAAACTGGTGTGGTGTCCACTTGTCGTGTTTTCACTGTATTACTGTATGTGTTCACAAATGCTTTACACACTGCCTCTGAGATAAGTCAGTCTGCTCGTGCCAAGCTACCAAGGGGGTGAGCGGGGGTTATTTTAGGATTGTATCCCCCTTACCATGACTCGAAGCAAGGGTCCCTATTTGGACAAAGGTACCTACCTCTGCCAACTAGAGACCCCCATTTATAACACCGTGGATATAGAATATATTATTTTTCCTTCTGTTTAATCTCCATCTCTATCCTGTATATACTTGTTAAAATATACATGGTTCTTTTTTATAATGCAAACATTTTAAATGTGCTAGTAAGGAATGCAATGTAGGATGTATAAAATTAGATTATGATGCTATTTTAATAAGTGATTTGCCCTTTCATTTGTGCCGAAATTAATTTCGATTGCCGCTGTATATCTTCACATAAGTTCAATTTAAACAAAATGTTGAATATGTAATTAAAATCGTTCTTGTAACTTGTGTAAGTTTATACATTTCATGAAGACAATACAACAAATGAATTTGAGGTAAATATATATCTGACAATTGCGGTCTTTTCATATCCTTTACCTTCATACCATGCAGTATATGAGTCATTTAGAGCTTATATGCAGGCAAACAAAAAGCACAATGATAAAAACATATTCTAAAGGCTTCTATTCAGGTAATCTACATTAACATAATTATCAACATGAGCTATAGTTCTACATTTTGCCTGAGCCTACAGGAGATTTTTTTTTTAGGCATGTAAGGAAAAACAGTAATGAAAGCATACGCTGTTCCGAAACCACTTTCATGTATCAGTTGCAATGAGTTGCAACTCCTTCAGAAGTTTCAAATCTGTATGCAACAGGAAATTCTCTATAGCACTCTAAGAGATGCCCTATGACAATAATTGGCTCATTGTATATTTTCAATACCCCAAATCAGGATTACATATTATACATTTCCGTAAAATCCTGAGATGTTCCATTTGCAAGGTCAATACTGCAGCTAGGGTGACCATCTCCCAATTTTCAGGACTACGTGACATTACAAGGGAACGTTCTGGCCGAGGGCCGAGATGCAGCGCCACCAGCTGATGTGTGTGCCCTGTGATGCCTTCTTCTGGATTTTGAAGATCAGCACGAGTCCCAAGAGCATGTGTCGGGATGGGCTTGTTGCGTATGCTCTTGAGGTGGAAGGAAGTGAGTCCGAATCAACTATTGCCAGTTACACTTGGTGGGACAGGGGTAATAATCAAAAAACATAAAAGAACTTACCTGCCGCTGCCGGACACTGCCTCTGCACTCCTCTGCTCCTGCCGCCTCAATGCTCCTCTCTCATCCCCACCCAATCATGATGCTGCTCTCACATGAGAGCAGTGTCGTGATTGCCCTGACCAGGCTGAAATGCCACTCAGTTAGGGTTTGAGAGCCTGCACTGGTTCTCTACCCGGCTGTGCAACCCAGCCAGGTGGAGAAATGCAAAGTGAGCATGTCTGTTTGGCCGGCCTAAGATGGCCTGCCAAACAGACATGTGCACTCTACAACTCTTCAACTACAACTCTTCCTCCTAAGTTGATGACAGTGGGATTGAGAGGATGGCCCCGCCCTAGACTCAGTGGACAGGGGAGAAAGTTGAAAATAAAATGATGCTGCCTTTTGGCAGTGGGGTGACGCTCCTCTGCCATAATGGAGGGGCCGCCCCTGAAGTGAGTACCCAGTGGTGTGCACAGTGAGGGAGGAGCATCCACAGTATCTTGCCTGACAATTGGGCTGGGAAGCAGAGTTCTGGACATTCCATTGTGCTGGGAGATAAGTGCTAGCAGAGAAGTCTCCACTGAGACCCCCAGAATAGTGTTACTCTGTGAAGTGGCCCAGGCCCTTGTCTCTTAGGAAGGGCCCCTGCCCATGATATCCACACGATGTCCAAGCAGCAGCAGGATCCCATCCCCCCCACAATCCGCTCCCTGTGCCCAATTATCATTTACGTCATTGCTGCCGTTCAGCGAGCTAGTTGACCCCACGACTGCTGCACCATGGTGGCGCTCCTGGATTGGACAGCTGCAACATTACTTTGTTGCCACTTGCAAAACCGATGGCGCAGTGAAGAGGTCGTCATTGCTTTACTTTAGAGGGGTAGAACTACATGACCTGTTTGAAAAACCTACAGAACACAGGTGGTGATACAGACTTTGATACTGTAATTGCGGCTTTGTACTGGCATATCGACACCTAGCTCAATCCCACTACAAGTGGTTTAAGCTGTGAAAAGCTCGACAAGTGGAGGATGAGTCAGTGGACGTGTTTTATGCATGCCTCAGGAAGCTAGGAAGCAACTGCATCAACATTGACTAGCTTGAGGAGATCAGGATGCCGTTAATACAGGGCTGCAGGTTGGCATTCCTGCGGCAGCTCCTTCTGCACTAGACAGGGATCACCCTGAATGCCATCCTGGCCTGGCATGGTCGCATGAGCTACCAAAAAACTGACCCGATGATATGGAGGTGACTCTGGCGAAGGGAGCAGCCTCCATCTGGTGCGGATTACTTTGTGACGATGAAAGAAGAGCAGATGGATGCCATCTGGGGCAGCCAGCTCACCCACGTGCCTTCAGCAGTCCACAATATCTACAGGCCAATGGAGGCAACTGCAGCTTTGAGCGCCAAACACCGGACTGGAAGGTGTGCGTTCTCTCACTGTGAGTGACTGAACCAACTTGTCAAAGTGTGCCAGAGCAAAAGAAAAAGGCCAAGGATGTCATACAAAGGCAAGTTAAGGTCGGCCCTGAAACAGCGACTAAGCTTTGAAGAGGAGCCCGAGGGCCAGGGTTCAGAGAGCAAACCGATGCTCTATCCTGAGATCGACGATGACGAAGATTGCGGGGTGTTTACCATCTTCTTTACGAGCAAAGAAGAGAGGAGTTAGCCTAGCGGTTAGGGCGCTCAACCTTGGACATGGGGGAACTGGGTTTGAGCCTCGGTAACGACGCTAAACCTCCTGTGATTCTGGGCAAATCACTTAATCTCCCCGTGCCTAACAAAAAAATGAATGTGTGTCCTCATGTAACGTAACTGGTGCTATGTAAAGCGCTCTGATACCTGATTGGATTCGGGTCAAGTTTGCGCTATATAAAACTCTGCTAAAAAAAAAACAAACACAAACACCTGCCACGCATGTGCACCATGGAGATAAAGGGATGTTTGTGACAGCTCTAATAGACACGGAGTCTCGGTCAACATCATGAACACCACCCAGCTTGACAGGATAATGCCACGCCTCAAGCTGGCTCCCATCAAAGCAAGGGTATACACTTATGGAGGCACAGAACTGCTGCCGCTGATAGGTGTAGTGGAAGTGGTGGTGGCGAGTGAAGGAAGGTCAACACGGGCCCGCTTCCATGTCACAGAAGGTGACACCGGAACTCTCCTGAGCTGCCATATGACAAAGGACCTGGGGCTCCTCTTCTTCATTTGGCAGATCCACAAATAACATGCTGCCACCCTCATACCCAGTCAACAGCTCTATGAAGGTCTAGGGTGGCTGAAGAACACCAGTGTGCAGCTGCACATTGAAGACACAATGATGCCCTTGGCGCTCTGACACCAGCGGGTGCCCTTCCACCTGCGTCCATTGATGGAGGAGGAGCTGTGCAACCTGGAGCAACAAGGGGTGATTGAGTTGGTTACCGGCACAATGTCCTGGGTTTTGCTCCTGGTGATTGTGCCAAGGCCCAAGCAACCTGAGGCTATCCAGCTCTGTGCATGGACATGTGACTTCCAAATAAGGCCATTTGATGTTAACGGCATGTCATCCCGACTATGGATGACATTGTGGCGGACCTGAACGGAGCACAGTGGTTCTCTAAACTTGACCTCATTGCTGGCTACCACCAGCTGGAACTGGAACTGGCTAGTCACTACGGGCCATATGTATCAAAATAGAGTTTTGGGATTCTCAAATTGCGATTTGAGAATCTCAAAATGCAATGTATGTGGGAATTGCTAATAATTTTGCGAATCCCACATATTTCTTATTTGCGAATCACAAATTGAGATTCGCAAATAATGAATACCTTCCCATTCATTCCTATGGGCTAGGAGGCCTATAGGAATGAATGGGAAAGCATTCTCAATTTGCGATTAGCAATTAGAGAATCGCAAATTGAGAATGCAATTTCAATGGTGCCACGGTGTAAAAAGGACACCCTGTTGCACCCTCTAAAATGTGCATGTGTGCACATGTGGCACACATACATGCTCTAAGGGCATGTATGTGTGCCACATGGCACTTTAAAAAATGCAAAATAGTGCATTTTTAAGTGAAATCGCAATTGCCCACCAACTTGAAGTTGGTGGTAATTTGCGATTCCTTAAGGCCAAATCACACCTTCTTTTGTGCCTCTTACATTGCATTTAAGGAATTGCAATTTGCGATTCCTTAAATGCAATCGCAAAATAGGGAATCGCAAAGTTTGTGATTCCATATTTTGCGAGGGGGTATTTGTGTGATACATTGCACACTGTTAATTTGCGATCACAAACGCTGAAATTCTATGAATTTCAGAATTTGCAATTGCAAATTGGCTTCATACATATGGCCCTACATAACAACATTTTCAACCCACATTGGCCTTCGGAGGTATTAGAGGTTAATCTTTGGCATATCCCTGGCGTGTTTCAAAACATCATTCGTGAAACCTTCTCTGGCCTAGTAGGAGTGTCAGACATCAGCAACGAAATGCTGATCTTCTCTGACATTCTCAAGGAACATTACATGAGGCTCAGGGCAATGCTCAAGTTTTTGACAGGCTGGGGATTGAAACTACTCAAGCAGAACTGTTTGCTTTCTGAGAACTTGATCGAATGTGTTGAGTACGTTTTCTCAAGGGAAGGGCTACTTGTGGACCCAAGAAAAGTAGAAGCAAGATAGAAGGCATCAGTTCCCCCGAAATGCGACAAAGTTGAGGAGCTTCCTGGGAATTGCTACATACTGTGGCTGTTTCAGTCCAAAGTTGGCCACCCTGTCTGAGCCCCTGAGATCCTTGACAAGGACCGACCCCATTTGAGAGTGGAATGCATGCACTGAAATAGCATTTCACCAATGGAAAGAAGCTCTGCTGGCAGACACTACCCTGGCCAACTTCAACTTGAGATGCAAGACACAACTTGTGCTGGATGCTAGCCTTGCAGGACTCAGACAGGTCTCTTGCTGGAGAAGAGTGAGGGATCATGGGTCCCGATTGCATATGCCAGCAGAATGTTGTTAGACACTGAGCCTTGTTATGCTCAGATAAAAAGAGAGGCACTGGCAATCAGAAGGGCTTCCTGACATTTCCATATTTATTTGTGCAGGCCATGATTCAAGGTCATCACTCTTCACTGGACCATATCGACATACCCGTACCCGCATTGAGGGTAGGGGGGGGGGTGCAAATACAGCCCTATTCATTTAAAGTGGTATATCGCCCTGGAGTGAACAATCCAGTGGATTCTCTGGCTCACAGTCACCACATGCTAGCGCAGTCCCGCAATGGCAAGGGGGGGGAGGATGAAGGGGCTGATGAATTCTTACACATGGCCATACATGGAGGGTGCCCCCTCGTACACTGTCGGTCAAGGATGTGCCTGTAACGGAGTCTAGCCTATCCATGGCCAAGGAAGCGCTCCTCAGGAAGCAGTTGCGTAACTTCCTAGATGGTGTCAGGTCACTAACATCCATTAAAATAAAAAGACGATGACCCTGCCCTGGAGGGTCAGGGATGCACTGAGCACCAGAAGTGGCAGGCTGCTGCCAAGAGGGAGACGCATTGCGATGCCCCAGTGTCTCTGGTTTAGTGTCGGCAACCTGGCTCATCAATTTCACCCAGATGTGTTGAAACCAAAGCAAGACTATGAGATAAGGTCTGGTTCCCAGGCCTGGAAACCATGGTGAATGAAAAGGTGCGTGGTTGCCACTCCTGCAATATCACCGGCGGGTAACCACGATCTGCACTGGTGATCACTAAAGAGCTTTGCTTAAAACCTTGGACCCATGTCAGCAAGGACTTTGGGAGCTTTCCAGATGGTAGGTTTACAACAGTGATTGTGGACAGCAACACAAAGTATCCTGTAGTTGAGCTGGTGCTTTCTATTGCCTTCTCTAAGATGAAGTCAGCCCCGGAAAAAACATTTGCCCTGCTAGGGCTCACAGAAGTGATAAAAACCAACAATGGACCCCCATTCCAAAGGTAGGACTTCCAAAAGTGTCCGTCCCCACTCAATATCATGCACCAAAAAGTAACTTCACAATGGCCTCAAGCCAATGGGAAGGTGGAGTGGTGTATTCGCATGTTGCATGAGACCCTTGCAAGGGAGTGGAGCAGGGTGAGGATGGTGAGTGCTACTTACAACGTTTCCTGCAAGCATATTGGAAAACTCTGCATAGCACCACGAATCTGCTGTTTTGGTGGCTTACCAGAGACAGCATCCCAGCAGGACATAACTGTCACCCTTAAACCCTTGACGTGCAAGCAGCTCTGAAGAAATGGAAGAACACAAATAACCGTGTTAGCCAGGTGTGTCCAGCCATGTGGTATGAGGGGCTATGAGGGAGTTGCCACTCGAGAGCACTCCGATTACACCAGAACGGTGTCTCTGTGTCCCATTGCCAAACAGCACCATACCTGCAGCCTACCTGCATGCCCAAGTCAGAGAGGGCACCACTGTCAGTGCATAGTAACCTGCAGCAGCAGACCAGTTAGTAGCACCCCAGGGCTTCAGCCACAGTCCCAAACTCCAGAGTTCACCAGTCCAGGCCCTGCCAATAGCCGCTCTCCTGCAGCACTGCGTCAATGGAACAGCCCCTCCAAAGTCTGGTCAAGCGCCATCCCAAACGAACACCACAGATTCCACGCCACTCCTGGGGGATCTGATGAGATGTATGGCATAGACGTGACACCCATAGTAAAGGATTATTTCCAGATGATACAAGGGGATCGCAAAGAGCTCAAGCAAATTCATCCACTGTAGCTGGCACCTTGGCCATGTCCCAAGTGCAAAGTTACCTTAAGGCCATTCTGGGTACTGTCTTATGGTGTCACACCGAGGAGCCACACAAGAGAGCTCTATTGCCACAAAACTGATTGATAAATACCTTGTTGCTAAGGAAGGGGGAGCAACCAAATGGCAAAAATGTTATGTAGCCTGGGACTCCAAAACACTTTTACTGCAGCTGGCCATTCCAGATATCAGAATATCAACAGTTCCTTGATGGAGCTTGTATTAAGTAACTACCCTGTAATCAACGTTGGATTGGTAACGCGGGCACTCGGGCAATTCCCGAGGGGCCGGTGTCCAGTTCCAGCTGTGGGCTGCTTTTTTAAGCAGTCTGGGGGACCGATTCGGGCGGTGTCGCTTTTGTTCGGATACAGCCAGCGGCCCAGTGGGTGCCTGAGTGGCCTTTCTGGAGGCAGATGGGCATCCATTACCTCCCTTTTAGCAACAGGCAGAGGTGTCACTCCCTTTCTCTCGCAAGTCCGACCCATTAATGTGTGCATACTGAGCGGGGCAGGGGGCCTGAGCAGAAGTGGCCTTACTTGTTTTAAGGTCTGTTTCACCAGTGTGAACTAATCCGTGCATTTTTTTACCCCTCCCCCTTTTTTTAAATAAAATTTCGCCGAAGCAGTGTTTTGAGGAACGGCAATATGCAAATGTGGGCCACTTTTTTTTTTGCATGCCCGCGCCATTTTTTATCTCAATCCAAATCTGCCTGTAATACGGGCGGTGTATGTGGAAAATATTGCTCAATGCACATTTTGGTTTTAGATTTATACTGTTTGACTGAGTGCCTTTTATATTCAAATCCTTAATTGCACTATTTGCCTATGAGGTACACTGATGTACAAAATGAAACTGAACTGCAAACTACGCTAATCTGCATATTTAGTGATATATTAATAATTCTCAGTTGCTGTCCATGGTATAGGGAAGCATGGAGATGACCTTTGTAGCACTGCAAAATGTCCAAGGTCTGATGTTACACTAAAAAAAAGACACAAATGCTGGATAAATTCAGTAATTTACCTTCCTATTTTTTTCAGTAGATGCTGTATCACCAGATTATATCATAGAAATCATCCCAGCCCATAGGCCTCTGTCAACCAAGCATGACAAAATAGAATAGACCATGGTGCAGCAGGACTAGTATCCAGCTCTCACCCTTCAAGAAGGTATAGCCACAATGCGGTATTTCCTCATTATTAGCGCCTAACTCGAAGTAAGCGCCTCAGAATCTGGCTTCCTTCTCCCACCGGCTTTCTTTAAAATGCGGATGATGCAATGACTGAGACAGCTAATTTGAAATGGGTTAAGAAAAGACAAAAGGCCCAGAAAGGGGGATTAAGTGTGTCAGTTTAAATAGGAGAGTGATGTGAATCATGGGTGGAAAATATTGCAATCCCTTTGTATTAAATAGCAAAGGTGTGTTTTAATAGCTGATGCAGTGATAGCCAGCTAAACCCAGAAGAAACAGATCTCTCTGCACAATCCCATATAAAGCCTGCTTTTTATTTCGAAATTGAAATGCACTGTACCCGAAGAGATCAATCTACCGGCTCTGTAAAGCTATTAACAGATAAACCTGTAAACATTATTTCAGACAGAATTGAAAATGCTTTTCTTTTTTTCTCCATTTCTCTCCTAACTTCATTTCTCCCCGTCCTTGTCTCCTTCCCTCTCTGCCAAAGCTTGCTGGCAGCGGCAAAGATTCAATTATACACATTGCAAAAAATAATTAAAAAAAATAATGGCACTTGAAAAAAATCGCCTCTCCAGAAATTGTGCGGAACAATAAATCCGTTAATTAGCTAATTAATATTCAATTGGGGTCAGTGGGCTTAACAGAACCTTATTCGGCAACCTAAGAAATTTGAAACTCACAATGTTAAGTCTGCCCACTCGCATTATCATCTAAGGACAGCCAGCTCTTATCTTACAACCAGATGCCTCAGAACAATACACTGCTATTATCGCCCTGCTGCAGAAGCTCAGAATACCACGCTCTGTGCTTCCGACTGTGATGTAAAAATGCTGAAGCATTTACCGTAATTGATATGTGGTTTCTGCCGTATTGTTTAAGGCTGTTTGTTTGCTCTGCTGGTATTTAAGGCAGTAGCACACCAGAAGATTGATTTTCATTGGCGGCCATCTTTCCCTCGGGGCATGACAACTTGTCAATTGCAGAATCCTGACCGGCAGCATCCATTAGACGCCGCGAGAGCAGGCGATGCCTTTGCCGTTTTGGTTTTGACTTTTGATTCTTTACAAAGTTTAGCACCGAGTTGTCCCATGCAGCAGGGGTGTAAGGAAAGCCTAAAGAACTATCCTCGGCTTACATCCTTGGTCAGACTGGCTTATAGGGCAACCAAGCAGTGCCCAAATGGATGGTCTGACAGGTCAGTGAGTGGGCCGTGTTTTTGACTGTTTGTGGGCCAGTTTTATGTCTAGTGGGCCAGTTTTTACTGTTGATTTCCATGATATTACCATAAACATTGCCTCTAGAAAGCACAAATGCACACAGTCTTCTGTGATTTGCAAAACACATACCGCATGTTAGCCAATTTTATTTTGGCCTATTTTCTGTCACAGTCCAATTCTGCTTGCAACCCATGAATTGCAAACAACTCAACTAGCAAACGCTTTCGTTATGCAGGTAAGCAAAAATGAGCTGACCTATGGGTCGCCAGGACATTACATAGGTATGTACCATATATAACTGCTATGGCCCTCATTAATACCAAGACTATAATACCCAGTGGTGGCAAAAACTAAACATAACCAAATGAACAGGCATGGAATAATGGAAGAGATTTCTAACACATTACTGGATAGTTTTGGAGAATTTTAATATAGTCCCTTCAGTGCGGGTCCCAAATATTTATACAATCTGACAGCTTGTTTATATGTCACAAAGACACTGAGATATGTGATGATTCTCAAAATATCCAGCCCTTTACATCTCTCCAATTTTCTCACCCTTCAACCATGCCAGTTCAGGACCACAATTATACACAAATTCTCATATTGGAGAACCCAGTGAAATAACCAGATAAGCAGACTATATCATATGAAATACCACAAGGGGACCTGCAGAGCTGTTCAATAGTCACAGCATAGGGAAAACCATAAAAATGTGTGTCTATCTTTTACTCTTCACCATCCAACACACTGCGACGCACTGCATCTCATAACCCAATAACTGCACCTTGGTGGTCCACATGCATGACATGGAAACACTTCCCACATAAGGTCAAATCAAAAACAACATTCTTCCAACTACACACCCTACATGGTGTAGCAAGATACTCATGTAGGCAACTGCTTCAGGGACCTACATGGGGGTAGTAAGCACTATATAAATGTGGCACTACAGTACAAAAACTGGGACCCTCTTGGTAAATAGTGAGTAGGGCAAGACTGGAAACCAAGAGCAGCCTGACAAATTTTTTCAAACAAGCCCCGACACTGCATGTAGTGAGCAGGTCTGAGTACTGCAGGGGGAGATTGGGAGATCAGGCATGGAGAAAGTCTCCACCAAGAAATGTTTGAAATAAATAGCAAATATGGTGTGTATTTGCAACCCATTTTTCATTATTAAACCTTGTCCAATCAATGGATGGATGGAGAATGGAGACAGGGCTGCATGGCTCAATGAATGAACAGTTGGATGGTGAGGATTGGGTGTATGAATTTATTCAATAATGGATGACAATGAATAAAGACATCTAGTAGCTACGTGGAAAAAATTGTCTCAATGCACTGACCAAGGCTGGGTGCTCTGGTTTTCATTTTAGTTTCTGCATTAAAACATCACCCTCCCCAAACACGCCCACCACCAATCCTTGTGAAACATGTATAGCCCAGGTGTACTTAGCACAATCCACAGATTTAGTGCTTCAAAGAATTAAATACAACACATTGAACTTTGATATGACCCCCTCAGCATTAGAAGTGTCAAAAAAGCATATGTGGGAGGGGCGAATGCACTTTAATCACAAAGATCTCTGCGAGGCAGGCAGGAATCTAACTAAGGCGTGCAGTTCGCTGACAAGAGAGTATAGACAAGGACATCTGCTGACCGAGTGGTTGGTGGGATGCTTGAAAAGGCCTAAATGAGGTCCTGAGAGTTTGTAGAAAAACTTTTTTTCAATGAAACCACAAGTTGTGGTGCATCACTACCTACACCTTTAAAATATATGGCTATTTTACAGAAATCACTACATCCAAAATGAATTTGCAATTATACATATTCACTTTACAGCTACTATTTGCATTTAAAATCTTGCAACAACAAAAAAAGAGCAACAGTTCAACAACTCATTTATTAAAGGCCGTGGCAGCAAAATTCCTGCCATCAATCATGTACGGTTCTGAACTTCTAAATACAAAGGACGCAACTGCCTTAAACACTGTACAAACCAGCCTCTTCAAAAAACTATTTTTAATTCTGTGCCTTATTTCACAAGCCCTGAACAGACTGGAAATCAGGTTAAAAAATCAGATCCCAACAAGACAAGGGGTCCTCGCCAAATATTTTTAGAGAATGAGGGCAGCGGAAGAAGACTCTTTAGCCCACTACTGCTGGCTGGAGGTTGAAAAGCAGTCTAGATCTACCAACTGAGTCTACCTATCTTTAAAACAATCCATTGCAACTCTAAAACTAGAGGACGCTTGGAACACAATATCGTCTTACCCAAATAAATAGTTAATAAAACCATCAAGCAACAATCTCAGGTAATAGACAAAGCTACCTTGACCTCAAAAACCAACGCCTGGATGGTAATGCCAACGTAAAAAATGCTAAAACCTCAACCATACCTGGCAGAACATTTCGCAAATCATAAAAAGCAGAAATTGATTTTTAATAAGAATGGGTATTTATTCATCGAAAATCTCATTCCTAAATGGAAATGGGTATAGCCAACAATGGATTGATGCTTTTGCGGCCAAGGAGAAGAGTCACTACTCCACCTACTATGTTTCTGCCCGACACTACTACCCATACGGAAAGCCCTTCTATGGCCATCATTGAAAAAAGAAAAAATAGGGACCTGTAGATCGGCCGTAATAAAATGTCTAGGAGGCTTGACAGTACAATTGGCATGCAAGGCCATAAAGGTTTGGAGCATAGCGGCAAATGAACTAGAAAAGAGCAATAGACAATTTGAATTTGCAGTACATTTGTTTACAGCACCACGCACTTTACCTTGGAGAAATAACATGCAAGGTGATAAAGTGCAATTGAACATTTCGCAGCCCATTTGTTTACAGCACCACACACTTTACTTTGGAGAAATAACAGGAAATCACCAATGGTACTAATCTTCACTTTAGACTAAGCTGACTCTATCGCCAGTAACAGCACTTTACAAAGGGAACACAATTTGACCTTTTTAAAAAAAAACGATTTACTCTTTGAATGAACTCTGTCAATTATATTTGTCTACTGTCTCAGGGCCTCTTTTAGATTGTGATCTGGTGAACAGCTTAAGCTGAATCCCATAAGAAGCCCACTTTCTATAGCATGGCTGGCTAACAAAAAGTCTGTAGGAATTAGTGCATACTTTCCTAACTCATTTTACTGCAAATTTTACTGAGATTAAAGCTAATCAATGTATCGAAATAATTGCTTGTGAATTTTATGCATATTGGTGAATGTGCCGCCCTTTTATGATTTAAATCAAATCAAATAAAAGTAATGTTGCACTGCCACTGTCACATATTCACTTTTGTGACACTGACCCAGTATTCACTGGGAAGAATGTTAAGGGATTTGGATAGATCCTATTGCAGCTAGTCAATGTAATTGTGCAACGCACCTATTGCTTCTCTCAATGAACCACTGGGATGGAGAGTATTGGTTGTAGAGACAGGTAACATCAGTGTCAGAAACAGCAGCAACAAAATGTGAGATCTCAGTCAGCAGGTGAAACAAGTGAGAGAGAGACAGCTACTGTACAAGTTGAATATACAAAGAGTGATTAAGATGCAGTTACGCGCACAACAGACAGTATGACACTGCAAAAGACATGTCAGGTGACAACGTGAGCAGCATCTGCAGTGCTTTGAGAGCACTGCTATCCTGATCATAACTTGCTGAACTGCTAAATTAATTTTTTCTTTTACCGCTACTGTACCATTTATGATATGTCAGAATGTTCCTTTTGTTCTTTTTGTTTGAAAATTTAATAAAATATGATTAAAAAAAAAAAAAAGTTACACAAAATAACTTGATCGTTTGGAGATTGCGCCTGCACCCATGCAGTGCTAAACTTTTAGGACACACCACAAATGTTTGTATGCGCGTGGCTAAATATACCTGCATTCTTTGGTGATTAGATGTACTATAGCTTTTGTACATGTTTTCGGTGTGATGTAGCGCTTAAAAGGTTGAAAATTGTAGGGGTGCGTTATATTCACTGTTAGTCGGCACCCGCATATAATCTAATGTACTCAGGTATTATGTGTGCGAAATGTATTAAGAGATGTATAAGCAGTATCGATTTAATTTAGAAGTGTTAGCAATGTACCATGATGCTGTGAATAGGTTTAGAGAAATGCATGGAGTTTAGTTTATTTGAACGCAATGTGATGTTAAAATGTGTAGCCTAGAATACGTGATTGTAGACTGTTTAGTTTAACCATACATGAAAAGAAAGACGTAAATGTCAATACTGTGATTTAGACATGCTTGTGTAACCGAAGTAGTGGCCAGAACTCACATATATCGTTGAGGCGAAAGGCCTGTTATTTTCTTATGTTAGCCGAGGGCAATAGGCCAAAAGGGATTTATTCTAGTAGAGGTTTTAGGCTGTAGTAAATTGCAAAGTTAAAATATGCGAAGTTTGTCTGCCTTGCATGATCTCACCCCAGGTGCAAGGACAGTTGCTCGTTAGTAGAGAAGTTCTTTGTTCACGAATTGACTTATGTAGTTAAAGCCAGACATGGGAGTGCATTGGAATGTGCCAATCGTAACTCCTAGTGCGGACGGTGTCTGGGACTCAAGGCCAAGCTGATGGACGATGGAACTGGACAGCGCTCTGTGGAAAATTACTGAAAGACGACCCGGAGGAAGAGGAGGTGCAAAAGGGCATGTTCTGGAATTTGGGGTTCTGTATTAGGGAAAGCGCCCCGAGGGTGGAGGCAGAACAGAGCAGCCCAGAGCAGAGAAGAGTTAGGCGAGGAGCTAGAGGGGGCAATTATAGATCAAGCTCTCTAAGTGAAGACTTCTTAGGAAGTTTCACTCTGACACCTTTTACTTGATTGAGGGTCTCAAGGGATTGCTAAGTAGGGATGTCATCTAGTACAGAGTAGGGGCAGAGATGGTATGGTTCAGTGTCCCTAATATCGACATTGGCTTGGTAGTTTTCTACCTCATGCTTTTAGAAATTGTGCTTTTAGTTATTTTTAGTCGTATGCGGATTCTTCGTAGAGTAGCATTTGTGTTAGTGCCTATGTACTTGTTGTGCCTCGTATTGAGGAGTTTGTATCTTCAAATCTTTATGCTGATAATAAAAGCCAGAGAGCCAAGAGATTAAGTCTCGAGTCCTTGATTATGACAAATTGCGGACAACATTATCTGATAATTGTGTTTATTCCCTCTACACTATTGGGCAAGTAAAAAGTTCCATCCGACCAGAGTGGGTTCTAGTAGATAATTACCAGATACTAAAATGGGCCGGAGCAGGTGGTAGTGTGTATATATTTATTTAGTTTTGCTCCTGATGATGCCCCGCCTTGTACATCACTAAGCTCTCAATTGCCTTCTACATTTTGCTTCTGTATATATCGTGCAGTGCTACAGCCACACAATATCTTGTCTATGTAATAAACCACAAATGTCATCTTAAAAAAAAATAAAAAATGAGAGCACTGCAATCGGAAACTGTGAGTTCAAACTGAGAATGCGTGACAGGGTGAAGGGTTCAACTGAGAAACCCATTTAACTGTAACAACCTTGTAAGTTCAGAGGTTGCTGCTAAATGCCTGTGAGATCTAGACATGTCGTGGGTTGATGGAAGCCAGTTTGATTTGATACATATAAATACCACGTGCAAGGTGGCAAACTCTGCTTTACAACTCTCCGACTCAGAATGAGTGGTTGTTCAATGATACAGTGCTGCTGTTCCCCTCTTTAATGCAGAAGGTAAAGGAAAGGATTCAACAACCTGACATAATATTCCATTAGTAGGCGTAGTTTGTCTTTATTCTCCGAGAAGAGCATTTAAAACCGCACCCTGAATGTGACACCCGACAATGGTTTTAACTCATGAGCAAGAGTATGATTCTTAAAGAGCATTTGGTTAATAGGCTTAAGAGTAAAGAAAGACGCAAGCACTGTTTAGAGTTTACTCAAAAGAAGGAACTGCAACCAGGGAAAGTAAGGACATTAAAGATAAAAAAGACATAGAGTAACAGCCTGCGTCCCTGTCATGTGTACTGCAGCCAATGTTCTCGTCTTGTTCTTTACCCTCCAGACATGTGAGAGCACAATTGCATAGCATACATTTCAAACAAACGAACTCAAAGCATTTCACTGCAAATGTTGTTTTAACTGTTGCTTACTGCAAACCAACATTTACAAGTGTGCTAATCCCAATGAGGGTTGCACAAAGGTAGAAAGAGAATAGATTCCAAAGTTGCAGGAATCCGAAGCCTTGAAAAATTTGCTATGAACCGATGTCGATTTAAGTCAGCTAGTGGACTGGAGAAGTGCAAAACTTTGGGCAGGCATGCACTTCCTCAGAGAAAATCTTTATACATAGCGAACTTGTAGACAATTATATTTGCTGTAGGTCTCACTCTGGAACTAGGCACGAGTAGAAATTGACCAGTTGCAAACACTGAAAAGCTAACCATGTGTGTTGTGTGTCAGCTGAAGGGAGACGATGTGACCTAACGCCTGAGCTGCCGACTTTAGAGCTGGGGAACCAGGTTTGAGCTCTGCGTAGGCTCAGCAGCCTGTGATTCTGGGCAAATCACTTAATCTCCCCATGCCTACCAAAAAAATGAATGTGTCCTTGTGTAGTGAAAAATAACTGCTACTCGTGTAAAGTGCTCCAATACCTTCGGTCGAGTTCGTGCTATATAAATCTGCAAAATAAAATGGCTCAGGGGCAGGCACCAATGGGTGTTGTTATCAGCCTCGCTATTTGAGTGATCCACAATAGTTGATTCTAAAAGAGGAAGTAAAGTATGTCAATGTCATATATCTTCCCAGAGTATGTAAATAATAATTGAAAGTCATATGCCACTCTCCACGCAGTAGTGTTGTGGTACTCCCTGCATCATTTGCCAGCCTCAGATTCTATCAGTGTTGGAGAAGGAACAATAGTGAATCACCCAGATGGGTAGTCTGATAGGATATGTGGCCTAACTGCCAGAGTTGCAGACTTTGGAATGTTAAATCTCCTACTGCTGAATGCTATAGGTTGCTCATTCAGCGGAGGCATCATTATGTACAATGAATTCCGTGGAAAAGTCAGGGGCCTCGACTACAGGGGCTGTACATATCACCTGTTTGAGGCAGTCAAATGCTTACTGACAGGCCTCTGTCCAGATCACCTTTTTGGGCTTCTTCTTCAAAGTCAGCTCAGTCAGGGGGGCAACAACAGTGTCATACCCCTTGACAAACCCCATGTAATATCCAGTGAGCTCAGGAAAGGACTCGCTTCTGTTTGGGTTTTGGAAGACTCCTAGGCCAGGATGGACTCTATACTGGCCCGGAGAGACTGTACCTTGCCCCGCCGAGAAGTTGCCCCAGTACACCTCAGAACCCTGAACTATCTTGTACTTTCTGGCCTTGATAGTCAGGTCAGCCTATTGCAGAGCCTGAAATAGTTCCTGGAGGTAAAACAGATGGTGCTCTCAACTGCTACTGAAGACAACTATGGCATCCAGGTAAGCAGCACCAAAGGCTTCCATCCCTACCAGGACGTGATTCACCAACTGCTGGAATGTGTCAGGGACATTCTTGAGTCTAAAGGCCAGTATCTTAATTTTGCAGTGGGCCTCTGGGTAGAGAATGCTGATCTTTCTTTGACCCCCTCCCCCTCAGTTAGGGCAATCTGCCAGTATCCTGAAGTGATGTCTAAAGTACTTAGGAACTGGGCAACTGTAAACTGGCCTATTACCTCATCAGCTTTGGGGAAAGGGTTTGCAACAGTATTTGTGACTGAGTTGAACCCCCTCTAGTCCACACAGAACTGGAGTTCTGGGGTGGTGCATGGTGGGGTGGCCTTAGAAACCAGCACCATAGTGCTGGACCAGGGACTACTGAAGAGCTCAATCACTTCCAACTCCAGCATCAACTTCTTCTTTGAATCTCGCCCTCACCTTGTCTGTCAGTCTGTAGATCTTGTTTTTGACAGGTGGACTTTCACCAGTGTTTATGTCACAGGTACACAGGTGTGTAAATCCAGGGCTGAGGGAGAAAAGTGAGGAAAACTGTCCCCACAATTGGTGACACTCCTTTTGCTGTTCTGGGGTCAGGGTAGGAGAGAGGTTGACACCTTTCACTGACCTGTCATTTGATATGGATGATAGGAGGTCAGTTCGAGGTTCACTCTCCTTTTGCACTCCATCATCCATTGCTAGCAGACCTCTCATAGTGTGGTTTGAGGCAATACGGAGCACCCTTCGGGGGTTCCTGGGGGTATTGAAGCTACAAAGTAGGGGGACTGCCCCTTCTTTCTTTCACCTCATAAGGACCTGTCTAATGGTCTTGGAGGACTCGGGGTTCTACCTGCGTTCATCATTACCCACTTCTTCTGGCCAGGCTCAAACTGTACCAGAGTGACCTTCTGCTTGTACCAGAGTTTCATGACCTCCTGGATGACTTCTAGATTCTCAGAAGCCTTCTCCCAGAAGTTTTGCATCTTGCTACAGAAGGCAAGCATGCAACTATTCACATTCTGTGTGGGGGGTATTCTTGGGAGTTTGCTCCCACTCCCTCTTAACCAGACGGAGAGGTTCCCGAACAGGGTGCAAATAGAGGAGTCTAAATGGGCTGAATCTAACTCCTTTCTGTAGTACATCCCTGCAGGCCAAGAGCAGACATGGTAAGAGGACATCTCACTTCTACCTCATAGGCTCAGGTAGGCCCATAATCATGCCCTTCAGGGTCTTGTTAAACCTTTCGACAAGCCCATTGGTTTGAGGATAGAGAGGTATGGAGAATTTCTAGATTACCCCACACTCTTGCCACATAGACTTTACGTAGGCTGACAAGAAGTTGGTGACCCTGTCAGACACCACGTCCTTGCATGAACCCACTCGGGTGAAAATCTCCATCATGGTCTTATCCACTGCTGGTGCATTCATGGTCCTCAGAGGTATGGCCTTCAGGATAAACTTGTTTTAGCCTCTAAGGGCCAAATAATGTTGATGCCCACCCTTTCAAAGGGGGTTCCAATGACAAGTAAGGGATTCAGGGGAGCCTTTAGCTTTTTCCCTGTTTCCCAGGTGGGACATGTCCTGTAGAATGTATCTAAGGAAGTCTTCATCTGGGGCCAATGATAGTGGGAGACAAGCTGTGCAAAGATGGCCCCAGATGGCCTGCGAGGGGTATCTCGTGAGTCAGGCCCAGTAGGAAGGCCCTGTAACACTGGGGGACTGCCAAGACATGTTGCCCCATGTATAAGTGCCTTAGACTCACTGTAAAGGAGGTCATTCTACCAGTAATGTCTACCAGGTGTCACCAGCTGCCTAAGTTTCAGCCTGCGCCTCATACCCTCTAGGGTTGGGCATTCCTTCTGCTCCTTGAGGAGTTCCTCCCTGGAGAGTCCACCCTCAACTTGCCATTCAGCAAGCTCGGCTACATCTTCTAGGCAGGCAACATCCTCCCTTGTAGGCTCTGGGTCGACTTCCTTTGTCACCCATTCCACCTGTAGCCTGGTGTTTCAGAGGTTGGTTTCCCACTCCCCCTGCCCTTCCCTTTTTTGACAGCTGCCTGACCCAATTCTCCCAGGCCCCAGGCTCCAGACTTCCATGACTCCCCTCCTGGACAGCCATGAAACTTTGTGGTCATACAGACCCACTCAGGTAACCTCAAAATCTCCAGGTGTGACCTGAGTTCTACTTCCTTCCAGGCAGTCTCCTCTTGGTCATTTCCTTGCATACAATCCAAAGGCATGTCAGGGCTCACAACTACCTTAAGAGAACCTGAGCCTCTCCCGCACTCAAAGGGATCCAGAGCCATAGGTCAGTGGTTCTCATGGTTGTCTGCTACTACAACCTGCTGGAATTGTATTGGATATCACCTGAGGATACCAGATGACACCTTACAGTAGTCATGCTCACTCCTGTGTCCCTCAGAGGCTCCACCCTTTGCCCATTAATGGTGACCCGCTGCCTGCACTTGGAAGTATTAGAAGGCATGTTGACTTTGGCGCCATCTCCTTTTCGCTTAGAGATACTAATGTAACCTCAGTTGCCCTTCCCATACTAACTGGACCCATCTCATCGTCAAGTGCTACACTGGCCAAGCCCAGAGTATGCCCACCAGTGTGGGGTTGTGTCCTCTTGGGGCAATTGACATGTCCCTTGGTGTGCCCATACTGGTGGCACTCATAACCCTTAGGGATAAACTTTCCAGTGTTCTTGTCAACAAATCCATTCTTCTTCTGGCAAGGTTGGACCCCTTTCCCTAGAACTGTTTTGAGGGCCTTGAGAGAACTCTTTCTTATTTTAATCTCCCCCTCTATCTTCTGGTGAGAACCCTGACTACTCTTTTGAGTGTCCCCCCACCCAATTACCTTCTTGTGGACCCTGGTCCAGAGCAAGTGGTCCACCTCCTTAGCAAGCTCCCTGGTGTTAGAGCGTTTACTAGCAACAAGGTGTTGGTGCAGTTCAGTAAAACAAAGGCTGGACATGTGCTCCTTGGCAATCAAATCGTACAGCCCCTGTTAATCATTGACATCAGTGCCCTTTACCCAACCATCTATTGCCTTGCAAAAGTGGTCCACATAATCTACACTGGATTGTTCAGGCATTGTCTGGCTGTCCCTAAACGTCTGCCTGTACTTCTCTGAGGTAAACCCATACTATCTGGTGAGAGTGTCCTCCATGAGGGATACTTCATCCTGCCCCATTTGCCTAGAGATAACACAGCATCCCTCCGTTCACTGGGATTGTGCCTCCCAGAGACTGGCCCCCCAATCCTCCTCAGGAATTTTGTGCATTTGTACGGAAACCTCATGGGCCTCGAACTACCTATCTATGTCATCCCCCACAGAAAAGTTAGACACCATATCCTTTGGAATGTGGACTCTTTTGTCTCCAGTGGACACTAGGTTATTGCTGCCACCATCATTGTTGGACTCTGCCTGACTTGCTCTGTGATCCAACTTTCTGAGACTCCTTTCCTGAACCAATCGTTCTACGGACAGTTTCTCCTCCATTACCATTTTCATGTCCTTTAGGGCCAACTTCTCCTTGATTTGAAGCTTGGCCAGCTGTAACCTGAACTCCCTTTCAGCCCTCCTGTCTGTCAACTCTTCAAGGGATAGGCTGTGGGTCAGAATGAATGACAGTATTCTGCATGTGTTTAGGACGCATGCATTCAGAACGCTGTCTTTTGAACGAACGCGTCTTTAGGATGCATTTGTTCAGCATGCAAGTCATTTTAACGACTTGCCTTAGCGGGGTGCTGGAATGCTTGGAATAGTTTCATTTACTATTCCAACTCCAATCTGTGCAATGGTAGGGAAGGTGTTGGACTTTAAATCCAACACCCTTTCACTATGCACCACCCTAAATGCAAGTCGTATGAACAAATGCAGGCTAATGCCGCATTCGTTCAATTGCTAGTACTGTGTTTGCACAGCATGATTCCGGCTTTGTACGAAAGGACGTTTCCAGTGGGTGGACACATTGCTCCTAGCTTAAGTGGAATCTCCTCCTCTTTGGACAAGTTGACCTCCTCCTGTAGTTCAGCCTTTATGGCTGTGCCATCCTCTTCATCCAAGTCCAGTCCACCCCCCTCCGGGGTGTCATCCTCTTGCTCCTCTGGTGCAGACTGCTTCCTCTTGACTTTCTCAAAGGCATGGAGGGCTATCTGGAGGTCCAACTTTGTGGCCCTCTTGTCTGCATTCAGTCCTCTCTCCTTGCAAAGCCTCTGCAGCTCACTTGTGCTGAAGGTATCAACGTTGAGCAACTCCATCTCAATGGTAGACAAAAAGGAGGTGCGAAACACTTATATTTGGATGGGAAAAAAATAGCCAATCATAAACTGAGGAAAATTAAAAGGAGATGAACTCTGTTGTCAAGTTAATTATCTGGGGTTTCAATGTTACACCAATCACAGAAGGGCAGTGCACAAACCCAAGTACTCAATCCCTTCACTTAACACCAATGTGAGAAATTGGTTTTTTAGTTGAAGGGGGTATGAGTCCTTCTAAATCAACACCCACAGTCCCTGTCAGGGTTGTCCACCAGTAAACCTCAAATTGACCTGTGCTTAAGCCTCTGGCAGCTTGGCACAAAAGCGGTCGGGTTTAACTCAGAGGCAATGTGTAAAGTATGTATGCAGCATTCTAACAGCAATAAAATAAAAACACAGTTAAAGAAAAATCCCAAACCAATTTAGAAAATAGAGAACATTTTAATAACTTATTTGTAGCCAAATGATTAAAATTCAACAAGTATATCTGGAAGTGTGTAATTTTAAATGTTTCGTCGAAATCAAGTGCTAAGAGGCAAAAAGCGCCAACCATGATTATCTGGTCATAGATGCGAAGTCCTTACGCCGAAGGCACAAGCCAGCATCGAGGAGCTATAAACGAGGAGCTGTCATGTAAGGTCCCGTGTTGAGATGCATTATGCAGTAGTGGAGTCAATGGCCATTAAAGAGGAGCTGTGATGCAAGTTCCTGTGTCATTGCTGAGGAGGCCGAAGTTAGCATCGGGCTGTGTCAGCATTGAAAAAGACACCGCTTTTTGCAAGAACTTGAACTGAAATGAGTCAGGGTTGAGGACCAGCTGTGTTGCGCAGCACCAGAATAGATGATGGGTTCGGTCGTGCTGCATCAAGAATCTCGGAGATGCGTAAACATCGAAGATGACTGTTATTATGTCTCTGTGGTTTGGAACCAGGGAGAAGCCAAATGACCCTTGGAAATTTACAGGAGTTCTGGGACCACATAGGCAGGCTGGATTCAGCAGGGCAGACCACTTCAACAAAAGGGATCTAGTGCAGCAATTGCAGGCCTTGGCAGCAAAGCAGTCCTTGGTCAGCAAGCAGGTCAGTGGGTAAAACTTCACAGTTGAGCAGTCCTTCTTACTGGCAGGGTCCACAGGTCCAGAAGCGATCTGAAGAATTGGGGTTCAGGGTCCAATATTTATACTTGGTGTTAGCTTTAAAGTAGGAGAAATTTCCAGAGGTTTCTACGCCAGAGGTGTTTGGAATTTCCTGCCTTCCTGCCCTAGCCCAATCTGGGAGTACAAAAGACAAGTGTGAAGCACTTTGTGAGTGTGCTGAGGCAGAGGCTTTGTGATGTACAAGTTTGGCAGGTGACAACTCCGGCCACCTTTCAAGTCAGAGATAGCCTATCCTGTCAAAACCTATTTCCGTTTTGTCTGGGAGCATGCCAGTCACAACTAGTCAAGTGACCCAGGATAGAGGCTGCAGGCACCAAATGGTTGGGACAAAAAATGTAAACTTTCTAAATGTTGCATTTTCAGAATTATTACTTAAAATCAGACTTTACCATGAAAGAATGTTTTAAATTACACTTCTTTAGATACCAAACTCGAGATTCATACCTAATTCCTATTGAAAGTTATCACTTATTAAATATAATTATGTAACCCAATGTTATTATAAGGAAGAGGTGGGCCTTACAGTAATGAAAATTGAACTACCAGAAAATGCAAAAGTTAAAGATACATGTCCACCTTTTTAAATGCACTCCACTCTGCCCTATGGGCTATTTCAGGCATATGTTAGGGGTGACTTATGCATCTTAGAAAGGAATGCTTGGACCTTGCAAAAGGTATATTTTGCCAGGCAGAAATGGAAGTTTAGGATTGCACACACAGGTTGTCTAACACACCTGAGACATATTTTAAGGTCTACTTAATTGGTGGTACAATGAGTGTTGCAGGTCTACTAGTACCATTTAATTATAAGCCCCGGGTACATGTAATACCACTTTGCTAGGGACTTAAAAGTAAATCAAATGTGCCAATTGGGTGTAAGAAAATGGCAGCATGTTTATAGTAGAGAGCACAAGCACTTTAGCACTGGTTTGAAGTACTAAATAATTTAGAGTAATAAAGCCAGCAAAAATGAATACAGAAAAACAGCAGAAGTAAGGCAAAATGTTTGAAGGAAGGCCACACTAAGGTTGACAGGTTTAACACAGATGTTACAGGTTCAGGTCTAAGACAGCAGTGCTATCCTTTAGGGTATAAAACTGGTATGTGCTCAGGTGTCTGACAGCAAAATAATTCTTCAGGTTTCCCAGACTTCACCGGCAGAAGCTTTGGACATAAGCCTATCTTCTGGGTTACGGAGATCCTAGAGGCTCCCCTTAGTGTGACACAACTCTTACACACCTAAACCTCTTGTTGCAGAGCTATCACTCAGTTTAGTAAAATCTTAATTGCTCATACTTTAGGCAGTAGACCTTTTCCTCAGGTCACACAAATCTTCCAGACTCCTGTCCCTGAATGCAAAGCTATCTCTTAGGTTACAAAGATCTTACAGATTGATTGACTGATTGCAGTTTATAGAACTTTTGATTAGCCAAGTTTAAGGTGCTCTGGTATTGTAATTTGGACTAGAAAATCTACCCCTGTTGACACAAAGGCTAAAGAATTAGAGCCCATATGTACAAAGCATTTGTGCAGTTGGAAATGGCCTGATTGGGCCGTGTCTGACTGCTAAAATGCATTTAAATCTGTTCAAAGCACAAATTGCAATTTTGTAACACATTATCGAATCCCAGTTTGTGTTTGCAATTTGGTATTTGGAAGGGGTGCGCTTTGGGCATCCCTTTCAAATACTGAATCTGAATGGGAAGTATTATTGTTTTGCAACCGAATTCTGGTTGCAAAACAATAATAATTTACCAACTGATTGAAGGAGGTGGAAACCCATTCTCAAATAGGAAGCGGTCCCAATAGGATGCTTTTCCCTGTTGAGAATATAAAAATATATTTTTTTTAAGATCAGGCAGGGGTCACACGGGCCACTGCCTGCTCTTAAAAATAAAAACTTCAAAGTTTCATTTTTTTCTTTTTGAATAAATCCTGTTTTCCTTATTAACATTCATTAAAAAGCTATCAGAGACATGGTGGTCTGCAGACCCAAGCAGGCCACCATGTATGTGATGGCTATCATTCCTAATGGATTAGAAAATGCGACCTACCTCAATAATGGAGGTAGGTCAATTTGTGACCCATTAGGATTCGCTATCTAATATTTGTAAGTTTTATTACATTAGGAATTATGGTTTCCTAATTGAGATTTGATAAGCACAATTAGGAAACCGCATTTTCTAAATCTTGTACATGTGGCTCTGGTATTTAGCAAAAATATTTATAGTGCACATATCTTATAATATCAACATCTGATAATAAAGCTATTCTAACGGCAGACAGGTCCTGCCAGCATATCCCTCTGCCATTCAAAGTATTCTTCAAGGTTCATAGATATTATAGGCCAAGAGATCAGACCTCCAGGTTAGTGAGCTGAGAAAATATGTTGTTCCTTAGGAAACAAATATTGTATATGACTGCCTTAAGTGTGGATTATAGAGCTCCATTTTGGAGAGCAAGCAGTGCCCAATGCTGCAATGCAGCAGATCACTGACAAAACAACATAAGTAAACCAATCAGTATCCATGTCATTTCAATTAGTTTTTATCTCGTGTAAGCATGGCTGGTATTGAACAAGCTGAATTTTATGGGCAGACCAGTCATTGGGTGTTTTAAAAGACGACACTGTAACCTCAAAGTCGACATTTTAGTGGACTTTTGACACTTTGTAAACTCATGAGATTTCAGCTGTGCAAGCTTTCTTAACACACACAGAACATTCACATGCAGAGGAAACGAATCTGCAAACAATGTACATCCACAAAAAGAGCACATGACAGAGAGCAGCAGGAGCAATGTGTTATAGAAATATGTGTTGTCAGTGCTGGCCCCTCAGCAGGCTCATTTTCTTAGTTTGGTCAGAAGCAAGTTCCTGGTTTGTGTTTTCTATAATTGCTTACATCACACACATGCTTCCTGCTGACTGATGAATGCACCTAAGAAAAGCATGTATGGCTGGGCTGCGCAAACACACTTTACAGAAGCCTAATGTGCATACCCTGCCCAACTTGACTTTCACTATCATCTTGTTGCTTTAACTCTCAAAATCCTAACAAATCTTGCAAGGCTGAGTGATGATGATTCACAAAAATTCTACCCAGAAAACAGTTTTCTGATGGGCGATGGAGACTATCATGGTTGCTTGTCTGGGGAGAAGGCTTTAAAAGTGGGACTCTGGGCAGTTGACCACTGTACCCAGGACTCAAAAAGACTCTATTCCAATGACGTTTTTCACAGAACAAGATATTTTAATTTCATAAATGCAGCAGCATGGTCGCAGAAGTTAACAGATCACAAAATCACTGTTAAAAGGAAAGAGTGGAAAGCCCACAAAAATAAGCAACATTTGGCATTGGGCTGTTACTTATGACATTTAGAACAAGCCCTACTCAGCATTAAGGTTTGATTATACATATTGTGACATTGCTAGTTCAGGGGTTTTTAACCTATGGAATGGGTGTCTCTGTGGGTTCGCGATGCCCTCTCAACGAGCCCCCAACTGCTTAGAAAATGAAATGATTTTAACAGATTAATAAAGTGTATATAAATAAAGAAGCAAGATGTAGGATTGAAAATTTTAAAACTTTCTGTAAACATTAAGGAAATTGAAAATGGAAGGTAAACATTGTTGGTATCCTCAGATTGATTCATGGGAGCAGTGTAAATGCATCAAGCACAATACAGTATGGATGATTGGCGGCTCGCTTGAATTTCGAAAAGTACTAACCTTCCATTAAAATTAAAATTGAGATTTTCGTAATGTGTTTGTGAATAGTGAAGTATTACCTCATTTGTGTAATCATGTAGTGAATGTTTGTTTCTGTATTTTTGTCCATTATTTTGAGGTTCAAATGATCACATTTTCTTGAGCAGGGGTCCCCGGCTTGCAGGATTCAATAATGATTCAGTGGGAGTCCCCGGATTTCTGTAAGAATTAAGTGGGGGCCCACAGAAGTCAAAAGGTTAAGACCGCTGTGCTAGGCAATTTTGCATGCTGCGAGACCATTTTTCTCTGATATTTGCAGACACTGACTGCTGCAAAATGTCATTTTAACAATGCACCAGTGCAATTTATATAGTCTGTCCCTCAGTGTTCCCAGAATAAGGTTCCTTTTTTTCCAAGTACAAGTCTGACTTACGAACAGAAAACGGATTTGTGACTTGAGCTCGTAGTTTCACAACATTTTAATAGTAATGGAACACTGAAAGTGGGCAAAATATAGGTATAATTCATTATATATTAATAACATTTAAAAAATATTGTGAACAAGAACAAACTATGTAGATCGTGAAATGGGATGTGCATGATGGTGCAAGAGGCCGGAAGGCACTAGCGGCAGCAACGCACAAGTGATTCTAGGCAGCAAGCAACACCTGGTTTGCTGTCAGCTCAACACCACCTGCTCTTTTTCACATGTTCTTGCATCTCCACCATGTGGGAGTTTGGATTACTAATTTTGGAGGGGGTACTGGATCTATTTAGTAATCATTATCTTGTAATATCAAAGCACAATTCAAAGATAAATCATTGCTCAACCCCTGGTTGCTATGGTAAAAGCAGCAGGTTTTTACAAAAGAACCTGTGTAAGAGCCAAGCAGTACCAAACAACTGTGCAATTTAGAGAAATGAATAGAAATTTGAATAAGCACAAAAATTCAAAAATGGTCAATATTGTAATAAGGGAACTGGAAATATACATTTTGAAAAAATCTATTCTAAAAGCAATGAGAACAAAAAATGTGCTTCTTGCAGTCAATGGTTCAGTTCACTGGGACGTACGAGGGATTCCAGGTGAAAAATTATGGAGCGTGATAGTCTAAACCTTAGTGGTGTGTCATAATTTTGACCTTTGAATTTAGAATTTGTTTTGGTTCTCAGACTCTTCCAGCATAGCAATGCAGGAGGCTGTAGCTGAAGAGGGCGCCATTAGCTTGGAAGCTTAATCTCAGTGGTCCTGCAGGAGTCTCATATTTTACTTGTAAAAGGACTACATTGGAAAATCCTGGCCACCAAAACATTGTCTTAATGCAGAAGTCTTGGGCCTTGTGTGGTTCAAACATCTTTATGTCCCATCCTCCTGGAGGTGCTGGGAAACCTTTTTCAATGCCAACATTCTCTAATGGCTGATAGAGACTCTTAAGGTACAGGCCACAATTCATTAGTGGGAGGCTGGCTCAACAGCTGATTTTAGGAAAGGCTTACTGAAGGTACAGTGCAGTCCAGTCTCATCTGCTCAGTTGGTTAGCCTTCTTGGGGAGTAGTTATTCAAATTTTTAATTCCTTGAAGCTAAGGGAGGCCATCTTAACTTCCCCGTAAAAGCACTTCTATAGCCTGGTTTGTAGGGAGAAGCAGGTTTAGGCCTCTGTCCTTATCTAGGCATAGAGCAAGTATGAGCAGATGTCCTCTTTTGCTATTTGACATCTCTTTCAAAGTCCAGTTGCTAATGTTACAGGTTTTTTTTTAGAGCGTGCTTATACCAATAAGGCATCTTGGCGCTACTGTCCCAGAACCTAAGGCACTGTAAAACGGTCAGAGATAGCGATAACCTGGAAAAGACAGCCAAGACCTTTGAAGAGAAAGAGGAATTAGGATGTGAATTGTAAAAACCAAGTTTTTCAATCTTTCCTTAATTTCAGAAGATTGGATTGAAATTGTGGATGGTTAGGTAACAAATTCCACCATTTTGCAGCTGGGAAGGAAAAACTTCTCCCACCCCAGTGGGATATTTTTATTCTGGGTACCTGTACTTTGCTAGCGCTACTAGACTGTAGACTACAAGAGGGGGAGTACAACTTAACATTTTCCTGCAAAATAGATGAACCGTCTGGATCTAATCCCTTGTGAACCCAACAAAGAACTTTGAACTGAATAAATTCCCAGATGGGAAGACAGTGAAGTTCCCTCATAGAGCTGGAGACCAAGCAGAACTTTGGAAGATTCAGCAGGACTCTGGCTGTTACATTTTGAGGAGTCTGAGGTTTGTTGAGGAAAGGTGTCTGAGAGCCTACAAATAGAACATTGCAGTAATCAATTTTTGAGATAACAAGGGGTATGATCACTGCTTTTCTGTAAAGGCTCACCTGGATTTACTGTAGGGACGAAATGGATGGAAGCAATGCTAGATCCCAACTTCCCTCGCCTACCTCCTTCACCCAACTTAGTCAAAGCAAAAGAGGGAAGGTGGAGAAAGAGGGAAACAAAACAAGGGAAGGAAGAAGGGGTAGACGTCCACTGGATCTTCGGTGGGGGCGGTCTTCTAGAATCCTGAAGAGGAAAGCACAAGGTAAGTACTAATCAAGGGTACAAAAAGCTGGCTGTATGTTACCCCCTATTTCTGATGAGATACCCGTAAAAGAATATGCCAAGTACGTGTGAGGAAACAACTCCCACGGGTGATAGAACACTCCCGGTGTCTAAAAGGAAGGACAATGTTCAGTATGTAGAAGGACTGCGGAAGTTTGGCATCTAAACAAGAGATGAACAATAATATACAAACCTAGCTTAGAAGCACCATAGGAGTATACAGGACCCTTATAATAAATAATAATTATCCATTACTCCTGCATTAAGGAAAAAAAAACTCATTTCCCCAGACAGGAGGGAGCATGGAAAAAATAGGGCAGGGTGACAATAAACAAAAGAAAACACACACATGGTGATTCTGGTTTTAGTAATAGTGTTTCTCTTTCTTCTTTGCAGCTAAAAGAGTTTTACCAAAAATAAGGAAGACTTCGAGAATCACCCATCAAAATTACATAACTGTCATAAAAGTGTTTTTCCTACATTTAAAAAATCAGCTCTAAATACACGGGGAACAAAGATACTGTGATTCTTTACAGCCCTTGCTTTGCTCTTGTCTTTCAGAGACAAGTCACCAGGAAGCGAAGGGTGAAAGTGCAGAAGTTCCCTGAACACAATGTTGCTGGCCAGAAAGGAGCAACGTAGCAACCAGCCCCAGAAGAACATTGGAGGAGCCAGGAAGAAGAAGAAACACAAGAGAAGCCCAGCAAAACACGAGAGAGAGACTACCATTGAAAGCAATGGTCAATGGATTGCAGGTGAGCAGAGGGAAAACGGTGGGAGGCCTGGTGGGATCCGAAGCGTGTTGCCAGCGCAGACCCCTCCTCTAAATACCTATCCTGTGCCGCCCTCGACCGCTGACTGAAAACAGTGGGCGGGGCTCTGGGGAGCCCGACATTTTCTCTGCTCAAGTGGCAGAAATAGTAGGATTTTTAAAAGAATTTTCAACATGGAAAAACAGAAAGAGGTCACCTCCTTTGAATGTTCAATGTAAGTTAATCTGCTGTTAAAAATAACCCCCACATTTCTTGCCTTCTGTACTGGAGTAGTAAAGAATCCAAATTCAATGGCCACGAAGTGGTATTCCCGAAGGCGTTGTTGTTGCCAAACAATTACACCTCTGTTTTATCTGAGTTAAGCTTTAGAAAGTTCAGTTGCATCCACTGAGCAATATTGTTCTTGTATGCACTGAACTGTAGGGCTACTTATTCTGGGTTAGATTTAACAAATACCACTAACTAAGTGTCAGCAGCGTAGGAACAGCCTGAGTTGGGTGCTGATGAGTTTGTGGGGGGAGGTAACCCTTTTCCTGTGAATTAGCTAGTGATTCATGACAACTCCTGAGACAGTCTACACAATTTCAACAGCTCAACCATCCCACGTTTGCAGCATTGCCTGTGTATCTTACTACAATCTATCCCAAAAGCCCTTGTTATAAATGGCAAAACCTTTACTTGAGAGCATTGAGCTCACAAATTCAAGCAGATCCTGTCTTATTGAACTCAGGATCCACCAGTCAGAAACCCTCCTGATTGATTTTGGAAAAAGGCTCCCCAACTTGGAGTAGTGACAGGAAGTTCAGGAAGTACTCCTGAACAAATGCATCTCTCATGCTAACCTCCTGTCTCCTGTTTATGATAAATTTGTCAAAAGGTCAGGCCTCAACTTGACCCTTTCTCATACCATCTTTTTCTATCTACTCACAAATCTATCACCCTAAGTGAAGTTGCCAATAATTACCCCACCCTGCTTTCCTGCTCAGAGAACCCACTCTATTGTTCTTTGGCTAGAAGTCCTTTTCCCACCTATTCATACATAATATTGGTATACATTCATCATTTTATACTTAAGAAAAATATAGATTTTTGTTAAATATTAATGATAACCTTGGGGTGAACTTTATGGTATTGTTTTTCACCCGATTTGTGAAAAAGTGACTTTACTCAGAAATAGGCATTTCCAGAGAGCATTTAGTAGCTGTTCACTGTATCGACATACTATTATTCATATTCAGCAAGTCCCACTGCTGTACATAGGTGACCCAGTCTTGTTTGTTGCCAAGCACTCTTGGTCTCATATAATTAAAGTTTAAAAGATGTTTTCTGCATGTCAAAAACTGTTTATTTTGATATATATTGCTGGAGAGTGTTAACTTGCAGTCATCCAAGCTAATGTATTTGGCCAGAAAGTTGCAATTCCGATGAAACATATGGAAGCGCACACATATGGGGCAATTAACAAGGTAACTTACACTTGTGAATACATTTACATGTATAATTTACTTCTACAAAACATTTTATTGATATGTATAGATAACAGAACAATGCAACTAACAACAAAAAATAATAATATCAATAGCAAATATATTAGAATATTTAATAAAAATAAAATAATAAATTATATATAAAGAAAATGAAGAAATCATCTAAGCTACTAAGTCTTGAGGGAAAGTAAACTATTCTCGAGAGAACATTGTACAATATTGTTCTAAATTACAGATTTTGATATATATAACAATCAAGACATTTCCAAAAAAGGTCATGTTTATGCAAAGTTCGATTGGGATTAATAGTGAACAGTCGATCACCCAATCTTGTAAAAGTAATTCTTGCCACCAAGTATAAACACATAGGGGTTTATTATGAGTCTGGTAATCCATGGACCGCCAGACTCGCATTGGCACTGCGGTGGCGGTCTTCTGACCAACCTAATATGACCAGTGCAGTTGAGCTGCCATGGGACCATTGAATAAGAGATCCCTCGCTCGGCAGTCTTGAGGCCGCAATATGCTTGGAGGGACACTGCGGCCCACCGAAGTATATTACAAGTTTCCTCATCGCCACACTTTTCATTGCAGTGCGACCACCATGAAAAGTGTGGCAGTGAGGAAACAAAGAGGACCCTGCATGGGCCCCTTGTGCCTCTGCGCCATATGGGTGCACACAGGGGGTCACAATATGTGCCCCCCTCTGTGCATGCACCCCAGTACCTTCACAGCATGGACTGCAGCTGTCCATGAGCAACAAGTACTGATTTTGATGTTCCCATTGCGGGGTCTATTACATAGGAACCAACGTGGGAACACCAAAGATCTCCCCGCTAGATAGGAGAAGACTCTTAATCTGGCAGGTGGTTCAAACATGGGTTTGGCGGTGCGGGAGCAGGGTTGTCCCGCTCCTCCACCGCCAAACTCATAATAAGGTCCATAGTGATGTGGCATCTTTTCAATTATAAGGTATGGATTTGATTCTTGATGAAATTAAGAAGTCAAATAGTTGCCGAGTAGCATGAGATAAAGTTGTAGTAAGTACAAGTGATTATTAAGTAACAATGGAATATGGAATGTCTTCACTAATATGAAGAACCTTACATATGAAACTCCAAAATTCAGACCAAAATTTAGTAATTATTGGACAGTCAAATAATAGCTGTGATAAGGCAGATAACAATGCCAGCATAAATCATTAGCAAGTAATGTGGCTTTAAATAATTTGTCAGGGGACCATAAAACATTATATAGTACAACAAAGTAGAGTGAAACAAAGAAGCGAATAGCCATCCAGATATACAAGAATTTATTATTTGCTGTCATTCTTTAAGGGAAATGTAACTGATAATTGTTCATTCCAAACATTTCAAATATTCTGGTACATTCATTGAGAATTTCCTATCTATTCTAGAAGCAATGTGTCCAGATTTATTAACTATGTTTAAACATAAACATATTTCCATATCTGTAATCTTGACTACTTGCAAAGTATCAGTAAAAGACATAAGTATTGCATTACATAGAAGTTCAAAGTTAGCATATTTGAGGATGGTTAGGCAAATTTTGTTGAATATCGCTAAAGGATATAAAGGTATCTCCAAGGGTTAGATAAATAAAAAATGCCAGATTCAATCCACAATTTCCAAACTGTATCATTATGATTTGATTGAATATGTGGGTTCTGCCAGAGTGAAAGTCTTTTAGAGCATGCAGTATTTGCATAATGTAAATCATCAAAAAGAGAAAAAGTATTTTTGTAGCTCTGAGAATTGGAGAATTGTTGACTACAGATTGACTATGAGATGACTAGGAGCACAACTAGTGGAAAAGGAAAAGGTTAAGCCAATTGTTTTTGAATCCTAATTCATGTGAAGACAGGGACAGAGTCAAAATTCTGAAACCACATAGATCATTGATGTACTAGAAAGGCTGTATAATAATTGGAGAAATTAGGCAAATTACCATTGTGCATATTATGTTGAAATTTTGAATAACTTATTCTGGGGTTTTATTGTTCCAGGCACATTTAGATACTAATGTCTGCAGTTTGTATTAAAATGACATAGGAAAGCATAAGGGTAGGATAGATAGTAAATAAATATATCTGTGGAACCACAACCATTTTAAGTGATTGCCTTATCCCGCACAAGCGTAAATGAAGAAAATGTTAACTTTCAATTTTTATCTTGAGCTGGTTGATAATAAATGTACTATTTAACTCTAATGTATGTTGTAGAGTATTTCCAAAAAGAAAATCAAGATATAAAATTTTTCCAGGACACCAGATTATGTCAAAGTGTTTAATCTTATCAGATGCACAATGAAAGTTTAAGGAGAAAAAACATTCTTACTTATCTTAAATGTGTAACCAGAAACTATGAAGTAGTCTTTAATTATATTTAAAATTACTGGTATAGAGTTGATCAAATCAGATATATATATATATCTTAGAATGTCATCATCGTAGGCAGAAGTATTGAAAATAATATTGCCTATAGTGAGGCCTATGTAGTTTGGTGAACATCTAAGAATAGTATGGCGAGGTTTAATAGCTAAAAGAATGGGAGGCATTCCCTGTTTAGTACCTTGAAAAACAGTACACCTATTAGAAGAACGACCATTAATAAAAAGCTTGGCTGAAAGTTGTACATAAAGAACTTGACCTGTTAATGAAGGGTTGGCCAAAAAGAATCCTTACAATAAAATAAAAATTGGCAATTGACTTTGTCAAATACTTTTTCTGCAACTGAGCATAATAAACCAGAAATATCAGTGGTTTTAGAAATAGCTGATAAAACATGACTAATGTGCCTGGTGTTATATGTAGGTAGTCTTCCTGTCATAAAGCTAACTTGATCTCGATGAATTAGTTTATGCAAAACTTTAGGGAGCATATTTTAAGGATCTTAGCATAAATATAGTTGTATTGGTTACTTAGAGAAATTGGTCTGTAATAAGAAATGGGAGTGGTATCTTTGTCTTGTTTCGGAAAAACAACAATAAGTCTGTCAAGAAAAGTGATCCTGTGACTGTAGCTTTGTGGGTAAATTTGGTGAAAACAGCAGCAGAGATATTGCGTTGATTGTGTATTAAACACTTTATAAAACTTGGCAGGAATACCACCACATGCTTGGGCTTTCCCACAGTTGAGAGTAGCTATAACATTTTTAATTTCAGTAAGCAAAATTGGGGAATCTAAAAGTGACTTGTCCGCTTAAGACAAATCTGACATATTTCATGATGACAGGAAATCATGAATTATTTTAGAATCAATCAAGTCAGATTTATGATAAAATTGCGAGCCATTTTTTTTAAAATTCATGTATTCTATTTTTAGGAGAGGTTAATACATGACCAAAAGGCAAGTGAATAGTATGAATTTGTGTTTTCTCATTCTTAATTCATAAATAATTAGCAAGCATTCTACAATATCTATTGGTCTGATAATATACTTTAGCTTTAGTATATTACATTTGTAAGCCAGCTTTCTTACTGAGCAAATAATTATATTCATATCTAAGTTTTTGCAAATATATTTTATAATCTATAGTGTTTGATGTAATAAAAAGTTGGTCATATCTAGATATATTTTTTTCCGGAGCAGATAATTTGGAGTTAAGTCTTTTGTTTTCATGGGCCATTATGGAAATGGCAGTACCTCTAATAGTACCACTACATGCATTCATCTAATAATATTAAAAGTATCTGGCTCTTTATTATGCGTAACAAAATGTGTAGTTGATTATAATATTTTAGTTCAATTGTTTTCCTGAAGTAGAATATCTGTATTCATTCGCCAAAAAGAAAGAGGGGTTAGAAAACCATCTAGGCTGAGAAAAAAGAAATCATGGAAGCTTCTGGGATGTCAATCTGGTGAATTTAAGGAGACGATATTAATTGGTATACATTCCTGAATGACAGAAGGAAGGAAATTATTTATAGGTAGGAAAGTAATGTCCCCGAAAATGTAATCGCTTAGTGAGCTTAAAAAATGACTGATAGGTGAAAAAAAATTGGGGGGGCTCTGAAATTTGGGGCTCATTACGATGGCGAACGGACTTCTGTCCGTTTGCCATCGTTTCGGATATGGGACAGGCCGCCCATGAGGCTGCCTCCCCACAATCCGAATTACGATGCGACCTCCACCATGGTGGTCGCATCACCTATATTTTGCATTTTGGAGGGGATGTGGTCAACAGCCCCCGCCGCAATGCAAAAATAAAGGCACTTGCATATCCCTGCACTATGTGGCAGGCACCATGCGGTGCCTGCCACATGGTGCAGGGATATGTAGGGGGCACCATAGTTGCCCCCCAGTGCCCTTGACCCAGTCCCAGGGATTAAGGGGGTCCGCTATGGGCCCCCAAATCCATTTTAGCCATTCATTTTGCTGCAATTTGTCCAACGCAAAACAAATGGATGAAAGGGATTCATAATCCCTACTGCGGTGCCTACATGGCACCGCCGCATTGTTGAGCTATGTTTCTGTTCCGACAGGCAGTCGGAAAAGGACCGCCTGTCAGAAGAGTGGCGGACAGTCTTTACGTCTGCCACGCATACCCAATGATTCCCCCACCATCATAATATGGTGGGGAAAAACAGCAGTACGATAGCGGAAGGACCGCCACCGACTGGCTGTGGGTGGCGGGCCTTCCGCCATCGTATTGAGCCCCTTTGTTAGAGATCACCTGTCTAATACTGGATTTCTATTAAGATTAAAATCTCCACCAACTATTAGGGGAACATTATCCAGTTTAATAATTTCTGTAGTAATATCTTTCCAGAAAGCTGCATATTCAGTTGTAGGACCATAAATATTAACAATATGTAGAATGGCTTTATCCATTTGAAGTTTCACATATGCAAATTGACCATCATTGTCACAATGCTTCTGTATACTTTTAAATTGATGTTTTTTAGGGAGAAAAGAATGGCCACTCCATTCTCTTTGCCTTTGAAGGGGAGGGAGCATAATTACCAACCCATACCTAATCATAGAAAATAGAATATTATCATAAATATGTGCTTCTTGAAGTAGGCAAAGAATGCCTATTCCTAGATAGGTATTCCTCTATTTTCTTACGTTTTACAGGAGGCTAAGGGGCATATGTATCAAACGATTTTGTATTCGCAAACGCTGCGAATCGCAATAAAACAGCGTTTGCGAATACAAAATCGCAAAATGAGATGTATGAGGCATTTCAGCAGCGCATTCTTAAGGAATCGCTAATTTTGCGATTTCTTAAGTTTGCGTAAGCATTTAAGAAATCGCAAATTGCGATTCCTTAAATGCTATGTAACTCGCAACCAAGTTGTGCGATTTCTCCTTAAGAAATCGCAAATTACCACCAACTTTGAAGTTGGTGGTAATTTGCGATTTCTTTGAACAATGCACTTTTTGGCATTTTTCAAAGTGCCATGTGGCGCACATACATGCCCTTAGGGCATGTATGTGCGCCATATGCGCACACATGCTGATTTCAGGGGTGCATCAGGGTGTCATCATGACACCCTTGCACCTTAGAAAATATTCATTGCTATGGGCCTCCTGGCCCATAGGAATGAATGGGAAGGTATTCCTTAATTGCGATTTCGCAATTTGCTAATCGCAATTAAGGAATTTTAAGAATTCGCAAAATTTGTGCGATTTTTTAGATACATCCCGTTTTGCAATTCCCAAATAGCGATTCTCAAAAAATCGCTATTTGAGAATCGCAAATGAAGATTTTGATACATATTCCCCTTGGTCGCTTAACAATTAATGAAACAATTTTGAGGGGATAGTCAAGAGACATTAATGAAATGATATAATAAGGGTGAGAGAAAAGAGAAAAAAAGTAAGAATAAGAAATAGCTTAGTAATAAAACAATACAAACAACACAAAATACACATAAGACTGACATGAATAGAACACTCAAAAATAGTTAGAACAAGTGGGGCAAACATAAACCAAAAGATAATCACAGCACCGAGACTGGCCTCAACAACATCACGATATAAAAGACCACATCAAGATAGATAAAAGATGTTGAGATTTTTCGTTGTCTTGGTTCTCCATTGTAATAGGATGATGCTGGTCTAGAAAAACAATTATGTCCTTAGGCGAATGGTAGAATTTTGTTATATCATCTTTCCATAATCTCATAATTGATGGGCCCAATAAGCCATATTTGTAACCACAATCTTTAAGCCTAGGTCGAAGTGAAGTGAAATGTTTGTGAATGGCAGCTGTTTCCTTTGCAGAATCCAGGTAAATGTAAGTTTTATTAGATTCTTCCAATAGTGATGGTATTTCACAACCCGCTTTCCTGATCATAACAAGAGAATGATGGCACAAACCTTTAAATATACCTTGCCTGGGCTTGGTTTGTTGAGCTTTTTGGTGTGATGAAATTCAGTGAGCATTATAAATCTCTCATCACTCACTAAATTTTAGGTTGAAACATTGGGGTAAAATAATTTCTAGGAATAATCAACAATTTTGACCTTCAACATTCATGGGAAGGTTAAAGATTTATAAATTGTATTGTTTATTCTAGTTTTCTAAATCCAAAATAATTTTAGACAGAGCAGGAATTTTTTAGACTGATGGTGTCATTTGTTTAATTTTTGTTTGGGTGTCTCTAATTCACACTCCGGAGCAGAGACTTTCATAGATAAATTCGCAATGTCTTTTTGAATGTGTTTAATATTGTGGCTGATAGTATCAGTGTTATGGGATACTGCTTGGATTTCTTCTAGTATTTTATTGAGAGATGGTTCTTCAGGTTCAAAAATGCTAGCTTTTGTAGGTGGAGGTGAGTTCACCTGCTTCTGTTTATTATTATTGTGCACAGGTATATTTCCCATCCAAAACAATTATAGGCAAAGATACATGCGTCAGTATTAGAAAATATGCACTAAATGGTTAAAATATAACTTAGTCGGTAATAGAAAGCAGTTACACATTTGATTAACAATAATTAAGTGAAAAATAAGGAAGCAGGTTATTTGTTTTGTTAAGCCGTTATGCTATCTTCAGGGGAAAGAAAGGGTTGGACCCGCCAAGTCACAGCCACAATCTTTCCTAGTGAGGACGTCACCTTCCTGACAGGAAAAGTAGGTGAAAAAAGGTGTTACACCAAAGAGCAAGCAAGGAAGAAGATCTGCCCTATACTACAGCACACGGATGCAGAAAGCATTTCACCAAGCGCGGAAGACACTCCTCATGTGCCAGCAAACAGATGAAGAAAAAGTCAGTTCATCAGCAAACAATTGTCGTTAGTAAGCCATCAGGTAAGAGCCTACAATACTGTACTCATTTTGGAGAGTGCACACACCAGTATGACTGTATTTTACATCTGGTGGAATCTCAGCATACTGCGCTAAATCTCTGCTCACAGGGCGGAGCTCACAGGGCGGAAACCTCAGCATGGCAGTGAATTGCAAACAATTTGACTAACACACTGTCAAGGATCCTTTTCACTTGTTTTAGAATCCAGTCAGAAATGCCACTATGTATTTTGCCATGTCCTTAAATACAAACTATAGAGGATTGTTATCGCTTATTTTTGTATCCAAAACAGAAATGTCCATCCACATGTGACTCATTGAAGCTGAGGTATGAGAGAGCAGTAGGCATGTGCCTGTCTAGTTGTTATGAAAGAAGGGACTCCTGAATCTGCAAGCGTAGACTCTGTTTTTTTGGGCAAGTCTACCTCCTATTCTAGGGTCAAGACCATAATTTGGGACCTCTGGGAGCTAAAGGGGTCTGTGCACCTCTTTTTGGTGTCTTGAGTGCATACATTAACTCAAAATATGTCTAAGTAATGGCTCTTTTTCTTGCAGCAGAGCTTGGAATCACAAAGAGGAGATTACTGCTCTGCGTAGAAAATAGCAGCATGATGATGTTCCATATGCAAACAGATTATAGGCAATTAGCCACTCAGAAATATGTAGCAGTCATTTAATAATGGCACTAAGGGCCATATTCACTAGGATCTATCGCCGACTCAACAGCACTTTATCGCAGCCTAAGTTGCAATAAACTTATCGCCCCAATCACATGCTGGTGTTAACAGCCTGAGGAAATATGAATTTTGTGATCAGTTATGTCCCCTATCGTAGACCCCAACGGCTCCATGTGCATGCTATAAGTACATGTATGTTCCCTCCAGCTCCAGTTTTGAAGACGCAAATACATGTGCGTCCACCGTCAACATGTCCTCTTTCAGATCCACCATGAATGGGTCAGATATTCCATTCCTAAGTATGAAAGGCCACCGACTTTATGTGGTTCACTTTCCACATTTTACAGATTCAGGCGAGTAGGCCCTGAATTCTGCCATCAAGCCTTTCCTGCTTTCTGCCTCTGGAAGCTCCAGCCCGAGCCTGCATCTGTATCCATGAACTTTGTCCTACTCCCTGCGCGGCTAACGATGCCTGATCCAGCCTGTTGCCTGCCAAAAACTGTATTTCACCTTCAAGATTATCTGCTTCGCTCCTCATCTGATGCATTCCTGTCTAGTAGTTTAGGTAAACATTCCTCCAGCTACCGTGCAAGAGGCCAGGCCTCACTGTCCTCGTGCAAGTAGTTCATAGCCCTGTTACCATGGAAGATTCCTGCCCCCTCGCATCTCATGTAGACACTTAGACGCTCGTACACGCACTAACAGTCAGTATAGAATAGATTCCGTCCGAGAGACCTTTCCTTTTGGATAATACAGTTCTTTAAACATAAGATATTAGATATGATTTGGGATTAGGTTGACATGACCCCTCAGACTTCTGTCTCCACATGTAGAGCTAAATGTCAAGTCCCCTTCACCCTCTAGTTGCACGTCAATCACACGTCATGCGGCTGCGCGCGCATCTCTGCCAAATATTTCTGCTGACATTGCAGGATTCTCTTATGGATCCACCCACTTGTGACATCATGTATAATGACGTTTTCTAAAGTTACGCCTATATGTCCGCCTTTTTTAGTTACGTATGCCTATTTTATCTGTATTATCAGCTGTTACGCCTCTTGCATCTGTCTCAATGTAATGCTTTCCATATAAATACCATTACCTGTCAATAATGTATTGCCTTCCTTCCTGAACTTTCGTGGTGATGGAATTTGAAGCCTGCATTTCGAATTGTATTTCCTTTGTAAAGGAATAAAGCCTTTTAGAACCTCTAATACCACGGATTCTGCCTCTTATATTTACTGAGTTATTCTTACTAGATTTTACCGCATAAAAAATAGTACCGGTAATGAAATATTTACCACAGAAATTGGCGCCCGAATAGGGACACTTTCTCATCTCACGCGCCGGAGGTGCGTTGCAGGCCCGGTCTCCTGCCACAGCTGAACGGACAAAAACGCGTACCTGCAGGATTTCCTGTATCTCCCTCCGGCCAAGCGGGGGTGACTGAGGCTGCGATCAACACCCAGACGAGGCGGTGAGAAGTGCGAAGTATCCCAACCAGAGCCTAGCTGAGAGAGCAAGATCCGAGGTATACAGAGGCCCACCAGGTTCCGAAGTTCCGAGTCCAGTCGAGTCGAGTCCAGTCCGGTCCAGTTTCAGTTCAGTTCCGAGGCCTTCCGTTCCGTGCTACCCGGTGAGTACCATTGTCGGGGAGGCATTTAACGTGCACATAGTCTGTGCCGGTCAAGACGGGTTTGAGTACTCAAATCCGGTCTGCACTGTTTCAGCAGTGTATCTGTACTGTTTAGCAGTATATCTAGTATGTCTTGCATATAAATAAGTATTACCTAGTGTCAGTATTATGTCAGTAACTAGTTTCCTATTAGTCATCATTATTCGTTAAAATGTTAAATGTTAAATGTTTTAATACGTTCTATACATTGTGGTGTGAATGACTGTTCATTATTGTGTTTATTTGTATTAAGTGTGTTTAAGATTAAGTAAACAGATCTAAAAATGCCGTTCTTTTCGAAATTAAGACAGATCAAAACTAGAAAAGGGGTACTCGAAGAAGCTGTTCCCATTCCTCCGAGGGACACTCCAGGATACTTTATGTATCATAAGCATGGCCTAGATGCCGTGTTATTTCTTGATTTATGGGTGGACTACACCAAAGAGTTGCCAGAAAGTCAGAGGTGGCCCGCAGCGGGGACCTGGGATGCAGACTGCATCATGAGAGTAGAAGAAGAATTATGGAAAAAGAAAGCCAGACAGTCACAGAAAGATGCCATTGAATTATGGCGTAAAGAATCATATAGACGTACAGAAAAAGCGCTCAGACAGGAAGAGAAAGGTAGGGAGAATTCAAATAAAACCCGAGAAAATCTATTAATTGAGGAAGGTACCCGAGTAAAATCAGAACAAGTAGATAGACAAAGAAACACTCTTATGAATGGTATTTATCCTCTTCTGGCCGAAGGATTACCTAAGGCCACCCCGGAAATACCAAAAGACTTGACTCCTCCATTGCTCCCGATAAAAACACATCCCAAAACAGCAAAGGACGTTTTCCTTTCCTCCTATTTAGATGACGTAGCTCCCGAGTATGCTAATACCATACCACACACACCGCTTGCCGATGGTGCACAACACCAAGAGCATCCGTCTGTATCCCCGCAACCACAAACTCCTACACTAGTTCCAACAGGTCCGTCTGTTTCTACTGTTTTTCCCGCATCTACAATTTCTATCTTACGCCCAACGAATCCTTTCGTGCCCAGCACCTCAGATGGTGCTACAGGAGGTACGACAGACATGTTTGCCACACCGCCACGAAATAAACAGACCCTTAGAGATTTAGCACTCCAACGTACACCCCAACTAGTGACATCCGACATGTTTAAAGAACATCTTGTGGATTGTAGATACGATCCAGTGCCAGGTAAACAGGACAGATTGCTAATATCATCACTACGTATACGACGAGCTACATTATATCTAATGACGATACCAGGAATGGTTGAACATCTAGACAATATATATCACTTTGTCCAAACAGGGCGAGGCCCAGAAAGTATTAACGAAGCTATGGAATATCAGAAAGTAGATGTACAAAGACAACTATTACGTTTTTTCATAAATTGCGTGATCAGGAACCAAGACAGGCCTGGGGCAGATCATGATAACATGCAAAAACTTGCCAAATGGGGTCAGAACATATCAGAAGAGAAACATGATAGACAGGCGTGTATAATCGCCATGTATCGAAAAATCCGCAAGGAAGTAGAACGAATACATAAAGAAAGACGAGAAGCAGACAGAATTGAATCAGAGGGAGAGGAGGAGCAAGAATCAGAACAAATAGAAACGATAGCTTACGTAGGTAGAGGAAGACCCCATAATAATACTAGAGGCTTCAATGATCCGATATGTCCGATACGTCCAGAATGTAATAGACATTTTCAAACCCCTATGTTAAATACAAGGTCCCCTGAACACCTATTCCAAGCCGCTGATAAATTACTCCGAGATCGAAGGGGGTACCATATGCTCGATTCCATGGATGAACAAGAATTAGCCAGGTCAGCAGTACAATGGGCCGACTGTCCCGACAAATACAGTGAAGATGCACTAGCACACACGTTTCTGAACCTTACCCCATACGAACAGCGTTTAGCTAGTATATACATGATTCAACACCTCCTTATATTATATAAAAGCCAACACTCCGATCCAGGACCCTTACCTGACATATTGATAGAACTACTTACGAATAAATGGAGAGGGTCAGGTACTGATTTGATTAAAGAAATTCTAGAATTTCGAAACCAGTATATAACTTTCGTGTGCCCAGAACACGTTCCAGTTCCCACTATGGGAAGAAAAATGTATCACATGGATAGACTGAATCCGTTACGCGAAGTACACCCAATCAGAGGTGAAGGTAATAACTTTACACGCGTGTTTGTGTACACGCCTATAACTAAAATCGAATTATTAGAAATGAAGAAAGTAGTACCCAGCCATGACAAGGATCCAGCAGGTTTCCACCGTGAGATAAAAGACATGCTACTCATGGGAGAGTATACCTACCCCGACATTATGAAAATATTAAAAGTGTTAATGCCTGCCGGTGTTTACGAGAAACTCAAGGAAAAGGAATGGGAGGTGGGAGACCAAAAGATAGATTGGACCGCATTAGAAAACGAAGAAAAGGCCCGAGCTGCAGGAGCAGGGCTTGGGGAAAAGACTACAGCACTACCAGGATTACTAGTGCAGGTACTGCCACGTTTATTAACTACGAAAAAGGAGGACTGGGGTGCAATCTCAGCCTGTAAACAAAAGCAAGATGAAGACACTAGTGATTTCTATTCCCGATTTGAAAAATGTTTTGGTATCAATAGCGGCATAAAAGCAAGTAGCGAGTCATATCCACATCTGTTTGTGACAAAATTAGTTGAAAATTCTCTGCCACAAGTTAAGAATAGAGTATTGAAATTTGAGAGTACCTGGCAGGGTAACACCCCGTCACAGATGTTACAGATGTTACAATATCACCACAATAGAATTAGAGAAGAACAAGAACATGAACAAAGACGTATGAAAGATACAAAAATGAAAATGCTTGTTGCTCAGTCAGTTCCAGCTGATGGTCATCAAAAGGGTGATTCCACAGGTCCAACGAAAGGGACATGCAACTATTATAAACAACAAGGTCATTATATACACGATTGTCCAGTCCTGAAACATAATATTGCCACAGGTAGAACCCAAGAAAGACCACGTCCACCTAGACAGGATCAGAATCAACAACAAATTCCTCAGCATGCACAACCTAGGTCAGCTCCGCAACAACTAGCTCCGCAACAGGTACCTCCACAACAGACCATAGCACCACCACAAGCGCAGCCTATTGCTGCCACACAAGCGACAACGCAACAGATGTACCAGTATGCACAAGCAGATTATCCCGATTATCAGCGATACACATGAAATAGCCTAGAGAGGGAAGTTGGCTTACCCCTTATTGAGGTTCCTGTAGATCAAGAGGGACCTTATGTACATAGTGAACTATTAGGGGAAGACAGAAAGTTTTTACTTGATACAGGGGCAAGCAGAACAACTATACGACGCAGTGAAGTTCCAGGGGCACCCCTCTCAGGCTCACAGAATATTTCCCTTGGATTCTCAGGAAAGCCTATCATTAATGAAGTTACACAACCTCTTCCACTCACGGTTGGTCCATTGACACGTACTACAGATTTATTGCTTACTAAATCATGCCCAGAAAACTTGTTAGGTATAAAAACATTGAAAGCTCTAGGAGCTATAATATGTTGTTCTCCGGAAGGAGTACGATTATTTTTACGTGATTTTAAAGGTCACTACGTGTCCAGAGACATGGATCACCGACTGCAGAGTTTACCTACGCATTTATGGGCACAAGGCCCCACTGATGTTGGTTGCATGAACATTACACCATATCGAGTCACACTAAAAACAGGAGTAGTACTACCACGAATGCGACAATACAAGTTACCACCAGATGCTGTTGCGGCCTTACTGCAAATCATTGACGAGCTCATTGCACAAGGAGTGGTTGTAGAAACCGACTCCAATGTATGCAATTCCCCGATAATCCCGATTCTTAAAAGAACGGATCCAAAAGCACCGCCAGTATATCGATTAGTTATTGATCTGCGCGAATTAAATAAATGTATTGTACCACAATATCCTGTAGTCCCAGATATCTCTTCATTACTAACTGCTATTGATTCAGAAGCAACGTTCTTCACTGTAATTGATCTCAAGAATGCTTTCTTTAGCGTCCCAATAGATCCGGAAAGTCAATATCTGTTCGGATTCAGTTTAAATGGACGAAGTTTTAAATTCACACGCGCACCTCAAGGATTTACAGAAAGCCCCAGCATCTATAGCCAAGCACTGAAACGAGAACTTGACAGTATCCACATGCCAATTAACACTGCCTTGCTTCAATATGTCGATGATCTGTTGATCACCGCCCGAAGCGAACCTGAATGTGAAACAGCGTCACTGACGGTTTTAAAATTTCTGGCCGACAAGGGGCACAAGGTGTCCCCTTCTAAGCTGCAATTCTGTGTCCCGCGAGTTGTCTACCTTGGGCACTCGCTGTCCAAGGAGGGAAGACAGCTTACACCCGACCGCATCCAGTTAATTGCTAACATGCCACCACCCAAGACACAAAAGGGGGTGCGGGCTTTTATAGGCCTCACCTCATACTGTAGGCAGTGGATCCCTCAATATGCATTTCTAGCAAAACCACTCATCCAGTTGACAACACAGGAGGCAGCCACATCGATTGTCCTCCCTTTGACTCAAGAACACACATATGCCTTTGAAAGCTTAAAGAAAGCTTTATGCCAAGCACCTGTTTTAGCAACACCATGTTACAGTAAACAGTTTACACTCTTTGTTACAGAACGCGAAGGTACTGCCTTGTCAGTACTCACTCAGGAACAAGCAGGATCACACAAACCATGTGCTTATTTCTCTAGTACATTAGATCCAGTAGCTCAGGCTCTTCCTGCGTGCCTGAAATCAGTGGCAGCAACAGCTTTAGCAATCAGACAAAGCGATGCCATAGTGTTAGGACATCAATTGACAGTACAAGTACCACACGCAGTAGAGGTTCTCTTGAACCGCACACAAACACAACACTTGACTATAGCGAGACTCACCGGTTACGAATTGACATTGTTTCAACCACACATAGAAATCAGACGTTGTAATACGTTAAATCCTGCCACACTGTTGCCAGTAAACGGAACAGATCCATTAGCACATGATTGTACTGAAGTCATTACTATCACGACGAAACCCAGACAAGACTTGACAGATATCCCTTTATCAGATCCAGACTTGACATTGTATGTAGATGGTTCATGTATGAGAACAAGTACAGGAGAGTTAGTGGCCGCTTACGCAGTCACAACAGACACTGAAGTCATTGAAACAAATTGTATTAACACTTTGTCAGCTCAAGCAGCAGAGCTCATCGCTCTGACACAAGCCTGTATTCAAGCTAAAAATAAGAAAGTCAACATATACACCGATTCACGTTATGCATTCGGAGTCGTCCATGACTTCGGCGTACTGTGGCGAGAGAGAGGTTATTTAACTTCTCACGGTGCCCACATCCAACACGGACCCCTCATTCAAGCCCTATTAGACGCGATTCATCTACCTACTGCAATATCGATTATGAAATGCAAAGCTCATACAAAAGTTACCGATATCATTTCTCAGGGTAATGACCTAGCTGACAGAACAGCTAAACAAACTGCTCAGAACCAGACTCATACAACTGACGCGACAAAGACAATAGTTCTGACACCAACACATTGCATGACAGTTAAGGATCCCGCCCTTGATATAATTGACATACAGACACATGCTACACCAGAAGAAATAAAGAAATGGACTGAATTAGGAGGGATCCAAACGGATCAAGGATGGATGACGAAGGAAAAATCTATATGGTTTCTTCCCGATTCCATGGTTCAAGTCATCATTAACACAATACACAGTCCAGCGCACCTAGGAGAAAAAAGCTATGCTAGACAGTATTCAACACATTTGGTTCAATAAACACTTGCGAGCAGCAGCCAAACAGAAAGTACGTACCTGTATGATATGTTGTCAGTTTAATCCAGGTAAAAGCATCCCCGTAGAGCAGGGTGGATTTCAACCTCCCGATCATGCTTTTGAAGTCCTCCAGATGGATTATATCCAGATGGAACGATGTCGAGGATTCAAATATGTTCTCGTAGTTGTCTGTGCTCTTTCCCGTTGGACAGAAGCCTACCCGGTTTCAGATTACACTGCCCCGACTACTGCCAAACAGTTAGTTCGAGAATTCTTCCCACGGTATGGTTTGCCACGTGTTGTCTACTCAGATAACGGCCAGCCATTCTCATCCGAACTAATGAAACATGTTTCACTCTTATTAGGCTACCAATGGAAATTCCACTGTGTCCGACATCCTGAGGCAGCAGGTCTCGTGGAACGTCATAATCAAACTCTGAAAATTAGATTGTCCAAAATATGTAGAGAAAAAGGTGTTGATTGGATAGTAGCCTTACCAGTTGCACTCTTTTACATGAGAATGGTAGCACATTCTCGAACAGGGCTATCCCCGTACGAGGTGATCTTCGGTAGACCACCAAATATGTGGGGGACGCCTATACCTCGCAAAATTACTGATGTTGACTGTAATATGCTGACAGATTACCTGGCTTCCTTGATGTCTGCACTACAATCTTGTCGTTCACAGGTAGCTGCAGCTTTTCCCGATAACACTGAGGTAAAGCCCCATGACGTGGTTCCAGGTGATATGGTCCTAGTGCGGAATTTCGACCGGAAGACCCAACTGGAGCCTAGGTGGAAATCGCCAAAGCTTGTTCTACTGGCAACAAGGACAGCCGTGAAGATCGAGGGACGTAAAGGGTGGTTGCACTCGAGTCATATCAAGAAATTTTATGGACTACCGTCCAGTGTGGACACTGAGCCCTGCATTTCCTCACAGACAGACTCAAAGCTCCCCTTGGTTGAACCCACGAAAACAGAACTTTATAAACTAAAATTACGGTCTAGCAAGTCAGGCAATTTGATTGTTTAAGTCCTCTCCAAGGTGAATCGGTTGAATTTGTCTCTGACATGTATCCTCTAGACCGGAATAGAGAAAGAAATCCACAGATGCAGTTTAAAAAGCATGCGTATTGTAAATCACTTCGTAGTCACTGCACAGTAACATTATTAATTTTGTTTTTTCTAAGTCTTCTGATCATCATTTTTAGTATATTGCTGCATATGTATTACCCTATTTCTAAACGTGCTTACAATGTTACTGCTGAACATTCTTTTAGTGAATTACCTCCGCATGAGTTGTCCTATAGATTTGCGCTGCGCAACAACACATTCATTAGTATGTTACATCATTCCCATCAGACAAGCAATGCTACAAATTGTTGGATATGTGGCCGACTCCCTCCCTATCAGAACTATAAGGGAGTTTTGCCCCTCTTTCCGTATCCGTTCACACACAATGGCTCCTGTGGAGCATGGTTTAGTTTGATTAATTCCCTAGATTCAAATTCCGCAGTTTATCAAGACAACTGGGTATGGGGAAACCTGAACCTAGTTTTGCTTAAAGTCTGCTACCCTAACAAGGAGGGACTTCCCAAAAGAACAGGAACTGATCTAGAAAATGAAGTATATGGATTAGGTAATTTTACACTTAACCTCATGATCCTGAATGTTGAATCCGAAGCCACACCAATCTTGCCCGCTATGTCAGTATTCCCAGTTAAAGGGGAATTATGTGTAAGAAAGAATGGTTCCATACACATGGGCCATAGTAAATGCACCACTGTAATAAAATTCAGTGATCAAGGCAAGTCTACATTTAGAGCTTCCCGTCATTCCTACTTCATATGTGGCCAGACCGCATATATATGTCTACCTCTAGACTGGGATGGTACCTGTTACATAGCATTCCTTCTGCCACCAGTTTTCCTAGCTCCTCCTGATTACCACAGAAATACCCATTTAATACACGATAGACAGCAGAGAGATCTCCCGATTGTCGATTACACTGAAACAGCATGGGAGCAATACACAGATTTCAATAAAGGTTTCTTTCCTTATATAGGAACAGTCACTAATAGTAAACTGATACGTAGATTAACTAGAACCCTTGAAGCAGTAGTAAACGAGACTACTTCCGCCTTAGGCAATTTAACAGAAGAGCAGTCTGCTATGCGGATTGTTGTGCTTCAAAATCGTCTTGTCCTTGACGTCATCCTGGCCGATAGGGGCGGAGCTTGTAGGGTCATCGGATCAAGTTGCTGTGTTTTCATACCAGAAAATTCGCCGTCAGTATATAAAGCCATAACTCGCCTTCATAAGATTATAAGCCAGATACACCAGAGTCCAGGCACCTGGACTTGGTCCGGTTGGTTCTGGAGCGTGTTGTCAGCCTGAGGATGGAGGATCCTATCCTTCCTAGGTATTGGCTTTCTCATACTATTCAGTTGCTGCTTATGTCTACAATGTGGGCCAGCGATTTGTGGTCTGTGTGCCACATCGTGTATCCCGCATCCAAGCTTTCGTTCGAGATCCCGGAAGAAGAAAGAAGAACAAATGATGCTATATGAACAGATCGATGGATTGATGAAGATCGATATCTCCTGAGGGTCCGTAGGGGACAAGGAGGGAATGAGGAAATATGAATTTTGTGATCAGTTATGTCCCCTATCGTAGACCCCAACGGCTCCATGTGCATGCTATAAGTACATGTATGTTCCCTCCAGTTCCAGTTTTGAAGACGCAAATACATGTGCGTCCACCGTCAACATGTCCTCTTTCAGATCCACCATGAATGGGTCAGATATTCCATTCCTAAGTATGAAAGGCCACCGACTTTATGTGGTTCACTTTCCACATTTTACAGATTCAGGCGAGTAGGCCCTGAATTCTGCCATCAAGCCTTTCCTGCTTTCTGCCTCTGGAAGCTCCAGCCCGAGCCTGCATCTGTATCCATGAACTTTGTCCTACTCCCTGCGCGGCTAACGATGCCTGATCCAGCCTGTTGCCTGCCAAAAACTGTATTTCACCTTCAAGATTATCTGCTTCGCTCCTCATCTGATGCATTCCTGTCTATTAGTTTAGGTAAACATTCCTCCAGCTACCGTGCAAGAGGCCAGGCCTCACTGTCCTCGTGCAAGTAATTCATAGCCCTGTTACCATGGAAGATTCCTGCCCCCTCGCATCTCATGTAGACACTTAGATGCTCGTACACGCACTAACAGTCAGTATAGAATAGATTCCGTCCGAGAGACCTTTCCTTTTGGATAATACAGTTCTTTAAACATAAGATATTAGATATGATTTGGGATTAGGTTGACATGACCCCTCAGACTTCTGTCTCCACATGTAGAGCTAAATGTCAAGTCCCCTTCACCCTCTAGTTGCACGTCAATCACACGTCATGCGGCTGCGCGCGCATCTCTGCCAAATATTTCTGCTGACATTGCAGGATTCTCTTATGGATCCACCCACTTGTGACATCATGTATAATGACGTTTTCTAAAGTTACGCCTATTTGTCCGCCTTTTTTAGTTAAGTATGCCTATTTTATCTGTATTATCAGCTGTTACGCCTCTTGCATCTGTCTCAATGTAATGCTTTCCATATAAATACCATTACCTGTCAATAATGTATTGCCTTCCTTCCTGAACTTTCGTGGTGATGGAATTTGAAGCCTGCATTTCGAATTGTATTTCCTTTGTAAAGGAATAAAGCCTTTTAGAACCTCTAATACCACGGATTCTGCCTCTTATATTTACTGAGTTATTCTTACTAGATTTTACCGCATAAAAAATAGTACCGGTAATGAAATATTTACCACAGCACCAGTTTACCCGCAATAGCAGCCACAAAAAACATCGCTGCTGATGACCCCCGCAACTATCGCTAATGAGATGCAGCCTATGCGTTCCTGTGCCAAAATCCGTGACAACACCACTCCACAACATTCACAACGAACAGCCAGAACTGCGATAAGAACACGAAACAGGCGATAAGGCATGTTAACACCAGGAAAATAACACGTGCTCCGACCTGGTGCTTAGTCGGACCAAAACCTGGACCACAAAAGGGAGACCAGCCCAGAGCCACACCTGAACAACAACAGATGCACCCAGGCAACTGAACATGCAGCCCGGAGGGCCGAAAGGGAAACAACACCTGCTGCAACCACCCCCGGGATCCCCCCTCCCTGGCACCCCTGACCAAAGACATCAGCTACACCAAATCACGTACAAAATTATTCGCATGATGTCGCAGAATCACAACTGGTGACATGCATGTGTCATCACAAAAATGAGCATCACACATTCATTTCCGAAGCAACAAATGACACTTTATTAAAATGAACACTGAAATGAAATGAAGACACATTGCGGCTCTCCTCGGGCCAATCCGTAGGTCGCAGCCTGCAAGACAAAAATCATGATGAGAAGGTGTGTCCTGCACACATCAAAGGACAGAGAGAGAACGAAGGGGAGAGAGAGGAAGAGAGGGAGAGAGAGAGAGAGAAGAAGAGAGGGAGAGAGAGAGAGAGAGAGAGAAGAGGAGAGGGAAAGAGAGAGAGAGAAGAAGAGAGGGGGAGAGAGAGAGAAAGAGCGCCGCCCCTGCGCACCCAGGGCCACACTGCTCACCTGCTGCCACCGGTGTGTCTCCAACCACTTGCCGGCATGTAGTACAGTTCATTAGGTCACACATCTGAGACAGAACCGTCATCTGAAACAGAGTCCAGATACATGATTGGCACAGTACACACAATTGCACAAGACAACATCGCCTGCCCGCCCATGCACACCCAGACAGAGTCACCCCAGCCCCTCCCACCGCCCATCGGAGCATGCCTGCCCATCCACACTCAGGCCACACTGCTCACCTTCCGCCACCACCATGCAAACACGAGGCCCCACCACGTTCCACTGCAAGCCACAAGCCCGGGGCCCGCGGACATGGCACACTCCACACAATGCTGCCTCGCTCCGCAGGCCATCAGGTCCCACGTTTGGTGCTGGGTCTTGATTACTCCATGGCAGAGGACATACCAGTGCACCCGGCCTCATCGCAGGCTGCACACCCACTCAGCCCAATAGGTACCACCAACTCTGTGATCCGGGAAGCGAAGCCACGTGGCGGTAGGCCCGCTCTGCCCGCTGGCTCTGGCCTACACTGCGGTGCAGCAGGACACACAAAACCTGAGCTGTCCGGACCGCCGGGACGGGGCATCATCGCAGGCTGCACACCCGCTCAGCAGCTCAAGGTGCCCCTAACTCAGTGCACCCAAAGTCACTGTCCCGTGGCAAAGTGCCTGTGCCGGCCGCAGTGCTCTAGGTGCCCCTAACCCTGTGCAATCCCAGTCAGCGCCACATGGTGGTAGGCCTGTGACGGCCGCAAGGCCTCGGGTGCCACTAACCCTGTGCGCAACAACTCATGGGCCCGTTATGATTGAGAACCGTGGAGCGGCCATCATCCAGTCACCACCGGCAGAGGGGAATGTGACATCCTCAGCCCCTTACGTTGGCGGAGTCACATGGCCTGTGATGCCTGTGCCGGATGGGTGTGGTGTGCGTGCAAACCTGCCCTCAGGGAGTGGCTGTGACATGCTGACAACTAGACCAGTGACCTGCACACCACCAGCGAGTACGCCTGAGACGGGTATCAATGAGGGCCCCCCTCGGAGCGTAAGAGGAGTGGACTGGCCTGCTGTATGCCAGACCAGCGCAGGGCTTGCAACAATTACTCGTGGGATCTGGGCGTGGTTCAGTCCATGTCCAGACATGGAAGTGACTGATGCGTGTGTCTGTGTTGTAGTGTTCACGGGACCCGGTACACAATATGCAATTTAGTACCCTCTGACTGGTATCCCACAGGATGAGCATCATTGACGCAAGGGACATCACTGTCCCTACATTCACCCACACATTCATACATGAATGATGGAAGACATAACACAGCAGTGCGTCACTGGATGTTAACTGCACATCCTGTGCACTCCTGCAGCTGGAGCGGAACAGGGCAATGCCGAGCACACTACACAATATGGGCACGTGGAGGGCCAGCCAGAGTCCATCCGGGGATAACCAGTACTGCGGAAGAGGAAGTGTACAGTCCGCAGTCTGGTCGTTGTGCCATTGGTCATCAAACAGGATATGGCAGTCCATGTCGCTGTCCAAGGTAAGTGCATCAGAGTGTATCAGGGGTCAGTGGAAGGTCATGAGGCCATGTGCGGCACCAAGCAGAAACAGGCCAGGTGGCGGAAATGAATGCTAGTGCCTCCTGATCACAAACCCATCCACGTCTTCGTCCCTGGATGTGTGCTCTGCCCCACCTGTGGGTGTTGCAGTACCAGCTGGGGCACTGTGTGCCACTGACACATCAGGGGCCGGAGGAGGGTTGTCAGCCGCACTGTGTGGCAGTTACACATCAGGTGCCGGAGTGGATACGCCTGCCGCACAGTGGGGCACTGGCACATCAGGGGGCGGAGATGTGGATGGTGTGGGGTCAGCAGCATTCATTTGTGCCATGCCTTGTGGCAGCAATGCCATGATGATGATCTGCAGGGCATGGTAGATCCCAACTACATTTCGCAAGTGTGCAGCGGTGGCTGCCATCCTTTCCGCCTCCATACGCACCATGTCCTCCATGAGCCTCCGCATGTGTGCTAGCTCACGCCTGCTATCGCTGGAGACCCTCTGAGTGGACAGGTGTTCTTCTCTCCGTGTCAGGACTCCAGCGATGTCAGTCAGGGCTCGTTGGAGGCCATGGAGCGGGTCTAGACACCCATGGATGGCATCCAGTTTGGTAGCCATGAGGTCGAACCCCACCCACACCTGCTCAGCCGTCTCCATCTGGGCCTCCAGCACACGGCGTTGGAAGGCCATGTGTTGTTCCTGGGGGTCTTGGGAGATTGGCGGGCCGTGGGTGCCTCCTGCTGGGTGGTTTGGGTGGTGGGTGGGGTCTCCACGTTGCTAGGCAGCCCTGATCCTGGAGGTGAGTCGCGGATGATGTCAATGATGTCTAGGAGGGCTTGGGTGTCGATACTGGGGTTGTCCTCCTCGTCATCAGTGAAGGGTGGCTGGGACTGCTCTGCAGGGGGTGTTGATGCTGGCCCTGCAATGTGAAGGAGAGATGGTGTATTGCAATGTGTCCACATGTATGTAGCCGCATGGGACATGTTGACATTCAGACAGCATGGCATTGTACATTTTGACAGTCTATGGATATGGGCGATGACCCAGTCATTGAGGGTGTGCACTGTGCTCTGCTTGATTGTGCATGTGTGCCATCATGGCCATCTCCACCCGTCCCCCAGTACCTGGTGGTCACTCACCCTGTTGCTGTTGTGTTGTGTCCTGTCGAGCAGTGTCCGGTCCCCCGACTCTGGCCACAGTATCCACACTGATGACTGTCGACACAAGCTCCTCCATGTCATCCAGCACGAGCTGTGGTGCTGGGCCCCCACCTCCAGTCTGCATTGCTGCCTTCTGGTTGGCTGCGAGTTTCTCCTTGGTCTTCCGCTTGATGTCATTCTATCGCCTCTTGACCTCGTCCATTGTCCTCTTGTGCTCTCCGACTGCATTCACCTTGTTCACGATGTTCTGCCATATTCCAGTTGTGATGCCCAATGATACGTTGGAGGTGAGGAACAGTTGTTGATGGTGTTCCATCACCTCCATGACTATGATCCTGTTCACCTGCGGACTGAACTTCATCTTTCTCTTCTTCTTGTACTTGCCCTTCCCTGTCCCTGAGGTCCCGGGCTTGTCGTCTCGGGTGCTTGTGGGGTTGCGCTCGTCCTCAGCATCTGCTCCAGCTGCCTCCATGGTGCTTGGGTGTTGGTCAGTTTGTGTTTGGGTGTTTTTTTCTACTTTTATGGTGATTTTTCACGCCAGCCAAGTGTGTGTTTCAGAGCTGGCGCTGCTTATCACTGATTTCCTCATCGAGCTTTGGCCCATCGCAGGTTTTTTGGTGTTGTGGTTTGTGTTTTTATCTCCATCGAGGTGGTTGTATCGCGGACATTGTCCGCGGTTTCGGCAGACTATCGCATGGTACCGCCTTCTTATGAATTCCACGTTGACACGGGGTTATTTTCCCGCCATAGGCTGCGATGTGTAAAGTTGCGGTAAAATTTTTGGTGATGTTTAGCCCACGTTCCTGTAAATATACCCCTAAGTATTCAATTCATACACTAGGTCAACACTCAGGGAAATCTTTGGGGCCGCTGCCTCCTCTAATTTTCATGCAATTATTAAAATGATCATGGTGACAACAACAATGATAATGATATTACAAATCAAGAAGAACTAGTGAGTGCTAAATTGGATCTGTAGTATTTTCTGTTGGGATAATCAGCAGGGCAAATATTTGTGGAGATTTGGCACCTATTGCCAGTGCTTGATTGGTAAAAGAATAAGTGCCAAGGACCAGAGTTTTGGGCGGAAGTCCAACTCGAAGGTCAGTGTGCTGTATACCAAGGTTTAGAGTCTTGGTTCCACCTCATGGCTCAGTCTTTCACCACCAGACCTTCACTGCTTCTTTATCTGACTCTTGCAGATTTTTCAATTCCTGATTTCTCCTCTTGTCACTGTTTTCTATCTTTCTCTTCAACCTTATTTCCCCCTTTTGCGTTTTTCTCTCTCTTGCTCTGGATCAGAGTCTTTTCAGAAAAAAAGAATTGTCAGTGCCCTACAATGAGTATTGGTGGGCAACACCTCCAGCCACTACCTCATATCAAGCACTGCATACTCCTAGACTTCAATGGCCATGTTCAAATATTTCAATGGAACGGCTCATAAATGTCTCGGTTGACATTCTAATGTATGTTCATGGTATACATAGTGTAGTCGGAAGTCTCGCTTTATTTACGAATGTTTTGTAAACCATTAAACCTATGTAAACAAAATGTAATCTAAAAATGCAACCGCGATGACAATAATGATGAAAACACTACGACTACTCATAATAAAAATACTATAACTAATATTGCAATCATAAAAATGATTATAAGGTGCAACTCAAAGCACGTGAAGAAGAGCATCTGTGATACCTAAACACGGTGTACATTTTTTCGGTTCGAAATGTGAACTGCAAGGTGACACTTAAGCTCGCACTCATGTAGAAGAATGGGTCTGGAACATTCTGGAAGCAAACGTTCAGATTGGAGAATACGTGCGCATTAGGGTCGGCTTTCCGCGAACATCAGTCTTAGAGGAGGTTGCAGACATCTTGCTTTAATGCTAAACCAGCGGCACGCGTCTAATGCTGCCATGACCTGCAGCAGCAGCCAGTCAAACGAATTCTGCAGTTTGGAGATACTTCGACTTTAAAGTACTAATTACAGAAGACCAGTGGGCGTAATTTTGGCACACCATTACTTTTACCATTCCATGAATAATTTGCATACAAAATGCTTTATTTTGGCAATCTATTAAAGCGCTACAGAGTGTTTGTGGCTTATCACATTCATGCAGGAAGTTGAATCCTAGGCCATCTCGTTATATTCTGTTGATGCATAACAATTTAAAGTATGGCACAGGCTGGTATGACATTTAAAGATGCCTTCGCTTAATTATGTTGCACAAATATCGGGTTGTTTATCCCTGGGAATATAGTCTTTTGAAGTCAAAGTTGGCATGTTCACAACAAAAAGAACGTCTTCACTGAACCCTCAAGTGAGCATCCTGGCTGCAAATTGGGGTTCTCACATTTTTTTATAATTGTTTGTGATAAGAAACATTACAATTTCGAATACATTCTTTGGAATATTTTCTGTCTCTGTGATGGAAAACGTGCTTCTGAACATTATTTAGAATATAAAAGCTTTGAAAAGGGAGCTGGGAGAGGCATACGGTACTATTTCATTCGTTCTGATATTTTATTTCCCTTTGAGGCTGAAACTGAATATTTTTTTTGTTGGAGGAATACTATAAATAGCCATAAAATCTTTCTACTGGAAAAATGTTTCTGAAACAAAAGAACTCACATTCAAGTAGGAGAATCACTGCTACTTTTATCCAGAAGGACAATTAGCTGACAACAAAATCAAACTGTTTACTTTTTCCCCATATGGTAGAAAATTAAAAACATTAAAAAGAAATATGAAATGCAATATTGACTTGAAGCTCTGTAAGAATACTCTTAAACGTACTACGTTTTCATGTCTTACAGTGTGCTGTAATTGCTACAGGCCCTGATGCTGCAGACCAAAGGCAGATTAAGGGAAAACGCTATAAATATGCAAAATTCTCTAGGTGAGGAAATGACATAGTATTCCTTTTGGTGATAGAGAAGGTACTTCATCATAGGGGAATTTATTTACACTGCAGCTCAATGAAAAACCCTTTGTGTGGCATCCTTACACAAACTGCCAGGACAAAAGCATGACTGAGAACAGAAGGCAATGGACGTTCATTCACGAAAATACCCTTTAGCCTCCAATAGCATCACAGGGTTGACCCCTTATCCTATAATTCCCCTATCAGCAGTACCATTTTTGCACTGACAGTTAAAGGATGGGTTAGAGGTGTAAAATACTGAAAGTAAATTGTGTCCATGGATCTCCGTTTACTTTCAAGTCATGACACTGACTTCCTGACCCCCTAGATCAGGGGTTATAAGGGCACTGGAAGGGACTTAGAACTTCAAGCCAGGGGTAGCAGTTGCTAGCCCTGACTAAAACGCAGTGATGCCCATGCCAAAAGCAAGTATGTATGTGATGGAGCTTTATATAGGCCTGAGGTCCACCAAATTATATAATGCTGTCTGGTTTTGAGAATGAGTACCAATAACTCAAATAACTTTCAAGCAATCTAATTATATTTAAATCCACGTAATGCATTTTAAATGTGAAAAGCCTGGTTTTAACTGATCAGTGAGTCAATGAGCTGTGCCTGGGTTTAGTATAGTTAATAATATCCACATACCACTGCCTTACTGCGAATGTGCTAGACCTATTGGATTTGCTAATGCTAGCTTCAGTCTTGGAAGGTATTTTAAGGGAAGGCGGCCTTTTTGAAATGCAAGGATGTTCACAGAGGGAGGAATATGATTTACCTAAATTGTTATATAATTGAACATTGTTTGCCAGGAAGGAAAAATACAAAGAATGTGTCAGATCAGATTTTCATTGAAAGGTTTGGGAAAATGAAGACTGGTACCTTTCAACCAACCATGATTAATTTCCTTATTCTGATTATTGAATTGTCCTTTTCCAAATGATGAAATTGGTGATCTACTGATACAGTTTTTCAAATGTATTTCCAGCCATGCTTGTTATTTCTCCTCGTATTATCTCACTATTATTATTTCATTTAGATTTTGTTATATTGAATTTGTACTTCTATGCAGCCACAGGACAGTGCTTACAAGCAGTGAAAGGACACTATACTGTTGAATGAAGGGAAACAGCAGCCATCGATATGCACCATCATTTAACATTGTCCTTAGGTGATAAAGGGGGGATGAAATGGCAAGTGCAGGCGCAGAGCTCTCAGGGTAGGCTTTTTGCCCTTGACACAACTATGAGTTGATTCACAATTGAAATTTTATTTTGATGACGGCATGGTAACATTTTCTTGAATCTCAGATAACATATTTATTGTATATGTTTTATATCTCTGAGGCGTTGATGCCAGATGAAACACGTGTTGGCTAGATGTTTTGAAAAAGGAAGGAAAATAAAAGAACAGATCTTGGATACAACATGCAAGTCTGTACGTCTGTTCCTTGATTTTTCTCACAAAGATTTAACAGTGATATTTGGGGCTTTCTCCAGAATTAGAGGGGCATTTGCATGACTTCTCTTCCAATTTGATGGAGCACATTGAGGATACTTTGTATTTATCGAGCAAGATGTGTCTGTGTTTTTGTGCCAGCATAAATTCTGGCCACCAACATTCTACTTAAAACTATGAGCAGTCATCTTTGAGCCTGAGGTGAAGGGAAACAGTCTTTACAACACAAGCATTACCACGCATTGCCTTCACCATGCATCGTTTACATGCAAAATTGTACCATGCATATGCTTTTACCACGCATGATTTACAGCGCAAAATTTAGTTAGGGTAAGGGTGATTATGAGCATAGGGTGGTGAGAGTTTTTTAGGGCTTGGTTGGGTAAGTGTATTGGGTAGTAAGGGTGTTTTTAGGGTTTAGCAATTGGTAGAGGTATAGAGTGGTAGGGGCATTTTGGGGTTTGGGGGTGGATTGGGAAAAGGGGTGGTAAGGGTGATTTAGAATTTATGGATGGGTAGGGGTATAGGGTGGTAAGGGTATTTTTCAGGGTTTAGTTGTGGGTAGGGTGAATAGGGTGGTAAGGGTGTTTTTAGGATTTGGGGTGGGTAGGAGTATAGGGTGGTAAGGTTATTTTTAGTGTTTAGGAGTGGGTATGGGGCAAGGGGTGGTAAGGGTATTTTAGGGGTTAGCGGTAGCTAGGGGTATAGGGTAGTAGGGGTATTTTAGGGGTTTAGTGTTGGGAAAGGGTATAGGGTGGTAAGGGTATTTTAGGGTTTAGGGATGGCTGGGGGTATAGGGTGGTAAGGATAGTTTTAGGGTTAATGGAGGGCTGTGGCATGCGAGGGGAAGGGCATTTTTAGGTTTTAGGAGTGGGTAGTGGGTAGGAGGTTGGGTTTTAAGGGTGTTTTAGGGTTTATGGGTTGGTAGGGGTATAGTTTGGTAAGAATATTTTAGGGTTTAAGGGTAGGTAAAGGCATAGGGTAATACATTTTTAGTGTTTAGGGATGGGTAGGGCATGGGGTGGTAAGGGTAATTAATAAATGGAAGATTGTGGGGGTTTCCCAATAAAACAATTTTACATTTATTTATTGTGAAAAAAGTGAGGGGAGAGGGGTTGAGGGCATCTTCCCCCCAAAAGTATATGTATACTATATATACTGAAAAAACCAAGTGTCACAAAGACGTTATAGTTAGGCTTGGATTTCACTCCTACAAACCAGTGAAATTCAGCAGTTATTGTTACCTGAGCTGGGTGTGTGAGTGGGTGTGTCAATGTCTGACTGGGTCTATGAGTTAGTGCATTAGTGTCTGTGTGGGTGCATGAGTGTCTGAGTGTCTGCATTTGTCTGTGAGTGGGTGCATGAGTGTCTGAGTGGGTCTGTGAGTGGATGCATGACTCTTTGAGTGGGTGTGTGAGTGGGTGCATGAGTCTGTGAGTGGGTCTGTGAGGGGGTGTGTGAGTGTCTGTGTGGGTCTCTGAGTGAGTCCGTGAGTGGTTAAATGTGCCTGTGAGTGTGGGTGTGAGTGGCCAGTCCACATTTGAATAGGGGGACCCATGCATCCCCCTTCCCCAGGCTGATTTTGCCCCAGGTACCCCACCCCCTGGGGTCTGGCCATAATTAAATGGGAGAAGGAGGTCCTGCAGCCCCACTCCCTGGGCCTTTTTCACCCCTGGGGACCCCATCCCTGGGCCCAGTCACAACAGAAAATGAGATAAAGGGGCTGATCGTTCACATCCCCAGGCCGATTTCAAACCTAGGGACCCCAACCTCCGGGACATGTCCATTTTCACAAGGGTAGAGAGGCTGCCCGAACCCCCCACCCCAGGTCAATTTCAGCCTCGGGGACCACATCTCGGGGCAAGTCCATTTTCATATGAGTAGAGGGGCCACCCAACCCCCTCTCTGGGCTGATTTTGATCCTGTGTGCCCCATCTCCTAGGGCCTGACCATTATACTGTGGGAAGGGTGGCCATGAGGCCCTCCTCCCTGGGCTGATTTCTGCCCCGGGGACCCCATCCCACTGGGTCCAGCCATGTCACCTTGGGGACCCTCATGGCCTTACGTTCCTAGCAGGCTCCCCACCTCCTGCAGGAGCTACCAATGCTCTGACAGACAGGGGCTGTTGAAAGGCAACTCCCTTTCTGTCAGAGCAATGTTTTCATCTGTTTCCTTGCATGCATATTTGCATGCAAGGAAGCAAATAACTCTCTGCTTTCTGTAAGCCAGAGCTGTTTGATTGCTCCGGTTTGCTGAAATCAGATTTATGTTTGCTTTTGCTTGGCGGGAGCTGTCAGCTCCCACAAAGCAAAACAAATAGCTACCTCACGAGGGAGGAGCTGGCCCTTTGGGGGTGGCAGTCCCCATTGGGGGCCACATGACCCTGTTCCATTGAAGAACTGATCCCCAGGAAGGTGGTGGACCCCAGAGCTGGTGGTCCATGATGGACCCGCTACATTAATTTATTCCATCCCAGGGAGGTGATTTTCCCTGGGGCTGTGGGGGGCCATGTGGGACTCCTGCATTAATTTGATATGTTTTGCCCCGGGGAGGTGCTGGTCTCCAGGGTGCGGGTGGGCCCAACAGGTCCTTCCACACACATGTTTTTAAATGCCATAGGAAAGTGGCAGTCCACTGAGCTGTGGGGGCCCCCAATATTTATGTATAAGCATCTGGGGTGAGGGTGGTCCCCGGGACATGGAGAGTACTGCACAGGCACCCCCACATATTTTTGTAATTCTTCATGCCCCCGGGACCAGACCTACCTGGGAGCTAAACATTGTAGAAGCAAAGGAGTCCATGCTTCTTTTTAAAAACAATTGGTGGGGCCATGAATCCAGCGTGAATCCAGCTTGACTCCTGCTGTGATATTTAAAAAATATTCTTTTTTGACCTGCAAGGTTCAGACAGAACCCCTCCAATAGGCCTAGGTGGTCAGGGTATTCCTACCCTGCCCCTTCTCTTTCTTTATGTATATATATTCACTGAAAAAAGTAAAGGTTGCAGGAACGTTATAGTTAGGCTCAGCTTTCCCTCATACAAAACCTGTGAAATTCAGCAGTTATAGTTACATGAGTTAACTATATCTTACGCCCCTGCAATGCACTGCTTATGACCTCAGACACTGCGCCACTCATGACATGCTCAGTGACATCACTGATGACATCTCAAATAACATCACTGATTACATCATCAAGTGACTGTCAGCATTTTTAAGAGTTATGGTGAGTTAAACATCCATAGTAACCTATTACAAAAGTTAAATTAGTATACTAGGTGCACCACTACTGAGTGATACTACTTGTAACATATGTTATGTGAATGTCTTGTGACTGTATCCTTGTGTATATGGGTGTGTAAGTGGCTGTATGGGTGAATAAGTGGATGTGTGAGTAGCTGTGTGGGTGAGTGAGTTGCTGTGTGAGTGGCTGTAATGGTGAGTGAGTAGGTATGTCAATGGATGTATAGGTGAGTGGGTGGGTGACTGAATAGTTGTATGAGTGAGTGACTCCTTGTGTATATGGGTGTGTAAGTGGCTGTATGGGTGAGTGGCTGTTTAAGTGGGTGTTTGGTTAGGTGAGTTGGTGTGTGAGTGGCTGTATTGGAGAGTAAGTGTCTGTGTTAATGGCTGTATGGGTGAGTGAGCAGCTCTGTGAGTGTTTATATGGATGTGTGAATGAGTATGTTGAGTGTGTGGATGTGTGAGTGTTTGTATGGGTAAGTTAGTGGCTGTGTTGAACGGTGTAGATAAATAATTGGGTATGCGAGTAGCTGTATGGGTGAGTGTGCGGTAATGTGAATGGCTGTATGAGTGACTCTATGGTTGAGTAAATGGTTGTGGGAGTGGCTGTATGAGTGATTGAATGCATGTGTGAGTGCCTCTGTGGAAGAGTGAGTGGGTATGCAAGTACTTGTATATGTCTGTGAATGAGTTTATCAATGGGTGTGTAGGTGTTTGAGTGGGAATATGAAAGGTTGTGTGCTGGCATGAGTCGCTCAGTGGATGATGTCATCAGTGATGTCATTTGAGATGTCATCAGTGATGTCACTGCCCATGTCATGACTGATGTAATATGTGAGGTCAAAAGCAGTGCATTGCAGGGGTAAGTTATAGTTAGCTCAGGTAACTACAATTGCTGAATTTCATAGGTTTTGTACCAGGGATATCTGAGCCTAACTGTAACGTCCCTGTAACCTTTGTTTTTTTCAGTTCATTTCTAAGGTTTTTTTAAAGTCTATTTCCTAACTATAACATCCCTGTAACCTTTGTTTTTTTCAGTGAATTTCTAAGGTTTTTCAAAATCTGTTTCCTGATTATAACATCCCTGGAATGTTTTTTTTTTTTAATGAACTTCTATGCTTTTTTGACTGGTAGTTGCATTTGTAAATAGTGGAGAAAGGAGGAGGTCCTCTGACTGGCTCTCAGGAATACCGCTGTAAGGGACTTAATGGAGGTAACAGGAGGGCTTCTTGGCCTCTAAAGACCCTCAGCATTCAAGAGGACTTCATCCCCCATCCAAGAGTGCACTAGGAGGTGTGTTTGCAGAATGGATGAGAAAGGGGGAGTGGCCCCAAAGAACTCTCAACAATCCCACTGTGTGGTACTTACTAGAAGTAGCAGGAAAGGCTCTCGGCCCCCAAAGACCGTCAGCATCCAATGGGACTTTATCTCCCAACCAGTAGTGTGCAAGGAGGCACGTTTTACAGAGTGGTAGAGAAAGGGGGCATGGCCTCTGAAGATCTCTTAGCAATTCTGCTGAGTGGGACTTATTGAAGTTAATAGGAGGGATTCCTGCCCCTCAAAGACCCTCAGCATGTAAGGGGACTTCATCCCCAACTAGTAGTACACCAGGAGGCAGGTTTGCAGAGTGGTGGTGAAAGAGGGCGGGCCTCCAGCGACTTGCAGGGCTGGCTGTTTAAAAAACATTTGTTTTATTATGATTTCAGCCTTGGGGACCCCATCCCCTAGGGGCTACCCTTTTCATATTTTTTTCTTAATTAGGAAGAAAGAGGACACTCAGTCCCCCTTCTGGGTTGATTTTGGCCTCAGAGATCCCATTCTCTGGGGCCTGGCTTCCTTTCTGATTGCCCTGTTTTCACCGAGGGCTTGGGCAGGACTGGCTACCAGGTGTTTTGGTGTGCTGCCAAGCTGGGGGCTGATTTAGTTGATGGGGACCTGCGTGTGCTTAAAACCATTCATTTTGCTTTGTGTATTCAGGAGCACATGCAGGTCCCCATCAACTAAATCAGCCCCCACCGCAGTGAAATCAGCCCCCAGCTCAGCAGCACACCAAAATGCCCGGTAGCCAGTCTGGCCCAGTCTGGCCCTGCCCAGGGGACCCAGTGAAATTTGTTGGGGACTGCAAGACAAGGCTGAATGCCCCTGCGGTCCCTGCGGCTCCCCACGTCTTGCAAAAGCTGCCATTGCTTTTAGACATAGGAAGCTGCTAAACATGCAGCTCCCTCTGTCTAAAAGCAATTCAGCTCTGCTTCCAGGAAACGGAGCATTTGTATTTGCATTTGGCTTGGTGGGAGCACTAAAGCTCCTGCCAAACCACAGCAAACAGCTATGTCCCAGGGGTAGGCACCCTGGGACATAGAAGAAGCCAGCCATGGGAGGTGGCTGTCCCCAGCACCATCTATGGCTCCAGGAAGGTGCTGCATGGCCCATCCTTTCTAATTTACGGGGCCTGCACCGGGGAGGTAGCAGTCTCTGGGGCTGAGAACCGCCCAGTAGGAGGGCCGTGCAGCCCCTGTCCCAAATTTATAAAAAGAAGATGGCCCTGGGGAAGTGGAGGTCCCTGGGGCCCAGGAAGGGTCCCTGAGGCCCCCAAGACAATAAATTGATCATGGCCCGGGGAGGTGGTGGTTCCGGGGTCAGGGTGGGTTGTAGAGGCTCCCCCATAACAATTAATTTGCACCTGGGAGGTGGTGGTTCCCCATGCTTGGGGGATCCAAGAGGCCCCCCATTTTGATTTTGTCATGTTGCCCCGAGGATATGGTGGTCCCCAAGGCCCGAGGGGTCTGAGAGGCCCCCAGTTCTCAAATAAATAAGACCAGGGAGGTGCTGGTCCCCAGGGCCAAACAGAAGCCCCAGGAGGGGAGCTGTGTTTGCTACCTCCTTTATAATAAAAATGCTCACAGGACCTGAAGCACCTGGGTGCCGACTACTAATGAAGTGCTGTAGACCGCGCTTTGTTTCTAAAAGAAATTCTGCGGCAGCCATAGATCCCGCATAACACTTTTGGTTTTTTTGCCCTGCGGGGTCCCTGTGTGACCCCCCGCCCCTGCCCCCTTTTCTTTTGTTAAAGGTTTTTTCAGGGACGTGGCTCATGCCGATTCCCATGATGGCTGCACATACTTCCTGGTTTGAAGTATTGGCTGCCAAACATATTTGACGCCAGGGACGGTCAGACACTCGGAGGATCCACGTCCCTAAATATACAAATTGGGATTTTCGTTAATATTTCCAAAACTAATTGATTTATGTCAATTTACAAAAAGGTGACTTTCTAGACCAACAGCTACCTTTCTGCCAAATTTTGGTCTATTCCGTTCAGCAGTTTGTGCTGTAGCCGCATTTCAAGTTCCTATGGACAATAGCATGGGAAAAGCATGTTTTTTGACCCACCTTTTCTCAGCCCTGGCTAGACAGATCACCCCGAAACTTTCCATTTGAAACAAGAATCACTGGCACACTTTTTTGGGGAGCTTCCATAAAGATTTGTCAAACGGCGCCAAAGATAAAGACAAGTCATAAAAAATGCTTTTCCTATGGAAGCATGATCCTAACTATAAATACCTACTGGTGAGCACCAGTACGTAATGTGTGTTTTTATATTTATATATATATCACCTACTGGCGGTCGCCAGTAGGTAGTTATAGTTAGGACCTAGTTACCATAGAAAAGTGGTTTATGATTTGCCAATGTCTTTGGCACTGTTTGACGAATCTTTGTGAAATGTTCCAAAAAAAGGGTTGGACTGCTCAGGTTGTGTGTTGAAAGTTTCGGGGTGATTCGTCAAGCGGGGGCCAAGAAAAAAGGGGGGTCCCAAAGCGCATTTTCTCCATGTTAATTTCCATAGGAACTTTATTACAGGCTACAGCCCAAACTGCTGTTCTGAATAACACCAAATTTGGCAAAAAGGTAGGTCTGGGTTTAGACTGTGTCCTTTTTGTTAAATGGTGTAAATCCGTTCTGTAGTTCCAAAGGAATTTAAAAAAGAAAAATATCAATATCTGAGCAACAAGGAGGGTTCGAGAACACTCCCGAGCACAAGCTTCACTCTGATTGCCTGCCAACACTCCAAACCAGGAACTGTTGGCAGTAATCTAGTGACTCGGTAACCGAGTCACAAGAAAAAGGGTGAAAAAAAGTGAAAAATGAAGAAAAGGGGGTAGGGTAGAAACACCCTGACCCCCTAGGCCTGCTCAGGGGGTCCCACAAGGACCACCAGGCCAAGGCTGGGGTCACTAATCCAGCCATGAAAATAAAAAAAAAAAGCTCCCGCATTCGTTCTTGTTAAACCGTGGGTGGGCTAGGTCCCGGGGGCATTCATCAAAGAATTTGCGTAGCCCCCCGCAGCCCCAGGGACCACCACCTCCCCGGGGCTTGAAAAACAAAAGCGTGGGGGATCCTAATGCCTCTCACGCTGCCCTGGGAACCGCCACCTCCACGGGCCATTGAAAATTAACCGGGGGGGCACTCAGCCTCCCCCAGCCCCGGGGACTGCCACCTCCCTGGGGCTCTGTTTTGAATAATAAATGATGTGTGGGCGGAAGAGCCAGCCCACATGCCCCGGGGACCACCACCTCCCGGGGACACTAAATATAGAAATTGGGGGGTCTGTTACGGACCCTCAAGCCCCAGGGACCACCACCTCCCCGGGGCTTTCAAAATGAAGGGAGGTGGGCTGCGCGGCCCCCCTCCAGGAGCCCTCGATGGCCCTCGGGCCCGCCACCCCCCCAGGGCTGGCTCCTGCAATGTCCCAGGGTGCCCCCGGGACTTTGCCGTTTTCACTGGCAGGGCGGAAGCCAAGCGGCTCCCACCCTGTCATAGCAAACTCTGCTTTGCTTCATTGAAGCAAGAGCAGTAAAACCTGCTCTTGCTTCAATCAAGCAAAGGAGAATTGCTTTTGAGCAAGGGGATGCATGTCAGCAGCTCCCCTTGCTCAAAAGCAATGCCGGCTCCCGCAGGAGGTGGGGAGCCAGTGGGACAATAGGGGCATTGGGGCTCCCCTCATTGGCCCCATCACAGAAGCCAGGCCCAGGGGGATGGGGTCCCTGGGGACAAAAGAGGCCCGGGAGAGGGTCCACGAGGCCCCCCTCCCCTCTAATAAAAATAAAATACAAAATAAAATAAAAAGGAGAAGGCCGGCCCCGGGGGATGTGGTCCCCGGGGCCATAATTGGCCTGAGGAAGTGGGCCACAGGGCCCACCTCCATATAATTAATCACAAAAAAGAAAGATAGTCTGGCCATGCCCTGGGGGATGGAGTCCACAGGCCAAAATTGGCCTCGGGGGGGGCACACAGCCCCCTTCCCATTTTTTAATTAAAAGAAAAATAGGGGTCAGGCCCTGGGGGATGGGATCCCCAGGGCCCCAAAAAAGTAAAAAAACAAGGGGGCCACACAGCCCCCTTGTTAAAAAAAGAAAAAAATTAATTTCCCTTGAATTCTGAGGGTCACTGGGGGCCAACTAGCCCACCAGGTACCTTCAATATGCGCCACAGAGCTGCGTCGCAGAGAGGTGGTCAGAAGGCAAACCCCTTTTTACACCACTCTGCAAACGCGTTTCTTGGGGCACTGTTGGTGGGGCGATGAGCTCCCCTTGTGTCCTGAGGAGCTCGGGACACAAGTGGACTTCATCGCCCCACCAAAAGTGCAACAAGAAGCGCATTTGTAGAGTGATGTAAAAAGGGGGCATGGCCTCGGATCACCTCTATGCAATCCAGCTCTGTGGTGCATATTGGAGGTACCTGGTGGGCTAGTTGGCCCCCAGGGACCCTCAGTATTTAAGGGGAATTAATTCCCCAACTAACTACGCACCAGGGGACGCGTTTGCAGAGTGGTGTGGAAAGGGGGCGTGGCCTTTGTCCACCTCTCAGCAATCCCACTGTGTGGGGCTTACTAGAGATAAGAAGGCTAGTTCAGAGAGATTCAGTAATTGGTGACACTCTACCCAAGGCTCCTGAGATAACTTTTCGCAGAGCCCGCTCAATGAATGACATGCTTGTCAAGAGCAGTCCAGAAATCACCAGTTCCTGGTTACAAACCACTAAGGGCTTCGTAAAATGCGCATCTTACAAAGCCTGTAAATTAGGTAGGAACAAAACAACATACAGTATCCCGTTTAATGATGTCCCTGTGGTTATCTTTAAGAAATTGACATGTAAAACTGATTATGCCGTTTATCTGCTGGAGTGTACGTGTGGCCTGCAATATGTTGGCAGCACCAAGTTGCAGGTCCACAAACGTATACTCCAGCACATGAGGGCCATCAGCAATAACGATGCAGCTTATCCAGTTACTAGGCATTTTAAAGAGGTCCATGGTAGTTGAGTTACTTTGTAGTGGACATGGTCCCACAACTTCGTCGAGGAGGGGACCGTGAAGCCATGTTAAGAAAGCTTGAGACTAGGTACATCCTCAAGTTAGATACCAAGACCCGAAATGGGCTTAACTCAAGTGAAGATCTATTTACCTGCCTTTAAATTCTCCCAGATCTGTGTCAGTCTTTTTACAGCTATTAATATTGTGTTCTAGATCAGTATCTGATCATCGTATTGAATAATTTTAATCATACGGGAGATGATCTGACTAGCTGTATTTTATTATGTTGTTTTTTCTTTCTGTTTTCACTTCACTCCTCTTTTTTGATTTTACATCATTAGAACGTGACCATTCTGGACAGAGTAGATGTAGAGACTTACAGGACTCCATGCAGATGTATCAGAATCATTACAAATTTTTACTCATATTTATTATACAATGACATTTTTTTAACAGGTCTTTGAGATCATCAAACAATACAGTTGACTCCCTCTAGTATTCATGCATGAGACTTAGTCCATGGGTCAGTTTTAGATATTTATGATGTAATAAATATTTATCAGTGTTTTTAGAGGTTCTTTTTCAACTGTTGGTTGTTACATGAAATGTGAATGAGTACCATATTGATTACTATACGGCTGCAGTTGGTTTCCCATGATACTTATCCTGTCACCTGGCTATAGACATGTACATTTTGGAACTTTCCATTGTATTTTATGCAATATGACAATCGAATAAATTGCATTGGGCTGAATTGTTTTGCACTATTGCCAATAATTTGCACAGCTTTTTAGAGGCAACACTCTTGATATTTGTTTTACCGGTTGGGTATGGGGTTTCAATAATGCACTTTGCACCTTTGTGACTTTACCCAGGTATTATATAACATTTGTGCGGTCATCCCCACTAAGGGGATAATCGCAATTTCCCTATTTTGCATATGCTAAATTTGTACTATTGCATTTTTTGCACATCCGTCTAAACTAAATGACATGTCAATTTTTGATTTAATGAATTACTATCAGAATAACAAGTGATCATAATGCATTTCATGCATCTATGTATTGTCAGATGTTTTCCATATCTATTGGCCCGATGGTCACGTGATGGTTATTACTTGCACTTTAAATTTGTTGGCTTTCACTGACAGCGTCATGTGATCAAGGCCTTTCTGGGGCCGAAACGCGTCATGGCGGTGCGTGGTGCTTCAATGGATTAAATAAATACCTTTTGCACACAGAAGTTTGGGTCCGTTTTCATCTCACCGGCATTGAGATGTTTGAGACGGAGTTCTTCGCATATATATACGTTTTTGAATCATGATGTTTTGAAGTGGCCAAAGATATGAAATAATATTTCAACATGAATGTCAACAATTTAGACTCTTAAACTAGTTCAGAGCAAATAGATTTAAGTATCAGCTATTGTATTGCTCACATATACAAAGTTTTATTTTTATACAATTGTTATCCTGGATGTGATATGGATTTAATATCTTTTATTCATAGATAGTTAATTTATTTGCACAATTTTGCACAATTTATGACTTTAGCACTAGCATTTTATTATCTTTCTGGTTACTGCGTGAAGAGGGATTTCAATTTGAGCCAGATTCATACATGTGATTATGTAGCATCGATTTAGCCACTTGGCTATAATTCAAACAGGATTTTATATTAGTTTTTACAAAAAGGCTTTTTTAAAGACTTCTTTGTATATAGCTAACATGCTTCATGTCTTTTTACATTTTTTGTATATTTTATGACATTTTAAATATTTATTTACAACAAAAGTTAAATGTTTGTGAATCCAACATTTATACTCGTAATAAGAAGTATTTTGTTTAGCTCTATAATTGGCCGAATGCTACGTAACCAGTGTATCCAGGGTGTTACTATAAATTCTACATGTTTTCCACTGGGGGGTCATGTGATCAAGGCTGTGTTTACACAGCCGAAACGCGTCATGTTGACTTAAAGCACGAAGATATTCATCTTCACATTTTGTGGTCTGTACCTGATTGTGTTGTTGGAAGCGGCACAGGACTGTTGGCAATATATATATATTCCAACAGAAAACAAATCCTTAACTTCTAGACGGCGATAAGGACTCCTCAAACCGCCAGTAGATAATATATATATATATATATATATATATATATATATATATATATATATATATATATATTCCAACCAAAAACAAATCCTTAACATCCAGACGGCAATAAGGACTGCACCAACCACTAGTTGCTCGTGCGAATAGTCTTTTTATTTAACTCTCAAATGTCATCTATATGTATATAAACACACACACACACACTGTATATATATATATTCACTGAAAAAACCATAGGTTTCACACATGTTATAGTTAGCTGGACATTTTATTGATAAAAAACCAATGAAATTCCCCCGTTATAGTTAGTGCAGGCAACTATAACTCACGCGACCGCAATCCTCTGCTGATGCTAATACTGTATTTAGACACTTATTTGCCCATGTCTTCTTCCATTAAATTTTAGCTATACATATATTACAAATATTTTTTTTTCATAAAGACACATATGTCATCAGCAGAAGATTGCGGTCGCGTGAGTTATAGTTGCCTGCACTAACTATAACGGGGGAATTTCATTGGTTTTTTATCAATAAAATGTCCAGCTAACTATAACATGTGTGAAACCTATGGTTTTTTCAGTGAATTTGCAAGGTTTTTTAAATGCTAATTCCTAACTATAACGTGTGTGAAACCTATGGTTTTTTCAGTGAATTTGTACGGTTTTTTAAATGCTAAGTTACTTTACGCCATTCGTGGCGTGCGCGCCCAGTTAACGCAGTTCGTTCCGTGCGCGCACGGTGCGCTTCGCGCACCGTGCGCGCACAGTGAGCACGCGGTGCGCTTTGCGCACCGCGCGCCCACTTTACGCAGTTAGTGCCGTGCACGCACGGTGGTCACGTCGCGTGCCCACGTTATGCGGGATGGGCCATGTACGCACGATGCGCTTCGCGCACCGTGCGCACATGGGGGACATATTATGCGCATCTTTGTGAAATTTATTCTTTGTTTATTTCTTACCTGTAATAAGCCATGCACAAATTTGCACACGGGGTGGGGAGGGTGTAGATAATTTTTTTTTAAAAACATTTTTAGCGTACGCGTACGGTAAGCGTAATCGGCGATTTTCCGAAAAAAAAAAATTTTTTTTTTGGGGCTTGGGGGTTGTTTGGGGACCCCTATATCAATGCTGGGTGGTTAGGATCTCAAGAAACTGCCTCTTTAGACATTTTTTGGCATCGTTTTTGCTGCCATACTCAGAGAGCGAGAGAGAAAATGGCGGCCGCCGCTTCCTGGTTTCGACCGATTCGAATGTTTACTAAGATCTAACAGCCAATCAAAATCGCGCTCGCGCACGCCATCGTACGCGTACGGTAAGCGCACCGTAAGCGCACCGTAAGCTGGCTCAGATATATATATTGATTTAAAGGCTATTTTCTCTGAATCTACTGAACAGATTTACACCAAACCTACAAAAGGCACTTCCTTGACCTGAGGACTACCTCTCTGCCAAATTTCAAGTAATTCTGTTCAGCCGTTCGGGCTGTAGCTGTGTCTCAAAGTCCTATGGAAAAATGCATGGGAAAAACGCGTTTTGGGACCCCCCTTTTATCTCAGCCCCCGCTTGACGAATCCCCCCGAGACTTTCAGGGTAGGAGCGGAGCGTTGCGCCCCACCTGTTTTGAAAAATTCGCGAGGATTCGTCGACCGGCGCCAAAGTTATTCAAAATAGAATGTTGCGGATTTCCTATGGAAACGTGGTCCTAACTATAACTACCTACTGGCGACCGCCAGTAGGTAATATATATATACATACCTACATATATATATATATATATATATATTACCTACTGGTAGTTATAGTTAGGACCTATTCTCCATAGGAAATCCGCAACATTCTATTTGGAATAACTTTGGCGCCGGTTGACGAATCTTCGTGAAGTTTTCAAAACAGGTGGGGCACTCCGGTCCACTCCTATCCTGAAAGTCTCGGGGTGATTTGTCAAGCAGGGGCCGAGAAAAAAGGGGGTGCCAAAACATGTTTTCCCCATGCAATTTTCCATAGGAACCTTTAATTGCAGCTACAGCCGGAACTGCTGAACGGAATTACACCAAATATAGCAAAAAGGTAGCCCTTGGTTCAGAGTCATGCCTTTTTGTTAAATGGTGTAAATCCGTTCAGTAGTTCCTGAGAAAATCAAAAGTAAATTCACATATATATCTGGGCGGAGTCTAACCACACATCTCATCGTGAGATCTGATTGGCTGTCAGCACTTCGTCCAAGAAGTGTTGGCAGCTATCTTGGGACCTAATACATGATAGCACCTCATTAAAAAGCATTGCAGTTAATAGAAGGTTTTAAAACTTTAGTTACATTATAAATCATTTGTTGGTGGTACCATACTCATTTTAGGAATTGTGGTGTGCTCTAAGGTGATTTTACCATGTGATAAAGCCTTCTGCTGGGATATCATGAATCATGTTTGAGAGAAAACTATTTTCTCATGCTTTTCCCACAGAGGTTTGGAAGGTGATCTATAAGCTAAACTGAGAGCATATTTTCTGTAAATTCACATTATCTTTCTCAGTCATATGAGAATGAAGTCTGACAGTCTCAGTAAAACATGTACATCCAAAGAAAGGGCAGAGACTGTCAGTTGATTCCTTTGTGTTCTGCTGCAGCTTCCCAGAGTGTTCTAAAGAACAACTAGAGCACTAACAGTCTTACTTATGACAAACGTATTGCACGCCTGAAGCCATCTTGATTGGAATAAAGTGGTAACTCTTAAAACATTTAATTTAAAAAGGAACAAAATGAGGGGGTTCACTTTGCCATAGAAATTATGATTAGTGCTGCAGAAAGAAAAATTAGGGCACATTTTGACTTCTCAAATACTTTCTATTTCATTAAAAAATTCTGACATGCAGACTGAAACATGCACTTTTAATACCAGCAGCAGACTTCCGTGGTGAGCAGCAGCTTTACCACAGTGATCTAATGAGCAACTAGAGTGCTAACATTCAGATTTTATGGCAAATGTGTGACAGATCTGTATACCTTCTTGATGGAATCAAAGTAAAACACTGAAAGCATTTCCTACTGAGGAGACTGCAGTAAATGAGGAAATTAGGAAACTTCAGAACAAATAAATCTCCCAAGATGGCCACCAGAGACAAAAGAGCCCAAATGCAGCACAAATATCACCCAGATGTAGCCCACATGTAGCTCAATGACAGAAGTGTGCAAAACACTTTTTATTTATTGTGTTTTTGCAGTTTTATATAGTGCAGACTTGTCAAGTATTGGAGTGCTTTACATGAGCATTGGTTACATCACACAAGAACAAAATCATTTTGGTTGTAGACATGGGGAGATTAAGTGTTTTGACCAGAATCACAGAATGTCGAGCTGAAGCAGAAACTCCAACCTGGTTCCACAGTTGCAAAGTCTGCAGCTCTGGAAGTAACACCACATCCTCTCCCCTATGTGCAACATTTAATCAAGTGTTCAACTGGAGAAAAAAACATAAAGATAAAAAATAATTTAAAAGTGCTTTTTCGCTATTTGAAAACTCAGAAAATATGTCCTCATTTTACTTTTTTAGAGCACTAACCATAATTTTGATGCAAATAAGACCCTCTCATGGGGGACATTGCCAACAAACCTACCTGGTGGAAGGACGCTCCGCTGCGCACTCTGCATTGCCCGGGGGTCGGAGGTTGTGAGACCGCGCTGAGACCGCGCTGGACGCCGCGAAAGGGACTACAGCCCCCAGAGTCCCTAGCGGTATCTTCCGCTTCCGCTTCCCTGCGCGCCCTGAGGCGCTTATAACTGTGAGGCTTCCTCGGTGGAGCGGGGGACATTGCCAACAAACCTACCTGGTGGAAGGACGCTCCGCTGCGCACTCTGCATTGCCCGGGGGTCGGAGGTTGTGAGACCGCGCTGAGACCGCGCTGGACGCCGCGAAAGGGACTACAGCCCCCAGAGTCCCTAGCGGTATCTTCCGCTTCCGCTTCCCTGCGCGCCCTGAGGCGCTTATAACTGTGAGGCTTCCTCGGTGGAGCGGGGGACATTGCCAACAAACCTACCTGGTGGAAGGACGCTCCGCTGCGCACTCTGCATTGCCCGGGGGTCGGAGGTTGTGAGACCGCGCTGAGACCGCGCTGGACGCCGCGAAAGGGACTACAGCCCCCAGAGTCCCTAGCGGTATCTTCCGCTTCCGCTTCCCTGCGCGCCCTGAGGTGCTTATAACTGCGAGGCTCCCTCCGCGTCGCGGGACGCGCCGGGCTAAGCCCGGGCAAAGGGCGGGCCCTCTGTGGCCCTCAGAGGCCTGAGGAGACTGGACTGGGCCAGAGACGCTGGTCCTGGTCACAAGATCTGTAAGAGGCAGCGGGGGTGATATTGAGTATTTGCTAATAATTTGTCAGTGTTTTAAAAATTGTTATCTAAGTAATTATTAACGGACATAATGTTCTATCAATTCAGCAGGCTTGCGACGAGGGTGTGACTGTTCACAATATGTCTAGATCTAAAGCCTCTTCGGGGCCACGTACAATGGATAACTACTTGGTTCAGAGGGTTAGTAAGATAAATTCTGAAAGACGACAGTCATTGGGGAAAGCCAGTACCCCGCCTCGAGAGAGCCCTTCAGGAGGGTTATCAACCTCCGGCATGGAGGATGCAAACAATCACTTTGATTCTACTACCCCGGAGGTGGTTGAGTTAACTGAGTTGGGGCAACTTGATTCTGTACAAATTAGCCCCAATGAGTCAATAATAGACGATTGCCATGACAGGGTGGAACAATGTTTACCTCCCCCAAAAAAACGAACAGTGAGAACATGTAGGAAATTTCAGTCTAAAAAGGGGACATTATGTAACGGGCAGAAATCTGTAGACCCATCGGATAAAGTCATCGGGAATACTGCCGTGAGCACAATTAATAAGGTGGGAATAGAGGATAATATTGTTAGTAACATTGAGGAGATTATTGGTACCAAGATCAAGGACATAATAGATCCGCTGGTTTTAAAAATAGAGGAGTTAACGGAAGAAGTTGTCAGATTGGGTGGCTTGCTAAATAAGGCCTTAGGCAAATTGGGAGAAGTGTCTGCTGCTACTCCTGCTATAGATGTGGTAACCGACACTACTAACACCCAAAGTAAGATTCAAGGACAGGGAGACCCTGCTAAGAAAGCCATAGGGAATAAAGGGAACGATAGTGCTACCCTGGCAATACCACAAATGAGCACCGACCCATCAGGCAGTAATTTGCCTGCTATAGATAATATAAACAGTTGGGAGGGAAACAAAATAAAGGGTGCTGTGAATCTCCCACCTGAGTGTGCTCCTTATGTGGTGGTACTCACAAATGTGCCACCGCTAGATAATAAGGGCCCCCAAGAAACTCATGATTCCTTAAAAAACAAATGTTTGTCGTGGTTAAATAGACAATGTGGTTTCCCATTGAATTTTTCTGACAACATTTTGACAACCAGGAGAGCCAACTGGATTGGGAGTGACAGGAAAAGATTAAAAGGGGACTGTGTAATTATTAACTTCAAATATCCACAGCATGTTTCTACCGTCCTCCTAAGAGCGGCATCCCTCCCAATCTTAGATGGTAATGTATGTGCTCGAGCACTGGGATACTTTTATAATCACCTTAATGACAAAGGGAGGGCTAACAATAGAAATTCTACTTATCCACCTACTTGCAAACCTCATTTTGATATCCCTACACAGAACAGATTTCTTGCACTTAGTACTCTGGACTCTAATGATTGACGCATAAAGGAGACGGAGATATGTGCGGGAAGGGAAGAGGAACTGAATTTAGAGGATCATAGAGATGATTGTATATCCGTAATTTCTGGTATAACAACTTTGACCCCCAGATTGGTGCCTGAACAGGATGAGGCTGAGATCATACCAGATGGTTGTATGAACTCTGGTGATTTGGGCCAAATTACTGAGGTTGGCATTACGGAGGGAGATACCCGAGGTACCATTAGGGGGAGTACGATCAGAGCAGGTATATGTTCCAGGTTGGTGTGCTGGAACGTAGCTGGTCTGAAATCTATAAGTAGGGACCCGGGTTGGAACTCCTTTATTAATAGGTATGATATCCTATGTTTTCAGGAAACCTGGTGCAAAGATAATATTGATTATGAGGGGTTCGTTTCATATAACCTGCCAGCATATGGAGAGGGACCGGGTAGAGCTAAGGGGGGTTTACTCACCCTTGTATCGGTCCACCGACAGATGACGGTGATAAAATATGTGCCGGTAGGGGACCTAATACAGATGATTTGGTTCCAAGAAGGTAAACGTCGTAATATCCTTCTGATCAATTATTATAATAACATTTTTGATAGTACCAGGGGTAGAATTGTTACCGATCTGACCAATGCTATTGAGAACCTAAGTTCGATTTCTCATGAAGTATTTGATATCATCTGGTGTGGGGATTTCAATGTCTCATTATGTGAATTACTATCCACAAAAGCATGTGGGGTTACAAATAATGCTGGATGGGAGGCCCCACATTTTGGGCATGATATGTATGGGGAAAAAGTGAATGCATTAATGGGGTGCCTTGACCTGGAAATTTTGGACTGTTGCAGGGATAGTAATGGTTCACCTATCCCCACATTTAGGAATTGGCGTGCCAATTCTGTAATTGATCATGTGTTGGTATCCTCCAGTATTGCCGATTGTTTTGGCCCACTTGAAATTGAATTAATGGATACTAGCGATCATAACTGTATTATTGTGCCCATGACTTTGTGGGAGGAGAATGATGAAGCGATAGGGGCTACGGTTGAAAACATTGAAGCGCACAGGGTTAATGGGGTAAGGCTGAGGTGGATAGGTGCCAAAGCATCTGAATTAACCAAGTCTATTATCATGAAGAATTTAGCAGACATTGTCTTTATTTTAGAAAATAGATTAGATCATGAGCGGGTCTTATCTAGTTTTAAAGGTATCAACAATGCCATTAACGACAAGTTCACAAGCGGTAGTAGGGGCAGTAAAAAGTCTGGCTTTGTTTGGTTTGATAAAAATTGTTCGGCTGCCCTGACCGACCTTAAGCAAGCCCTAGCAATAAGACCTAGGTATAAAAAATTAATAACTACTCTGAGGCTAGAATACAAAAAGGCTATTAAAGCAAGGAAGAAGGTTTTGCAGCTACAAGCATGGGAATCCCTTAACCAGGCGGCAGAACTTTCGAATTCTGGATTATTTTGGACAACAGTTAATTCTCCGTTCCTTAAGGAAACAAATATGCCTGAGTTAACAGCAAATGTCTCCTGTGAAGGATGGATTACCCATTTTTCAAGTATTTTTGACTCAAATAAAAATAGTAATGTTGGGTCAGATAGTTGGCCTATTATACCACTCGATATCACTGTGGAAGAAGTAGAAAGAGGGATAAGGGCAAGTAAGGGAGGAAAGGCCCAAGGCCCGGATGGGGTCCCAAGTGATGTATATAAGGAGACGCCAGAAGTATGGGGTCCGTTGTTGGCTGTTGTTTTTAATGCCGCGGTCTGTATAGGCCCCCCTCAAACTTGGGAGGAGTCTATAATTGTACCTATTTACAAGAAGGGATCTAGGTCCGATGCAAAAAATTACCGACCAGTCTCAATATTGGATGCTTCAGTAAAAGTTATGAGTAGGATTATGCTGGTTAGACTGGAAGAATGGGTAGAACAGGACCATATTCTGACAGATAGCCAATATGGCTTTAGGAAAGGTAGGGGTACACTCGATCAATGCATTAATTTAGAATTATTGATCGGGAAATACAGCGAAGCCAAATCTGGCCATATTTATATGTGCTTTGCTGATTTAAGTAGCGCCTTCGACATGGTCGACCACTCTATTTTGTGGATGACCCTGTTGGAATTAGGGGCGCCAAAGGGCATAATTTATTTTCTTGCCAGAATGTACGAGAGACTAAAAACATGTGTACGTTTTGGCAGGAAGGGTGAATGCACCAGGAACTTTAGCGTTAAACGCGGTATAAGGCAGGGTTGTGTTTTAGCTCTCCTTTTATTTATTTTATTTATAAATAACGTTGATGCTATTTTAAAAGAAGTACCTGCAGACGCTCCAATGATTAACGGCACCCCCGTCCCGGTGTTATTATACGCCGACGATGCTGTATTGCTGTCAAGAACCCTGATAGGGTTACAACGATTAATGGATAGTTTTGCATCTTTTATTGAAGCTAAAAAATTAGTTATCAATAAAAGCAAAACTTATACAATGATCTGTGGCCCAAAGAAAATTAAACATGCAGCGAAAGGGTTTTTTATAGACAAGTTAAAAGTGCAGCAGGTGGACAAATTCTGTTATTTAGGTATAACTTTTGCTGAGGATAAAAAGTGGACACATGAATTTAATAATATACGCAATAAAATGGCTAGAAATGCACATGGAATTTTTAGATTTGCACAGAAAATTGGGGATCGTAGGACCAGAGATATGGTAAAAATGTATCAGGCTAGATGTGTTTCGATTGCATTATATGGGGCTGGAATTTGGGGTTACAGTGATGTACATGAGTTGCAACTGGAACAGAATTCTTTCCTTAAAAAAGTTTTGTGTTTACCCACTTCGGCCTCCAATGCATTATGTCATCATGAACTAAATGTTAACTATTTATCCGATCTTTTGTCACTTAGACCTTTGATGTTGTGGAGATCAATTTGGTTAAGTGAAGAAAAATCTTTCACTAGGTCTATAATCCAGGATTGTATGCGATTAGATAAGGTTAAAGCAATACCCTGGATTAAATACATTATTATGTGCTTTTCGGATATTTTCAACCTGAATATTGTAACTGATCCAAACGCTGTTTTATCAATCCCCAAGATTGAGCTGAAAAGGGTTTTTCTAGCCTTTGTCGAGAGGAAAAGAATAGTAATTGCAGGTTCTTTGTCCACTGTTATGTTTTACAACAGATATCTGTCCATGGATGGATTTCCCGTCTATCTAACTCTTGTCACCAGACCAACACATAAATTTGTACTAACTAGATTGAGATTTGGAATAGTGCATCATCTGGTGGCACATCCTGTAATGAGAAAATACCCTATAGGCCCTTGTAGATGTGACGGTTTTTCCAAGCAGAGCACAATGCACTTTATATTATTTTGTAAGCTGTACTCTAACTTTCGTGTTATTCTGCTAAAGCCCATGTTTGTTAAATATGGTTCACGCACGGTTGAGCAGGCTATGAAATTGATTTTTAACCTACAATCTGCTGATATTTGTTTTTATACTGCTTCCTTTTTAAACAAATGCATCAACCTGAGGAAAAGTATGTGTTTTTTAGATGTAGATATGTAATTTTAAGGTGTATTTTATGTTTTTTAATGATTAATACTGTATATGAAATGTGATTATGTCTGCTATAAGTGTTCATGTTTTGTATTTGTGAATGTGACTGCGTTTGCTTTTATGGACATTAACTTGCTCCGAATAAAGCTGAATTGAATTGAATTGACCCTCTCATATATGTAATTTCTAAAGGAACTGCTCTAGGTATTACAGTTTTGATTACATCAAGATGACGTCAAGCGTTCCACACTTTTGTAGTAAATATAGAATGTTAGCAATCTAGTTGTTCATTAGGATACTGTTGAGAGGCAGAGGCCAGGGGCACGGACTCTGAAAATTCAAGGCAGGTAGGAGGGTGCAGAGGCAACAATTTGACCACACTGGGCAGGCAGGAAGGGCAGTGGCAGCACAACAGACTATGGAGGGCAGTGGAAAGGGGGGCAGGGGCAACAAACCAACAATACAGGACTGGCAAGAGAGGCTGTGGCAATATAAAATACCATTGTGGGCAGAAAGAAGAGGCAGTGGTAGTACAACCATACATGCCAACAGACCCAATTCAGCCAGGAAACGTCCAATGTTTTTAAGCTCAAATGTGCTTTATTTGATCTGTCTCCTGTCTACAATCTCCTCTGTTTCAATGTAACTCAAAGGGGAAAATCAATTCCCCAGGTTTTTTTTCAAAATCTACATCAGATTGGTCGCACACAGCTACACCTACCAGTCGTGTTCCCCCAATGAAAATGGTCCCTGAAGGTCAGCGTCGGCGGATACACCTATGCTCAAGAGTGCGTGCAAGTATGCGTGGCGTGTGCCATCCCTGGACACGTGTTTCGAGGTAGTTGCCTCTCATCAGCAGGGAGTAGGAAAATGAGAGTGGGGTTGCTGTGTAAGCTGCTAAAAACATAATCAGGTCTAGTACCTCTCTTAGCGCGCAGGTGCGTAACCATGAGTCCGTCGACTCCACCGGCTCAAGGGAGCCTGAATATAAAGTTACATCAGATTGGTCGCACACAGCTACACCTACCAGTCATGTTCCCCCAATGAAAATGGTCCCTGAAGGTCAGCGTCGGCGGATACACCTATGCTCAAGAGTGCGTGCAAGTATGCGTGGCGTGTGCCATCCCTGGACACGTGTTTCGAGGTAGTTGCCTCTCGTCAGCAGGGAGTAGGAAAATGAGAGTGGGGTTGCTGTGTAAGCTGCTTAAAACATAATCAGGTCTAGTACCTCTCTTAGCGCGCAGGTGCGTAACCATGAGTCCGTCGACTCCACCGGCTCAAGGGAGCCTGAATATAAAGTTACATCAGATTGGTCACACACAGCTACACCTACCAGTCGTGTTCCCCCAATGAAAATGGTCCCTGAAGGTCAGCGTCGGCGGATACACCTATGCTCAAGAGTGCATGCAAGTATGCGTGGCGTGTGCCATCCCTGGACACGTGTTTCGAGGTAGTTGCCTCTCGTCAGCAGGGAGTAGGAAAATGAGAGTGGGGTTGCTGTGTAAGCTGCTAAAAACATAATCAGGTCTAGTACCTCTCTTAGCGCGCAGGTGCGTAACCATGAGTCCGTTGACTCCACCGGCTCAAGGGAGCCTGAATATAAAGTTACATCAGATTGGTCGCACACAGCTACACCTACCAGTCGTGTTCCCCCAATGAAAATGGTCCCTGAAGGTCAGCGTCGGCGGATACACCTATGCTCAAGAGTGCGTGCAAGTATGCGTGGCGTGTGCCATCCCTGGACACGTGTTTCGAGGTAGTTGCCTCTCGTCAGCAGGGAGTAGGAAAATGAGAGTGGGGTTGCTGTGTAAGCTGCTAAAAACATAATCAGGTCTAGTACCTCTCTTAGCGCGCAGGTGCGTAACCATGAGTCCGTCGACTCCACCGGCTCAAGGGAGCCTGAATATAAAGTTACATCAGATTGGTCGCACACAGCTACACCTACCAGTCGTGTTCCCCCAATGAAAATGGTCCCTGAAGGTCAGCGTCGGCGGATACACCTATGCTCAAGAGTGCGTGCAAGTATGCGTGGCGTGTGCCATCCCTGGACACGTGTTTCGAGGTAGTTGCCTCTCGTCAGCAGGGAGTAGGAAAATGAGAGTGGGGTTGCTGTGTAAGCTGCTAAAAACATAATCAGGTCTAGTACCTCTCTTAGCGCGCAGGTGCGTAACCATGAGTCCGTCGACTCCACCGGCTCAAGGGAGCCTGAATATAAAGTTACATCAGATTGGTCGCACACAGCTACACCTACCAGTCGTGTTCCCCCAATGAAAATGGTCCCTGAAGGTCAGCGTCGGCGGATACACCTATGCTCAAGAGTGCGTGCAAGTATGCGTGGCGTGTGCCATCCCTGGACACGTGTTTCGAGGTAGTTGCCTCTCGTCAGCAGGGAGTAGGAAAATGAGAGTGGGGTTGCTGTGTAAGCTGCTAAAAACATAATCAGGTCTAGTACCTCTCTTAGCGCGCAGGTGCGTAACCATGAGTCCGTCGACTCCACCGGCTCAAGGGAGCCTGAATATAAAGTTACATCAGATTGGTCGCACACAGCTACACCTACCAGTCGTGTTCCCCCAATGAAAATGGTCCCTGAAGGTCAGCGTCGGCGGATACACCTATGCTCAAGAGTGCGTGCAAGTATGCGTGGCGTGTGCCATCCCTGGACACGTGTTTCGAGGTAGTTGCCTCTCGTCAGCAGGGAGTAGGAAAATGAGAGTGGGGTTGCTGTGTAAGCTGCTAAAAACATAATCAGGTCTAGTACCTCTCTTAGCGCGCAGGTGCGTAACCATGAGTCCGTCGACTCCACCGGCTCAAGGGAGCCTGAATATAAAGTTACATCAGATTGGTCGCACACAGCTACACCTACCAGTCGTGTTCCCCCAATGAAAATGGTCCCTGAAGGTCAGCGTCGGCGGATACACCTATGCTCAAGAGTGCGTGCAAGTATGCGTGGCATGTGCCATCCCTGGACACGTGTTTCGAGGTAGTTGCCTCTCGTCAGCAGGGAGTAGGAAAATGAGAGTGGGGTTGCTGTGTAAGCTGCTAAAAACATAATCAGGTCTAGTACCTCTCTTAGCGCGCAGGTGCGTAACCATGAGTCCGTCGACTCCACCGGCTCAAGGGAGCCTGAATATAAAGTTACATCAGATTGGTCGCACACAGCTACACCTACCAGTCGTGTTCCCCCAATGAAAATGGTCCCTGAAGGTCAGCGTCGGCGGATACACCTATGCTCAAGAGTGCGTGCAAGTATGCGTGGCGTGTGCCATCCCTGGACACGTGTTTCGAGGTAGTTGCCTCTCGTCAGCAGGGAGTAGGAAAATGAGAGTGGGGTTGCTGTGTAAGCTGCTAAAAACATAATCAGGTCTAGTACCTCTCTTAGCGCGCAGGTGCGTAACCATGAGTCCGTCGACTCCACCGGCTCAAGGGAGCCTGAATATAAAGTTACATCGTGGCATAGGCGTACTCGCCGTCGCCACCACATTTATCACAGTTGCTTGGGGCAACTTGCTGGTGTGACGAGCAGAGTGCGACCAACTTTTGATTAATTTATTACGGCTCCCTTGAGCCAACGGGCTGACGAGCCTTGGACCTGCACCTGCGCGCCATGAGAGGTACTTCACCTGTTTTAATTACATTTTGGCAGTCCACGCGGCACCCCTTTACACTGACCTGCTCCCTGCTGACGAGAGGCAACTACCTCGAAACACGTGTCCAGGGATGGCTAATGCGACACATACTTTTTTACATACATCGTGGCATAGGCGTACTCGCCGTCGCCACTACATTTATCACAGTTGCTTGGGGCAACTTGCTGGTGTGACGAGCAGAGTGCGACCAACTTTTGATTCATTTATTACGGCTCCCTTGAGCCAACGGGCTGACGAGCCTTGGACCTGCACCTGCGCGCCATGAGAGGTACTTCACCTGTTTTAATTACATTTTGGCAGTCCACGCGGCACCCCTTTACACTGACCTGCTCCCTGCTGACGAGAGGCAACTACCTCGAAACACGTGTCCAGGGATGGCTAATGCGACACATACTTTTTTACATACATCGTGGCATAGGCGTACTCGCCGTCGCCACTACATTTATCACAGTTGCTTGGGGCAACTTGCTGGTGTGACGAGCAGAGTGCGACCAACTTTTGATTCATTCAAAATCTCCCTCTTACCAAGTTCAAAATGTTCGCAAGTATGGTACATTGGATCATGGAAGGCAGGAGGAATTGGGGTAGGGACATGGACTCGGATAGCAGAGGACATGAGGGACATGGAGAGGTGCACCAAACTGACCCTACAGGGCAGGCATCAGGGTTTGCAGCAGCACAATACACCACACAGGGCATGCGGGACGGGAGTGCAGCACAACAATCTATTGAAAGCATTAGGGAGGGGACAGGACCATGCACATGGACAACAGAGAACAACGGGGAAAGAGGCAATGGTAGCTAGCTGACCATAATGGACAGACAGAAGAAAAAGCTGCAGCATAACAGACCATAAAGGGCAGGAGAGATGGATCAGGGGCATTGCAATGGAACAGACAAGCCAGGAGGGAGGGAATAGGGGTCTGCACATGGAAACAGAGGGCTGGGGGCAAGAAGGCATGGCAGGAGCAGCAAGATGACCATGGAGGTCAGACAGGATGGGCACTAGAAGCAAGACACACCATGGAGAGCAACAGTGAGACTATGAAGGGATACACACAGACCATGGAGGGAAGGTGGGTGGGGGTCAGGGGCAGTTAGCTGACCACACAGGGAAGGTGGGAGGGGCCGTGGTAAAACAGAAGATCATGCATGGCAAGCGGGAGGGTTAGTGGCAGCACAATGGCTATAATGGGCAAGAAGGAGGGTGCAGGGGCATGCACAAAGGACCATGGAGGATAGAAGGGAGGGTCAGGACCTGGGCACAGACAAGAGAGTTCAGGGGAAGGGGCCTCACAACAGACCACGCGGGGCAGGCAGGTGGAGCAGTTGCAGACCAGGGAGGATAGAAGGGTGCGGCAGTTAAATGGACCATGGAGGACAGGAGGAAGTGGATAGAGGCATGGAATGTGGACAGGCAGGGTGGAGGTGGCAGGGACAGGTTACAGTCATCTAACAATGCTAGGCAGGTCGGAGGGGAGTGGCAGCTCAACAGAACACTCAGAGTAGATAGGAGTGGCAGGTCCATGGAACATGGTGGGCAAAAAGGATGGAGCAGGGGCATGCACAAAGACATCGGAGGGCAGGGGGAAGGAGAATAGGGGCAGCAAGCTAAGCAGGAGGTCAATGATGAGGCATATAATTGATGGAGGGCAGGAGGAGTGGACTGGTACATCGTGCTAAATGGAGGGCAGTTGCAGCACATCAGACCATGCATGGCAGGAGGGAGGAGGCTAGTCCATGCATTCAGACAACAGAGGATAGGGAGGAGGTGGCTGGGGCAGCAAGCTAACTGTTCAGAGAAGGTGGGTATTAGGAACTTTCTTGTTTTTAAAGTGTGTGGCTGTGCGAACTACTTAAAACATGAACAAGTATGCAGCATAATCTCACTTTTATTCAGGAAGAAGAGGACGTTTGTGACTGTCACTCCGGGCTCACTTGGCAGAAACACCCCCTGACCCTCCACCCCCCATCGCAAAATGAAATGCCCGTGAAAAGGGTTGGTGAACGCAGTGTTATATAGAATAAAATCCTGAGAGCACGATTGAAAATAAAAACTAGATATAGTGTATGGTATAAACTATGCACCAAAAAGTGTGATATAAGATGAACCGGGGCGTGAAATATAATATGCAATACATTGTGCGCAGTGACAGATTCATTGGAGAGCGTGAGATAGCACAGGCACTAGCGCGTGCTATGCGATATGCACCTTTGAGTGTAATATGCACAGGGCAATGTTGTGTAACCTAACTAGTCTCTAAAGTTGTAATATAAAATATGTGCTGTGGAGTGTAACGTTGCATATGCACTGTGACAAAGATATGGATCCCAGATTGTAATATGTATGGCATAGCACTGGGCAATATAACCCGTGTGAAGGCAAGTGTGGCATGACATATTCACGGGGTGGTGTTACAGTGCACATGGGCTAGAGAGTGTCATAGCATACGCACTAGCTGGTGGAATATGACACAGAGATATGTGGCACGCGGCGGGCACTGGTGGGTGTAACACAGCATTGGGCTCAGCCAGGAGTGCGCTGTGACTCTCAAGTGAGGTTTGTCTCCTTTCCAGAGAGTAAAATAAAAAGTATTACACATCCGGCAGTGGATGTGTGTTTTATTAACCATGAGGGGGGTGTCTTGCATAGTTTTGATCGAATTTTTGTTGAATCCCCTTTGGATGGCTTGGTGTGCATATGTATTAAATGTGCCCGTCAATAGCTACCCATGTTTGTATAAATAAATGACAAGGGTGTCTACTTGGAGAGTACCCACCGACGGGGGCGCCGGGTTTATTGACGGTAGGGTGTCAGACAGGTCAGAGCTTCACTAGCGGTGTAAATACATTCCACGTGGATTCATTGTATGCATAGTCGCCTTTTAATGAATATCACGCAAATCGTCATGGTGATAGGTACGTACGATTTGTCCAGCATGTCCTAGGTGTTTCTATAAATATATTAAAAAAAATAATAATAAAAAACAAAGGCCGGCCCGGGGGATGGGGTCCCTGGGGCCATAAGTGGCCTGAGGAGGGGGGCAACGCAGCCCACCTCCTAAAGAATAAAAAAAAAAAAAGTCCATACCCCGGGGGCTGGGGTCCCCGGGGCCAATTAAGGCCTCGGGAGGGGGGCCACGCGGACCCTTCCAAATTTTTTTTATCTAAAGAAAAAATTAGGGGGCAGGCCCTGGGGGATGGGGTCCCCAGGGCCAATAAATTAGAAAAAGAAGGGGACACACACAGACCCCTTCTTAAAATAAATAAATACATAAAAGACCGGAATCGTGCCGGAGGCCACGCCCCCTTCTTGAAGCACTCTGCAAACGCGCCACCTGGCGAGTTGTAAGTTGGGGAGTTAATTCCCCTTCAATACTGAGGGTCCCTGAGGGCCAACTAGCCCAACAGGTATTTCCAGTATGCGCCAGGGAGCTGCGTTGCAGACAGGTGTTCTGAGGCCACACCCCTTTTTACACCTCTCTGCAACGCAGCTCTGTGGCGCTTACTGGAGGTACCTAGTGGGCTAGTTTAACCCTAGGGACCCTTAGGATTCAAGGGGAATTAATCTCTCAACTTAGAACGGCCACAGGGTGCGTTTACACAGTGGTGAAGGGAGCGGACGGGCCTGAGGTGATGTGTGCAAACACGCCCTGTGGCCCATTTTAAGTTGGGGAAATAATTCCCTTTCAATCCTGAGGGACCCTGGGGGCCATCTAGCCCACCAGGTGCTTCCAGTAAGTGCCACTGCACTGCATTGCAGAGAGGTGGTGCAGGCCGTGCCCCTTTTTACACCTCTCTGCAATGGCGCTTACTGGACATACCTAGTGGGCTATTTTGCCCCTAGGGACCCTCAGGATTCAAGGGAACTTAATCCCTCAACTTAAAACGACCACAGGGCGTGTTTACACAGTGGGGAAGGGAGGGGACAGGGCCTGAGGTGACGTGTGCAAACACACCCTATGGCGCATTTTAAGTTGGGAAAATAATTCCCCTTCAATCCTGAGGGCCCCTGGGGGCTAACTAGCCCACCAGGTGCTTCCAGTAAGCGCCACTGTGCTGCGTTGCAGAGAGGTGGTCCAGGCTGTGCCACTTTTTACACCTCTCTGCAACGCAGCTCTGTGGCGCTTACTGGAGGTACCTAGTGGGCTAGTTGGACCCCAGGGATCCTCAGGATTCAAGGGGACTTAATCTCCCAACTTAAAACGGCCACAGGGCGTGTTTACACAGTGGGGAAGGGAGGGGACGGGGCCTGAGGTGACATGTGCAAACACGCCCTGTGGCGCGTTTTAAGAGGTAGTTTTAATCCCCTACCCTATTATATACTAGGGGCTTACAGAGGAGATCATGCTAATCACAGGGGGACCCCAACGCATAGTGTTCCCTAGTGTATGTGGGTGTTTTCACTGTATTCTAAGTGTCTTTTAACATAGCACTGGCTCTAGGACTGGTTAGTAAGACTCAGTTGCCACAAGTATCCATCTGAAAAAGTTGAGGGTACAGGATGATTTTGCAACAAGGCTTCTTTCTGCTCTTCTGTTTGTTCTTTGTGCACGTTATCCTTCTTCATGCACTTTTCTTTGTCTTTGAGGACATCTGTTGCTTCTTTCTGCATTTCTTTTTTTTCTTTCTGTGCGTTTTTTCTTCTTTCTTCACATGTCCTATCTCTGTAGGCATAGTTAGAAATTAGCATTTAAAACACATTTGAAATTCACTGAAAAAACCATAGGTTTCAGGCACGTTATAGTTAGGAATTAGTGTTTAAAAAACCTTAGAAATTCACTGAAAAAACCATAGGTTTCAGGGGCGTTATAGTTAGCTGGACTTTTCACTCGTACAAAACCATTGAAATGCCCCCCGTTATAGTTAGTTCAGCTAACTATAACTCGCACGTCCGCAATTCACTGCTGATGATGTCACATATTACATCACTCATGACATGGTCAGTGACATCACTCATGACATCACTGATGACATCTCAAATGACATCACTGATGACATCATCCTTGTGATAGATGGCAGACATCCTCTCACCCTAATATAACCATTGATACACACATTCAAAAATAGAAACTAACATTTTCAAAACAATGGACATACCAATACCAGTTACAACAACCTATTCAGTAATTCTAAGATCCACATACACATCCACTCATTCACCAACAGTCCTATACAGTCACTCATACATGTACTCACTCATCGTATGTACTCATACACCTATACATCCTGTTACACAATGCCACTCATCCATAGAGTTACTCACACACATAGTCACTCATGCTAATAACGAATCAATCATCCATCTACTTGCATATACAGTTATAAACACACCACCACACTTACTTCTACAGACACTTACACATACTTAGTCTTTTAAACAATCACTTATAGAAACACATACTTATTCGTACAGGAACTCTTCCAATCTCTCACTCTCACATATACTCACTTATATACACCAATAGTCACATATACTAGTTTAAAACATATGTAGTTACTCATAAAGACACTATTGAGATAGTCATTCACTCACTAACACACCCATACACACACTCATCCACCCATACAGTCCTGCACACATGCTGTTTTCAATACACACAAACAGTGAGTCACTCATTCATGCATCTATGCACTACGTAATACCCCCCACCGAACCATACAGACACTCAGACACTCATACTGATACTCAAAAAACCTACTAATAACCTACATAGATACTCATATAGCTGCTCACCAACCCATGCAGCCACTTATACACAAAGTGAGAGACTGATACAGATATTTACATATTTAAACATTACTCACTAAGCCATGTATTCACTAAGATACACTTAATCAGTCAGTTAAACAATCAATTTTTCAAAACAAAATCATCCATTTAGACACTTATATACCCATTTATTCTTCCATCGACCTTGAGATATACATATATAAAACATATTTAATTTTCAGAAAAACACACATTCACTGGATGATGTCATCAGTGATGTCATCAGTGATGTAATTGGAGATGTCATCAGTGATGTCATGCGTGATGTCACTGACCATGTCATGAGTGATGTAATATGTGATGTCATCATCAGAACTAACTATAACGGGGGAATTTCAATGGTTTTGTACGAGTGAAAAGTCCAGCTAACTATACCGCCCCTGAAACCTATGTTTTTTTCTGTGAATTTCTAAAGTTTTTTAAATGCTTATTCCTAACTATAACGTGCCTGAAACATATGGTTTTTTCAGTGAATATTCATATATATATATCAGTAGCGGCTCGTGGAGGGAGTACGGTGGGGCAGTGAGGCTGGGCGGGGGAGGGGCAGGGTGGGGAAATGTAAACACCGGAATATGGATGAACAAAGGTAAGTACACATTTAAATAAATAAAACGAATTTTGTTGCGCGCGCTGCATCGCAAAATGCGATGCAGCGCGTGCAAAGGAATTTGTTTTATTTATTTAAATGTGTACTTACCGCCGTTCATCCATATTCCGGTGTTTACATTTCCCCACCCTGCCCCTCCCCCCCACCTCACTGGCCGTCCGAACTCCCTCCACGAGCCGCTACTGATATATATATATATACATATATACATATATACATATATTATCTACTGGCGGTTGCCAGTAGATAGTTATAGTTAGGACCGTGTTTCCATAGGAAATCCGCAACATTCTATTTGGAATAACTTTGGCGCCGATTGACGAATCCTCGCGAAATTCTCAAAATAGGTGGGGCGCTCCGCTCCGCTCCTTCTCTGAAAGTCTCGGGGGGATTCGTGAAGCGGGGGCTGAGAAAAAGGGGGGTCCCAAAACGCGTTTTCCCACCTTTAGTCCGAGCTACAGCCCGAACGGCTGAACAGAATTACTTGAAATTTGGCAGAGAGGTAGCCCTCAGGTCAGGGATGTGCCTTTTGAAGGTCTTGTGTAAATCTGTTCAGTATTTCCTGAGAAAATAGCATTTAAATCAATATATATATCTATAGGCTCGCTCCGAGCGCATACCGTAAGCTTACCGTATGCGCACGGTGCCGGCCGCGAGCGCGATTCTGATTGGTTGTTAGGTCTTAGTAAACATTTGAATCGGACGAAACCAGGAAGTGTCGGCCGCCATTCTGTCTCTCGCAGTCTGAGGGGGTGAAAAACAAAGGTGGAGAACGTGAAAAGGGGGCAAGGTGGACAGTTCCTGACCCCCTAGCCTTTGTCAGGGGGTCCCAGAAGGACCCCCAAGAGCAAAAATTAATTTTAATTTTTTTGGGAAAAATCGCCAAATGCGCGTAGTGTACGCGCACGGCGTAAACGGAAAAATTCTGCGAACTTCGCGTAACGATTCCGCGACTACGCGTACCGTACGCGCACGGCAATCATTTTTTTTTAAAAAGGAAAGCTTAAAAAAAATAAAAAAAATTGTGAGGTAAGGTTGGCTCTTAAAAGAGCCGTTGTGTTCATACAGGGATAGAGGAAAGAAAGAATGGGAATATTATGAGCGTCTACAAACATGCTGGTCTATCTTATTGTTAATAAGGGAAACACTGGTCTCCCCAAAAACAATAAGACCACAACACGTTGTACACGTCATTGCAACCCTCCCAAATCGAGGGTTAATGTCCAGAGGAGCTGAAGAAGGTGATGCTCCCACCTCAGAGGAAGGGCTCAGCTGAGCTGCCGATGATTTACTCGGCTGAGCTTCTGAGGTTGGGCTCCGGTGACTTACTGAAGAGTTTTCTCCAGTATGTCGACCAAAGGTCCTGGGATGTTCATCCCTAAGGTGTCTCATCATAGAGTGATTTCCAAAGGAATACTTCTTCCTTGGATTTCCTCTAGATAAAACACGGTCACAAAGTGTGCAAGTGACCAATGGAGCATTGATCTTTTTCTGCCCCTCTGGAAAAGTAAAATACTCCCACACAAAAGAATCCTTTTGTTTCCTCCTTCTCTGTATGATGATGGTGCTGCTAGCCTCACTCTCAGAAGAGGACTGCTGCTCTGCCATTGCATCTCAATGTCAATTCAGCTCCTTCTCCTAGGGGATCTCAAGCAGTAATGAGGGGAATGGGTGTGGTGTTGAAGTTTCTGGAACTGAAAGTAGTTTCAACCAATGAAAAGTGTTCTTTGTGGATCACATGACCAACCGTGCGTGCTCCGTAAGCTTACGCTACGCGCTCGTAAACAAGTACGCATGCGCAAACGTGACGTTTACGGAGAGCTTACGGAGCGCGTACCTAGGACGCACTCGCGCATGGGCATTACACGCACTCGCGTAACCGCGACGTTGGTTCCGCGCAACGCGCATGCGTGTACGCGTACGTCACGTACGTATCACGTAAGCGCACCGTACTTATGACTTACGGAGCGCGTAGCGTCAGCTTACCGTACGCGCACGGCAAAAAATCCATAAAAAAAAAACAAAAAAAGTTTCAAGGGTTGTAGAAGATAATAACTGTGATGTACAACTGTATGTAAACATTAATTTTTAAAAAATTAACCATAATGCAGGATATAGTACATATATTATTTTATACATAGGTTGGATATTATTTTTTAACAAAAATCTAAAAAAAAAATTTGCATTTAAAAAACCATTGAAATTCACTGAAAAAACCATAGGTTTCACACACGTTATAGTTAGGAATTAGCATTTAAAAAACCTTGCAAATTCACTGAAAAAAACATAGGTTTCACACATGTTATAGTTAGCAGGACATTTCACTCGTGAAAAACCAATGAAATTCCCCCGTTATAGTTAGTGCAGGCAACTATAACTCACGCGAACGCAATCCTCTGCTGATGACGTCAGATATTACATCACTGATGACATATGTGTTTTTCTGAAAAAAAAATATTTGTAATATATGTATAGCTAAAAATTAATGGAAGAAGACATGGGTAAATAAGTGTCTAAATACCATGACGAGACTAGGCTAACACAAGGGTGACTATATGAAGGCTATCTACATGGACATTAAGGGGCACCACTTGCGCCTATTCTGAACAACCATGTAATGCATTAGGAGAGAATTCCCGTGATCAGTGAGGCCACGATCATACAACACAGTCTAACCACTCATTGGTGTTCTGGCTGGTGAAGGCTTCCTCTCAAGGATGACCCTGGCACCCTGGGAGGATGCCGGAATATTGACACTTTGTGATCTCTTTCTTAACTTTTTGACTTTATCTTTTACTCTGGAGCCATACGAGCTGGACCATACTTGACAAAACCCATTCACTGATCCTGCTGCTTCTCCAGTTGTTTTGTCTCATCATTGTTCTATCATGGGGTGTATCTCTCCCACTGCTTTCAGCAGAAAGGATGGAATGAGAGGCAATAGCAGTAGAGGTTCCACTGACAACTAAAGAAAGTCCGACTACTAAACCTGGGGTGGTCATTATAGAAAATGCTTATTTTTTAATAATCACCCAATTTGTTTTTGGGCTGATGCTGCTGTGCACTGGGACTCTTCAATTTAGGCCCCAGCTCATGTTCTCTTACCCCTAAAAATGTTCAAATTGGCTATATTCCAATTTGGCCTATATAACGTATCTTTGACTCCCTAGTTTAGGTTGAAGAGTGTTCCCAGGGCCTGTAAGTTAAAAGTCACTAGTGGACTGCAGCTACCATTGTGCTACTCAATACAGTAACAGTGCAAATATGACTACAGCCCTACCACTGTAGCCTTTCTGTGATGTTCTAAAACTGTAAATTCGACCTGTCAAAAAAAACTTTTGACAGGCCTAAACCCTCATTTTAAATATGAATGTCACCCGTAAGTACGCCTTAACGGCCACAAGGCAGGACGCATGATATTGGAAAGAAGGGCATGTCAAAGTTTAATGTTAAACATGTCTTTACAGTCACAAGACCTCTAAAGCTATTTTCACTGTGGCAGGGTTAACTGTTCAATAGGAAAGCATTGGTATACAATATTACACGTTAAAAATATTATCTCTGCCAGGAAGCAGTTACAAAGTTCATTTTTGGATTTCTTGAAATATTTATTACGAGTCCAATTCATTGTTAGGTCAGATTTGTAATAAATACTTTAGAAAATGTACTTTTAAAATGTTACTTGGCCCCTACCAAAAGTCTCTAAAAGCCTGTTTGCATGAGCTTCCAACTGTCACCCAGGATCTGAATAGGCCACTTGATTAGGTATGAATTTGCTCATTGGGTGTCGGCAGGTCTTCTCTTCCTATGACAGGCTGATAATCTGGGCTGTGCGCAGGAACTTAAATAACTTCAAGGAGGACTACCCTATCACAGGCAGATGTAGCTAACACCGAGGCCTGCCTCCTCCTTTGTTACTCTACTCAGCCAGGCACCAGTCCTAGTGTAGCGGAGACACTCCCAGAGCCGATTGTGAGTGACAGAGAAGAAGTTGCTTATTTCCCTGTCTATACATCTAGGGTAGACACAGGAGTTCTGCACAGGGGAAGAAAGGTTCTTCCATATTGTTTTTAGGTAGAGTGTCACACTATGGGATTGTTTCGAGTAGGACACACAGAAACAGCTGTGAAAGTCGGTACGGTTGCGCCTGGGAACCTTTCTCCTATTGGTTAGGGAGGGACCAGGAGTCACCCTCACCCACAGGCTAGTGCAGGATTTAATGTGGCACCTTTGGGCACCCTCTGTGCCTGTGGAAGACAGAAGAAAGTCTAAACCTGCTGTTGGGAGCTGTGAAGAGGCTCAAAAGGCTGGACCTACTACCACATGTGTTAAGGACAAAGAAGTGTACAGTGTGCTCGTGATCACGTTTTATCACAAGCACAATGTGCACTTCTTTTGGGTTGCCACTGCATACATGCTTAACAGTGCTGGTATAACTGTTATGTGTATTTCAATCCTCTAAATATATGATGCCTAAAGAGCACATTTAGCAAATAACTTGGAGTCTCTCATCTTTGTTCTTCTATTGTAATGTCTTGCACATACAAGCATAATTATCTTGAATGAATCCGGTTGAGATATTGTTGCATATTTGTAAAACTAGATACCCTGAGGGCATACTTTTGAGGACGGTAATTGCACCCTTTGTGGCCCAGGTACTGGTGGTATGTCTACCAGAGTAGGGTTCCCCAAAGAGGTAATAACGGAAAGGGGGATAAATGCCATCTATGCTTCCTTGAAGGCTATGGAGATGAGTGTGGAGTAATAATAAGTTCATCACCCCTTAACACCAAACAAGTGGATTGGGGAGAGATTAAACATCACCCTACAAGGCATAATAATTGGGTTGTAGTTCTGGAAAGACAGGCAGTGTCTGAAAGAAAATTGTGGTTTTCCAGGAATAAACGTCCAAAGAAGTCCTTGGTATTTTTGATTAATTTTTATTTAGAACATTAGTATAAGAGCCTGATGTGATAGAAAACAGCTGACAAGTATTTCGCCCCAAATGTGGCTGGCATGCCTAGTTTCAATCATGTTAGTCGCATTAGTCTCAAAAAGAAAACCAAAACGTAAGTCTCTGCAGTCAATGATAATGGGGTTTTCTGAAAAACTCTGTAGGACGTGGGATGTCTTATTAAGTGTAAGGGTGAAGTGAGTGAGTCTACCTTGGACAATTGGTTGGAGAGCCAGGTCTCAGAGAAGACTGTTTGAACTGAGTGTATTTTGAAACCTAAAAATTCCATCTCCTCTGCCAGAGTTAAAATGACTTCTGAGAGTTGATCACAAACCCCAAATCCTGTAAATTCTCAACTGGCTGTTGAAGTACTTTCTCGTCCAGTGCAATGTTAGTAACATGTCGTCCAGTTATAGGATCATTCTTATTCATCTGTATCTCAGAATATATGTCACCAGTTTCAAAAGTTTAATGCAACCACAGAGCGAAATACAAACCAAAAGATAGACAGGGTAACCACCAGATATGGGTTCTTTAGATCCAGACATGCCACCCAGTCTCCCTGAGGTAAGATGTGTCTGAAGAGGTCAATTGCTTCCAATTTGAAGTGGAAGAACCTCTGTCTTGCCCTCCATGGTCAGCCCTGACAGCTTTGCACTCTTGTAGAGAAAAAGAGGGAAGAACATTTCTTGTCCTGCCACTGCCAGCCATACCTGTTCTCCTTGTTAAGGCCTGTCCAATCTTTTATGTGTGGAGTTCTCTACTACAAATGTAGAGTCTCCAAACTTATAAACTTACTATAAAAATCAGTTTTGTGAATACTGAATAAGCGGAAACTGAAACAAATGTGTAAGTTTACTTTTGTGAATCAGGCCGTCAGAATTTATTTAAGTCTGCAAATTGCACCCAGATGCTGAACAAATTGTGGGTTTCTTATAACTGAGTTTTAAGAGGCGAATTAGTCAGAAATTAAATGACCCGTACCAATGCACCAAATACATTGCAAAAGTTCATGTGAAAATAGCATATTGAGCCCAAACTACAGGAATTCCTTGTTAATGCAATAAATCATTGAACAAAGACAACTGAAACATGAAATAATGAACATGCTGAACATTTAAAAACAGTTTTAAAATAAAGCAGTGAAAGCAGAAAAAGGCTTTCAATCCTTACATGCAGATGTATAAACAGGTGAAAAGCTAAATAATGCCTGCTATTCAAATAGCACACAAAATAATCTTAATAATATGAAGATAATAAGACCTCCAGTTAGCTGTTCATCCTCAGTTGACAATGGGTTAGCAAAAACATCTATCTATTTACATCCTGCATAAAATAAAGCCATACTTTAATTTCATTGAATAATTTCACAACCATTAGGTAGGAGCGCAAGGTACTTTAAATGCCTCAACCTCCAAATTAGATGTTCAGAATATTATCAAAAACATACCAAATTAAAGGCTATTGGGCATTTTGTAATTTTTTATAAAATTGTATGAACTTTATCTGCAAGGTTATGTTTGAAGAGCATGCATGATCTATTCCATAGTTTTCTGGAGGAGGCTAAAAGCCTGCAATTCTGACCAGGAGTCAATAAAAACATTATTGACAAAAAATGCTCGTAAAATATATCTGCTTGAATGGCTTTCAATACTGTAGTGTGAACACAAAAAAACTCATTTTAAATACGAACATGCATTAGCAATCATTTTAAACGTTTGTTTTCTTTAGCATATCTTGTGAGCACATCATGCCAATCTAGCCTTTTGTTAATCACTGACCACAGACTTTTTTATTCCCTTCTTCTAGCCATGTTAGTCGTGAATGCAGGATATTCGTTCAGCAGTGTCAATTGAGAATTAATAATAGTTAATTCAGTTGATGGAAGTGCCAAACCTAGCTTGGTCTGATACCAGAAACCTACAGCAAATGTGAGCAGCAATTGAATACTGTGGGAATCATTTCTGAGACACCCACCAAGAAATTCATTGTCTATTTTGCCCATATTACTTCTTCTGTGTAACTAGTACAGGTTTTAAAATAGCTCTTATCCAGAGGACCTTCGTTATTACAGTGCAAGCAATCCTATAGATATTGAATTCCTGAATAGACTTTGGGAAGTTCTACAGTTATGCACTCACCCATATAAAAAAGAGAGGATGGTTTAAAATAATAATCCAACCTAAAAGGAACATGGGCAAGCAAAGCTCATTTTCTTAAGAGTGATGATAACATGAAGGGGGAGATTCTCAAACATCTTTGTGCTGGGTTAGTGTCAAAAAAGTGATGCTAACAAGCACAAAATGTTTTCCCTGATTCACTTTCCAGTGCAAAACTTGTTTTGTGCTGGAAAGTACCCAAAAGTAACTCAAAGCAGCGCAAAACGTGGCTGTGCATTACTTTGCGCCAAGGGTGTGTTACATTGGTGGTACATGGCCATTCCCATGCAGCCACCCAGGCTTTTTGATGCTTAACCCTATCTACTAACATTAGTAGACAGGGTTTACACCCAAAATTAGCACAGCTGAAAAACAGGCGTTAAAAGGAGAAATGTTTCAATTTCTCCTTTCTTTACTGACTTCACATGTGTGCTGTATGGTATAGCACAGTACGAAGTAGGAAACGTTTTTTTACTTGTGTAGCCATGGTATTTTGCACAGGAAGAGTACCCTTCCTGTGCAAAATCTATGCCAAACTCAGGCACACACCCTAGCGCTATGGCGCTAAACTGTGTGCCTGGTGCACAGAAGCTGAAATCAGTGCTGGCACTAGGAAGATTAGAGGAGAGTGCCATATCTCTGAGAATATGGCAATCTCCTGCTCCATCGCTGTCACGCAACATAATGCAGTATTTCTGACTGCTGTACTGCGTTCTGTAACACCTTTGAAATTCTGGGCCCAAAGTCTTTATTGAATGTTCTCAGCAGATTATGAACTGTTAATGAAAGAGATAATAATACTGTTAGATGTAGATCATCACATCATAATATCACTTACATTTAACAACATGGAAGTGTTACTTGTCCTAAAATGAGTGTTTTTGTTTACCATGCAATTGCTATTTGCTCAGATGTTTTCCTAAAGGTTTGTATCTAGAATTAAGATTTTTACATCGCGCATGAAGCCCATTCATAACCTTATCAAAACAAAACGTTCAGTCTTCAATATAAGAAGTCTTTTCCAGCCACGTTACAAATTATATTTCTGGACTCTATAATATCTGGTAATAGATCAGTGTTGCAAACATCCTTGTCTTTGAGCTACTATGTTTCCAATCCAAAGCAACTAAAACGACCCCCTGAAATGACTGGAGAAAAGCCCCCCATTGTAAAGAAATACAGAAGAACGATCATGTAAGATCACAAATCACATAACAGAGATCCTCAGAACCAACGCATCGTCTCGACTGCACGATGCACCCTCAACCCCAGAATTCCCATCACAAGCCTTAGTTGATGGGATCCTAGACGGTGACGCAAGACCCTGCATCACAACTTTGCACATCCTCAGAACCGATGCGTTGCCTCGGCTGCATGACACATCCTCCTAAACGTAGGACCTTGCAATATTCTGCAACCAGTAATTAAGGTACACTTGTTCAGTGGGCCCAACTGGGTCCCTATTGCAGGCCTGTGGTCCATCGTGATCGGCCAGAACGTGTGACTGAATTCCGGTTTGTTGCGACCGGATATCCACAGCTGACGCTTTGTGCTTTTTGGTGCTATATTCACTGAAATCTTTAACATTGCATGACTCCGGTTCTACTGATTGGATGTTTGTTGTTTTGGTATTGTTTTATTTATTTAGAGTAATCTTTGTTTCTAAATCTGTGTTGGGATCCTATTGTGGTGTATTTTCACTGTGTTACTTTTTGAAGTGTTGCAAAAATACGTTACACATTGCCTATAAGTTAAGCCTGACTTCTCGTGTCACGCTATCGGGGGGGGGGGGGGGTGAGCACAGGTTAATTTTGGGTTATCTTGTGACTTCACCCTGACAAGGAATGTGGTTTCTGCTTGAATAGGGTTTATCCCTCTCTACCAGCAACTTAATTTCTTACACTGGCAAACTTCTTATGAAACCATCATTCTGGCTTCCTTACTTTGAGCAGAAAACAACTTACTAATGTTAGGTATCAAACATAGCCCAACAAAAATATTGTGTCCTAAATGTCAGCTACAAAAATATTGCCCCATTGAAGTTAATAATAGAAAATCTACACTCAATGGGATTTGTATGTACAATATTCAGGAAAAAAATATTTCTGTACAGGATACTTTTGTCAATGATATTGTGTCATACAACAATAATTATTTTGGTTTAAAAAAAAAATAATTATTGTCCTGGCAGGGCACGCATCCAGTGAACTGAAGCTCAACACTGAATTGCGAAGCCACTAGTTGTGTATTGTTTTTGCAACAATACTTTGCAATGACCAACTAATCACAGCTATGCAATGGAAACCAGATCTGCTTTGGGATCATTGAAGTTTTTGGGGGGCTTGATTTACAGCACGTATGTTTGATCCTTGATCAGGTTTTGGTACAGAGCAAGTTATACCTTGTGTGCGGCAATAAATCAGTGTTTGACATTGATATTAAAAGAATCAAATATAATAAGAATTAAGCCAGGCCAAGTTTTGTTTGCAGCGGCCTAATCCCAATTTAGTTTTGGCATTTCGCATTGCGATTTTTATGCAAAGTGCCCGAGATTAAGCCAATACAGCTGGTCATGTAATTGAGATTTCGTTCTGGTAAGAATTTTACAATGGGAGCATGGGAATCATGCAAACAAAAAGTGTGATTTTGTGCTACTTTTCTGTTGCAAACTGTATGTGCGCAACCAAACTACAAACAGGGATGCAACTTGCAATAAAGTATAGAGGAAAGTGCCAGATGGTAATTTATTTGCCATTTTGCATACTTTCTAAATAGGAATTTGCATTAATTTCACCCAAGTTTATGAATATAGCAATTTCAATGAAGTGTAGACTGTCCCTCAAATCACATCAGCCACTGACTTTAAAAATAATAATTTCCAAGCATACTCCTTCAGAAAGTGATAGGTGAATGTTAGCAATGGGGGGGGGACAGGTGTTAGGTAACATATTGCCGCACATCAGCAAAATAATGTTAGATATTAAAATTTGAATTCATTTTAGCGTAATTTCTGTTAAAATTGACTTAACAACATATGGCATTTTATAACAAGGAAATCTTTGTGGACTTATTAGATTCAAATAATTGTATTGGGGTTGGAGGCAGAACAGAGGAGAAACTACATAAACCAATTGAGTTTGCACTTCAAGAGTGAAACTCTAGGGTTTGCAAATGCTACCCTTCTCGAAATTCTAAACATTTCATCAGTAATATTTGAAAATGTATTGAAAATTAAGGCCGTGATTTAGAGTATAGTCGATGCCATGCCATCTGTCAGAGTGGTGTAGGTCATCACCTCCACCAGCATGGCCAGGCTACCGTCCACCATATTTGGAGGTCTCAGTCAACCCCGCTGATGTCTCTGTGCCTTCGGAGGTGCCTCCAGCACTGCAGCCCCTCTATAGGGACTGAAAGTTTACTGAGCTGCTACTATTTTTTAAGGGGCCAGTCAGCAAAAGTTTTTGTTTCTCAAAAACAAACTTTCAAAGCAGGAGTTTGTTTTTGAAAAACGAATGACCCTTATACCCTGGACGTTTTGTCCCACAGTGTTGGGGTCAATTTTGCTTTTTTCAATTTGGGACAACCAGGGTTTCCCTGGTAGTCCAGAACTGAAAAAAGTACATCAGATTATGAACTCTAAAAAGGGGGTTGGTCAGATGCACCTACAATTAAGATTTTCCGTCGGCAAAGCCAGAGGTGGCATTGCTGTTGGAAACATGAAAGTCCAACTGGCTCCAGAGCGGGTAAACCATCGTTTTTATAGGGCAGGGTCCTCCACCATGTTTCTGCTGATTACATTGTCCGCCAAAAATGCAATCAAACCCTTACTTCGTGCAAAAATTACATGCTATACCACAATGTATCGTAAAAGTCCATTTATTATAACAGGGTTGCAAAACCATTTAATCAACTATAACATAACATTTTAATAATGTCAAAACATGGTAATATGTCATTCCCTTTTTCACCGAACACTTCTCATCAAACTTTCACCCCAATGCCCCATACCTTGCTTCATTCTTTCCCCCTTTCACTCACTGACATCCTTCCATTCCCCAATCTCTCTTTCACTCCCCTCCCAAACATCCTCCAATGAACACTCTTTAACCTGTTTGAAGAATCCCGCACACCATCTTCCTTTGCTTGTGCTACCTTCATCCCCCTTCCTGAGAGGAGGATCCACCCATAAATGACTCTCCACTCCCCAAATTACTGTCATCCAGGAAAACCCTGTATGGCTTCCTCCCCCCCTCCCCCGTCTGCTGGGTTCAAAGGACTTCAAAGATCTCCCTCTGGCACCAAATTGTTTCGTTCCACAACTTACTCACCAAATCTCTCATCTTCATCATATAGTAAGCTTTGTCCACCTGCAACAGATGTATCCCAACTCTTATAAAGAAACACTGCTCTTCCTCTTTGATGGCCCCGTGGGCTATCACTTGAATTTCTCTGCCCATGCAAAAAACCTCATTGCTCTGCTGATCTTCCTCCAAGGCTTGTCATTGGCCACATGTTTCATGGCCCCCCTTCTCTGTCTATGAGACACAAACTCCGTCCAAATGAAACATGTCCCCAAAACCAGTGGCGGCCGGCACTTGTAAGTGCAGTGGGTGGGGCAGGGCGAGGCAGGGGGTAAACCGACAGACGATGGAGTTTGCATTATTTATTTATTTCATTATTCCTATTCTGTCTTCTGTCAACTTTCCCCCACTTCCACCCTGCCCTGCCCTGCCCCAGCCCCATCCCACCACGTTTACCTGTGCTGGCAACCTCAAGTCCTGTTGCATGTGTCAATGCAATGCCTACCCCAACAGCTGAACCAAATAATTCTCCCCAAAGTGCACAAGGAGCATGTCTGGACTACCCCTTTGCAGAGCCAGCTACACCAATCACGGCAGTAAGTTGCCCAAGTGCATCCCACTTTGTCCCCACATAGTACTTCATTCCTGTTGCAAGGCAATTCCAGGTTCCGTCCATAAACCTGCTGGTCTGCATACTTCTCTGCCCAATGCACAAAAGAGAGTTCCACAAGCCATGCCACCATCTTGCTCCTACCAGGACCGCTCATGCATCCTGCAGTAAAAAAGAAAAAATTAGCATTGAACGTACCCTCTCCCCCTCTACATTCATACAGTCAGCCTTCATTTCCACACATGGCGCTCACCTCTAGACCTCCACCTAACGATCTGACGTATCTGTCTCCAGTCCCACCCAAAACATGCCACTACAGTCAATGCCCCAATCCTGAAAGAAATCAATCCCAAAACAGGCAGTATTCTTCCCTCATTTACGTAATGCTATGTGGAAAACCGCCAGCAACTGAAAAGCAGTAACCCTACCTCCCTGTTCATGACAAGAAATGACCTCCTGCCGCTGCCCTGGCATTGTCTGAAATCTATGCCACTGATTCCTGAGGCACACCTCAATACTGCCTCATCCATGTAAACCTAGCCACTTGATCCTGCCAGCCTGATCTGTCTTGGAACAGCAGAGCTAAATCCCCATCTGTCCCTGCTCGGAATGTATCTCACCAGGTAGCACAAAATGTAACCCTCTACTTTCAATTGCACTGTGATCCTATATCAACACATCCTGAGGGTGTCCCTCAAGGTCCCAAACTTGTTACATGGCAGACGGTAGCTCCTCTTGGTAAACTCAGCTAAAGACTGCTCGACCAGACCAATGACTCCCACTCCCCCACATTCAAATGTCTGCAGGCAACAGTGTCTTGTTGTCCTCCACTCCTGGTAACAATCAGTGGAAACAGTGCCATTGCGAACGAGATAATGAATCTGCTATATCATTGTTAATACCCAGCACATGCTTAGCCTTGAAAACAATGTTCAAACGCTAGCAACAAAGCATAAACTGTCTCAGCAGATGTAGAACTCTCAAGTCTCTCACTCTCTATCTGTTCACCAACTCCACCACCATCACGTTGCCCATGTTAAATATCACCATCCTCTTTACAAATTCATCACTCCACACTGTCCAGGCAACCAATAATAGAAAACAATTCCAGTAAGGCAATGCTCCATTCCTGTTGCAACCAGTGATGTGGCCACTTCTATGCCCACCACCATCCATCCCAAAACAGACCAAACCCATGGGCCCCCACCGCATCCGAAACAATCTGTATCCGCCAAACTGTGCACTCCTCAAGAAGCATCATAGCAACTCTGTTAAACTCATCTAAGAAGGTCTTCCAAATACGAAGGACACAACACAACCCCTGACCACACGCCTGTAAAAAGATCATCTCCCTCTCACCACTCTGCATGCAAAATTGAAAAAACCCAACAACATCTGCACCCTCCTCAACTCACCCGTCCAAAGAAAATTCTGAACATCTCAAACAAAGCACACAAAATGGGGCAGACTATGGAGAACACACTGTACATGTGTATGGTACCCCGAAATTGCATGCCAGATAAAGGGAAGTCCTCTGTATGTATTGGCATGAGGCAGAAAGCAGACCCAAGGTCACATTTCATGAACTCTGCCGCCTGCCCACACCGCCTTAGCAACTGGAAAGCATTATCCACTGAGGTATATACTACTTTAATGTATTGACCTAAACACCCTCAGCTCACAAAAAATTGTGTATCATTATGAACGCACCTGCTCCCTTTGTGGGCACTGCTCCTAGTGGTTATATAATCAAGTAGTCCAAAGGCCAATCATAAAATGGACCTACGGTCCTCCATTCCTCAACTTCCTTCTGCAACTTCGCAGCCACCACCCCCGGGACTTCCTAAGCTGATCACAAGTTGTCTTCCCACCTATGACCCTTAGGCCCCTGGTAAACCACACGAAAGCCCAACACTCCAATTTCAACACTGCCTCCCTCCCTGGATATACCACAAGCCACAAGAGCATACTTTCCACTTTACTGGGCGTAGAAGCCATTTGGCCTATCTGGTCCCTGCTGCCCCTTCCTTTGATTGTCCTGCATTGTTCTGTGAAACATTGTGTCAAGGAGTGTCACCCCCATGCATTTTGAACACTTATGCTGAAACTTATAGGGGTGTCTTTTCTTGAGCAGAGATGCTTATGGAAGTTCAAACACGCCCTGACATTGGGTTGGCTTTGGCACATATCCCACCCACTGTTGAGCCAGATGGGGCTGTAAGGACCGGCATGTAAACGGAAGGCCGCTCACCATATGTGTAGACACAGTGGAGTGTGCAGATGACATCCTTTGCATCCACAACTCCGAGTCAGCCTCGCCCTATAGCTTATGTGGATTAATGCTCACCCTTGTCCTGCACTCCTCATCGTAGCTAAGCCATTAATACCCCCACAAAGTGCATCTGCACCGCCCTAATGATATCCACATATTTGCAAAGGGCAATGTCCCTGTTCACATGTTTTTCTCAATATACGCTGGCATAGATGAAAAATGTCGATGTCCAGTTGTCCCTATTTATGGGCACCCTCAGTCTCCTTGTCAGCCCCCACTCCTTTTCCTTTGAACCCTCAGCCTGAATATCTCTGTGTAGCAATTTGAAAACTGCCGCATATTCATACTTCCAAATCCTGTTCTTAATTTTAACAGAAATGTGGGACCCCAGGGGCATCACTAGACCCATGTAAGGAAGCCTCTTCTTATGTGTCTCCTTCTCTTTGACCACATAGCCCCCTTTTGTTCTGCATCCCCTTGTTTGTCATACCACTGCTCACTTTTCTCTTCCTTAACCTTGTCAATGCCCACCTCCTTGGGTGTCAACCACACTTTTGTTACCCCTTTTCCTTTTACCTCCACTCCATCAATGACACCATCCCCATCCCCCACTGATTTGCAAACCTTTTACCACATACTATATCTCCTTTGCATTCCAAACTAAACCACAAGTCTTCTTTAACTTAAGGTACTTCACCAACATCTCTTTGATCTTTTTGACGTTCGCTGCTCACTCGATCCTTTTTTCCTGTGGCTTTTCCCTTGTCTACACGTGACCTCTGAAAGACACCAACCTTCGTTACCTTAGTTTTCCCCAGTGTTCGCACCCTGTCACCCCCACATCTTCATCATCACACAGTTCACCTTCCTCCCACTCATCGCTGCCTCAATCATCATCTAATTTCAATTCATCCTCTCTATCACCCTCCTTACACACAGCTAGACACACCACATCACAACTCTTTTTCACAGGTACGCTGCTCTTCAACACAGCACTCGGCTCCCAACTGATGCCACATGACCGAACCCTTAGCATAGGGAGAGTTACCACAGACCCCCCATCTCGGGCTCCTGGTTCAACACACCAGTCCTAAGCAAGTCTGTGCGCCCTGTGGTACTGAGTGTGCACAGGGCAGCCCTCACCTCATTGCTCTGGGCTTCCACCATACCTCTGCTCTTGACCTGCCTGCAACCTTTTTCATTAAATAAAACACCCTCCCCGTGGAGCTCAAGAGTCAGGAAGTTGCTGAACACGCCTCTCCTGACTCAATTATACCTAAACTAAAATCTGCCCCTTCCCTAACCCTAACTATCCCCTGCCTGGCCTCCCTACTGATGAAGTTCCCCGGGGGAAGACTAGTCTGTGACTGTCTCTTCCCCGGGGCCCTTCATTGTAATCTGAATAACAGCTCCCTCCCCATGAAGGGAGGCAAAGGTGATACTTCATATTTAGCCTCCTCTGTGTGTCTCTCGTTTTAAAAATCTCTAGTGAACACATACTTGGAAACAAATAAATCAAATTGTCATAAAGCCATGGAATCTCCACAAGTCATACCGTACAAAGGTGCTTTAAATAATTATCCTTAATGTGGAATTCTTGATTGCTACGTCATGATTTTGTGCATGTATGTCGCATGTCTATGCAAGTGTGTTTGCACATAATTGGTTTTGAACGCAATACTTTACTGTTGTCTTATGTTCATGTTTAGTATGGTGGGTTGTTTTGGTTTGATTCTCAGTCAGTCACAGATGAAATTCTTGCAGTGCTTCACTATTTCTGATATCCAGTCATCTATTTCAAAATATTCAGATCTGCGTCAAGTGTTATGGCTCTTAAATTTCTGAAACTCTAAGCTAAAATGCAGGCAGCACTAAGAAGCCTGAAGCATTATCTCTGCATGATAAATCTGACGAAAACCAGTGTTCTACATGCTTCGTCTAGTGCAGAAGCTGCAGCTTTATTGCTCAATTTATCACACTAGTTTTCTGCCTATGAGGCCCACAAAGGGCAAACAAAGTTTTGATAAATTGAGCAATAACATTGTGATATTCATTTCAAGTCACCCATGGAGTATGCTAGGTTCTTAAGTTTTGTTTTCAAATTTCTACATGAACAATATGGTGCGGCAAGGAATTCATGTTTGGTGCGCATGATATACCAGTAAATTTCACACCAAGCTCCTTGCACATTCCATTGTCAGTGTCGGAGATAATTAAAGGTGTGGTAATCATTAGTGCAGCAGGTGCATTTTTACTGGTGTCTGTGGTTGTGAGCTGCCCACTGCACCCCAGCTGAAGGCTCTTTTACTATGCAAAGAAGACTCCAGGGGCTAGTTTCTGTATATGGATTAGGAGCTAAGACACATGTGCCATGCCCATGCTCATGTTAACTCCAATCAAAATAATTAGGGGTTTGCCCAAATGACCCTCCTATACCTTGGGCAAGGGAACATCTACGGTATATATACAAATGGTATAGAGGGATAGATCATGTTTACTTTCTGCACAAGTGTTTATTAATTACCTCGGCAACAAATCAATTTCTTCTGACAAAATTAAATGATTATAATACAGGCACAAATATCTATCGGTGAACATCCAAACACATAATGTAACACAGTACAATCAATACATCTAATACACAACAATTTATATTTACACTACAGCACATATATACAAACTCATATACAAAGTAATTCAATCAAAAATCCTTTCCCTATTCGCTCATTCCATCAAACATGTGTGCAATTAACATTGCGTAGTGCTACAACCGGGGGTAGTCCTATCAGCAATACACAGATATAGTATTTCCTCTAGGTTTGTAATGCCAATACAATTTATGTATTTATTCCACAATACAGTGGACTCCTCCTTTGTCAAGGTGTCGACGCGTTCGCGTTTCAGCCTCCTACTTTTGTTATGGCTTCCTCAGGACAGGGATATGATCTGTGGGTTTTAGGGGCAACCTGGTCTCGTGAATTACAAGGTCGACTTATACTCCGGTCCCACACGTCAGTTGGAAGCTCCTCGGCACTTGTATCTTCTCAGGAATTATGGGTCTCTTCGATTCCTTCGATCAATTTTCAATCAGTGTGTTATAAGTCCTTTTCACCGACACTGTGCTCTTCGGCGTCTGTCATCTCCACGAGCCGACGTTAACAGCAAGAAGGATAGCAGATAAAGAATAATGTGTTATTGAGCATATTTTATTCTGCCGTTTTTGTATCTTAGCAATGAACATTTTCTTGATTCTTTCTGCTGGTTGTGAACGTAGCTTCATAAATTGTGGAAATCTGAAGTACATTCATAACCTACAGTTCGTAGTGATACATATCCTCAAGAAAGATTAAGGGCCTATTTACAACTTTGGTGGTCTTCCAATGGGACCGCCCCCACAGTGGTCACAGGACGACTGCCAAAGCTGTGGTGAGCATGCACTCCAGATTATGAGTTTAATCCAGTCTGGCAGTGGCTGTTTTAGGTTTATAGGAGAGTCTTAACAGCATTCCACCACCATGAGAGTGCCTCAGCATGTTCCAGCATGTCGTGCATGCCACACAATGCAGGAACTAGGGTCCATGAAAATGGTGGTGGATATGCAAGTAATAATATGCTCTGCAGTGCCGTCATCGCCACCAGCAGCATATTCAGACCCCTCTACATGCTGCCACGGCTGTGGGATCATGTATCCCAGCAGAGGCGGCGGTCCTCCCACCACCATCTTAATATAGTGGGTGGACCCGCAGTGGTGGTGGTGTTTGCACTGCCACTGCGAGTACGACGGTCCCATGGCAACTGTAGTCATAATCAGGCCCCAAGAAAAAAAGGTTCACACCACGTAGGCAGTTGTGTCCTCTGCTCACATTGTTAAGGAGCAGTTTACACAATCTACAGGTGACATTAACAACTGTTAATATTTAATCTGTAAAATAGGGTGAAAATGGAAGTGGAAAACATTCAGCAGCTGTTACTGCTTAGCTGCAGATACGCATTATATATATGGGGCTGTTTTCCACCAAGAGGTTGCAAGTGACATCAAAAGAAATGATATCCAAAATGCAATTATAGATCCTTCTCCTGTTGGTTGTCCAGGTTGCGGAGTGGACACCAATTTATTCCATTTGATGGAGCATCTAAAGGACACAGGGCATCTGAAATGCCTCGCTACATTTTTGCATGCTCTCCTAAATAAGGATTACTTTCACAAGCTCACAATCAAGGAATGTGGTAAAGCAGATTGTATTACAAAACTAGAGGATCTTCTATCACTTTTGTTTGTGCAATTCAACTGTAGCAATGTAAAATTATCCACCCTCTACTAGAAAATCATGTGGTGGAAACCAACAAAACACTCCGTAAGCCACCCAGGACTCACAACCATTGGATGTTCTTGTTTTTACTACTTTTCAGTTATGGGAAAAATAAAACAATTTGTTTTTCTTTTTATATTCTAAATCTATGTCTTTCGAAAAGGATGGTTGTTATGATGTAGTTACATTCTGTATTTGCATGTGTTCTGTCTTAATGGTTCTGCCTTAGATTGTAAGGTGGAGGGAATTCCATAGGTGTGAGTTGCTGCTGGGACCTTGGTGAGGACTGAAGCCAGGTTGTGTCTGCAATACAGCATAATTGAATATACACAACTTCAGTGTATCCTGTGTGCTTCGTTTTACAACATTTTGGCAATGAACTGGACTCTGTGGCTGAAGAGGATTGCAGCTGAAACCCCTTCAGGCACAACGCAGCTGGTCCTATCTTGTATAAGGGAGGCACACCAGTGATTTCAGCATCAATGAGTTGGTCGCATTGGGACCATTGGATATGAAACCTCTCCAGAGGTGCAGGCTACAATGATTTCAAACATTTTGTGATTTGATTATTATTTACTGTGCTGTACGGCTGAAGCTAGTGAACGGTGGAGCAATCCTTTTAAAAAATAGCTCCTGCACGAGCAAACATGAGCTTCCCCAAATGGTACTGTTGCACACGAGGTCTCAGGAGGTCTTGGGACTCACGACTCATGTCACAATGCCAGCAGGATCATTAACATGTAACCGCTATCACGTCATGTGACATGCGCACGCTGCATGCATTACAAAAGCAACTAGACTGCAAAAGGAGCAGTACTAGCTTTTGAGCTTCTCGGACGCGTGCTTCTCGTACACCTTACAGTAAGGTTCCTCACTAGGAAAACTGAGGGACTAACAGGAGGACTTGGCCCATGAAAGGAAATCAGGCACCCAAGCAAACTAATTACTGGAACTTCAAAACACATGCGGTGAGGGGGTGGAATTTGATTATATGTGGCTCGTTCAGCAGCAATGTTTCAGGAAGTCCTTTAAGTGAATTCACCTAATTTTAATACACCATCATATAAGACTCACATTCTTTACTTTTTGCTTTCCTTCCTGGCATCTTACTCTGAACTTGGGCATTGCTATTCGATGATGTCTAGGAATATCATCACACAACCATTTTTCTTGTTTTAGCGAGGGCTCCATCGATACCGTGGGAGGATTGGGTAGAAATTATGGAAAATTATATTGTAATATTAGATAGTCATGGTTTCTCTGCTGCCAGCAAGAAGGCTCTACTTTTGAGTGTGTTGGGCGATGAGAGGCATAGAATTTTTAAGTACTTGCGTGTAGCTGTGGGACCCAATGGCCATAGCCAATTTTGATAAGGAAGCTATTGAAAGATTAGAGAATAGATCTGCTATGGAGCTCAATTTAGTCATGGAGCGCTATACGTGCTATACTCAACCGAAGGCGGACCACGAATAAATTGACAAATTTGTAGCAAGATGAAGGGAGCTTTCAACTAAACGTCATTTTGGTACCATGACTGATGAGTTGAAATGTGACCAGCTCATCGTACAGTGTAAGGACAAGAAGATTTAGGAGAGAATATGGGCAGCAAAGCATCCATACGTCAAGAAAGCGATAGACATGGAGAAGGCCATTGAAGAGTCCCAAAGGTGTATTAAAAAAAAAAAAACGAACCGTTCAATTTTAAACGTACAAATTACTTAGTAACTTGCCTAAAAATAATTTTCTGTAGACATCATCACTGCTACCGGCCAGGAACGTCAGTTGATGCAGGCCTTTCACCATCAAACAGCATCCTATCCTCATCGCCAATTAAAGTGTCATGGTGCCGGAAACAAAACACCATGCACATGAATTTGTCATTAAGCTTTTATTATAATTACGAAGGCCCACAAACAGCTGGGAGAAAGAAGAAGTGAAGTAACAGCCAGTGGGAAGATGAAATGACACGCCTTAACAGTGACGTGAGTTAAATAAGGATTCAGGGTTCCAAATGACGTAGGATGTATTGACCAATTAGATGAAGCCTAATACAGTATACTTCATCACATCTAGGTATACAACATGTATGAAGGAACTCCATAGAAAGGAGAGAGGGGGGGTCATTTCTCTTGTCAATGAGAAGAGTCAGGAGGATGTGGAAGATGTGGTTTGTGTGGTAAAGAGGGGTAATGGGAAGGGAGCATCAGTACCTATAGTTGAAGGTAAAAGCAAAGAGTGCTTTAGGTGTGGAAGTAGTTAGCATACCGCAGACTCAAACAGGTGTTTTTCCATCAATAAGTAATGCAGGAAGTGTGGGTGCAGGGGACATAATGCGCGAATGTGCAAAAACAACAGTATGTGGGGTAAGGAAAACAAATCCAATGTGGTCGTTGTGGAGGAGAGGAAAAACAATGTTTATGGCAAGAGAGTCTTGTTGGTGTGTGGAGGTGGTGATGGAAAGACACATGTGGCAGTAGACGATGAGAAAAGGCGGGTGAGACTCTTAGCAAAGTTTAGTGTTTGTGGGAAGGATGTAGAACTGATGGGGGATTCTGGATCTATGTACACCGTCATTCCCAAGAAATTATTCCATGCTGTGTGGAGTGGTGTTAGGTTGTTGGCAAAAGACATTAATCCTGCAGGGTACCAAGGGTAACCCATTGATACTGTGGGATACATGGAAGGGGCATTCAATTTGAAATGCGATGCACTAAAGGGAAGGTGTATGTATCTGAGCAGGGTCCACCAATTTTAGGATGGATGCATCAATTTGATCTCAACATAATGATTAATCCTGGCGCTTATAACCAGGTTATGGTAGTGCAAGAGGTGCAATTGGACGATGTTTGAAGGGAGCTGAAAAGAAGGTTGATAAGTTCTTGGGCTGTCTGAAGGGAGTGGACAAGATCATTTTGAAGGAAAAGGCTGTGCCCATGCAGCACAAACTTCGGAGAGTACCTTTGTCCATGAGAAAAGGGGTCAAAGAGCTTCTCACTGATATGCTCAAGGAGGGCGTGATTGAACCGGTAGAATTTTTGCAATGGGTTTCTCCAGTGGTTATCTCCCAAAAATCAGATGGTCGTTTGAGGTTTTGTGCCAACTTGAGATCCTTCAATCAAGAAATAGTTGATGACACATTTTCTCTCCCTAATATCAGTGAAATGTTAATCTTAGCGAAGAGTGGTAAGTACTTCTTGAAGTTGGATTTGAGGCGCGCTTACCATCAAATCTGGTTGCATGAGGAATCGAAAAAGCTCACCACTTTTGTCACCCCTGAAGGAACGTTTTAGTTCACCCATATGCCGTTCGGCTTAGCATTGGCTGCAAGTGTGTTCCAACGTGTGATGACGAGAGTGTTAGAGGGAGTCAAAGCTGTCATTTACTTTCAGGATGACATTCTGATTATGGGGGAAACAATAGATCAGCACAATGTCACTTCAATGAGGGTTCTGAAGAAACTAGAGGATGTTAGACTAATGTAAAATAAGGACAAATGTACATTTTTGACAGAGCAGATACATTACCTTGGGTATTCTATATTCAATGGAGCTGTCAGGCTTAAACACTCTCTTTTGGAGGCCATTTATAAAGTACCTGCTCCTGCAGAGAAAGATCAATTACGATCTTTCCTTAGACTCAGTAAATATTATGCAAAATTTGTTGAAAGGTTTACAGATAAAACTGAGAGTTTGATGAGATTACTGAGAAAGGGGGTAACGTTTGTCTGGGGGAAGGAACAAAGTGTTTGCTTTGAAAACATCAAAACAGAAATTTGTAATGCAGGAGTACTGCTGTTTGATAACAAATTCAAGTCCCTGCTGACTGGATGCAAGTGCAACTGGAGTAGAAGTTGTTTTTTCACAAATGCATGGGAAGAAAGAGAGAACGGTTGCTTATGCCTCACACTCTCTTACACCGGCTGAAAGATTTTATTCTGTGATAAAGCAGAAGGCATTAGCTGCTGCATGCTATGTGTCATGTACGGATCATAAGCCTCTAATGAAAATATTATCATCAGGTGGGGCAGGCCAGGGGTATGCCACACTAGCTAGATTAGATGCGAGACTGCAAGAATATTCCTATACTGTGGAATTTGTGTGGGAGTGGAGGAATGTACAAGCTGACTGTTTGTCTAGACTGCTGTTGGACTGGGAGTCTGTAGATTGAATTGAATTGTAGATTTGTATAGTGCATGGCTACCCTGTGGCTTCCCCACACCGATGAGTGCTGTGGTGAGAGTGGAGCCAATTAGTGGCTTGAGGGAAACAACCAGGTCTTGAGATGCCATGGCTGTGAAGAGTTTTGAGTTGGAGGGTGCTGTAGCGTCCATACATGATGCAGTTTAGAGTGCTTTAGGGGCTTCCACTAATGAACAGTGGGAGGAAGAGCTGGAATGTCATGGTGTACTTAATGAGGAATCCAGGATGATCCAGTGTGGGGTGGGAAGAGAGGGTACATTGTCACAGGCTGTTCAGCCTTACTTTAACGTTGCCGATGAGTTGTCCTTCTGTGGTTTGAACCTTATAATGAGGGATGATCGCTTTGCCCCTCCGAAAGGTTTGAGATGAAATATGTTTAAGCTGGCGCATGAGGGTAATTTAGGCCAAGGTCTGTTATCTTTTCACAATCCCTTGAATCAAAACAGTGTCTTTCAAGGATCAGCCCTCACAGTTATGGCTGCTAGAATTTGGAATTCGTTGCTGTTGTTCTTTCAATCTGACCCTTCTCTAATTTGTTTTTAAAAAGTGATGAACGTTTTTCCTATTTATTCGTTATACAACACTGCTTAAAAACTTTTCTTTTAGTGCAGTAAAACTTCAGTGTACATTGTGCTTTATAAATAACCTGTAACATAACATCACATTACTGTGACATTGTTTGATTGCATTTTGAATGTCCAAAGGACTTCGCTTAGGTCACTTAAATTCTTCATTTATTAACAGCATTGATCGTTGGTGAGCTGTGTACTTTTTACACAATGGTTTTCTCTGATAAAGGCTTTGCTGCTCCTATCAAGGTATCAAAGGATTCCTCATAGAGACCTGTTTATCTTTGTGGATCAAATTGTATGCATTTTGAGGGGGATCAAATACAACTCTGATAAAACGGTGGGTCTTCACATCCGTGGTCCAGAATTTCGATTCTCTACGCCCCTGTACAGGGATATTCAAAATGTATTTTGCTTTATTTAATTAATTCTCATATCTGGGTGTCATCATCTCTGTGCATATATATGACTTACCAACCCGTTTTTAGATAGCTGTGTGCTTTATAAATATAAACCCATTATCAACGTCACAAAAAGTCCTGCTGGACCATTATTGTATGTATTATAAATTAAAAGAGTGGGTGCACTGATGCTTGATAGGATATCAGTTTCTCACTTACCATTTTTAATGTTATTGTGAGAAGGTAGATGAGCCACAAATGGGTTTTAGGCTAGAGCATCTGTTCCCTTTAGGATGACTAGGTTCCTTTGATTTGAGAACCTTTTGATCTGAAAAATGTTCACCATCTTCATCTTTAGCATTGGGATAATCCTTTGGAGAGGTCTTAGAGACAGCCAACCACAGACTTTAAGAATTAAACCTTGTTCTGTCTAGCAGCTGGTTGACTTAGGGATCTTTATAGCTAAGGTTATGACAGAGTGACTGACATTTTGCCTTCCATTTGGGGTGTCTATAATTATTCATTTAGCATTATAAATCACTTTGGTTTCCTATACTGGGTTCAAGCTCATAATGTCTTCCACAGCACCACATCACTTTCTGTGTAATTTGTTAAATGTAGGTCATTAAATTCAGTACTATAAAATCTTTCTAAGCTTTTTTTTACACCTATTTAACAAGAATGTAAAGGCTATAGTGAAGTTATTTGATGAGATTTATTCTTGAGGGTGGACCCTCGAAAGACTAGTTTGGCTTGATGTCCTCACAAGATATGCTAAGGAATGTGCACATTTCGTTGCAGAAACACAAGTTTAAAATGATTACTAATGCATATTCGTATTTAACAAGAGTTTTTTTGTGTTCACTTTAGATACAGTATTGAAAGCCATTCAAGCTAAAAGTATTCCTCTTCTCCACATGGTTGTTGAAAGCCTGCTTGCATTATGATGTCCATGAAGGGTTAATTCTTCCTAAACACTTGTCTTATTGTGTGGCACATACCTGCTTTTGCAATACATTGTGTCATAAATATGAAATCAATATTTGTTGTATAAATGTATTTTATCTTGTTAGATTGGATTGAATACAGATTGCTACGAGATGATATTGCCTTTTGTGAAGATATTTTGCATGTGCTTTTGGGTAAGTTAATAAAAACAGCCCAAACTCCAATTAACATGGTCAGTGAATACATGTTGTTTGTGTGCTGAACTGCTGAATTGTTTAGCAGATATATTTTATGAGCAGTTAAAGCAGAACATCTAAAAGTATCTATTGTCAAGATGAGAATGACTGGAAGAAAATAGGTGCATGTTCACCCAAAATGTTTGTAGGAAATTAATAATTAGATAACCATATTATGGACATTTTTCAGATCATACTGATTCAGCACACAGTGAAGATGGGTGGAGGTAAATATAGTCATTGTAAAAACAGAGTTCTCTGTTGTCCCTCTGATGATGTATATCTTGAGAGAGCTGAACATGTTCTATATTACTGTGGATTATACAATAGTATTCAAGGTAATTAGGACCTCATGAACAAAGGTGTTCTGCAGCTGCAAAGCATGAGCTTGCAATTGCAAAACACCTTTTACAATGTATCATAGCCCTCTTACAAGTCAGAAAAGTTTTTCCAACTTGTACAAAGGCTTTTGCAACCCTTTACAAATTATAAATAAAAGGAAGCTTGAAAGTGGCATCCCCGTCATTTTTGGGAGTCACAAAGAAATGAATCAGTGCTACACAACTACATTGCAGGACCACATCAATGATCAGATACCAACACCTCAAAGGGAGTAGAATTTTATTATCAAAATGGAAGCTGTCTTTGTGGTGGAACTGCGTCTCGTTTGGGAATCATGTCAGCCGGCATCAAGTGGAGCTGACGTTGATTTAGTGGGCGACTGTCTGCTCCCCCTCCCGAACATTTTTCCAGATGTATTTGTTTTTTTTAAGCAACACTTTTACTCTAATGGATACAATCTCCTGTAATAAAAATATTTCCCCTTTGAAAAAGCAAATGCAAGGATGGTGGCTCTGCTAACCATTGCAGGCCACCAACACTACATTGAAAGCCATTCAAAAGCTGTTGCAAATTGTGACCTCCTTTATGTTCATGAGATAGGTCATTGTGTGACTTTCTTTGGATGGGCATTTTATGATGTTACTTATTAATGCATTGGTTGCCTCACAAAATGAGAGGCAGGTTTCAAAAATTGGTGTGTAATATTCCTGTATATACATAGGGCTCCTGCATTCTTTTCACTTAAGACACTCCTCTCCAACAGATTGGAATATCTTTGTTTTATTCATAACTTTGTGTTACATTTTGTGACAAAATGGGTTGCAATTAAAGGTGAAAATATTCCATTAAAGTGAGAGACACGTGTAAAAAATGGTTATATTCGATATTGTTGGAATTCTTTATCACTATGGCCATATGATGAATGCATTTTATAACCACATAACAAACATTTATGAAACTTGAAATTTTCAATGTAAATAATATCGGTATTTAATATGACTTTTTGGTGGATTTCTATAACGGCTAGTTACTGTTATGTCTGAATGCTCCTTTTATTTCTTATGCACTCTGAAAAAAGTCAGGACAGGTATTCAATTTTGCATCTAGTTACAGCCAGATAGGTATTATTTTTGGTTTTCAATACGTATCTGATTTTGTTGAAAAGGAAACAATATGTGCTGATTGTTCACAATGAGTTTCTGCCTTCCAGTGTTCTTTTGTGAAAATGTTACCTTTGCCAAGGTGTTTTTCAAGACGACTACGTTTGATGCTTCATATTATTGATGTCCGCAAGTTCTTTCCACCCCGATTTCTCAGATACATATTTTCTCTAATGGTATTTCCAATGCACGCATGCCCTTTAGTCACAAGATGGTTGGAGATTGTCATGGATGACACACTATATTACCCTAAACAAGTGGTCCTTCCCCAGCAGTGTTCCTGTGCATATCTATTCCCTGTCACAGCTATATCATGGGGATACCAGAGACAATTGCATTTCCTTCTCAGACACTATATAAATGCTGTGTAGAGTCACATAAAAACTTAATGTCGATTTAACAGGACACTTTCGGAGATCAACACACACTCGACCATGTATCCTGAGGAAAATAACTCACCAGATAGCTTCTGGCTGTTTTAAAACACAAGGCCTTTTGTTACACCGTGGGCATTCCAAGATGTTATTTACCTGAAAGAAGATTATTGTAAAACATCCAAAATCACTTTCAAAATTCCCTTGGTGAAAAATGGAAAATACTGACAGTGTTTGTGTCCAGAACAAGTTTGTTTACCAATAATATAATGTGACCTTTCTTTGATTGTACCTCATGAATCTATGTCTGAGCCTGGAGTTCATAGTTTCCTGAATTAAAGGGGGTAGAGCCCGTTGCTCCTTCTACTCATTCTTGGTCCACCTGTGCTGGACGGCTGGCAACATGTCTTCTGTGGAGGAGTAAGGGTTTCCAGAAGTGCTTTGTACTGGATATATGTCTCTCTTCTTAGCTCTAAGTGATTTTAGTAATAAATCAAAATTCAGCATCTGGACTTAAAATTGGCCAACCCTGTAATCAATCATATGCAAATTGTTTGTTTTTTTTGATACGCCTATTTTTAATGTAAGCCTCATATCTCTTGCTCCCTATGCTCATTATAAAAAAATAATTGGGCTATTTAATAGAGGCACTGAGAGATTGGGATAAAAATTTAGACTATTGTGGTCTACTGAAGACAATGCTAAAATTCATAATGGAGGGTCAGATGTTGAAAAGAGAAAAGGTACAAGAATGAGGTGGGAAGCTATCATGCCTGTTTTGTACAGTCTCAGACCAAAAAAAACCCACTGCTAACCCTAACCATTACATTGTGTTATTTCCCTACAATTTAAATTAAGGGAATAATCATCCCTTACTTAACTCCAATACAAGCACTAGGGCTAAAAGTAAATAAATTTTGATACTATTAAATTCAATAAAAGTAATCTCTGAATATCAGTAAACATACATCATTAATTCATCCCTCAAACCAACCCTAACTAATGACAAATATTTCAAATTAAATTACATATTTATATTTTAGCAAGGCTTACTGTTATTTAATTTACATTCCATTACCTAACCAAATTACAAACCTGACACCTAATTAATAATTAATTGACTTTAAATAAAATAAAATAAATAGTTACCCTTATCTAACCCTAATAATAACCTGACCCTTTATTCTTGATTAATTTACATGAAATTAAATGTATGTAAATTAATTTCTTATTCCTAAAATTATCCAAACCCTTAGACAACTAAATCTAGACCTACCGTTTAATTTACATTAAATTAGTTTCATTTTAATAAATATCGTTAACCTATCAGTAGCACTAAACATAACATTAACTCTTAATTTAAGTAGTGTTAATAAACTAAAATAAGCAACCATTTTTTTTAATGTACTAAAGAATAAATAAGAATAATAAAAAAATTAAGCAACTCTTACACTTAATTGAATTAAATTACTTTCCTCATCAATGCAGTGCCAAACTTTGTATTGTTGATCTTTGTAGTTGCTACCACTATTTGGTGGCATCAATTTAGTATTCACTGGAAATAGGAAATATAACATTAACATTAAAGTAACATTTAATCTAGAACAACAAAGATAAGCAAATCCTGTTTAAAAAACACAATACAAAACCTTATCTGGAACATTCTGGTAATCCTGCAGAGCTCTGTAGCATCACAGAATTTCAAGAAATTGCCAGAAGCTGTGCATGTTTTGTGAATTTTCTAAAATATCTTTCACTGACATTGAAGGCCTGATTAATCAAAGTGTTGTGTTGCCCTAGCATCACTCAAGTTAACACAAAGGCAATGCAACACTAAAGTCATATTTACCCAGTGGCGGCCGGCAGAGGTAAGAGTGGTGAGGTGGGCCGTGGCGGGGTGGGCTGGGCTGGGGGTCAGGTATGTCGACATACGATGGGAGGAGGTAAATTATATAAACAAATAAATAAAACCACTTACCTTGCGCTCGCCGCATCGTCGACTCGGCAATGCTGCGTGCGCAAGGTAAGTGGTTTTATTAATTTTTTTATTCAATTTTACTTCTGCCATCGTATGTTGACTTACCCGACCCCCACCCCACACGTCCTGCCTTTTTGCCTGGGGTGGGCGTAAAGGGGCAAGGATTGGCAAAATACAAGTTTTCTCCCAATTATTCCCCAATTTTGGCAGTACCCTTCCAAATTCAGTGGTAAAGGAAACCATTAATGGAAATACTATATAGCCATTTTCGCCATGATTACGGAGCAAGATCTAAATCAGGCCCAATGGACCTAATTTATCTCAAACATATTCCTGGGTATATTCAGATATCTACTAGTCTGGAAGCTTATAATAAGCACATCATTCTCGAATAATCTGAAAATGTTGCCTAACCAAGCACATTATCAAGACAATGGCATTGGATGTAAATGGGAGGCTTCCAGCTATGAAACACTGTTCCTGTAGGCCCAGTACAAACTAGCACCATGTTTTTTTGCGTTCAGGATGTAAATTTGCCATACTCTTCAATACCTCAGCCTATTGACTGTAAATGCTTTTTGAGAGCCATAGATAGGAATCATGATACATTTTCATGTTTCCAATCGCTTTACACACACCATATTTTATAGTCACCAGAGGCATACTATGAACTTCGCCTTCCCACCCTCCAAAAGGAAGGCCAACAAATATCCACTTTGCACAGACATTTTGTTTTTGAGTGTCTTTCTTCAGTGAAGGAAGGATACAGCCAGGAACCAATAGCATTTAAAAGCATGCTGAAAGGCGAATTTATACCCAACGGAAATGCACTCTCTAATTCTCCTTTGAGAAAAATCATTTGTCTATTTTCCATTAATTTGTTCTCGCGTGTTTGCTTTCATGTGCATAGTAAAATGGGTTCGGTAAACCACAATTGAAAGCAAGGTGTATGAAATTACAAGGCTCGTGCACTGGCGTTCCAATTCTAACGTATAATGGAAAATTGCATGCGATACCCTTTGATGAAGGTTCATACTGAGTGCAATTAAATGACTAATTAATGCTACAGATTACACTGATATGCGAGACTAACCTTTATGATTCATATGAACCGTATTAGCATATTATATTATCTACTGGCGGTCGCCAGTAGATAGTTATAGTTAGGACCGTGTTTCCATAGGAAATCCGCAACATTCTATTTGGAATAACTTTGGCGCCGGTTGACGAATCCTCGCGAATTTTTCAAAACTAATGGGGCGCTCCTACCCTGAAAGTCTCGGGGGGATTTGTCAAGCGGGGGCTGAGAAAAAAGGGGGGTCCCAAAACACGTTTTCCCCATGCATTTTCCCATAGGACCTTTAGTCCGAGCTACAGCCCGGACGGCTGAACAGAATTACTTGAAATTGGGCAGAGAGGTAGTCCTCAGGTCAGGGATGTGCCTTTTGCAGGTCTGGTGTAAATCTGTTCAGTAGGTCCTGAGAAAATAGCATTTAAATCAATATATATATCTGTAAGCGCGCTCCGTGCGCTTACGGTAAGCTTACCGTACGCGTACGGTGCCGTGCGCGAGCTCAATTCTGATTGGTGGTTACATGACTGTAAACATTCGAATCGGTCGAAATCAGAAAGTATCGGCCGCCATTTTCTGTCTCTCGCACTGAAAAACAAAGGTTGATAACATGAAAAGGGGGCAACGAAGAGAGTTGCAGACCCCCTAGCGTTTGTCAGGGGGTTCATGAAGGACCAAAAAGTATGAAAAATAAATTTAATAATTTTAAAAAAAAATCGCGGAGTGCGCGTACGATAAGCTTACCGTACGCGTACGGTAAAAAAAAAAAAAAAAAAAAATTGAATTAACAATCACATTTAATATATAAATCTAAGGACCCCCAAGGGAGGAAAAAACAATTGATATTTTGTAAAAAATGGAGAGGCGTGCACGGTACGAAATGCGCAACGTGCGCGCAAAAATTAAAAATAAATGCATAACTTAGCATTTAAAAAACTGTACAAATTCACTGAAAAAACCATAGGTTTCACACACGTTATAGTTAGGAATTAGCATTTAAAAAACCTTGCAAATTCACTTAAAAAACCATAGGTTTCATACAAGTTATAGTTAGCTGTACATTTCACTCGTAAAAAACCAATGAAGTTCCACGTTATAGTTAGATCAGGTAACTATAACTTGCGCGACCGCAATGCACAATGTGTCATTTCAGATGTCATCATTGATGTCATGAGTGATGTCACTGACCATGTCATAAGTGATGTAATATGTGACGTCATCAGCAGTGCATTGCGGGGGCGCAAGTTATAGTTACCTGATCTAACTATAACGTGGAATTTCATTGTTTTTTTACGAGTGAAATGTACAGCTAACTATAACTTGTGTGAAACCTATGGTTTTTAAGTGATATATATATATATATATATATTCATAAGCACGATGGTGGACAAGTATTTGATATAATGTATAGCCACGTATGAACATGATGAAACTGAAAAATAGTACATTAATTACGGAAATCGACGTTTCTAATTAAAATTCGAGAAATAACGTCACGTTGGACACTATGAACGGTGTTGAAGCACACTGTAACTGCATTTTCGAGTTTTGTTTTATAATTTAGGACGCTATGCCCTATTTCTTTTAATAATAATATCAAATGAGGTGATGTGCCCTTTAAAGTGGTCTTGCTTGGAATCAGAATTACAGTTATTGTTGATTGTTTGAAATGTCCCACTATTATGCCAAACAATCAAGCAAGGATCGATCATGCACACGGTAAAACAAGCGTTAGTGCCACACATACAAAAAAGGTTTTTAAAAAAATGCAAAACTGAATATAAAAACAATTGTGCAGAGTTTAACAATTTGTTAACATGATCAGAGAGGCCTTGATATCATCTATTCACATTAAGATATGCTACGCATCTTTAGTTGCCTGACGCCTGCTACAAAAACATTTGTTTGAACTCAAAATAGTTGGGCATAGGCAAAAAAATTTACATATTTTTTTTCAAATCCTCTTACTTGGAACTGCTGGCGCTAAAAAGTGTATGCTTTGGTGCTAGTCCCTCATTCGTCTTGCCACACAAATTCCAATTCTGGCACAAATAGAAGTTTGCACACCAAGATTTTCACCAGGGAACACATGCCAAGAAGTACATTCCAGGCGCACTTTCCCAGCTTGTGCCCCAGCACACCCATAACTGAGTGGCTCGCACAGGCCAGGACAGTGTGTCCAATCACAGAAAAGAATCCTCTGTCCTCAGTGCAGGCTAAACTCACGCTGGGGACAGAGCATCAGTTAAGGATGGAGCCACGGTTTGAAATTGCCTCTCTGTCGTCACTTGAAGTGGACCTGGCCTCATTTTCAAGAGGAGGTAGGGATCTGTAGTGTCCTAGCATGGACACGTTCTAGTGTTCATACGTGTGTGTAATACACTACACACCCACCCACCACCTACGTCACTGGGTCAGGTGACGAGGATAATAAAAGGGCCGAGCGCACGTGCTCGTGGCCAATTCCCACTACACTAGCCATACTACACTAGCCATGTGTCCTGTGTCAGTCCTTTACCCAGCATGAGGGCCTAGGGCCCAAAATTACAGGATCCACTCACAGGCAGGTGCAGTGTGTAACAGCGCCTGACTGCAGTAGGAAGCCATGGGGTTCCTGGACCCCTGTGTCGCACTTCCAAGAGCCACCCCGCGGGGTGAAACAGGCTCTGAAGCACCTTAAATGTAGCACAGTCAATGCATCTACTGGCACCTTCTTTACCTCGTGTTCTCACATCTGTAATAATGTGCTCTCCAAAGGCCGACTTGTTCCTTCACTCGTATGGGTCCATGATGCTATGCAAATGAGAGAATGAAGTTGCTGACACAATACCATGGTCAACAATATTGTTGACAAAAATATATTTTACCACAATATTGTGCTCCTGTACTAAAAAATATCGGAAAAAATATATCGTTGACATTAATATCGTCCAAACATATGCAGAAATATAGATTGTTTTCATACAAAAGTAGTAAATATAAAATATTTTATTATACAAATGTAATACAATATAAGTTAAATAAATTGCACTAATAGTGAATACTATATGTAATTATAAAAATACACAAATACGCATACATAGATATCTATTTATATGTTAATGTTATGATTATTTGCACTGTAATGACTAATGCGGGAACAAGGATTGGACATATATTTGTGTTAATGTGTGGGAAATCATAAACCACTAGGTGTAATTAATTATCGACCTCCATTTTCTTTTGTAATGTTAGTGTTGATTCACGGCCAAAATTGTATTTTCCCCTGTGAATCTCTTTGTAAAATTATGATTGCTGCACAAGCACATGTACGTTTATATACAGCTTTTAGATTCTTCGAATAGGCACTTTATTTATTAACTTAGGTTCGATGTTGCCTTGGAAATTATATCATGCAAACTATCCTGACATTCATGCAACGTGAGAAACATAAGCTAGCTGGCTTTCGGTGTAGCAGGTTTGCGGATAGCGATGTTAACTCCTTGTCTATCATTAAGTTTTTTTCAAGACGTGTTTCTTAGAGAGGGGTTTTCTGAGGTGTCTGACAATGGTACCCAGTTGGTGCCCACAGAAATGCAGGACTTCCTCAACAAAGTATGTGTCGAACATGTTCTCAACTCTCTTTATCATCCTTGCAACAATGGCGTGGTGGAGCGTTATAATCCGGTTATCAAGGATCGCTTTAGTCAATGGATTATGGTGGAGGGAGGCCATAACTGACATGTTGTGGGCAGTGAGATCTACCCTGCGTATTAGCACCGACATGGCTCCATTTACCCTGCTCAGAGGTAGGGTTGCTGGCTGCAAGTTGAATAAGGATTGGATGTCTAGAAAAGGTGATCAAGAGAAGTTAAGGAATGTGGTGAACGTTAGAGCTGCTGTACAAGCCAAGTACAGTACTAAGACGGACAATTCTAGAACTCTTCTTGTTAGTGTTGGCAATTGGGTTAGGTTCAAGAGGCTGGGTTTTGTCTGCAAAGGGATGTCACGATTCTCAGCACCACAATGAAAGTGAGTCAGGTGAAAGATTATGTGGTGGTGTTGGAGAATGGTAAAACGTGGAACAAGTGTGCTGTTTCTGTGGTGCTTGAATCCAAGGCTGTTTATGTGAGTGCAAAGATGGGAGTTCCTCCATATTGTGCGCGTGGTAGGAGAGTTTCTTCCAGAGTGAGGGTTGCTCCTTCCAAGTCTCATGACTACGTCATTCAGTAGAACCTGCGCTTCTTTCTTCCACCTGCGGTCTTTATCGTTTTGCATTCTATGTTATTTTCTTTATTGTTGGGGTACCACTGGGTAGTATGGTTCTTGTGTTTTAACCTTACAATATGTGCCAATGTATTTGCTATTCCTGTTTATATATTTGTTTTGGCGGTTTCCTTTTTTTCTCATTATTTGCTGTGTTGTGAAAGAAGGGGGGGGGGGGGTTGAGATCTGGAATATTGGTGTGGGTGGGAGCTTGTGTGGGTCCCTGCCCGGAACATGGAATGCTGGGAATCAGCAGTTGTGTCCGGGAGTTGGAGGACATCAGATGCAAAAAAATAATTGGCAACTTACCCGTGCCCCCGTCCTTTCAAAAGCTTAAGGAGCTCCTTTGCAAATATACTTCCCAAGAGGAAATTGAGGAATTTATGATATTATGAAAGAGAGACAGCCCAGGCTGCCGAAATATGAAGAGGAAACAAAAGACAAATAGAGAAGCAAATTCTTGCATGATAAATTGGATTAAGTGAATGGCCGTGGGCTAACCTTTGGCAGGAAATAGGATGCAGCACACAAAGAATTCAGACAACTGAGGGTACTACGGCAGCAGGAACTGGCGACATCTAAGTCCAGTTCAGATAACTTCTTGGATGTAGAAGAAGAATCAAGCACATCTATGACACCTTTCACGACATGAAAGAATACCGTTGTTTACAAGTGAACCAGAGATCCTTGCGAAATCCTCCAAGAGGAAGAGGAGGAAACAACAAAAGATAAGAAAAACCAGGATGGGAGAATACAGCAAAAAAAGGTACTTTGCCAAGTAGGAAAAATGCAAGCAAACAAGGAGGAACAAATAATGGCTGAGAACAATCATACTGTCATCCATTTATCATCCTATGACTTAAGCCCGGGGGAACAGTCCTTTATGGAACTGAGACTATCCTTATGTCCTGTTGCCAATCAGGACTATTCCAGGACACGTGTTAGTTTGTTTTTATTTGTCAGAAAGTTTAAATTGCCCATAATTCATAAATTGCAGGAGGCTAAGCACAATTTTAGTTCAAGATGTGCAAATGTCATTTCCTATGACCATACGCTTGATGATTAAAGTATTGGGGCTATAGAGTGTTTAGCAGCATTGAGGGAACAAGTGGAGTAAGTTAAAATCTGGGTGATGAAGAGGGATTTATTGTGCAGTTTGGGGTTGGGGATTGACAGGAACAGTCTCAACAATTCTAAACCCAAATTGAAATGCAATCCCATTACCCAACATCATGATATTGTCATTTTCCATCAAAGGACAGTGCATGAAATAATAACAATGTGATAAACTAGCAATGACAAGTATGCAAGTATATTGACAAAAAAACAGAAGCAGGCTTTATCCTCTCTGTATACAGATTCCTCATTTGTAATTAAACCAGCAGACGAAAGTGGAAATGTATTATGGGATGTCAGCAAGTATGAACAGGAGGCTAAGAGGCAGCTAGACTTATCAGGGAGGTATGAGAAATGTACATTAACTACACATATATAAACCATTCAAAGGTATCACACAGCACTCACAGATTGGCATGCGAAGGGAACATTAGGGGTTGAAGAGTTCCAGTTTTTGTAAATAGATTAGCCAACAGCACTGTTGGAAGGTGGATTATCAGTCGAGGTAAGTATGCACCTACGCCTGCCAATTAGGTCACAAACGCAATATAAAGTCCAGTCATGGTCTCTATACATTAGCCCCTGCTCAACCCTTGGTAGCTGGCTGCAAGCAAGCAGGGTTAACTCAGGAGACATGTATGTAAAGCATTCAAAAACTCCAATAGAATAAATAAGTAAGACACAACACCAAATAAAAATCCAACACCAATTTATAGAAATATGAAATATTTTTATCTTTAAAATGACACCAAAATGACACAATTCCAGTACATGGAACACAGATATGAATTTGTAAATATTAAGTACTTGAGCTTGAGAAGCTATAGTGCCAACTTTGGACATCTGGTCGCGCTTGACCAGGACAAAGTCAAAGTGTGATACCAACTGCGATGGAGCCCTTGTTGGATAAACTAAGCGGGAGACCCCAGTCAAAATTGTACCTTCACTCTTGGAAACTTTTCAAGAGGATTTTCTCTTGACGGTGAGCAAGGCACTTTGTAAGGCCAGATTTGCAGCGGGTTCGCAGGCTCCGTTCAGTGGAAGTTCTCTGTCAACTCCTGGAAGTCTTGAGCTCTGGAGCTTTCCTTGGGATTAACCTGAAATCCATGCTTGGTCTGGGTCGAATGTAGCCAGCTTGACTCTTGAAGTCGGGCGGTCCACTTATTGAGCTCATGAGCATTCAAAGTGTCCAAAACAGAAATTCAAGGTTCTAGAAGCTCTGAGATGGTCCTCGAAAGGTTGGAACTACAATTCCCACCATGTACCTGGCTAAATATGGAAAAAGCCACTGGATGCCCTCCAGGCTGGGGACTTCTCAAGGGAGATGGTGCAGGGAAGATTTGTTAACCTGTTGCTTTCATGGAGTCCACTCCTTAATCCTTTTTGAAGCAAGGCAAAGTCCTCAGGGTTGTCATTTCAAATGTGCAACAGGAACACTCCTCCAGGGAGCAATCCTTTGTGGTGCAGACCAGGGTTATAGAAGGGCAGTCCTTCTTCTTGTAATTTCAGGCAACAAATCCGAGTAGCTAAACAGCTCTCAAATGATTTATTTAGAGATCTGGGGCAACAAGCAGGGGGAACCCCTGTCCAATGAGGTGCAGGGTGCCACCCAAAAACATGACAACTTCCTCCATGGTGTGGGATATTCTTGTCCCACAAAGCACTGTACTTTAAAAATCTGATAGAGACATCTAGCCACAGATTTCTTATCTTAGAATCCTCCCCAGGCACCAAACTGGAGCCAGAATTTTTTTCAGCAGTACCTCTGTGCATCAGTAGACGGCGCCGAACAACTCTGCAGTGATGTCATTTCCCTAATGTGATGTCAACGGAGTCCATATAAGTCCATCTAAGCTCTCCCTGAGACACTAACATCAGTTCCTTCTTTTCCACACTAATAACGCTGATCCGCACTGCAGTTCTTATGACAGTTTTTCAGCCTACTTGAATTTTCTTTGTCGACGGAGCACTGCTTTCTTTTTTCTCCCCTCTTCAATGTCCTCAGGGTTCAAGCCTTGTGAGTCCTGTAGATGACACATGTCTGCCATGGACCTTTCCCTCGGTTTGCATGTGGAGCCTGGGTGAGCACCATGGTTCCAAAGAGTGTGACTACTGTCACCAGCTTCGACTTATGGTGAGCAGAACATGATGCATGAAGCTCCTTGCAGCATGGATGCCGCAGTCATCAAAGTCTTCTTGTTGTCTTCGATCCCCTAAGCGCTCTACGGACCACCTTGCATCCATGCTAGGAGCAGTTGCCATGGGTGTCATCCTCCTTTGACATCAGGAGGTAAGTCTCGGCATCAGCGGTCGACATTGCGGTGCTGCCTGCCATCATCTCCTACCACTGGTCCCCATTCTTCTGTTGAAGTGTCAGAGCATGTGTCCATCCGCGTCTGCCCATCTATCTTGGGGCCGTGGCATCATTGAGCCAGATGAGCCAATATTTTCAAATCTTCATTCTATTCTTGGATCGTCACCTCCCTCTGGAGTGCCCTCGGGCCCCATGGAAGTGCTTGAGGTTGTGCCTGTGACCTGGCCGGCAGGTTCTCCGCTGGCTTCAGGTTGGCCTTTTGTGCCTGACACCTTAAAAACACTGGAGACTCCCACCTTCGGTTCTAGCTCCTTGTCTGTCAATTCTGATGTCCGACTCTTGTCTGCCGGCCCCCAAGTTGGTGCATTCGACACCGATCGGTGTTCCTTCTGATGTCGAGGCATCGCCTTGTGGACGTCAACTGGATCCTTCGTCAGATGCAGCGCTGATGGAGTCGAACGTCTCAGGGTCCCTCCTCTTGTTTCTTCTTCTAAGTACCATAGTCGTGGAAGTACTACAGAAAGTGTGGTTTGTCCCCCTCTCCTATGTAGTCTACCTGGTTACTTGACTTGGGTGAGCCAGCGGCTTATAATTTTCTCCAGCCTCCTGTCTCTTCCTGGTTTGGCTACAGAGGCGATTTCTGCTCTGGCGTACATACTCAATCGAGCTTCAGTCATGCTGCCTTTGCATCTTCCTTCTGTGGAATTGCCAGCAATTGGCGTTCTGCATGCTGACCAGTCTAACTGTGAGCCTGTACTTCCTTATAGTGGCTGTCTTTTTGATATCCTACTGGGTGCTTGTGCTAAACCTGAAACAGGGCCCCGTGGATCTCTTTGTTTCTCACAGAGATCGCCCGACCCCAGGGATCCCTCCTGTCACCTTAGACATCCCTCTACTAGGAGCTTTGTGGTTCAGGCTGCTTTAGCTGCCCAAACCATACAATTTCTCCCTCCTGTCCCTCCAGAGAGAGAGGCCAGGAAATCTGACGCTTGTGGTAGGCGTATTTTCTCTTCCTCTAGCACTACCCTGCACTCTCTGAACACTTCTTGTGTCCTTGCCAGTTTCTCCCATGCCTTGTGGGACTCAGTGTAACACCTATTGCCCTCCTCTCCAAAGAAGAGGCCTGGAACGCTCTTGTTCCCCTAATACGTGATGGGCAGCTAGCTTCTACTCTTAGCATCCGCTGTGGTATGGATACCACCAATTCTTATGGTTGGGCTAAGGTCTCTTCCATAGCTATACGTTTGTGTGCAGGTTTTCTGAGGTTGTGCAACCTACTTTACTTGACATGCATTTTGATGGCTCCTCCCTTTTTCATGCACATGCCGACCTACCCTTATGCTGGATCAGAGATAGTCATGGTGACGTGGAGTCTTCACTATTTGTTGTACTAATATTGTCGGGACAGCTTGGTCCTCCTTGTTTTGACTCTTGTCCACCTTCATAGGGCGGAATACTCTCTCTTCCAGGGATACATCCATTGTGGTATTCCTGCTTTTGGCAGGTACTTTTCTTCTCATTTATGCTGTCAATGACAGGTTTCGTTTCCAGCCATCTGGAACACATCTTGCTTTATGGTCTCATGGGAGTCTGTTCTTATGTCTTCTTTCTTCCAATAGATTTATTCTACCGGAATGCTTACTCTGTGGTTGGTTTTCTGTTACGTTGTGCGGCTGCCCTGTAGCCTTGTTCTCTGTTTTCAACAGTGACCATATTTTGTTTGCCTTAGAGGCATTGTAAAAGCTGTCTATACACTTAGTATCCCTTATAGGGACTCGATTACATATTTTCTCTTCTCCCTCCATATGAGCGACACTGGTACAACAGGCAGACACTCTCTTGGCCTGTTTATCTTGTGTTCCGGTCTTTGACCCTCTGCAATGTGGATCTTCTCTTTGTTCTGTTTTACTCTGTGAGACACATGGATTTTCTCCTACTCGTATTATGTTCCTCTTGGTTTGGGCTTGGGTTCCACGGCTCTCACTCCCTGATGCCATTATGTTATCGGAATCTTGTTGGAGTCTTATTTCGATTGCGCCTGGGCACTGTTTTCTTGTGTGGTCCCCCTTTTCTCCCTTATTGTGCCCCTGATGCTGTTTATCTTCCTCAGTATGCTGTTCTTGTCTGTATTTTTACCCTTTCGGTGTTCTACCTACCTACTTCGGGTACAGTTGCTGGTGTTGCCTCTAGCGCTTTTTTTATTAATCTCTGCGATTGCACCCATGGGGTAGCTGTTGTGTTTGCTGTTTCAGTTCTCTTCACCAGTCCCTTTTATTGTTTGGATCCTTGTCTGGTATCTTTAGTTCATAAGAGTCTGGGTTTCCCTTTCTATCTTATCTCTCCTCAAGTTTCCATGAAGTGTTGGCCAGGTTTCTTACCTGTTTTTCCCTGCTTCCATACGTTGGGCAATGTGTCACTGTCATAATCGACTATCTGTTGCCCTTAGTTGCCGCAGGCCCTTCGTTTCCCCTGGCAGTCTTCTTCATCTCTTTCATTGTGAACTTTCCACATGCTGTGTTGCTTCTCCTGCTACTGTCTGCTGGCATCCTCCCTCAGTCAGTGCCATTGGTTCTTGGACAGTTGCCCTGGTTTACCCATAGTGAGCGATCTCTTCCACCTCCTGCTCTATGTGGCATAGTGTTGTGGTTTCCCAGCTTTGTCTTTCTGTCTCCACTTCAGTTGCTGTGGTAAACTCTTCTTTTACCACAGTAGCATGCATTACCTCTGTCCTTGCATGGTTTTCTCTGTTCTTGGAGTGTCCCTTGTTTCTCCACTTCTTATCCTTCTGCTCACTGGCAGAGACCAAGAGTTACCTTTGGAGAGTGGATATACTTTTGTTGTATCCCATATGACTTGTGTGTCTATGGGAATTTCTATGTTTTTATATGCATGTTTATACCTATCTACCTATCTCTTGAATGGATCACTTGTAGATGTCTGTTCAGGTATATATATATGTGTGTTTTGCACATTTGGTCATCTGGCCTTCTATACGATGTATGTCACTGCATTTTACCTACACCCTTCTTGGTGACCTGGTTCAACCTTCTTGGTTGCACTTGTCTGTTTCCTTCCTTCTCTTCAATGAGCGTCTCTGTTACATTATTTCAGAGGATGCCTTATATATCTATCAAGGTTCTAGGTATAAGAGCGGTTTCTTTTTACTGTTGTTGTCTTTCTTTTTCGCTTTCTCAATAGGTCTATGATTGGCGGTCCCCCTTTTTAAAAATCTGTTTTTCAGGATAGATTCCTTGACAATCAGTGGGTGTTCTTTATTTGTTGTATGTGTTTGCTGCAGCTGAGCACCCTATGTATGCCCCTTCCATTGGTTTTGAGCTTGGACTCTATGGACTATTGTCCTCGGTCCTCTGGCATTCCCCAATCACAGCTTGCATCCCTTTTTGGGGCTTCCTCTTTACTGGTTCTATACTGTGTTTCTCATGACCTTGTGGCTTTCTTCTTCCTGCGGGCTTCCGGTAGTACTTCTTGGAGATCAGTCCTTGGGTGCGCATCTCGCTCCACCTGCCATCTTTCAGATAGTCTGATCCCTGTCTAGCTTTTGAACTGACTTCTCCTACTTGAGGATATTTCGTGGGTCCAGTACGCAGCCCCTCCTTCAAGGATGGTATTACTTGAGTATCTGATTCTAAGATAAGGAATCTGTGGCTAGATGTCTCTACCAGGTGGACAAGTTGCTTAACTTCAATAATGCCTTATCTGGTAGAGACAGGATGTAGCTGCAGATTTCTTATCGACCCACCCATCCTCCCCACTCTGTGAACTGAGGGCCCTGTGGTCTCCTATATCCCCTCTTTGCTTTCTACTGCAATTCTTTCAATCTGTACTTGTTGGTACAAGATCTTTCCCTTTTTAGCACACTGTTTCCTGAGACTGTTTCTCTAAGTGGCTCTGTGTTGTTGGTGCAGAAATGGTCATAAAAGAATCTGATGTCAGCGCATTTGGAGAGGGCTTATATGGACTCTGTTGATGTCACATTCAGGAGACAATGCCTCTGCAGAGTCACTCAACGCGCTCTACCCACTCACAGAGGTACTGCTGAAAAAATGTCTAGATCCAGTCTAGTGCCTGAGGAGGATTCTAATATAAGGAATCTGCGACTAGATCCTGTCTCTACCAGATAAGGCGTTATCGAAAATAAGTAAAGTGTCCTTCAAGTTGGAGATTTTCTCTCCTTTGGAGCAGGGAGAAAAAATAAATAAAAAAGAACACTCACCTGCCAGCCGCTGCCTCTCTTTCGTCCTCTCCGTCCTCTTCTTGGCTCTGTTGGAAGAGCAAGCAGGATAGGGTCCCCTAAGCCAATCACAATGCTGCAATGCAGCGTTGTGATTGGTCTGAGCACTGTGGTACGTCACTCAGATTGGGAATGGGAGCCTGGGCATGTTCTCCACCAAGGCTGTAATAAAGCCAGGGTGGAGAACATGCAAAGTGTGCATGAATGTTTGGGCGGCCGGACAAACATCCATGCGCACCTAGGAGGGTGCCACCAACCCCCATGCACAGCCTAGCCCCATCCCCACAAAAGTATCCCAGCACAGAAAAATAAAATGATAATAACATTGCGTTATTTAAATTTTCATTATTTGCTGTGCCTAAAAGGCTTTTTGGCTCCAGAGGAGGCGCTCCTGCTTTGGAGTAAGAACTGACTAAACCAACCTACAGCTGTGGCTCATTTACATTAACATTCCCCATCCAAACCTTCTGCAAATTCCAATCCCGGACCTATTTGAAGCCCAGTTTGATTTACCAAGCACAGGACTGGCCTGTTATCTGAAGCTGCAGAGTTCCCCCTATCAGATAACCTCTGCTCTATACAGGCCACTTATCACCTCATCAAAGCATCTTGGCTAAGATTGTTAAGGCAGACCAATCAGGAAAGGCTGCTAGAAGGCTTGGTTTTGGCTCTCGGGAAACAAAGTCCCATAACTTCCCTTCTGTACTAGTTATGATAAATTCAACAGTGACAAGTTGTTGGATTTATCATTACCCATCTTTTACGCCCTAGAATGACGTTCCTCACTAGAAATATTTATGCTTTGATAATCTATTCCAATGTTAGACTATGAAGATAATAATCCACAAATGAGGAACACGAAATTAGCAGTTTTTCCCTCACCAGGGCATATCAAACATATTTTTATCACAGTCCTGTATATAGCTACATGGCACCCCAACCCTGGGGCACCAAGGGGAGCCCTTGGGGGTGACTTATATATTAAAATAAGGTAATTACCACTTTGGGAGTACCTTTAATTCCAAAGTCGAATTTGCATATAATTTACTTTTAAAGGCAGTCTGCAAAGCAGGGCTGCCTTTAAAATTGACAGCAAGGTTGGGGGAGGGGCGTGGCCAAGATGGCGGCAGGATAGGACGCTCGCTCGACGGCTCCTTTCTGCCGTCCACCCATTACAGCGTAGCTCGGCCCTTCAGGGCCTGGAAGGCATCGTCCGGCTCTGGGGGCAGCTGCACGCCCGTTCTAGACGTGAGTGAGGCACAAGGTCCGGGCCGCGGGGGTGAGCGAAGAGCCACGAACGAGAGAGGCGGTGTGGCGGCTCCGGCCGCCCGCGATCGGTCGGCCTTGATGACGCGGCGGTCCCCTTCGAGCCGCACATGCACTTTTTATTCAGGGGCACATAAAACCTATGCCAGACTCGATTATTTTCTGTGCTCCACCCCTCTGCTGACAATAGCTACAGAGGTGGAGATTCTCCCCGCGGCTTTATCGGATCACTCGCCGGTCATGGCTTCCTTCTCGCTCCCCCATACGCACCTACCACTGCGGCATTGGCGTCTTCGGGACTCCTTGCTCCACCGCGCCTCCACGGTGGATCAGATTAAAGTAGCCATTGTGAACTACTTAGTCACTAATGCTAACGCGGACACCTCGCTCGCGACTCAATGGACTGCCCTCAAAGCGGTCCTTCGCGGAGAATTCATAGCAATTTCCACTGCGGATAACAGGGAGCGTAGCCGGAAACGGGCTGAACTCACACAAAGGGTGGTGGGGCTGGAGCAGATGCACCAACGCACCGGTGCCGTTCGGGCTTGGTGCCAGCTCTATACGGAACGGAAACAGCTGGCGGCGCTGGATCAGGACAGGGCCGAATATGCGGCCCTCCACCTTCCTTACTATACCGGGGTGACAAGTGTGGCCGGCTTCTCGCGCACAAACTCAGAGAGGTGAGGCAGCGGCAAGGGGTGCAGGCCATCTGTCAGCTGGGAGGTGGGCTCACCTCAGATGATAGCGCTATCGCAGAGACCTTCCGCGAGTTTTATGCTTCGCTATACTCGGGAGACTCCCTCGATATGTCGCATAGCCTTAATTATTTAGAAGCGGCCCAGATACCTGCTCTTACTGTGGACCAGGCCGCTCACCTTGACAGAGATATTGGACTGGAGGAGGTGGTCGCGGCTATCTCCCGTCTCCGCCTCGGCAAATCGCCTGGTCCAGACGGCTACTCTGCGGCCTTTTATAAAGCCTTTTGCTACCAGGTAGCCCCTTTGCTGCATGATCTTTTTAATACATTTGTACAGGCGGGGGCGATTCCGGAAGAAATACTGGAGGCCTCGGTTATTGTTATACCGAAGCCCGGTAAGGACGTTACAAGCTGCGGTGCATATAGACCGATTTCTTTGTTAAACATTGATATTAAATTATACACTAGCATCTTGGCGACACGTCTTTCCCCATACATGGCTCAACTGGTGGAGCCAGACCAAGCCGGCTTTATTTTGCAGCGGCATACCAGCGATAACACGGAGAGGGTACTCCATCTTATTGAAAAGGCATCTCGCACGCAAGGGGAGTATATGCTACTGGCGATTGACGCTGAAAAAGCCTTCGACAGGGTTCATTGGCCCTACTTAGAGCAAGTCCTGCACCGGTTTGGCTTTGGGGACAAGTTGCGCACCCGGATATTGAATTGCTACCACATGCCCCGGGCAACGGTCCGGGTAAATGGACAGACGTCCTCCCGTTTCCCCATCGAGAGGGGCACCCGACAGGGATGTCCCTTCTCGCCTATCCTCTTTGCGCTCTACATGGAGCCTTTGGCGCGGAAAGTGAGACAACACTCTCTTATAGCAGGGATCAAATTTGGGGGAGATATACATAAGATCAGCTTGTATGCGGATTACATTCTGCTTTCCCTCACTGACCCCGTCCAGTCGCTGCGGGTCCTTTTCATTGAGCTCCATAACTTCGCCCTAGCCTCGTGCCTTAAGATTAATGTAGATAAATCAACAGCCTTAAACATCTAACTGTCCACGCCCACATTAGCCCGAATACAGGAGTAGCACCCGCTCCAATGGTCCGACACTACGGTCCCTTACCTGGGGCTGCAGTTGGGCCCAACGATCCCAGCCACCATCACGGCCAATTACGACAGGCTTCACGCTCATGTCCGCAGGGAACTCTGCAAATGGAAGCATTACCCCCTCTCTTGGCTCAGCAGAATCGCGGCTGTCAAGATGACCATACTCTCCCAAATTCTTTATATTTTCCAAACTCTTCCGCTGCGCCCTCCCGCAGGTTAGATTCAACAAACCCAGTCCGACTTGGCACATTCTATATGGCAGGGGCGCAAACCTCGGTTTAAGCAGGAGATTGCGGTTCTTCCCCCGGAACAGGGAGGGGTGAGCATACCATCCTTGCAGCTCTACTTTTATGCGGCACAGCTCCGCTATCTAGTCGAGTGGAGACGCTTTGAATCTGAAAAGCATTGGCTTTTTCAGGACCAGGCGGTTGCGGCGAAGCCTCTACAGGGTATCCCCTTTCTCCGGAAGCAGCATAGGCCGGCCAACCTTTACGCCTCTTATATCACGAGCACTATTTTAGAGGCCTGGGACCGCACGGCCACCTCACATGGGTTAAACACATTTCCCTCCCCCATGACCCCGTTGTTTGACAATCCAGATTTCACCCCTGGATTGGATCCTAGGGCATTCACAAGCTGGCGTCTTACCTCTTGCCGGTCCTTGGGACACTTGTTTGATCTAGAGGGCATACTATCCTTCCCTCAAGTCAAGACACACCATGGCCTTCCGGAGTCTGATCGACTACAATATTCACAACTCTGACACTGGGCACTTCAGCCACAAATTAAAGCCGGGGCTCAGCGCTTCTTAACCCCATATGAGAAGTGGCTGCTTACACGGTCTTCCGATAAAAAACTCATCTCTGAACTATGTAAACACTTGCTTGTAGCTACTACCCTCACCTATAATGCCGGACGGGCAAGATGGGAGCGGGAGCTGGGGAGGACTCTTTCTCACAAAGAATGGGACAGCACATACTATAGAGTTCGACACTCGGCGTATCATGCAGGATTAACAGAGACGCTGACCAAGGTCGCCGCCTACTGGTATCATACACCGGAACAACTCCACCGCTTTGACTCTCGCGTTAGTGATAGGTGCTGGAGGGGCTGCGGGGAGGTGGGCACTCTGGAGCATATTTTGTGGAGTTGTGATCGCATCCAGTCCTACTGGGCAACAATTTTGGATGAAGCAGATGCTCACCTAGATACGCAGCTTCCTCGCTTTCCAGCCTATGTCCTCCTTGGCCTACCCAACCCGCTAACATATCCCCTGAAATCCCGGAGAGGCCGCCTCATTGCCATTGCCCTAGGGGCAGCCACTCAGAATATAGTAGCACATTGGCGCTCCCCACAGGCTCCTCCACACTCGGGCTATTTACAGCGACTGTGGAGGATTTTGGGCATGGAGAAACTGTCCCTCACTCTTGCGGGCAAGGGGGAGGAATTCCCGGAGCTCTGGCGGCCCTTCCTGTCTCTGCTTACAATGGCGTTCCGGGAGTTAACATGCCCCTGGTACCTGAGGCTTCTCCGCCTTGCGGATACTGAACTCCCTGCGAAGCGCAAGCCTCGAAGGCCACGCTGAATTGTGTGTATTGGGGACCTTACCTTTTTTTTTTTTTTTTATTCATATGGCTGTGGACAAGGGGGGAGGGTGGGGTGGGGTTAGTGGGGAGTTTTGATTTTGGGGTTTTGAGTTGGCTGTTGAGGGCCATTGTTGTTGACCCGCTCCTCGCATCTTACTTAGTAATGCTACTATAGCCGACACTAACTGTCTGCATTGCGCTGTCTTTCAGGAGTATGAGGTCCTGTTGTTTGTTTTTTGTCTCTTTCAAAAATCAATAAAACAGATTTAAACCATAAAATTGACAGCAAACAACATTTAGTGCACACTCCAGTGTGGAAAATCTACTGGGCCTCTAAATCCCCTTGCCCTATTATATACTAAAACCCGGTGCCTTATTATATACTGAGGACAATCAGGGGTCTGTCATTGCCAATTGTAATTATACCTAATTACCATATACCTTTTGTAGCAGAGCACTGGCCCTGGACCTGGTGAGCAGGGCCCAGGGCACAGTCAGAGTCAGTTACCACCAGTATCAGTCAAAAAATGGGGGTGAACAAGGAAAAAAGGATGACTTTCACACAGGCACCGTGTGTTTACATGCTGATGAAAATACACAAGGACAGGGGAAATCCCCCATACAGGCAAATTATTTTGGCCAATAACAGTTTCTTGGAAAATGCATCCATATCTTTTGATTTATTTTTGCTACCCAATTGTTCTTGGTCTGCCATCATATTGCAGGGACATGACAGATTTAATTTAAAAAAAATCTGGAACATCCCAGGCAGGTCAGACTACACCATTGTAACCATAGATGTTGTGTCATTGTCCACATGCATAGACCATGAGCTAGGCATCCGGGCTTGTAGGTATTTTTTCAGGGATAAGCCATTTTTCTTGTATGATCTATTAGACAAGCTTCACTTCTGTTTAGAGAACAACTGCTTTCTATTCAAGGATCAGTGGCACAGGCAATTGACTGGAAACGCTATGGGAAGTAGATTTGCACCCAGTTATACCAGGAATTTAATGGGCTGATGGGAGGCAGAGTACATCTGGACAGAAAAGAATGATGAATGGAAAAAGCATCTGTTATTTTGGACAAGATATATAGATGATCTGTTCATGATTTGGGATGGATCACATAGGGATCTGTGGGATTTTTGAGACAATCTGAGACAATGATTGGAATTTAAGGTTCACACATAAAATACACAAGTCTGAGATGGAGGTTTTCGATGAGTTTACTATCATCATCATCAAATTTTCTTGATATGATTTGCAATTGCAATCATAAAAGCACAATACAAACAAAACAGTGAAAAATATTCAGTGAATATATGAGCTAGCCAGAAGCTACAAATTCATATATATACATAAAACTCCCTGATAAAAGTCTAGATAAATAGAGGCATACATGGTGTCACTGGCTGTCAGTTAGTAAAGAAACATAAGTAATAAAAGCTCTAGAGACTCTTAGCATTAAGAAGATGGCAGATTTATTTACAGATGGAGGGGCCCATGGATGGGCCGACATTGTACCCGAAGGGCATGATTATACCCCGCTCACGCAATATCATTTGTATAGGATCAAACATGCAATACATCAGTTACTTGGGGATGGTATGCAAGAGCCTTCCAAATTATTATCCCTCACTTTTCTTTTCTGCTCCTCCTCCCCGGTTAAAATTATAACAACTATTTATGACCTAACACAGGAATCCAGGAGGACACAATATTCCAAAGCTAGACTAGAGTGGCAGAGCGACCTGGGGGTAGTTACAGATGACAGCATGTGGCGGTATTGCTGTGAAATGACTAGGAACATTTCACTAAATGGTTGGCATCGTCTCATACATTTCGAATTCCTAAACAGGGTCCACTAGACACCGCAGCGACTGCTCTGAAACATCCTGCGGGACACTTCAGCTTGTGAGCGCTGCAAGGAGGGTGTGGCTGGGTTCATGCACATTGACTGGTTCTGCCCGAAAATTGCAGAATTTCGAAATAAGATTATTCATGCACTAAACGAGGTCACAATGCTCAAATTGTTACTTGAGCCATTGCTGAAACTGTTGGGCTGTACTAAAAATATGAAGAAGGGGGTCAGAGGCCTGATAGCGATGGGCTTACTACTTACAAAATGCAGAATTGCAATGTGCTGGGCTAGGGGCCCAGTTCAGAAAATAGCGGATTGGTCCAAAGATATGTCATACTCCAATACACAGTCCGAAATTTACAATGAGCTCTTACCTCCTCAAAGTCATCCTAAACGTTTTTTGGGTTTATATCAACAATATCTTGTTGGAAAGGAAACGGGTGAACTGGGAGGTAATGATATTGATTAATTCTGCTAAACTGTTTACTATGTTGTAACCCAATTGCTGTTAGACTGGAGCGGGGTTAAGTAGGATGTGCATAAGGGAAACTAAAAAGAAGCACTTCAAATGGTTATATGGGTAATGCACTCTACTAAGTATATGTAATGCATCATTTCTCTAAGTGCGATAACAATCACTTTTCCAACATTATTGTGAGTCTACGCAGCAGCTCGCTAATATTGAAGTATACTGTTAAGAACTACTGTAATACTGAATAAAACAATTAAAAAAAATAGCAGTATACATTTCATTGCTTGTTTAGCTTATTTAAAATTAAAAGGCAAAAAATATCAACCTCAATTTTTGGGTTTGCTATGTAAGTACGAAATAAAGGAGGCCACCCAAATCTATTACTCTAATCGTCATAAATATTTTTCAATAAACATTTCCGTATACAATCATAAAAAACACTTTATTAAGAAAACGCATTTATAAAATAATGCTATAACACAGAGTTAAGAATATTTTCACAGAATAGCAAAATACAACCCTGCCAGAAACCAGGATAAAAAGCAGCAGACTTTAAGCAAGTCTAATAATTGCAGGTACAATAAGGCTGGTCTCACTTGATTAAAATTCAGAAGCATAAAGAGAGGGCAGACATACTTAAGGCTGACCAGTTAGGACAAATAAAAACAAAGTGTAAATTGTATAGTGCAGTAGTAAAATTACATGCGCAAAAAAGATGATCTGATGGTTTATGCCACCCCATCAACAACTGCGGAAACAGGTTTAATTGGAAGCACGTTAATAATCTTCTATGCTGGGCTGACATATCCAGAGTTAAATAAATTTCCATTTTATTTATGTATTCCACCATCTTTAAGGGCTTGTAACTGTGTTATTGTTGGGCTGCTTGGAGCCTTACCTCTCTTATGGTTAGCCTATAGGCCTCTTCAACCCAAGCTATGTCCCGTTTACAGATCAATTCTGGGGTGCTGAACAACTGGGGTTTGCCCAATGGCCCTAGAGTTATTTTAACATAGCCTAGCCATGGTATGTGGTGGCTTGGATCCAAATACATGCAGTCAATCATAATCTTTCTGTTAAATTCTAGCTTACTCTTAAGCCATATAGAGAACCAAAGAAGTATTGGACAGAATTGAATATAAACAGAAATAAAATCTGCTCCCATCTATTCGTACACAATTTACTCTGGAACACTCTGGGGAATTTTTAATAACCTCCTAAAAAATTGATGTGTTTGTCAAAGTAGAGTGAGACAACGTACATACTAGTCTGTTCAGGAAAGAGACTGTGGGGCATAGAATTTTGCATGCTGGCAGTCACCGCCCAGTACTCTCAAATGGAACATCACCTATGGGGAGATGCTAATAGCTAACTCCAGCACCCCTCAATTGTTCAGAGCAGAACAGGACAACATAATAGGCAGATTCATCTTGAGATGGTATCCCAAAAAGTGCTGAGAACCGCATGTGAGAAGGCTCAGGGCAGACATAGGGAGAGTCGCTTGTAAAAGAAAGCAAAACTTCCGAAGCAGGATACAGTTAGATTGATCACAACATTTAGCAGAGAGTAAGCCCACCTAATGCGCATGCTGGGAAAACATCAGAATCTCATAAGAGCAGACCCAGTAATTGGCAATATGGTAACTTACAGGATGAATAAATCCTTGAGGGATTTGTTGGTACACATTTACGATGCACCACAGAGTAGAACAGGGTCCTGGTCAAAGAAACAACAGAGATTCTTTAAATGAGGTAAATGCAAAGTATTTCGACAGTGTGAATAGGAAAACATACATGTTGTCCACAGGAAAAACAGGTTGAATACGGAAATTCATCACAAGTACAAGTGATTTTGTGATATATGTGTTGTAATACCTGTGTGGATTATGACTTGTAGAGAGTACCATCTTACCCGTGAAGAATAGAGTCCTAGAGCATTTTTTAGCAATAACAGGAAAGCAGTCTCAGGGCTATGCAGAGGGCTGAGAAATAAATGTAGCAGTCAGTAAAATCAACCAGACCCTTGCCCCAGGAAGAACTGTAAGGAATAAACTGGGGTGTCCCATCGTGACGATACTTGTGGTGACCAACGCACAATAGTACTCAGCAACGGATCTGTAATGTAGCTGGAGACAGAGAGAAGACACTCTGAAAATACCTCGCAGCATGTTCGTCGGATCCACAATGGTCTGGGGTCAAGTCAGGAACTCCCATGTACTTCATAAATTAGCCGGTAATAGCCCCAACTCAGCCTCCTCACAGGCACTGACACGAAGAAATTCTCATCCAAATGCAGAAGGGAGAGAGCACTGAAAGGGGAGATGACAGGAGTGGCCCCCTTCGCCAAATCGTCGCCAGTGTTATAATGAAGAAATACTCTTAAGCAGGTAAGTTCAAGCGTCTTTATTCTGTCATCCACTCTCCGCAACTGACAGTCTGTCAACATTCCAATGTGAACTCTGGTGGAACGTTCCAAGAGGGAGGAGGGGCGGGGGAGAGAGAGGGAAGCTACCACTGGAGAAGGAGAAGAGAAGAACACCACAGACTAGAGTACCAGGAGAAGAGGAGAGAGATTACAACAGTTACTACGGTGATACACACACCAACTTTGCACTGCTTATCAAAGAGTTCATTACCCTTTGCGTAGTCACTGAAGAGTATTTCTCCTTCCAGTTTCGTTCCCCTAGGGCGTTATCCCTCACAGTTAGGGGAGGGCTCCTTGTCCTTACAACTGTGTCCTACGTCGCTGTCCTCCTTGGTCTGAGCACTGTGTGTGCACCACTACACGGTGACACGCACACCTTCCACTCCTTCATCATTGGACCACTGATCCTCTATAATTCCATGCATGTTTTTCACCTAGAGTGTCAAAAAGTGAATATTACCATGTTGCGATGAGCCGCTGAGGGTGTGTTGTGCTTAATGGGTTCTGTGTGAATAACAATGTTTCTTACATGTTCAATTGTCTAGAGTATATACAGAGTATTAGACTTGTGAGTACTTCCTACAAGCTAAATTTTCCTGCATGCTTCAGGTTAGAGTGTAATTAGAGTATAGTAGGGTCCTACCTGACCTTGCTGTATTTGCCCAGATTGTACTTCACGTAGTTGTTTCTACGCATTGAGAGAGCTATACTATTTCTCTCTCCCTGTCCTGGCATATGTTCCCTGTTTTTCCGCCCTTTTTATATCTAGGTTCTGGTGCCACCTTCTGTCCAGTGGCTAGTCCGGTCAGCCTTCCTGGATAGCCCCCTCCTCCCACTATGGCGGGACAAGCTATGAGCCAACCTCCTCCGTTCCTCAATGAAATCGGGGAGCCCGAAATTCACTGGAAGGAATGGATAAATTTATTCGCCTCATACCTCATTGCCATAGGCGGTGAAAGGTATTCACCAGTTCGCAAACAACACATATTGTTGCATAACCTAGGCGTACAAGGTAGGAAGATTTACGACACCTTACCTGAACCAGATCTAGAAGAGGATGAAGAGGACACGGATGAGTTTAAAGTCACTCTGTTTAAGTTAGAAACAAATTTTGGTGATAGAGTAAACGTAGTTTTGGAGCGACATAAGTTCTTTAGCCGCATCCAAGCTAAGCAGGAATCGGTCATCAATTATATTGCAGCACTTAGAGGTTTGACTCAACTATGTGACTTTGGTGAGCTTACTGACTCACTCATCAGGGACCAACTTGTTAGGTGCACAAACAATAGTCGTATCCAAGAAAAGCTCCTGGCAAAAAACCCCACTTTAAAAGAAGCGGTTAGTATAGCAGTCTCTGTGGCACACACTGCTAAGTGTATCAAAGAGATGAAGACTCCAAATGACATGGTTGCCAATGTTCGCAATAGCAGTGATGCACAGGCCAATCCACGTGATAGTAAAGTATTCAAAGTTAGACCCGGAGATGTCAAAGATGACCAACCTGTCAGTGAAAAGGGAAGGTTGAAATGCTATAGATGTGGCAGCAGTAATCACCTTGCAAACGATGTACGTTGTACTGCCCGGAATGTCACGTGTGTAAAATGTAACAAGAAGGGGCACCTGGGTAGAGTGTGCAACAACAGTGAAAATCATCGAGTAAAAGTAGTACACAGTGGAGAGGACTTGGTTCCCAAGTATGTTTTCCAAGTAAAAGCTAGGGTCTGTCAAGCTTCCCCAAGTTCTCAAGAGCATTTCAGTGACTACAGGCCTAATGAACATCCTAAATGCACCATCTTTGTGAATGATAAGCCTATAGAGGTGTTGGCCGATTCGTGTGCCCCGGTTACCGTAATCAATGTTGATGTCATAAATGACATTTTTGATACCTCTTGTCTCAAAATGTTGGAACCTGACATTTCAGCAATAGGGTACGCTGATGAGAATATTCCTTTAGTAGGGATGATGAGTGTGTGTATTAAATTCAAAGGAAGAGCGACAAGGGGCAAAGTATATATGGTAAGCAAAGGGTCTAATCTGTTGGGTTGGCAGCATCAAAGAGAGCTGGGGATTATACTCCACCCAAACAGTAAAGATCAAGTTCTTGTAGCTGAGGAGGTGGATGAAACCAGCAGGGATGTATACAATTCTTCTGAGTTGTTCACTAGAATAGGCCAAAGAGTAAATAGCATGGCCTGCGACGTACCTCCCACGGGAGTGTATAACATTTCTAGACAAAGTGCCAAAACGCCAGTAGAAGGGGGGGTGCCAGAGTTGATTCATGGTGTATCAGGAATGGATGCTGTTAAAAGGTTGCCTGCAGAGAATATGTGTAATCTGTCTAACAATTCCACAACAGTTCCAAAAACTCCATGGACTAAGTTGGCATTGGAGATAATCTGTCCCAGAGGACAAACAGGAGTCGTAAAGCAATTCTTGATTGTTCTTATGGATTTCACATCACACTGGATTAAATACAAGTGTGTCTCACGGGTATCGACAAAAGTCCTTATCGATTTTTTAAGAGACTCATTCGCTGGCGAAGGTGTGCCAGCTTGCATAGTCACCAACAACGACATCAAATTCTCATCCCATGAAATGAAGACATTCCTTGGTGAGTTTGGCATCAAGCCTGAGGAATCTACTGAATATGGCCAAGGGGACAATGACCCCATTCGGATGTCAATGCTTTGGATCAAAAATCTCACTCATCTAGCTTGTACCAACAATATGGATGTAGATAAGGTGTTAAGAGAAAGCATTTGGGCATATCACACCTCTGCTGATTGGAGAACGGGGGTTACCCCTTTTGCTTCCATCAGGGGAATAGATCCGATTGCCAACTATGTAAACCCCTGATTTGTCCTTCAAGTTAAATGTTTCTTAATGTGTATCTGGGTGTTTTTTCCCCTTCCTTGTCTGCTGGCGCCCCCGCCTCCCAGATTAGGGGTTCCCATCCTACACGTTAAGCTTTGTTACTTCACAGGTTTCCCATGCCCTCTCTCCTCCTCTTTTCTCTCCCAGCTTTTTCCCTGTTTTCCTTTCCCTCCGTAGGGAGATGTGTTGTAATCTCTCTCCTCTTCTCCTGGTACTCTACTCTGTGGTGTTCTTCTCTTCTCCTTCTCCAGTGGTAGCTTCCCTCTCTCTCCCCCGCCCCTCCTCCCTCTTGGAACGTTCCACCAGAGTTCACATTGGAATGTTGACAGACTGTCAGTTGCGGAGAGTGGATGACAGAATAAAGACGCTTGAACTTACCTGCTTAAGAGTATTTCTTCATTATAACAGAAAACATACATATTGTCCACAGGAAAAACAGGTTGAATACGGAAATTCATCACAAGTACAAGTGATTTTGTGATATATGTGTTGTAATGCCTGTGTGGATTATGCCTTGTAGAGAGTACCATCTTACCCGTGAAGAATAGAGTCCTAGAGCATTTTTGAGCAATAAGAATCGCTGATCCAAACTAGGCCTGGCGGTAAATCACGTTCCGCCTGCGGAATTTGGGTAATTTCATGTTCCACGTTCGTAGAATATTTTGTTTGTTTGCACTTTCAAAATGCGTGTTTGTGAGATATTTCCCCCGAGCACGCAAACGGGCAGAACAAGCAATTCTGCATGTTCGCTGACCTCTGCGTGCTCGTGGCGATTTATTACCGTTTCGCGGAGCGTTTCGGAGCGTTGCGGAGCGTTGCAGAGCGTTGCGTAGCGCGACTACGCAAATTCCGCCCACCCCTGATCCAAACTACCCTGTAGCAAGACACTGGTACCAGATGCATGCTGGGGGGTATTGATGAGTTTTCATTTGTTCCCATGTGTCTGAGAGGTGGACAGAGAAGAAAATGAGTAGAATGGAATCGGAATACATAAAATTGATTAACGGTAAATTCCCAGGAGGTCTGAACTCAGATGAAGAGCTCCATGTGAGATAACATTATTGTCGCTTAAGTGGCTGGAAACTGCCGCTAACGCGGCGATAAGGGGCTTGATAATATGCCCTTGAGAATTCCAATAGAAGCCCAGGTTTGATGTCCTTCACACCAGAACCTGGGCTTCTATTGGAATTCTCAAGGACAAGGACATATTATCAAGCCCCTTATTGCTGCTTTAGCGGCAGTTTCCAGCCACTTAAGTGACAATAATGTTATCTCCGTTCTTGATATTATGGCCCCAAGGGTGAGTGTTAGGGACGTAGGAGTTTAATAAGTAGGGACCCTATTTTAAGAAGATCAGCTACTGGGCGGAGTTTCTTAGATCTTGGTTTTTTGATTTTCTGTTGTATATAAATTGATTATTGAGCATGTCCAATGTGAAGAGTAGTGCAAACATAGCTACTAGGCGAGATTATTTGTACTGAAATGATTTATGCTGGGACAAGAATTGCCCATCTATTTGTGTTAACGTGTTGGGAATCATGGACCACTGGGTATAATCGATTATTATCCTCTTTTTCTTTTGTACTGTTACTATTGATTTTTCCCCCTGTGAATTGCTTTGTAAAATTATGATGCCTGCACATGTACATATATATATATATGCAGATTTTTGCATCTGCGCACGGGCACTTTATTTATTAACTTAGTTATTTTGGATATTGCCTTTAAAATGATGTAATGAAAACTATCCTGACATTCAAATAACGTGAGAAACTTGCACTGACTTCATGTAAGGATCAAGAAGTATCTGTACTATGTTTATTGCTGTGGAAGGTGATGGTGCACTGGGTTTTTGATTCTGGCCGTGAGGAAGACCTCTTCGGTTCAAATGCTTTGTTAAGTAAAATTCTTTAAATAATGTACATCTGGGAATGTGAGTGTTCCTTGTGACATGGATTTTATGCCACAATTTTCTCCTTTAAACCACACAGGTTTTTAATTTTTTTTTTTAAAGAGCCCCAGGGAGTGGCAGTTCCTGGGCAGCGTGGGGCCGTGTGCCTCCTGTGAATATTTAAGCAAAGCCCCGGGGGGTGGCGGTCCCCAGGCCTTGGGGGGGACTTGGAGGCCCCCACACATTAAAAAACAAGGTGGTCCCAGGGGCTGCGGGGGGGCCATGCGCCCCCGGCAAATATTTTATTAAAGCCCTGGGGGGTGGCAGTCCCAGGGGCTTGGGGGGCCTCCAAGGGCCCCCCCCCACAGGCCCCCGCATTATAAATTATAAATTGGACAATGCCCCCAGGACCTGGTCCAACTGGGGGCCTAATTTAAATGAAGCACGGGAGCCCGCACTTCATTTTTTTTTATAATTTCGGCGGGATTCGCGACCCCAGCGCGAATTCCACCAAAATTATTTTTAAAAATGCTTTTTTTGGCCCTGGGGGTTCCTGTGGGACCCCCTGGGCAGGCATAGGCCTGGTTTGGATTGTTGGCAGCCAATCACAGTGAAGCTTGTGGTCGTGGCAGCCAATCACAGTGAAGCGTGTGGTCTGGAGGGTGTGCGAACCCACCGCTACCCCAGATATCGAAACTTTTAATATTTGAATTTCTCAGCAGCTACTGAATGGATTTACACCATTTAAAAAAATTTCGCTTTCTGAATCAAGCACTAACATTTTGACAAATTTGGTGTAATTCTGTTCAGCAGTTCGGGCTGTAGCCTTGGCTAAAGTTTCCTACGGAAATTGATTTTTTGACTTTAATTTTTTGAACGTTCTCAGCAACTACTGAACGGATTTACACCATTTATAAAAAAACAAAAGGTCGCTTTCTGAGTCAAGCTCTACCTTTTTGCCAAATTTGGTTTAATTCCATTTAGCAGTTTGGGCTGTAGCCTGTAACAAAATTTCCCATAGAAATTAACATGGAGAAAACACTTTTTGGGACCCCCCCTTTTTTCTCAGCCCCCGATTGACAAATCACCCCCACACTTTCAGGATAGGAGCAGACCTGGATATATATATATATATATATATATATATATATATATATACATATATATATATATATGTATATATATATATATATATATATATATATATATATATATATATATATATATATATATATATATATATATATATATATTATCTACTGGCGGTCGCCAGTAGATAGTTATAGTTAGGACCGTGTTTCCATAGGAAATCTGAAAATTCTATTTTGAATAACTTTGGCGCCGGTTGACGAATACTCGCGAAATTTTCAAAACTAATGGGGCGCTCCTACCCTGAAAGTCTTGGGGTGATTCGTCAAGCGGGGGCTGAGAAAAAAGGGGGATCCCAAAACGTGTTTTCCCCATGCATTTTCCCATAGGACCTTTAGTCAAAGGTACAGCCCGAACAGCTGAACAGAATTACTTGAAATTTGGCAAAGAGGTAGTCCTCAGGTCAGGCATGTGCCTTTTGCATATATGGTGTCAATCTGTTCAGTAGTTCCTGAGAAAATTGCATTTAAAAGCACATAAATATCTGTAAGCGCGCACCGTGCGCACACCGTGCGCGCACCATAGCGTACGCGAGGGTAATTCTGATTGGTGGTTACATGTCAGTCAACATTCGAATCGGTCGAAATCAGGAAGTGTCGGCTGCCATTTTGTGTGTTTTGTGTGTGACAGTGAAAAAGAAAGGTGGAGAACGTGAAAAGGGGGCAGGGTAGAGAGTTCCTGACCCCCTAGCCTTTGTCAGGGGGTCCCTGAAGGACCCCGAAGGGTGAAAAAAACATTTTATTTTTTTTCAAAAATCGCGGGGTGCGCGCACGGTGCGCGCATGGTGAAAAACCTTAAAAAAAAAAATAATAATTTAAACGAGCCATTGCATATTACAGGATACAGTCAATCTATAACTATATACATAGGTAGCTTATTATAAAATAAATATATAAAAAATATAATAAAACATACATAGCTTAGCATTTAAAAAACCTTGCAAATTCACTTAAAAAACCATAGGTTTCACACATGTTATAGTTAGCTGGACATTTCACTCGTAAAAATCCATTGAAATTCCCCCGTTATAGTTAGTTCAGATAACTATAACTCGCTCGACCGCTACTCTATCACAAGGATGATGTCATCAGTGATGTCATGAGTGATGCCACTGACCATGTCATGAGTGATGTAATATGTGACGTCATCAGCAGTGGATTGCGGGTGCGCGAGTTATAGTCATCTGAACTAACTATAACGGGGGAATTTCAATGGTTTTTTACGAGTGAAATGTCCAGCACACTATAACATGTGTGAAACCTATGGTTTTTTAAGTGAATATATATATATATCCCAGACTCCGCCGCTGAGCAGAAGCAAATTCTCCTCGCCACCTCCAAGCAGACACGAACACGGATCAGCTGATAAGTGCAAAATTCTTTATTTGTTGCTGTATGTCGCCATAACAATTCAGCTCGTCCGAGCCTTGTTCACATGACAATGTGATATTGGCAGACCACGACTTTTAAAGTGACAGTGAATAATTCAAATTGAACCATGTGACATTAATCATAATGAAAATGGTAGAAATACTACGGCAGTACATATTGAATCAAGATGTTAGAAATCTCTTTTCAAAACGTTATTGAATATTTAATTGTTTGACTATATACAGTGCAAATTCTGTTGATAATGTGCAAAACGGCATTTATGCAAAGAATATTTTTCACATTTCAATTTTTAATAATCAAACATAAGTAGCTGACTTTGCCCCTATCAAGAGCCTACAATTAACTCAGATTGCTTGACATTAAGATAGTCATGGGTTAAATCCCCAATTTAAATGTGCAAAGTTTATAGGATGCATGTCAATCCTACCTGTGCAAAACGCGCTGTTTAAAACCACAATTCATTTTTATAGTGCAAATTTGTGCATCACTGTATCAAAAATGGTAAACATTTCAAATCCATAAAAGTATTGTGCAAATTGGCTAATGTTGTGCAAAGAGGCATTAGTGCAAAATAAATTGTTATCCTTACACTAGCTGGTATTGATATGAACTTCAATACTTGAATCAGCCCTTACCACGAGCCAATATTTGATTCAACAGTATGATGTTCCATATCAGAAAGTATCATGGGTTAAATCCCAAAACGTGCAAATATTGCTTATAGGGTACATCCACTTGTGCAAATCCGCTTTTGTTGATGCCTGGTACACCTCATTGTTAAAAGCATATTCCCATAGTATGGAACAAGTAAGAAACTCCAAAAAGTTGCCTGTTGTGAAGAAAGCCACCAAACAGGTATGTGATGGCCACAATTTTTATTGCAGGGAGCATCAAGGACCATCAGCTAGGTTGCTCAGCTGCGGAGTCTGGGATATATATATATATATATATTCACTTAAAAAACCATAGGTTTCACACATGTTATAGTTAGCTGGACATTTCACTCATAAAAAACCATTGAAATTCCCCCGTTATAGTTAGTTCAGATAACTATAACTCGCGCGCCCACAATCCACTGCTGATGACGTCACATATTACATCACTCATGACATGGTCAGTGGCATCACTCATGACATCACTGATGACATCATCCTTGTGATAGAGACTAAAAACTGGAACATAAAAAAGGGAATACATACCAATTAAAGGAGTCGACCAAAAAGGTCCATCTTATCAGAAATAAATAATTATAAAAAACAGTGCAAATCATCACTATTGTTCAATCCATTGGGCATCTTTGTGTCAAGCAACATAATAAATTCCGATTCTACCTGTCTCAACCTCTTTTCACGATTACCTCCTCTAATGTTTTTGGGTACTGCACTAATAACATAATAACTAGGGGGCATATGTATCAACAACACCATTTGCGATTCTCAAATAGCGATTTTTAAAGAATCGCTATTTGAGAATTGCAAAACGGGATGTATTTAAAAAATTGCAAACTGTTTGCGATTTCTTAAAATTCCTTAATTGCGATTAGCAAATTGCGAAATCGCAATTAAGGAATACCTGCCCATTCATTTCTATGGGCCAGGTGACCCATAGGAATGAATGGGAAGTAATTCTCAAATAGCGAATCGCAATTTGCTAATCGCAATTTGGGAATAATTTCAAAGGTGCAAGGGTGTCAAGATGACACCCTGATGCACCCCTGAAATGAGCATGTGTGTGCATATGGCGCACATACATGCCCTAAGGGCATGTATGAGCGCCACGTGGCACTTGGTAAAATTAAAAAAAGTGCATTTTGAAAGGAAATCGCAAATTACCATCAACTGGAAGTTGGTGGTAATTTGCGATTTCTTAAGGATAATTCGCACAACTTGGGTGCTTTTTACATCTCATTTAAGAAATCGCAATTAGCGATTTCTTGAATGCTTCCGCAAAATTAAGAAATTGCTAAATTAGCAATTCCTTAATTTTGCGATGGGATTTGTCTCATACATCCCAATTACCGATTTTTTAATCGCAAACGCTGTTATTTTGCGAATCGCAGCGCTTGCGACTAAAAAATCGTTTGATACATATGCCCCTAGGATCATTTAAATTGTTATTATGTACCAGTTTAAAATGCCGTGCCACAGGATAATTGGGATCAGTATTCACAACTGCTCTCAGATGTTGTAATATCCTGTTGAACACCTGTAATTTGGTGCTGCCCACATAAAGTAAGTGACAGGTACATTCTAGGACATATATGGTGAAGTCCGTTATACAGGTGTAATGACCTTGTATTTTTACTGGTTCTGGACTGAAAGCTGTGACATACTGTGAAACATTTTTTACAAATTTAAAAGCTCGGCATGAACTGCACCTAAAGAAACCTGATATTGCCGAGAGCCAACTATTAGAAGTTATAATTTCAGGGCTATTTCTTACCAATGCATCCCTCATTGAGGGTGCCCTTCTAAATGTTAAGTTAGGTAGTTTAGACATGATTCGGGACAACGTTAAATCCAAAAGAATAATTGGCCAATTCTTATATAAAATCTTACGAACTTGTCTCTCCTGCCGACAAAAACTTGTTATTAGTCTTATATTGTCAATAGACTGAACAGCCAAACTGTCCGTGTTATCATTGAGCCGCCTGGATGATCTTGGAATTTCAGGTAAAATATTCACATCAATTGCTTCATTGGCTTTAACACAAGCTATTAAAAGATCAGTAGCTTTGTACCCTCTCTTTAAAAACCTTTCAAAAGCTTCTGCTTGACATTGTTTAAGGTCACTTTCATGACTACAAATGCGCTTAATTCGCAAGAATTCCCCATAGGGAATACTCCGTATCAGGTGTTGAGGGTGTGAGCTGGTCGCATGTAAAACTGAATTTCCAGCTGTTGTTTTCCTATGTAATTTGGTGTGAATCATGTTTTTTTTTACAAAGATTTCAACGTCTAGAAATTGTATCTTATTGTCGCTGATATCTGATGTAAATTTGAGATTTAGGGCATTAATATTTAAATCATTCACAAATTTTTGAGCTGTTTCAATAGAGCCTTTCCAGATAATACCCACATCATCTATGAATCTCCGCCAGTGGAGCACATGCTGGTCAAAAATATCTTGGTGAGTGGTCCTCAAGACATGTTCCTCCCACCAGCCCACGTGTAAACACGCGTAGCTGGGGGAAAAACGTGCCTCCATCGCCACTCCACGTAATTGCTGGAACACTTCCTTATTAAATAAGAAAAAATTATGTGTCAAACAGATCTCTATCATTTTAACCAACATTTTGTTATGTTCATACATGACAATATTTCTTTTATCCAAATAATAGCGGATTGCATTAATCCCATCACAAAGGTGGATGCTGGTGTACAAAGAACTAATGTCCATCGCCATTAAAAGACAATCCTCCTCCCATTTTACATTTCTCAATTTAGTAAGAAAATGTCCTGTATCCCTGATAAAAGATGGCAATTCTTCTACAAACTCATGTAGATAATGATCAACATATCTTGACATTGCCTCCAAAAGGCTTTTTCATGCGGAAATAATTGGTCTACCAGGGACCGGTACCACATTCTTATGCACTTTTGGAATAAAGTATAGAAAAGGAGTCATTGGATGGTCGCCAGTAGGTAGTTATAGTTAGGACCTATTATCCATAGGAAATCCACAACATTCTATTTGGAATAACTTTGGCACCGGTTGATGAATCTTCGGGAAAGTTTCAAAACTCATGGCCCACTCTGGTCCGCTCCTATCCTGGAAGTCTCTGGGTGATTCGTCAAGCGGGGGCTGAGAAAAAAGGGGGGGCCCAAAACGTGTTTTCCCCATGCAATTTTCTATAGGGACCTTTAGTCGCAGCTACAGCCCAAACTGCTGAACGGAATTACACCATATTTGGCAGAAAGGTAGACCTTGGTTCAGAGTCGTGCCTTTTGCTTAAATGGTGTAAATCTGTTCAGTAGTTCCTGAGAAAATCAAAAGTAAAATCACATATATATCTGGGCGGAACCTAACCACACATCTCATCGTGAGATCTGATTGGCTGTCAGCACTTCATCTAAGAAGTGTTGGCAGCCACCTTGGGACCAATATACATGATAGCACCTCATTAAAAAGCATTGCAGTTAATAGAAGGTTTTAAGACTTTAGTTACATTATAAATCATTTGTTGATGGTACCATACTCATTTTAGGAACTGTGGTATGTTCAAAGGTGATTTTACCATGTGAAAAAGCCTTCTGCTGGGATATCATGAATCATGTTTGAGAGAAAACTATTTTCTCATGCTTTTCCCATAGAGGTTTGGAAGGTGATCTATAAGCTAAACTGAGAGCATATTTTCTGTAAATTCGCATTATCTTTCTCAGTCATGTGAGAACAAAGTCTGACACTCTCCGTAAAACACATACATCAGTAGTAGAGTGAGTAGTAGAGAGTAGTAGAGAGTGAGTAGTAGAGAGTGAATACTAGAGAGTAGTAGAGAGTGAGTAGTAGAGAGAGAGTAGTAGAGAGTGAGTAGTAGAGAGTGAGTAGTAGAGAGTAGTAGAGTAGTAGAGAGTGAGTAGTAGAGAGTAGTAGAGAGTGAGTAGTAGAGTAGTAGAAAGAGAGTGGTAGAGAGTAGTAGAGAGTAGTAAAGTGAGTAGTAGGGAGTAGTAGAGAGTGAATAGTAGAGAGTAGTAGAAAGTGAGTAGTAGAGAGAGAGTAGTAGAGAGTGAGTAGTAGAGAGTAGTAGAGAGTGAGTAGTAGAGAGTGAGTAGTAGAGAGTAGGAGAGAGTGAATAGTAGAGAGTGAGTAGTAGAGAGTAGTAGAGTGTGAGTAGTAGAGAGTGAGTAGTAGAGAGTAGTAGAGTAGTACAGAGTGAGTGGTAGAGAGTAGTAGAGAGTGAGTAGTAGAGAGTGAGTAGTAGTGAGAGAGTAGTAGAGAGTGAGTAGTAGAATAGTAGAGAGTAGTCAGTCAGTGTCAGTCAGTGTCAGTCACAGTAGCGGCCCGTGGTGGGAGTGCTGCTGGACGCTGACGTGGGGCGGGGGAGGGGCAGGGTGGGGGGTAGTAAACTACGGATTATGGCTGATTAGAGGTAAGTAAACATATAAATAAATAAAACGAAGTTCGTTGTGTGCGCTGCATCGCATTTGGTGATGCAGCGTGCGCAACGAAATTCGTTGCGCACGCACGGGCCGCTACTGGTCAGTCAGTGTCAGATAGTCAGTGTCAGTGTCAGTCAGTCAGTGTCAGTCAGTCAGTCAGTATGTACTTAAACACCTAGGCAGTCTGGATTAGGCAACTATGTAATACATTAAAAATTACTAATATTGCAGAAGGAAAAACAGTGTACATAATGCTAATAAAAACATATATAAATGTTATTATGTGTAGATTGCACAAAAATGAATTGATAATAGGCAGTTCTACATTAGGGAATGCAGAATAAATAATACAACACAAATAATAAACCAAATCACATATATAATACAATGAACAACAGATACAAATACAAAAAGGCAAACAAAGTGGCTGAGGCCGAGATGTTCTCAACGCGCGTTTCGACGCTAGCAAAGCGTCTTCATCAGGAGAGCCACAGTATCTTTTATCCTATAAATATACAAAAATGCCATGTAAAAGACAAAAATATGCAATTTTTTAGTTTTTCTTAAAAAACACTGAGATCCTTCACATATTATTGTTCTAATAACGGTGAGGTGCTGTCAAAACCAACTTTCACTTGAAATCCCAGGTTAGAGAGGAAAACCGAAAGATATGTGCAAGTGTGAATAGAATAGAGCAAAGTGCTATGATATCCAAGATAAAACCAGTGATGAGTGAACGTAGAATAGGAAAGATATGAAAAAACAAAAGAATATAGAAGATAATAAAGCAAAAAGTAAAAGAAAATGGAGAAACCAGTAATTGTCCAATAAGTGTCTTAATGAAAAAAAGGAACTTACTCAATTGATTGTCGTACGATAAGATAAATAAATGAGGTTCAGCTAAAGATACTCCCTGTATATAATGAGAGAAAACGCAAATTCAGGGGCATACTATAATATATATAGTATAAAGGTATCAAGTCAAGAATTATTTATAATATTTATATTCCCTTATTCCAGGGAAAAAGACCTGAAAAAGTAACCAAGTCGGTAAGTAACTGCTTACAGATATGATGAGACGAAGTAGTCAAAGGAGTCAAAGAAGAAATGCCTAGAAGTCCAATACAGGCACATGGATTCACAATGAGTTCAAAGAATTACTGAAAAATAAACCAAAGAAGATGAATTCAGAAAATAGAAAGAAATATAATGAATAATTACGATAGTATAACGCCAGGCACAGCCAGAAAAAGATACCAAGAAGTACCTGCAGTGCAATTCCAATAGATACACAACATGATTTGGGGAGTAAAACAGATGAAAATCGTTCGAATGCAACACAGGGGAAGCAGAGCACAGCAAACGGACTCGTAACAAGCAGAGATATGTCTTGATGTATTAGGATAATAAACACTGAAAAAGAAAAGAGAGAGAAAAACCAAGTGTAATACAAACAGCGGTGGAACGAGTCGAACGGAATATAACAATGGCGAAGGTCAGAGGGCTGACTTACTTGAATGATTAGAGGATCAAACGTAGTGACGGATGTGGACCACAGGCATAGGTGGAGAAACAAGCTGAAGGACCCGATTAAAAAAGGTTACGTGAGGGCACATGATGCCACGGGGGTGGGCTGGAATCAGCCAGCAAGCTAGAAAGCGGACAATGAACAGTGTAAAGTCTTGTAATGCCGCGGGGGTGAGCGGGATCTGGCCGGCAAGCTAGAAAGCGGACAATAAACAGAGTAGTTTGACAGGTAAAGATCCGGAAATGGATGTAGAACGATGCCTGGCTAATGAAAACAAAATAGGGAGGTTACACAAGTAAGAATGATAATAACTGAAATAAAATACATTACTAAAATGATATTGAAAAAGAAACTAATGAGACTATTCTTAGTAGAGTATGCAGAAGAGATGAAAAAATGTAAAGCAATAAAAAACACTGAGCTTCATGAAGCGGAACAGGAACCTGTAGTATGAAATATAGAAAGTAACACTAGAGGATACTATGAATCTGATGTATATAAACAATTAAGAACAAATAATAAATAATAATAAAAAAATAATTAAAATATAATTAAAATAAAAAGGAATAAATATTCCAGTATATCATATGCAGAAAGAACCTGATAGCAAAAGATAATTAGAATCTGTTGACTAAAATGGCATTTTCCCATGGTAATTCATTGTTTAATCCCTTATGGAAGGTGTTGAGGGTGAAAATCCAAAAAACTTCTCGTTTTTTGACGATTTCTTCACTGTGTGTCTCATTCTCAATATTGATTTTTTCAAGAATGTGCCATTTGATATCTTCGGCAGAGTGTTGTTGTTCTTCGTAATGTTTAACCATGGGAGCCAACAATTTGTTAGTTCGAATGGCTGAACGGTGCTCATTGAGACGAGTGGCAATAGGTCTGGAGGTTTCTCCTACATAGCCAGAATTACACGGGCAGATAATAAAATAGATGACATTATTTGTTCTGCAATTTGTCATGGATTTAGAATTAGTTGTATATCCATTGAGAGTAATAGTGCAGCCCTCTATGGCTCCATCACATGCTTTGCAGTTAGAACGTAAGCATTTGAATGTGCCTTTGATAGGCGATATGCCATCAATAGTTTTCTGTAGAAAAGGGACATGGGTGTTGAACCGTGATCTGACAATGATGTCTTTCAAATTTTTGTTGCGTCTATGCGCAAACAATGGTTTCTTCAGATGTATAGAAGAATCTTGTTCAGAATTAAGTATATGCCAATTAGCATTAATGATACGATGTACCTGTTCGTCCACGGTAGAGTGTTTTGTGACGCATACCAATTGATCTTTAGTTTTGGGATCTTTAGCTCGTAAGAGGGCATCCCTATCATAAAATCTTGCTCGCTTGAGAGATTCCCGTATCAGCCGATGCGGGTAACCTCTGGCCAGAAATTTCATTTTCATAATGAGAGCTTGTGAGTCAAAATCGTGGATGTTGGTGCAGTTGCGACGCAGTCGCAAAAATTGACCAAAAGGGATGCTTTGTTTCTGTGATCTTGGATGGTAGCTATTAAAATGTAGCATAGTGTTTCTGGCTGTGGGCTTAGTAAAAAGATCCACCTCTAGGTGGCCAGAATTGTGTGTAATCATGATGTCTAATAATTCAACTTCTTGTTTGTTGGTATGAGCTGTAAATCTAAGATTGATGTCGGTGACATTAATCCATTGCAGGAATTCCTCTAGCTGTTCCTCAGTATCCCCCCAAATGAAAAAAATGTCGTCAATGTATCGTGCCCACCGATGCACTGATTCAAAGAAGGGAGCAATTTCATCATAAATGAAATTGGATTCGAATTTAGACATGTAGATATTCGCTACAGAAGGAGCTACTGTAGCACCCATACTTACACCGCGTATTTGTTTGAACCAGATGTTGTTAAATTCAAATGTGTTTTCTATAAGTACAATGGTAAGACACTCTAAAACAAATGCTTTAGGAGAAGGTATCTTATATGTATCGATAAACCAAGAAACAGCTGTGATGGCTTCCCTTTGAGGGATGTTGCTATAAAGTGATTCTACATCTAGAGTCACTAAAATCTCTCGATTGGAATTGAAGGGAAGATATTCAACCTTCGAGATCATGTCTCCAGTGTCCCTAATATATGATGGAGTTTTGGATATAAAGGGACGTAACCAATGATCCACATATATGGATAATGGTTCTGTGACCGATCCAATGGTGGATACAATCGGACGTAGAGGGGGTTCTGTAAGATTTTTATGGACCTTGGGTACTCCATAGATACAGGGCATGGTCTTCTTAGAGTTGGTGAGAAATGCAAATTCTTTTTTATTTATTTCACCTTTTGAAAGAGCAACGCTAGACAGACGTTGAATAGTTTGACAAATTCTGTTGGTAGGGTCTGATGTACATTTCATGTAAAATAATGGGTCTCCAAGAAGAGCTAGCATTTGGTTTTCATAGCTATTGGTGTTTAACACAACTATGCCTCCCCCTTTGTCTGCACTTTTAATGGTGATAGATTTATTCTCTCTAAGGGTAGATAGACAGGAGAATTCTTCTTTGTTGAGATTAAAGCAGGGTTTAGGAATAAACCGGGTAGCTTGATCTAGGCGTTTAAGGACAACTTTTTCAAATACTCCTACTTCAGGTCCTAATTGTTCCAATGAAGGTGTAAAGGTTGACGGCAAAGCCAGAGTAGAATCAACAGAGGCTATTGATATATTTGTAGTGTCCTGAGAGAAATATTTTTTCAGTCTGATTTTACGAAAAAATGAAATTATATCAGTATATAATTCAAATTTGTTGGTGTACGAATGGGGGACAAAATACAGACCCTTAGAAAGCAGACTCATACAATTAGAGTCTAATAGGTGAGATGATAAATTAAAGTCAGTCAGTCAGTGTCAGTCAATCAGTGTCAGTCAGTGTCAGCCAATCAGTGTCAGTCAGTCAGTGTCAGTCAATCAGTGTCAGTCAGTGTCAGTCAGTCAGTCAGTGTCAGTCAGTCAGTGTCAGTCAATCAGTGTCAGTCATTGTCAGTCAGTCCGTTTCAGTCAATCAGTGTCAGTCAGTGTCAGTGTCAGTCAATCAGTGTCAGTCAGTGTCAATCAGTCAGTGTCAGTCAGTCAGTGTCAGTCAGTCAGTGTCAGCTACAGCAGCTCTGCTGACCTGGTACTCTGGCTCTAAAGCAGCTCTGATGACCTGGTTCTCTCCCTCTAAAGCAGCTCTGCTGACCTGGTTTCTCTGGCTCTAGAGCAGCTCTGCTAACCTAGTTCTTAGGCTACAGAGCAGCTTTGCTGATCTGATTCTCTGGCTCTACAACAGCTCAGCTGACCTGGTTCTCTGGCTCTAAAGCAGCTCTGCTGACCCGGTTCTATGGCTCTAAAGCAGTTCTGCTGACATGGTTCTCTGGATCTAGAGTAGCTCTGCTGACCTAGTTCTCTCCCTCTAAAGCAGCTCTGCTTACCTGGTTCTCTCCCTCTAAAGCAGCTCTACTGACCTGGTTTCTCTGGCTCTACACCAGCTCTGCTGACCTGGTTCTCTGGCTCTAGAGCAGCTCTGCTGACCTGGTTCTTAGGCTCTAGAGCAGCTCTGCTGACCTGGTTTCTCTGGCTCTACAGCAGCTCTGCTGACCTGGTTCTCTGGCTCTAGAGCAGCTCTGCTGACCTAGTTCTTAGGCTCTAGAGCAGCTCTGCTGACCTGGTTCTCTGGCTCTAACACAGCTCTGCTGACCTGGTTCTCTGGCTCTACAACAGCTCTGCTGACCTGGTTCTATGGCTCTAAAGCAGTTCTGCTGACCTGGGTCTCTGGCTCTAGAGCAGCTCTGCTGACCTGGTCCCTTGGCTCTAAAGCAGCTCTGCTGACCTGGTTCTCTCGCTGTAAAGCAACTCTACTGACCTGGTTTCTCTGGCTCTACTGCAGCTCTACTGACCTGGCTCTCTGGCTCTAGAGCAGCTCTGCTGACCTGGTTCTCTGGCTCTAAAGCAGCTCTGCTGACCTGGTTCTATGGCTCTAAAGCAGTTCTGCTGACCTGGTTCTCTGGCTCTAGAGCAGCTCTGCTGACCCAGTTCTCTGGCTCTAAAGCGGCTCTGCTGACCTGGTTCTCTCCCTCTAAATCAGCTCTACTGACCTGGTTCTCTGCCTCTAGAGCAGCTCTGCTGACCTGGTTATATGGCTCTAAAGCAGCTCTGCTGACCTGGGTCTCTGGCTCTAGAGCAGCTCTGCTGACCTGGTTCTCTGGCTCTAAAGTAGCTCTGTTGACCTGGTTCTCTCCCTCTAAAGCAGCTCTGCTGACCTGGTTTCTCTGGCTCTAGAGCAGCTCTGCTGACCTGGTTCTCTGGCTCTAAAGCGGCTCTGCTGACCTGGTTCTCTCCCTCTAAAGCAGCTCTGCTGACCTGGTTCTCTGTCTCTAGAGCAGCTCTGCTGACCTGGTTCTCTGCCTCTAAAAAAGATCTGCTGACCTGGTTCTATAGCTCTAAAGCAGCTCTGCTGACCTGATTTTCTGGCTCTAAAGCCACTCTGCTGACCTGGTTCTCTGGCTCTAAAGCATTTCTGCTGACCTGGTTCTCTCCCTCTAAAGAGCTCTGCTGACCTGGTTCTCTGCCTCTAGAGCAGCTCTGCTGACCTGGTTCTATGGCTCTAAAGCAGCTCTGCTGACCTGGTTCTCTGGCAATAGAGAAGCTCTGCTGACCTGGTTCTCTGGCTCTAAAACAGTTCTTCTGACCTGGTTCTCTCCCTCTAAAGCAGCTCTGCAGACCTGGTTTCTCTGGCTCTACAGCAGCTCTGCTGACCTGGTTCTCGGCCTCTAGAACAGCTCTGCTGACCTGGGTCTCTGGCTCTAGAGCAGCTCTGCTGACCTGGGTCTCTGGCTCTACAGCAGCTCTGCTGACCTGGTTCTCTGCACTCACGATGCACGCACCCGACTTCGCAAAAATATATTTTAAAATAATATAAGTTTATTATAAGTACAAATATATTATTTTTATGAATATCTTAGATAATCTCTTGCCCTAATATGTATATTAAAGACACATACATATCATTTTGGAACATAAGTTTTTTTTGCGGGAGTCGCACACCCAGCATGCCCCAGCACGTATATGACGTCACGCGGGACCCACAACCGTGCAAGCATCTCGTACCGTAATGCGCATGTGTCGTGAATGCACGGGAGCAGGAGTCGCGGACTGGTTGCATACCAATCGTGCACATCACGTAATATTAAATGTATATGATATAACTGAAAAACACGCAGCTGTCGCACACCGTACGCGGATCCTTCACGACTTTTCTAAAATGGTGGCTAGAATGCGTGTGTATGCTATGAGAGCGCGGCTCCGAAAAAAAATTAGATTTTTTTTTAAAGAAAATAATATAAATATATTAAAATAAAAAATGAAAACAAGAACATTAATCAATATTTCAGTGTGAATGTTTTAAAAAAAACTTTTTGTGCAATTTTCAGAAAAATATATAATGATATTTAATGAATAAAATATTTATAAATAAACAGTTAAAAAAATCTGTAGAAAATCAGTACAAAAAAATAGGTATAACTACTATCGCACTTAAAAATTAGCATTTAAAAAAACTTTGAAATTCACTGAAAAAAAAACATAGGTTTCAGACACATTATAGTTAGAAATTAGCATTTAAAAAACCTTAGAAATTCACAGAAAAAACCATAGGTTTCAAGGGTGTTATAGTTAGCTGGCCATTTCACTCGTACAAAACCATAGAAATTCCTCCGTTATAGTTAGTTCTGCTAACTATAACTCGCGCGCCCGCAATGCACTGCTGATGATGTCACATATTGCATCATTCATGACATGGTCAGTGACATCACTGATGACATCATCCACGTGACAATCTGATACACCTCATCATACACTAGTATAATCTTTCATCACTCACTGTAAAATACAGAGTACCATATTTGAAACCATTGATACACCAATTCCAGTTACTACATACCCACTCACTGATTCCTAAGTCTGCACACACAACTACCCATTCAACAACAGAATCATTTATACATACAGTTACTAATTAATAGAACACTATCAAATGCACTTATACACATATATAGACATTGACACATCAGCGGTCATCTTAGTCGGTTATGCAGTCATCCTACTCACTCATGAAAAAAATGAATCGCACTTACATTTACTCACTTACACAATTATCCAACAACACCTCCTTTATTCAAAAACATAGTAACTCATAGTTAATATGTTAAAAATATCACCATTACAATTATACACTCATTCATATAGTTACTCTCACAATCACTGACTATTACACATACTTATTTATATACACCAACTCTCACATACAATGCCTTTTATTTTTTTACTTTGTTGAAGATGTACAACTAAAATATATATTCGCTCACCAACACACAAATAAATACACTCACCCAAACAACTGTTTCCACATGCACTCTTAAACCTATACACCTAGTCAATCAACCATTCACACATCTATGCATAGAGTTACACATGGCCCATCCAACCACACACACACTCAGTGTCCCATACAAATACTCACCCAACTAATCAATAACTAATATACACACTCATGTAGTTAGTGACCAACTGATGCAGCATGTTATACAACAACAGAGACAGTGCTGCACACATTCACATAGTTTAGTTGCTAATCCATGTATTAAGTGAGACACTTTTAATTACTCACTTAAACAGACAGTCAGACAGCTACTAAATCCTCCATCCAGACAGTTATATATCCACTCAATCTTCAATAAAGATTGGTACATATATAATACATATTTAAATTTCAAACTAAACCACATTCACTGGATGATGTCATCATGTCATCAGTGATGTCATTTGAGATGTCATCAGTGATGTCACTGACCATGTCATGAATGATGCAATATGTGACATCATCAGCAGTGCATTGCGGGCGCGCGAGTTATAGTTTGTTTTTTTCTGTGAATATATATATATATATATATATTCACTGAAAAAAACAAATGTTTCAGGGGCGTTATAGTTAGGAATTGGCATTTAAAAAACCTTATAAATTCACTGAAAAAAACAGTGAATTCACAGTGAGTCTGTGTTTCTGTAAAGTTTTAATATGGTTAATATATATAGGGAAAGGCCTGTTGAAGAATGAGTGGGTGTACAAGTGTGTGAATGGATGATTTTCTAGGTGCATAACTGACTCTATAAGTGAGTCATTAAATGTATCTTACTACAGACTAGTGACTAAACTGTGTGAATGTCTGTATCTGTCTATCTGTTGGTGTATAAACGGCTACATGGTTTTGTGAATAGCAATATGAGCGTCTCTATGGGTTATTGATTGGTTGTCTGAGTATCTGTATGGGTGCCTGAGTGTATGTGTGGGTGGGGTGTGTGTGACTCTGTGCATAGATGTGTGAGTGGGTGATTCTATGGGTGCATGGTTTAAAGAGTGCAACTGTGATGGACTGTATGGTGGGGTGAGTGTATGTAAGGGTGTGTTAGTGATTGAATGTATATCTCAGTTGTACATGTGACAGTAACTACATATGTGAAACACAGTGTATATGTGTATAAGAGTAAATAACTATCTATATGTGAGAGTGTGTGATTGCGGGACTGGGTGTATGGATGTGTCTGTGCTTGTACTAGTAATTGAATAAGAGTGTCAACTTTTTTTAGTATTTTTATGAGTAAGTGAACTTGAGTGTGTCAGTACCTCAATGGATGATTGGCAGTGTGTGAGTGTCTATATATCTGTATATATGATAGTTTTGTACGGAGTGACTGTAAGTATGAGTGACTGTACAGGTGAGTGAGTGGAGGTGCATGCAGATCTAAGAGTCAGTGAGTGGGTATGTAGTTATTGGTATTGGAGTATCTATGGTCTTCAAAATGGCCGTCTGAAATTTTGAGTTGGTGTATCAAAAGTTATATTAGTGTGTGAGAAGGTGTACTAATTTATCACATAGATGACGTCATCAGTGATGTCATCAGTGATGTCATTTGAGATGTCATCAGTGATGTCATCAGTGATGTCACTGACCATGTCATGAGTGATGTAATATGTGACGTCATCAGCAGTGCATTACGGGGGCGCGAGTTATAGTTAGCTGAACTAACTATAACAGGGGAATTTCTAGGGTTTTGTATGAGGGAAATGTCCAGCTAACTATAATGCCCCTGAAACCTATCGTTTTTTCAGTGAATTTCTAAGGTTTTTTAAATGCCAATTCCAAACTATCACGCCCCTGAAACCTTTGTTTTTTTCAGTGAATTTCAAAGGTTTTTTAAATGCCAATTCCTAACTATAACGTGCATGAAACCTATGATTTTTTCAGTGAATTTCAAAGGTTTTTTAAATACTAATACCTATCTATAACTTATCTCTGAAGATATCATGAAAAGCATTCTTTTTTAAAAGTAGGGTGCACATTAGTTTTGTGGAAAAGCATCTTTGTGGTTGGTTAAGAAAAAGCAGTTTCAACGTGGAGTACATATCATAGGATAAAATTTGCTCAGCTCAACCACACCTGCTACTTGCATTTGGAAGGCACTGTTCGAACTTAAAACAATCGTCAACTTTTAACCTGCACATGTCGTTAAATGTTCAAGAAAATGTTACAAAAAAATATCGTAAAGTTTTAAAAAATTGATGAACTTTTAACCTGCACGTATTGTAGAATGTTCTAGAAAGTGTGTTGATAGAATACGTTGCACTTCTGACTTCTATGTGTTGTTGAATATTAAAAAAAACGGTTCATATGGAAAATTAAAAAGAAACCAATAGAGAGGTTTTGAAACCTAAAAGAATCAAGGAACTATTCTAATTTATTCTTTACATGTATTTATGTGTGCAGCAACAAAATTATAGACACAACAGCACTAGGAAAAGGAAGAAGCAGGGAGTGGGGGGAGGGGGAAGATGGGCAGAATGGCACACATGCACAATTAAGTACAACACACATATGGCCAAAATGAAATACACCAAGAAGGAGCACAAGTCACACAACCTGCCAACATCACACCACTGAACGAGCATAGAAGTGAAAACCACGCTGCATTCATAGAGGATGTGTACAAAGGCCAGTCGTTGGTGTTGTGGGATGTCTGCGACCGTGGTCATCATGGATGAGATGCCCAGGATGTGGCACATGGTCGAGTTCACTGTGTGTTATGTTGCCAAACGGCTGCTCCTCCCACCCACAAGCCCCCACACTTTTGTACGGTGAGCTGTTGTATCTCGTGCACTCATACGGCACGCCATTGTAATGCCTATTTGCGCATCTCCTGCTACATTCCAACTACAACATCACAGTGCCGTTTGGAGGTGGTGCATGCCACTTTACAACATCGACTGCTGCGGCTCTTGTAACAGGCCACACACACCAGAACACAGAGACACACTTACCGCACTTCCTGTACACGGACATGTCCGAGACACCCCGTGCCCCTTGCTGGATAGGCACACCCCTGCACTGACCTGTGAATGACAGACCAGCACACGCCAGTTGTGCATGCAGGAGGATGCGTACGTAGCTACACATCCAGGCTCACTGCCAATGCTGAGGTGACAGCACACTGTGATGTTGCAGGGCTCGTGCCTATCATGCTAAGACAATGACCACAGGGACACACTTACTAAGATGTGGGTTTGGGGGGCATTGGCGGTCCTGCAGTTGTTGAGATGAGTCTTCTGGCCCTCATGGGTATCCCCGTATCATGCTCATTGACTCTATGGCACCTGTGGGTGTTCTGGTGTGGCTCTTGGCTGTGTTCCCTTTCATGGTGCAGGTAGTTGTCCTGCTTAACACCAGCAGAAAGCAGGTGTAAAATCCCTGGTGCTAACGTGTCTTATCGCCGGAATTTGTTTCGCATTGCAATTGGTGTGAAAGTTGTGATGTGATTTTTTTCGTGTGCACAACAATATACGAACTGAGCAGTGTATCTCGTCAAGATCCAGCACCTGACGCACTATTCCCAATCAATATAAATACAATAAGATTTCTTAATAGATTTTGTGTGTACACTGTAAGTGCAGCCAATACCTCAGTGCAATACAATACAGGATTTTAGTATTTAGAATAAATCGCAAAGGTGCACCTCGTGTCTTTTTGCACGGGAACGGCTACTCTCCATTTCATTGTCAGCACTTTAACAGAAGTGAAGTTGAGATAAATCTAACACACTATTCAGAAGTTGGTGCAAACTGCCGATATCACCAGTATTCCAGCGATAAGTGTCCCAAAATTTAACACAATGGTGGACTCCATCAAATAACAGTAATAAGAACAAGAAAGAGTCACACAGCAGTTAAGAGAACAACCAAAAACATTCTTAATTTTTTTTTCAAACTTTATTTTTTATAATAAACATATAAACGATAAACTATTTTCAAACCTTATTTTTTTATTAACATAAATATAAACAATAAACTAATAAACAAAATGTAACAACCATAATTCAAAATAACAAGGTGGAACACTCCTGAAGGAGCCACAGATGTCGACGACAGACCTGGAAAATCAGAAAGATTGTTAAAAAAAAACCAACATGGTATTCTCAACAAAATACCACAAGAAAAAAAATAACAGATATATAAAATGTATACAGCTAACAAAATTTTATAAGTTTAACTTTCAAAAACTGTAAATGTTGCTGCTTTAAAATATTTACCAGATCTGAGGAATTTTTTTTGCAGAAGGCACCACTTTTTAACTTTTTCCAAAGGGCAAACAAAGACCAATGCCACCTTCTTCATTCGCAAGATTTGCCAAAGAGTTCTGTTACGAGGGGATCCTAACAAAAAATACTCGTGTGGCACAGCAAGTATGATGAAACACCTAAGGACCCTTCATCCAAACAATCTTGCACGAGAAGAGTGCAAACAGATGAGAAACACTCCTGTTCTGTATCTGTAAAAAAGAATCACAAATAAATGTATATTAATAACTTTCAAATTTATACTATTCCATTACTGTACAAACACATTTTATATAAAAACTGACTGCATCCATACTGCATAGGCATTTAAAGCAGTCCATGTGCTAAGGCCTGGCTCACTGCATGACTACTTGGGTACTGACTGAATGATTAGAGTACAGCAAGGAGAGTGCCTAGGTGAATTTATAAGTGCTAGGCTTTTCGCACAGGGAATTGATTAGAACTTGGTACTGAATGGGTCACTAGAGGAGTGCAAAAGCAGTCACAAGTGCTGGACTGTATGGATACTGACTAGGAAATTTAAAGTCTGAAAGACAAGTGTCTAGGTGGTTAGAAGACTGCATGCATAGTGCATAGGGGTTTGAAACAGTCCATGTGCTAAGACCTGGCTCAGTGCATGAATACTTAGGCAGTGACTGAATCATAAGAGTACTGGAAAGAGAGTGTCTTGGTGAATTTATAAGTGTTTGGGGTTTGGCACAGTGAATGGATTAGTACATACTGTTGAATGGGTCTCTAGAGGACTGCAAAGGAAGTGACAGGATGTTCCCTGGAAGTGTATGGATACTGACTAGGGAATTGAAGGTGTAAAAGACAAGTCTATAGTATGTTAGAACACTACATGCATACTGCATAGACATTTGGAGCAGTCTATTTGGTACTTAGAAACTGACTAAATAATCAGACTACTTCTAGGATAGTGCTTAGGTAAAACTTTTACATTTTCAGTTCTGCCAGAGTGAACAGAATAGTACATGGTACTGCACCTTAGTGTGAAACCCTGACTCATTTTATCAATGCATAAGCAAAGACTAGCTTCTAATGCTACTAAAACGTGACAACATGAGAGGTTTTAAATTAGTTATCTGTCAGCAAATACACGATGTTACCAAATGCTTCTCTCACAGTGGTTCTCAAATGCACACAGACTCACAGTGTAATTCTAGACAACAACCACTATACCTAGGAGTTTACCAAAAATCATTCACTACTGTGGAAGTGGTAAGCGAACTGCACATAATCTTCATATTTCAGGACTGCACTTTTGTGTCAAAGCCTGACTCATTTAATCAAAGCGTAAGCAAAGACTGGCTTCTAATGCTACTAAAACTTCACAACATGACCGGTTTTAAAACAGGTATATGTCAGCAAATACACAATGTTACCAAATGCTTCTCTCACAATCCTTACCCAAATGCACACAGACTCACAGTGTGATTTTAGACAAGCAACACTATCCTAGGAGTTTACCAAAACTCATTCACTACTCGGGAAGAGTTAATGGTACTGCACACAATCTACATATTTAAGTACACCACATCAGTGTCAAAGCATGACTCATTTAATCAACGCATAAGCAAAGACTGGATTCCAATCCTACTAAAACTTCACAACATGACAGATTTTAAAACAGTTATTTGTCAGCAAATACATGATGTTACCAAATGATTCTCTCACACTGATCCCAAATACACACTAACTCACAGTGTGATTCTAGACAAGCACCACTATCCCTATGAGTGTACCAAAACTCATTCACTACAGTGCAAGTGGTAAGGGAACTGCACACAATTTACATATTTCACGACTGCAATTTACTGTCAATGCCTGACTCATTTAATGAAAGCATAAGCCATCACTGTCTTCTAATGCTACTAAAACTTGACAACCTGACTGGTTTTAAAACAGTTATCTGTCAGCAAATACACAATGTTACCAAATGCTTCTCTCACAGTGGTTACCAAATGCACACAGACTCACTGTGTGATTCTAGATACACATCACTATCCCTCGCACTATATCAAAACACATTTCTTCATCTAGAAGTAGTACTACATTTTAGTATAGAAACATAACATAATTCATTTCACAAATTCAGAAACAATGACTGGTTTCTAATTCTACCAAAATATAAAAACTGCACAGTTATCTGTCTACAAACACATGAAAAACACAAATGCCAATCACAGAATGGTTTCTACATGCACACACATTGTAGAGAAAAAAAGTACTCCCTACACCTTAGCAGGAAAAATACATTAGGCTGATTAAAATCAAAATAGTCTACATACATCCCCTCACAATTAAATAACTCATCTTTCAAGCTCCTTTGTAGATTAAGGAGTATATCAATCACTCATCATATTTTCTTTTACAGAATCTCTGCACTGTGCACCTCTCAGCAAAAGCAAAGAATGAAAAAGTTTCCCTTTCATTTTCCACACACATACATGTAAACATCAAATCACAATCCCTCGCACATAAACTCAAAAGCAAACACACATTTCTATTGGTTAAACATTTCAACCCTTTCCAAATGAAATACATGTCAACCCTTCCCCCAATCTGCCTTCTGCCTGTTACCAAAGAAACAGGTCATGGAACACTGCACTGAGCTCACAGGTCACAAGTTCAGCACACAATGTTCCTACACAAGACAGGAAGTGTGCTTGACTTTTCAACATATCAGCTTATCATATATAATGTTCCTTACAATCTGTTTTTGTTAACCAATAACAATCATACCTTTAAAAAACAAAAATATACACCCTATCTTTCAGTGTAGAAAGTTGTTATACAACCAATGATTTCTTGTTGTTTTTCAAAAAACGTTGCCGTGGATCCGCGCACCCACCGCGAGAGAATCCGTGCATCCAACGCGATAGAGTGCGCGCACCGTGCGCGTATTTTGCCGTTTTTTTTTTAAAAAGGGGGGCCACAGGGGGTCCTTCTGGGACCCCCTAAGCAGATCTAGAGGGTCAGAGTATTTCCACTCTGCCCCCTTTATATCTTTTACACACTTATTCCCCTTCCATCTTCAGCCTCGCTTCTACAGAGGCAGAAAATGGCCGCCAACAGTTCCTGGTTTCGAATGTAGAGAGACGCTCGACACCCATTTAGCATTCAGCGCGCAATCGGGAGGGTGCGCGCTCCGTTCGGGGAGGGTGTGCTTACGGTGCGGGTACCGTCCGCAGATCCTCCGCGGCCATAGATATCACTAACTTTTTTACCCTAATTTTCTCAGGAACTACTGAACAGATTCACACCAAATATGCAAAAGGCACGAGTCCGAACTAAGGACTACCTCTTTGCCAAATTTGGTGTCATTCCGTTCAGCGGTTCGGGCTGTAGCTGCAACAACAGATCCTAAGGGAAATTGCATGGGGAAAAAGCGTTTTGGGACCCCCCCTTTTTCTCGGCCCCCGCTTCACGGTCCACCGCAAAACTTTCAGGGTAGGAGCGGAGCAGAGCTGGCCAAAAGTTTGGAGAATTTCGCGAAGATTCGTCAATCGGCACCAAAGATATTCCCAATAGAATGTTGCGGATTTCCTATGGAAAATAGGTCCTAACTATAACTATCTACTGGCAACCGCCAGTAGATAATATATATATATATATCAAACAAAAAGGTTGCCCTTGTGGATCCGCCACTCAAGGAAGGGTTACCGCTCTCGACACCACAGGTAGTCGGCTGTCAGCATGTCGCAGTCCTTTACAACAGCCATACGCGTTTCGAGCAGAAAGCTCTTGTTCACTGGCATAAATGATGAGAAATGAGTCGGTATATTCTGAACAGCTGATTTTATTGATTCACGAGTCCCGCCCATGTGGGCGTGACCATAGGCATGCTGGTAACAGTAGTCCTAATATGCCTGAGGACTCAACAGTTCATTAAGGCAAGTGCGCTGCACATTTCACCATTTTCAATATTAATCCCATTTGGGCAAAAGGTCCTTGTGGCATGGCGATCAGCTTCCCAATATCGACCTGTGGCTCAGGCCCCCTACTTTCCTGCGAGTGTTACTAGTCACCAACACCCAGGATCCACTGGAAGCGGCGGGGCAGCTCCGCGACCGGCAAAGGCCGCTTAAATTCCAAACAAAAAGGTTGCCCTAGTGGATCCGCCACTCAAGGAAGGGTTACCGCTCTCGACACCACAGGTAGTCGGCTGTCAGCATGTCGTAGTCCTTTACAACAGCCATACGCGTTTCGAACAGAAAGCTCTTGTTCACTGGCATAAATGATGAGAAATGAGTCGGTATATTCTGAACAGCTGATTTAATTGATTCACGAGTCCCGCCCATGTGGGCATAACCATAGGCATGCTGGTAACAGTAGTCCTAATATGCCTGAGGACTCAACAGTTCATTAAGGCAAGTGCGCTGCACATTTCACCATTTTCAATATGTGGCATGGCGATCAGCTTCCCAATATCGACCTGTGGCTCAGGCCCCCTCCTTTCCTGCGAGTGTTACTAGTCACCAACACCCAGGATCCGCTGGAAGCGGCTGGGCAGCTCCGCGACCGGCAAAGGCTGCTTAAATTCCAAACAAAAAGGTTGCCCTTGTGGATCCGCCACTCAAGGAAGGGTTACCGCTCTCGACACCACAGGTAGTCGGCTGTCAGCATGTCGCAGTCCTTTACAACAGCCATACGCGTTTCGAGGAGAAAGCTCTTGTTCACTGGCATAAATGATGAGAAATGAGTCGGTATATTCTGAACAGCTGATTTAATTGATTCACGAGTCCCGCCCATGTGGGCGTAACCATAGGCATGCTGGTAACAGTAGTCCTAATATGCCTGAGGACTCAACAGTTCATTAAGGCAAGTGCGCTGCACATTTCACCATTTTCAATATTAATCCTGTTTGGGCAAAAGGTCCTTGTGGCATGGCGATCAGCTTCCCAATATCGACCTGTGGCTCAGGCCCCCTCCTTTCCTGCGAGTGTTACTAGTCACCAACACCCAGGATCCGCTGGAAGCGGCGGGGCAGCTCCGCGACCGGCAAAGGCCGCTTAAATTCCAAACAAAAAGGTTGCCCTTGTGGATCCGCCACTCAAGGAAGGGTACCGCTCTCGACACCACAGTTATTCGGCTGTCAGCATGTCGCAGTCCTTTACAACAGTCATACGCGTTTCGTGCAGAAAGCTCTTGTTCACTGGCATAAATGATGAGAAATGAGTCGGTATATTCTGAACAGCTGATTTAATTGATTCACGAGTCCCGCCCATGTGGGCGTAACCATAGGCATGCTGGTAACAGTAGTCCTAATATGCCTGAGGACTCAACAGTTCATTAAGGCAAGTGCGCTGCACATTTCACCATTTTCAATATTAATCCCGTTTGGGCAAAAGGTCCTTGTGGCAAGGCGATCAGCTTCCCAATATCGACCTGTGGCTCAGGCCCCCTCCTTTCCTGCGAGTGTTACTAGTCACCAACACCCAGGATCCGCTGGAAGCGGCGGGGCAGCTCCGCGACCGGCAAAGGCCGCTTAAATTCCAAACAAAAAGGTTGCCCTTGTGGATCCGCCACTCAAGGAAGGGTTACCGCTCTCGACACCACAGGTAGTCGGCTGTCAGCATGTCGCAGTCCTTTACAACAGCCATACGTGATTCGAGCAGAAAGCTCTTGTTCACTGGCATAAATGATGAGAAATGAGTCGGTATATTCTGAACAGCTGATTTAATTGATTCACGAGTCCCGCCCATTTGGGCGTAACCATAGGCATGCTGGTAACAGTAGTCCTAATATGCCTGAGGACTCAACAGTTCATTAAGGCAAGTGCGCTGTACATTTCACCATTTTCAATATTAAAACCGTTTGGGCAAAAGGTCCTTGTGGCATGGCGATGAGCTTCCCAATATCGACCTGTGGCTCAGGCCCCCTCCTTTCCTGCGAGTGTTACTAGTCACCAACACCCAGGATCCGCTGGAAGCGGTGGGCAGCTCCGCGACCGGCAAAGGCCGCTTAAATTCCAAACAAAAAGGTTGCCCTTGTGGATCCGCCACTCAAGGAAGGGTTACCGCTCTCGACACCACAGGTAGTCGGCTGTCAGCATGTCGCAGTCCTTTACAACAGCCATACGCGTTTCGAGCAGAAAGCTCTTGTTCGCTGGCATAAATGAAGAGAAACGAGTCGGTATATTCTGAACAGGTGATTTAATTGATTCACGAGTCCCGCCCATTTGGGCGTAACCATAGGCATGCTGGTAACAGTAGTCCTAATATGCCTGAGGACTCAACAGTTCATTAAGGCAAGTGCGCTGCACATTTCACCATTTTCAATATTAATCCCGTTTGGGCAAAAAGTCCTTGTGGCATGGCGATCAGCTTCCCAATATCGACCTGTGGCTCAGGCCCCCTCCTTTCCTGCGAGTGTTACTAGTCACCAACACCCAGGATCCGCTGGAAGCGGCGGGGCAGCTCCGCGACCGGCAAAGGCCGCTTAAATTCCAAACAAAAAGGTTGCCCTTGTGGATCCGCCACTCAAGGAAGGGTACCGCTCTCGACACCACAGGTAGTCGGCTGTCAGCATGTTGCAGTCCTTTACATCAGCCATACGCGTTTCGAGCAAAAAGCTCTTGTTCACTGGCATAAATGATGAGAAATGAGTCGGTATATTCTGATATATATATATATCCAAGAAAGAAGTGACTCAAACAGATAGATTCACCAAAGAACAAAAATATATTTCCACTACAACGTTTCAGCTTCCGCCTTCCTCAGGTAGTACAAGATGGTTTGCTCTGTGGCTGCACAGATGACACAGCTGAATTTTCAAAAAGCATCAGGAGTGAAGATTCCATTTGGAATGTGGAATCAATGCAGTCCTGAGAACTCTTGAGATATGCAGTAATCAGGTTGTGTTGTCAGTAATGTTCAGTCCATCTGGATACAGTGATTTTAAACGGTACATCCAGAAGTTTTCCCTGGAGTCCAGTAGTTCTTCCTTTGAAACATGTTCCACGGGGAAAATCTTCAAATCTGATAGTGAATGATCCACAAGGTTGAAATGATTGGCTACAGGCTGGTCAATTTTCTTATTAATCATTGCAGATTTGTGGTTCCTGAATCGTGTACGGAGATCATTCACTGTTTGGCCTACATGTTGTTTTTTACAGCTTCACCGTTGGCACTGAATCACATAAATAATGCATGTTGAGCGACATGTAAGATGCTGCCTTATTGCATAGGTCCTTCTCGTAACAGAAGTAGTTACATATGATGTTTGTAAAAGATATTTACACGTGATGCACCTTTTAGAGTCACAGCAATAAACCCCTGCATTTGTTACAGCTTGCTTGAGTTCAGCTCTCACAATAAGAGATCGTAAATTTGGAGCTCTGCGGTAAGCAATGACTGGTGGTTTTGGAAAAACCTTTTGCAATTTTTCACAAGTGGACAGTAAGGGAAATGTTTTTTGCATTATATTTCTGTAGCTGATGGATGATAGTCAACTACAAATGGAGTTCTCTCACTTTTGTTTCTACCTGAGGAAGGCGGAAGCTGAAACGTTGTAGTGGAAATATATTTTTGTTCTTTGGTGAATATATCTGTTTGAGTCACTTCTTTCTTGGATATTTTATTTCTTTGTGACTCATTGTTTCCTTTGGGATCCAGATTTTTGCCCTGGCTGGCTGTTGTTTTCTTGTGATCCTTCATCTTCAACTATATATATATATATATATATATATATATATATATATATATATATATATATATATATATATATATATATATATCAACAACGCCGGTCCCGATAATGATGAAGGCTGTCTGTAGGGCGGTCCGTGTCGGGGTAATCGGAAACCCCAATTATGCAACTCGATACACTTCTTCTCCAGAAAGTATACACGGACACCAGGGAGATTTGCAGTTTCAAATCGGTTTTAATGAACTGCACTCGCTACGCGTTTCAGCTTTCGCCTTGTTCACGCTGAAACAGTATTTTTTTGAATAAAGTTATATAAAGTTCATAAACGCAAAAATAGACAACAGACTTTTCACATCAACAGAATGTAATGCAGAGACTTGGTAATTTAGGCGGCCATCTTAGCCTAGTCCAAAATTCATTCTACAGGTATATATCCTTCTATATATCTCGTAGCATATACATAAAATAACTGTACGTTCAAATAATTATTGGAAATAAGTGCATATTATATCACATTATCGTGTTTTCAAATAATATAAACACAATACCACACCCTGTACCGTATGCATAAATTATATACAATATGTACACTATATACACACATGTTATGCCCCAGTGGGCAGATTTACAGAGTTATTCCAACAACCATTGGCAATAAGTATCTCAACCAGATGGTAATCTTGTTCATGTACATGCGCAATCTTATCGCCCCAGTGGGCATACAGCAAGAATACATAATACTGCAAATGCAACTTGAAGTTCCTGAGAGGCCACAGCATGATTCAGTACCAATCTCTAAAAAACGGAAATAAGATAAGTTTTAGTATATCATAGATCAAGCCCTAATATGATAACAAATCTTACTTATGCAAATGTACAGATAGCTCTTCGCTAGAATTCAACCCTTTCGGGACCATTGTGTCAAAATCTACAATATATCTAGATTCTAATTGTCTCAGGAGAAGTAGTTTATTCCCTCCACGTGCAGTATCCATGACAGCATCAATCACCACCATTTTCAACAATTTTTCATTTTGAGCATGTTCTTCAAAGAAATGTCGTGCAACAGGATATTGTTTGTTGTTATGGCGTAATGCCCTGACATGTTCTAATACTCTCTTTTTTGCACGGTGGATAGTGCTGCCAATGTATGCCTTGTTGCATGGACAGGTTAACGCATAGACACAGTACATAGTATTGCAAGTTAAGGATTTCTTGATGGTAAACTTGCTATTCATACTAGAGAATTGTACCTCCATGCAGTCACTGCTGTTTCTGCAGGCCTTACAGTTTCTGCAGCAGCGGAATCCTAGCCTACCAACACTTTTAGGAGGTGTAATGCTAGTTACTACACTGGGGCTAAGTTCATCCCTCAAAGAGTTACTTCTCTGGAATGTGACTTGCGGATGATTGGTCAAATGTTCTTTGAGATGGCTATCAGTTAACAAAACATGCCAGTGTTTATCTAGAATACGACGCAGGTCATGCGCTTGTCCAGAGTATGTGGTGATGAAACGTAAACTTTCAATTTCTGGTAATCGTGGCACAGGGTGTAATAACCCATTACGGGTAACCTTATCCACTTTATTACAGGCTTCTTTAATCGTACGTGGATGGTAGCCTCTCTCTCTAAAACGTTGTATCATCTTGTTCTTTTCAATTGCATAGCTACTTTCCGTACTACAATTGCGTTTGGCACGCAATAGTTCCCCATATGGGATGCTGTACACTAGCTTTCGGGGATGCGAGCTAGAGGCACTCAAAATGCTGTTACCGGCTGTCAATTTTCGGTAAAGATGTGTGTGCATAACTTGTTCTATGATCTCCACAGTGACATCGAGGAACTCCACCGAGGTCCTGCTGACGTGTTCTGTGAAGACCAAGTTGTAAGAATTGTCATTCAGTAGTTTGACAAATGCAGTAGCAGAATTCAAATCACCCTTCCAAATTAAAAAGATGTCGTCAATATATCGGAGCCACAGGACACAGTTAGAAAATTGTTCCAGCTGTGAGGCCACCTGCTCCTCCCACCAGCCCATGACAAGATTGGCATAGCTGGGGGCGAAGCAAGTCCCCATCGCTGTGCCCTGTGACTGCCGATAGACGACATCATCAAATAGAAAAAAGTTATTTGTTAAGCAGTATTCGATCATAACCATGATCATCTCTGAATGATGGAATAAAGAAATGGAACGACTTTTGAGGAAATGTTGCACAGCCTTTAAACCTAGCTGATGTTGAATGCTAGTATAAAGGCTGCCAACATCCAGGGTAACCAAGGTAAAATCAGGTTCCCAATGGATTCCATCGATGATGGTCAGAAAATGGGTAGTGTCGCGTAAGTAAGCTGGTAAGGCAACAACATAAGGTCGTAAGTAGTGATCGATGTACCGAGAGGTGTTCTCTAATAGAGACCCAATGGATGACACTATGGGTCTACCAGGGGGATTAGCCGGATTCTTGTGCAACTTAGGAAGTAAATATAGCACAGGTATCCGAGGGTGAGGACATCTCAGATAGTTATACTCATCCCATTCTAATAACCCCTTCTCTCTCCATTCTACTAGAAGTTCCCAATATTTCTTGTTAGAAGCAACAATAGTCTTCCTATCCGATACTGCATAACATGTCTGATCACTCAATTGTCTGACACCCTCACGCAAATAGTCTGATTTGTCCAATACCACCACATTACCACCTTTATCCGACTGACGGATAACAATGGTACCATCGGCCTTTAAGTTTGACAAAGCTTGAATTTGATGCCAGTTCAAATTCTTGTCACACACCGGAATCTTAACCTGTCTCATTTTCTTAAGGTCATTTAAAACACCCCTCTCGAATACTTCAATGGCATCGCATTCAATGTTCGGTAAAAACACAGATTTGGGTTTAAAATGACTCCCAGGGTTAACATTCAAGTCAACTGCAAAATCATCCAGATTTATACAATGATCAACATCATAGTTATCCATAGAGGATATTGCATGTAAAACCTCCATATCATCCACATTAAGATTACTCAAAGGTACAACCATAGAAGCACTAGCTGTTTTGTTGTGTTTGGTTTCAAACCATTTTTTCAATTTCAATTTGCGTGAGAAATAAAACAAATCAATTCGTGTTTTGACATAGTTAAAATTGGAAGTAGGACAAAAGGACAAACCTAAGCCAAGGAGGTCTCTCTCATCTTCCGTTAGAGAACGCTTGGAGAGGTTGATGACCGTCATTGTGGGGTTTTTTTGCCCCTCGTCACCATTCCCATTGGGCTTCCTATTTCTTTTCTTCCTCCTCTGTTTTGCCTGTTTGTTCCTCTGGTTTTTCCTCTGCCGCCTCGTCCTCTGCCTCTCTGACCAGTTTGGTCTTGATATTGCTCTGTCCGTCCCTGATTTAGCATTTGGAACTGGGCTAAAAAATTATTCGGTTTCTTTTGAGGGTCTTGACTAACCAAGCTGGCAGCCACTGACATAGGAATATCCGATAAGCTGCCGTCTGATACATCGCTCTCACTGATATCCACAGTTGCGGATGCTGTTGGCGGTGGCATGGATATTGTACCATTGGTATCAAAAAGGTGATCATATTTCTTATGAAAAGTAAGAGTACGGCCTGATTGATAGTCCTTGAAGTCTCTTAAAAACTTCCGCTGTTTCTTGGCCGTAATCTCCTCTTCTAGCTTATCCATTCTTGACAATAGAGATTTAATAAAAGTCTCTAATACATCTTTCGCCACCAATTTCTCAAGTTGGGCAGTCAGCTGATCGATTTCTGCCAATAATTTGCTACGGTCTTTGAGTGCAAATTTTACAAGAATCCGCATCATGGTTGTGGAGCAAGCAGCAGAATTATTGGACCATTCCTCCAACATCTCAGGGTCAGGGTCCTCGTAGGTGGGAATAGTAAAAATACGCAGCCCTCGAGGCACTCGGGCTACGTCAATATATCTTTGTAAAGATTCTGCTTCCCACCATTTGGAAAGTTCTTTTTTATATAACTTTTCCAATTGAAAATAGAGTTGTTGGACTTTAATCTCTTCCGTGATGGCAGTGGCTGGGCTACTCATATCCCCATTAGCGTCACTCTGTGAAAAGAAAAGTCTGTTGGCCGTTACTTTGCGTTTGGCTTCTAAAGCTGCAGCCATAGTAGCCGATATAGATTAACTGCAGATCTCCCCCGCTGTCACAAATGAGACGTGTAAGTCCCAGTATCAGATCAGCTCCCTTCTCAAAACCACCTCAGTGCGTGACTAACGCGATGATCCCAACACCCGAACCAGAGACCGAGACTCTCGCTTCGAGGCTGTTCAGCCGAACGGAACCTCAACAGCACAGAGAATCAACCTCTCAGGTAAGATGAGACCTCCAAATCCTCAACGATGTCAGAGGAGCTATATAAGATGCCGCCGTCACTCACCGCATCGGATTTCAATACGCGGTATTTCGGAGACAATCCCAGTGACCTCCGCTATAACGGAATCTGCGTAAATCTGCACACACGGCAAGGGAGGTGGATGAGGTCAGCCTTCCTTCAATTTGATCAACAACGCCGGTCCCGATAATGATGAAGGCTGTCTGTAGGGCGGTCCGTGTCGGGGTAATCGGAAACCCCAATTATGCAACTCGATACACTTCTTCTCCAGAAAGTATACACGGACACCAGGGAGATTTGCAGTTTCAAATCGGTTTTAATGAACTGCACTCGCTACGCGTTTCAGCTTTCGCCTTGTTCACGCTGAAGCAGTATTTTTTTGAATAAAGTTATATAAAGTTCATAAACGCAAAAATAGACAACAGACTTTTCACATCAACAGAATGTAATGCAGAGACTTGGTAATTTAGGCGGCCATCTTAGCCTAGTACAAAATTCATTCTACAGGTATATATCCTTCTATATATCTCGTAGCATATACATAAAATAACTGTACGTTCAAATAATTATTGGAAATAAGTGCATATTATATCACATTATCGTGTTTTCAAATAATATAAACACAATACCACACCCTGTACCGTATGCCTAAATTATATACAATATGTACACTATATACACACATGTTATGCCCCAGTGGGCAGATTTACAGAGTTATTCCAACAACCATTGGCAATAAGTATCTCAACCAGATGGTAATCTTGTTCATGTACATGCGCAATCTTATCGCCCCAGTGGGCATACAGCAAGAATACATAATACTGCAAATGCAACTTGAAGTTCCTGAGAGGCCACAGCATGATTCAGTACCAATCTCTAAAAAACGGAAATAAGATAAGTTTTAGTATATCATAGATCAAGCCCTAATATGATAACAAATCTTACTTATGCAAATGTACAGATAGCTCTTCGCTAGAATTCAACCCTTTCGGGATCATTGTGTCAAAATCTACAATATATCTAGATTCTAATTGTCTCAGGAGAAGTAGTTTATTCCCTCCACGTGCAGTATCCATGACAGCATCAATCACCACCATTTTCAACAATTTTTCATTTTGAGCATGTTCTTCAAAGAAATGTCGTGCAACAGGATATTGTTTGTTGTTATGGCGTAATGCCCTGACATGTTCTAATACTCTCTTTTTTGCACGGTGGATAGTGCTGCCAATGTATGCCTTGTTGCATGGACAGGTTAACGCATAGACACAGTACATAGTATTGCAAGTTAAGGATTTCTTGATGGTAAACTTGCTATTCATACTAGAGAATTGTACCTCCATGCAGTCACTGCTGTTTCTGCAGGCCTTACAGTTTCTGCAGCAGCGGAATCCTAGCCTACCAACACTTTTAGGAGGTGTAATGCTAGTTACTACACTGGGGCTAAGTTCATCCCTCAAAGAGTTACTTCTCTGGAATGTGACTTGCGGATGATTGGTCAAATGTTCTTTGAGATGGCTATCAGTTAACAAAACATGCCAGTGTTTATCTAGAATACGACGCAGGTCATGCGCTTGTCCAGAGTATGTGGTGATGAAACGTAAACTTTCAATTTCTGGTAATCGTGGCACAGGGTGTAATAACCCATTACGGGTAACCTTATCCACTTTATTACAGGCTTCTTTAATCGTACGTGGATGGTAGCCTCTCTCTCTAAAACGTTGTATCATCTTGTTCTTTTCAATTGCATAGCTACTTTCCGTACTACAATTGCGTTTGGCACGCAATAGTTCCCCATATGGGATGCTGTACACTAGCTTTCGGGGATGCGAGCTAGAGGCACTCAAAATGCTGTTACCGGCTGTCAAGCGGCACAGCGATGGGGACTTGCTTCGCCCCCAGCTATGCCAATCTTGTCATGGGCTGGTGGGAGGAGCAGGTGGCCTCACAGCTGGAACAATTTTCTAACTGTGTCCTGTGGCTCCGATATATTGACGACATCTTTTTAATTTGGAAGGGTGGATTTGAATTCTGCTACTGCATTTGTCAAACTACTGAATGACAATTCTTACAACTTGGTCTTCACAGAACACGTCAGCAGGACCTCGGTGGAGTTCCTCGATGTCACTGTGGAGATCATAGAACAAGTTATGCACACACATCTTTACCGAAAATTGACAGCCGGTAACAGCATTTTGAGTGCCTCTAGCTCGCATCCCCGAAAGCTAGTGTACAGCATCCCATATGGGGAACTATTGCGTGCCAAACGCAATTGTAGTACGGAAAGTAGCTATGCAATTGAAAAGAACAAGATGATACAACGTTTTAGAGAGAGAGGCTACCATCCACGTACGATTAAAGAAGCCTGTAATAAAGTGGATAAGGTTACCCGTAATGGGTTATTACACCCTGTGCCACGATTACCAGAAATTGAAAGTTTACGTTTCATCACCACATACTCTGGACAAGCGCATGACCTGCGTCGTATTCTAGATAAACACTGGCATGTTTTGTTAACTGATAGCCATCTCAAAGAACATTTGACCAATCATCCGCAAGTCACATTCCAGAGAAGTAACTCTTTGAGGGATGAACTTAGCCCCAGTGTAGTAACTAGCATTACACCTCCTAAAAGTGTTGGTAGGCTAGGATTCCGCTGCTGCAGAAACTGTAAGGCCTGCAGAAACAGCAGTGACTGCATGGAGGTACAATTCTCTAGTATGAATAGCAAGTTTACCATCAATAAATCCTTAACTTGCAATACTATGTACTGTGTCTATGCGTTAACCTGTCCATGCAACAAGGCATACATTGGCAGCACTATCCACCGTGCAAAAAAGAGAGTATTAGAACATGTCAGGGCATTACGCCATAACAACAAACAATATCCTGTTGCACGACATTTCTTTGAAGAACATGCTCAAAATGAAAAATTGTTGAAAATGGTGGTGATTGATGCTGTCATGGATACTGCACGTGGAGGGAATAAACTACTTCTCCTGAGACAATTAGAATCTAGATATATTGTAGATTTTGACACAATGGTCCCGAAAGGGTTGAATTCTAGCGAAGAGCTATCTGTACATTTGCATAAGTAAGATTTGTTATCATATTAGGGCTTGATCTATGATATACTAAAACTTATCTTATTTCCGTTTTTTAGAGATTGGTACTGAATCATGCTGTGGCCTCTCAGGAACTTCAAGTTGCATTTGCAGTATTATGTATTCTTGCTGTATGCCCACTGGGGCGATAAGATTGCGCATGTACATGAACAAGATTACCATCTGGTTGAGATACTTATTGCCAATGGTTGTTGGAATAACTCTGTAAATCTGCCCACTGGGGCATAACATGTGTGTATATAGTGTACATATTGTATATAATTTATGCATACGGTACAGGGTGTGGTATTGTGTTTATATTATTTGAAAACACGATAATGTGATATAATATGCACTTATTTCCAATAATTATTTGAACGTACAGTTATTTTATGTATATGCTACGAGATATATAGAAGGATATATACCTGTAGAATGAATTTTGTACTAGGCTAAGATGGCCGCCTAAATTACCAAGTCTCTGCATTACATTCTGTTGATGTGAAAAGTCTGTTGTCTATTTTTGCGTTTATGAACTTTATATAACTTTATTCAAAAAAATACTGCTTCAGCGTGAACAAGGCGAAAGCTGAAACGCGTAGCGAGTGCAGTTCATTAAAACCGATTTGAAACTGCAAATCTCCCTGGTGTCCGTGTATACTTTCTGGAGAAGAAGTGTATCGAGTTGCATAATTGGGGTTTCCGATTACCCCGACACGGACCGCCCTACAGACAGCCTTCATCATTATCGGGACCGGCGTTGTTGATCAAATTGAAGGAAGGCTGACCTCATCCACCTCCCTTGCCGTGTGTGCAGATTTACGCAGATTCCGTTATAGCGGAGGTCACTGGGATTGTCTCCGAAATACCGCGTATTGAAATCCGATGCGGTGAGTGACGGCGGCATCTTATATAGCTCCTCTGACATCGTTGAGGATTTGGAGGTCTCATCTTACCTGAGAGGTTGATTCTCTGTGCTGTTGAGGTTCCGTTCGGCTGAACAGCCTCGAAGCGAGAGTCTCGGTCTCTGGTTCGGGTGTTGGGATCATCGCGTTAGTCACGCACTGAGGTGGTTTTGAGAAGGGAGCTGATCTGATACTGGGACTTACACGTCTCATTTGTGACAGCGGGGGAGATCTGCAGTTAATCTATATCGGCTACTATGGCTGCAGCTTTAGAAGCCAAACGCAAAGTAACGGCCAACAGACTTTTCTTTTCACAGAGTGACGCTAATGGGGATATGAGTAGCCCAGCCACTGCCATCACGGAAGAGATTAAAGTCCAACAACTCTATTTTCAATTGGAAAAGTTATATAAAAAAGAACTTTCCAAATGGTGGGAAGCAGAATCTTTACAAAGATATATTGACGTAGCCCGAGTGCCTCGAGGGCTGCGTATTTTTACTATTCCCACCTACGAGGACCCTGACCCTGAGATGTTGGAGGAATGGTCCAATAATTCTGCTGCTTGCTCCACAACCATGATGCGGATTCTTGTAAAATTTGCACTCAAAGACCGTAGCAAATTATTGGCAGAAATCGATCAGCTGACTGCCCAACTTGAGAAATTGGTGGCGAAAGATGTATTAGAGACTTTTATTAAATCTCTATTGTCAAGAATGGATAAGCTAGAAGAGGAGATTACGGCCAAGAAACAGCGGAAGTTTTTAAGAGACTTCAAGGACTATCAATCAGGCCGTACTCTTACTTTTCATAAGAAATATGATCACCTTTTTGATACCAATGGTACAATATCCATGCCACCGCCAACAGCATCCGCAACTGTGGATATCAGTGAGAGCGATGTATCAGACGGCAGCTTATCGGATATTCCTATGTCAGTGGCTGCCAGCTTGGTTAGTCAAGACCCTCAAAAGAAACCGAATAATTTTTTAGCCCAGTTCCAAATGCTAAATCAGGGACGGACAGAGCAATATCAAGACCAAACTGGTCAGAGAGGCAGAGGACGAGGCGGCAGAGGAAAAACCAGAGGAACAAACAGGCAAAACAGAGGAGGAAGAAAAGAAATAGGAAGCCCAATGGGAATGGTGACGAGGGGCAAAAAAACCCCACAATGACGGTCATCAACCTCTCCAAACGTTCTCTAACGGAAGATGAGAGAGACCTCCTTGGCTTAGGTTTGTCCTTTTGTCCTACTTCCAATTTTAACTATGTCAAAACACGAATTGATTTGTTTTATTTCTCACGCAAATTGAAATTGAAAAAATGGTTTGAAACCAAACACAACAAAACAGCTAGTGCTTCTATGGTTGTACCTTTGAGTAATCTTAATGTGGATGATATGGAGGTTTTACATGCAATATCCTCTATGGATAACTATGATGTTGATCATTGTATAAATCTGGATGATTTTGCAGTTGACTTGAATGTTAACCCTGGGAGTCATTTTAAACCCAAATCTGTGTTTTTACCGAACATTGAATGCGATGCCATTGAAGTATTCGAGAGGGGTGTTTTAAATGACCTTAAGAAAATGAGACAGGTTAAGATTCCGGTGTGTGACAAGAATTTGAACTGGCATCAAATTCAAGCTTTGTCAAACTTAAAGGCCGATGGTACCATTGTTATCCGTCAGTCGGATAAAGGTGGTAATGTGGTGGTATTGGACAAATCAGACTATTTGCGTGAGGGTGTCAGACAATTGAGTGATCAGACATGTTATGCAGTATCGGATAGGAAGACTATTGTTGCTTCTAACAAGAAATATTGGGAACTTCTAGTAGAATGGAGAGAGAAGGGGTTATTAGAATGGGATGAGTATAACTATCTGAGATGTCCTCACCCTCGGATACCTGTGCTATATTTACTTCCTAAGTTGCACAAGAATCCGGCTAATCCCCCTGGTAGACCCATAGTGTCATCCATTGGGTCTCTATTAGAGAACACCTCTCGGTACATCGATCACTACTTACGACCTTATGTTGTTGCCTTACCAGCTTACTTACGCGACACTACCCATTTTCTGACCATCATCGATGGAATCCATTGGGAACCTGATTTTACCTTGGTTACCCTGGATGTTGGCAGCCTTTATACTAGCATTCAACATCAGCTAGGTTTAAAGGCTGTGCAACATTTCCTCAAAAGTCGTTCCATTTCTTTATTCCATCATTCAGAGATGATCATGGTTATGATCGAATACTGCTTAACAAATAACTTTTTTCTATTTGATGATGTCGTCTATCGGCAGTCACAGGGCACAGCGATGGGGACTTGCTTCGCCCCCAGCTATGCCAGTCTTGTCATGGGCTGGTGGGAGGAGCAGGTGGCCTCACAGCTGGAACAATTTTCTAACTGTGTCCTGTGGCTCCGATATATTGACGACATCTTTTTAATTTGGAAGGGTGATTTGAATTCTGCTACTGCATTTGTCAAACTACTGAATGACAATTCTTACAACTTGGTCTTCACAGAACACGTCAGCAGGACCTCGGTGGAGTTCCTCGATGTCACTGTGGAGATCATAGAACAAGTTATGCACACACATCTTTACCGAAAATTGACAGCCGGTAACAGCATTTTGAGTGCCTCTAGCTCGCATCCCCGAAAGCTAGTGTACAGCATCCCATATGGGGAACTATTGCGTGCCAAACGCAATTGTAGTACGGAAAGTAGCTATGCAATTGAAAAGAACAAGATGATACAACGTTTTAGAGAGAGAGGCTACCATCCACGTACGATTAAAGAAGCCTGTAATAAAGTGGATAAGGTTACCCGTAATGGGTTATTACACCCTGTGCCACGATTACCAGAAATTGAAAGTTTACGTTTCATCACCACATACTCTGGACAAGCGCATGACCTGCGTCGTATTCTAGATAAACACTGGCATGTTTTGTTAACTGATAGCCATCTCAAAGAACATTTGACCAATCATCCGCAAGTCACATTCCAGAGAAGTAACTCTTTGAGGGATGAACTTAGCCCCAGTGTAGTAACTAGCATTACACCTCCTAAAAGTGTTGGTAGGCTAGGATTCCGCTGCTGCAGAAACTGTAAGGCCTGCAGAAACAGCAGTGACTGCATGGAGGTACAATTCTCTAGTATGAATAGCAAGTTTACCATCAATAAATCCTTAACTTGCAATACTATGTACTGTGTCTATGCGTTAACCTGTCCATGCAACAAGGCATACATTGGCAGCACTATCCACCGTGCAAAAAAGAGAGCATTAGAACATGTCAGGGCATTACGCCATAACAACAAACAATATCCTGTTGCACGACATTTCTTTGAAGAACATGCTCAAAATGAAAAATTGTTGAAAATGGTGGTGATTGATGCTGTCATGGATACTGCACGTGGAGGGAATAAACTACTTCTCCTGAGACAATTAGAATCTAGATATATTGTAGATTTTGACACAATGGTCCCGAAAGGGTTGAATTCTAGCGAAGAGCTATCTGTACATTTGCATAAGTAAGATTTGTTATCATATTAGGGCTTGATCTATGATATACTAAAACTTATCTTATTTCCGTTTTTTAGAGATTGGTACTGAATCATGCTGTGGCCTCTCAGGAACTTCAAGTTGCATTTGCAGTATTATGTATTCTTGCTGTATGCCCACTGGGGCGATAAGATTGCGCATGTACATGAACAAGATTACCATCTGGTTGAGATACTTATTGCCAATGGTTGTTGGAATAACTCTGTAAATCTGCCCACTGGGGCATAACATGTGTGTATATAGTGTACATATTGTATATAATTTATGCATACGGTACAGGGTGTGGTATTGTGTTTATATTATTTGAAAACACGATAATGTGATATAATATGCACTTATTTCCAATAATTATTTGAACGTACAGTTATTTTATGTATATGCTACGAGATATATAGAAGGATATATACCTGTAGAATGAATTTTGTACTAGGCTAAGATGGCCGCCTAAATTACCAAGTCTCTGCATTACATTCTGTTGATGTGAAAAGTCTGTTGTCTATTTTTGCGTTTATGAACTTTATATAACTTTATTCAAAAAAATACTGCTTCAGCGTGAACAAGGCGAAAGCTGAAACGCGTAGCGAGTGCAGTTCATTAAAACCGATTTGAAACTGCAAATCTCCCTGGTGTCCGTGTATACTTTCTGGAGAAGAAGTGTATCGAGTTGCATAATTGGGGTTTCCGATTACCCCGACACGGACCGCCCTACAGACAGCCTTCATCATTATCGGGACCGGCGTTGTTGATCAAATTGAAGGAAGGCTGACCTCATCCACCTCCCTTGCCGTGTGTGCAGATTTACGCAGATTCCGTTATAGCGGAGGTCACTGGGATTGTCTCCGAAATACCGCGTATTGAAATCCGATGCGGTGAGTGACGGCGGCATCTTATATAGCTCCTCTGACATCGTTGAGGATTTGGAGGTCTCATCTTACCTGAGAGGTTGATTCTCTGTGCTGTTGAGGTTCCGTTCGGCTGAACAGCCTCGAAGCGAGAGTCTCGGTCTCTGGTTCGGGTGTTGGGATCATCGCGTTAGTCACGCACTGAGGTGGTTTTGAGAAGGGAGCTGATCTGATACTGGGACTTACACGTCTCATTTGTGACAGCGGGGGAGATCTGCAGTTAATCTATATCGGCTACTATGGCTGCAGCTTTAGAAGCCAAACGCAAAGTAACGGCCAACAGACTTTTCTTTTCACAGAGTGACGCTAATGGGGATATGAGTAGCCCAGCCACTGCCATCACGGAAGAGATTAAAGTCCAACAACTCTATTTTCAATTGGAAAAGTTATATAAAAAAGAACTTTCCAAATGGTGGGAAGCAGAATCTTTACAAAGATATATTGACGTAGCCCGAGTGCCTCGAGGGCTGCGTATTTTTACTATTCCCACCTACGAGGACCCTGACCCTGAGATGTTGGAGGAATGGTCCAATAATTCTGCTGCTTGCTCCACAACCATGATGCGGATTCTTGTAAAATTTGCACTCAAAGACCGTAGCAAATTATTGGCAGAAATCGATCAGCTGACTGCCCAACTTGAGAAATTGGTGGCGAAAGATGTATTAGAGACTTTTATTAAATCTCTATTGTCAAGAATGGATAAGCTAGAAGAGGAGATTACGGCCAAGAAACAGCGGAAGTTTTTAAGAGACTTCAAGGACTATCAATCAGGCCGTACTCTTACTTTTCATAAGAAATATGATCACCTTTTTGATACCAATGGTACAATATCCATGCCACCGCCAACAGCATCCGCAACTGTGGATATCAGTGAGAGCGATGTATCAGACGGCAGCTTATCGGATATTCCTATGTCAGTGGCTGCCAGCTTGGTTAGTCAAGACCCTCAAAAGAAACCGAATAATTTTTTAGCCCAGTTCCAAATGCTAAATCAGGGACGGACAGAGCAATATCAAGACCAAACTGGTCAGAGAGGCAGAGGACGAGGCGGCAGAGGAAAAACCAGAGGAACAAACAGGCAAAACAGAGGAGGAAGAAAAGAAATAGGAAGCCCAATGGGAATGGTGACGAGGGGCAAAAAAACCCCACAATGACGGTCATCAACCTCTCCAAACGTTCTCTAACGGAAGATGAGAGAGACCTCCTTGGCTTAGGTTTGTCCTTTTGTCCTACTTCCAATTTTAACTATGTCAAAACACGAATTGATTTGTTTTATTTCTCACGCAAATTGAAATTGAAAAAATGGTTTGAAACCAAACACAACAAAACAGCTAGTGCTTCTATGGTTGTACCTTTGAGTAATCTTAATGTGGATGATATGGAGGTTTTACATGCAATATCCTCTATGGATAACTATGATGTTGATCATTGTATAAATCTGGATGATTTTGCAGTTGACTTGAATGTTAACCCTGGGAGTCATTTTAAACCCAAATCTGTGTTTTTACCGAACATTGAATGCGATGCCATTGAAGTATTCGAGAGGGGTGTTTTAAATGACCTTAAGAAAATGAGACAGGTTAAGATTCCGGTGTGTGACAAGAATTTGAACTGGCATCAAATTCAAGCTTTGTCAAACTTAAAGGCCGATGGTACCATTGTTATCCGTCAGTCGGATAAAGGTGGTAATGTGGTGGTATTGGACAAATCAGACTATTTGCGTGAGGGTGTCAGACAATTGAGTGATCAGACATGTTATGCAGTATCGGATAGGAAGACTATTGTTGCTTCTAACAAGAAATATTGGGAACTTCTAGTAGAATGGAGAGAGAAGGGGTTATTAGAATGGGATGAGTATAACTATCTGAGATGTCCTCACCCTCGGATACCTGTGCTATATTTACTTCCTAAGTTGCACAAGAATCCGGCTAATCCCCCTGGTAGACCCATAGTGTCATCCATTGGGTCTCTATTAGAGAACACCTCTCGGTACATCGATCACTACTTACGACCTTATGTTGTTGCCTTACCAGCTTACTTACGCGACACTACCCATTTTCTGACCATCATCGATGGAATCCATTGGGAACCTGATTTTACCTTGGTTACCCTGGATGTTGGCAGCCTTTATACTAGCATTCAACATCAGCTAGGTTTAAAGGCTGTGCAACATTTCCTCAAAAGTCGTTCCATTTCTTTATTCCATCATTCAGAGATGATCATGGTTATGATCGAATACTGCTTAACAAATAACTTTTTTCTATTTGATGATGTCGTCTATCGGCAGTCACAGGGCACAGCGATGGGGACTTGCTTCGCCCCCAGCTATGCCAGTCTTGTCATGGGCTGGTGGGAGGAGCAGGTGGCCTCACAGCTGGAACAATTTTCTAACTGTGTCCTGTGGCTCCGATATATTGACGACATCTTTTTAATTTGGAAGGGTGATTTGAATTCTGCTACTGCATTTGTCAAACTACTGAATGACAATTCTTACAACTTGGTCTTCACAGAACACGTCAGCAGGACCTCGGTGGAGTTCCTCGATGTCACTGTGGAGATCATAGAACAAGTTATGCACACACATCTTTACCGAAAATTGACAGCCGGTAACAGCATTTTGAGTGCCTCTAGCTCGCATCCCCGAAAGCTAGTGTACAGCATCCCATATGGGGAACTATTGCGTGCCAAACGCAATTGTAGTACGGAAAGTAGCTATGCAATTGAAAAGAACAAGATGATACAACGTTTTAGAGAGAGAGGCTACCATCCACGTACGATTAAAGAAGCCTGTAATAAAGTGGATAAGGTTACCCGTAATGGGTTATTACACCCTGTGCCACGATTACCAGAAATTGAAAGTTTACGTTTCATCACCACATACTCTGGACAAGCGCATGACCTGCGTCGTATTCTAGATAAACACTGGCATGTTTTGTTAACTGATAGCCATCTCAAAGAACATTTGACCAATCATCCGCAAGTCACATTCCAGAGAAGTAACTCTTTGAGGGATGAACTTAGCCCCAGTGTAGTAACTAGCATTACACCTCCTAAAAGTGTTGGTAGGCTAGGATTCCGCTGCTGCAGAAACTGTAAGGCCTGCAGAAACAGCAGTGACTGCATGGAGGTACAATTCTCTAGTATGAATAGCAAGTTTACCATCAATAAATCCTTAACTTGCAATACTATGTACTGTGTCTATGCGTTAACCTGTCCATGCAACAAGGCATACATTGGCAGCACTATCCACCGTGCAAAAAAGAGAGTATTAGAACATGTCAGGGCATTACGCCATAACAACAAACAATATCCTGTTGCACGACATTTCTTTGAAGAACATGCTCAAAATGAAAAATTGTTGAAAATGGTGGTGATTGATGCTGTCATGGATACTGCACGTGGAGGGAATAAACTACTTCTCCTGAGACAATTAGAATCTAGATATATTGTAGATTTTGACACAATGGTCCCGAAAGGGTTGAATTCTAGCGAAGAGCTATCTGTACATTTGCATAAGTAAGATTTGTTATCATATTAGGGCTTGATCTATGATATACTAAAACTTATCTTATTTCCGTTTTTTAGAGATTGGTACTGAATCATGCTGTGGCCTCTCAGGAACTTCAAGTTGCATTTGCAGTATTATGTATTCTTGCTGTATGCCCACTGGGGCGATAAGATTGCGCATGTACATGAACAAGATTACCATCTGGTTGAGATACTTATTGCCAATGGTTGTTGGAATAACTCTGTAAATCTGCCCACTGGGGCATAACATGTGTGTATATAGTGTACATATTGTATATAATTTATGCATACGGTACAGGGTGTGGTATTGTGTTTATATTATTTGAAAACACGATAATGTGATATAATATGCACTTATTTCCAATAATTATTTGAACGTACAGTTATTTTATGTATATGCTACGAGATATATAGAAGGATATATACCTGTAGAATGAATTTTGTACTAGGCTAAGATGGCCGCCTAAATTACCAAGTCTCTGCATTACATTCTGTTGATGTGAAAAGTCTGTTGTCTATTTTTGCGTTTATGAACTTTATATAACTTTATTCAAAAAAATACTGCTTCAGCGTGAACAAGGCGAAAGCTGAAACGCGTAGCGAGTGCAGTTCATTAAAACCGATTTGAAACTGCAAATCTCCCTGGTGTCCGTGTATACTTTCTGGAGAAGAAGTGTATCGAGTTGCATATATATATATATATATTACCTACTGGCGGTCGCCAGTAGGTAGTTATAGTTAGGACCCTGTTTCCATAGGAAAACCGCAACATTCTATTTGGAATAACTTTGGCGCCGGTCGACGAATCCTCGTGAAATTTTCAAAATAGGTGGGGTGCTACGCTCCGCTCCTACCCTGAAAGTCTCGGGGGGATTCGTCAAGCGGGGGCTGAGATAAAAGGGGGGTCCCAAAACGCGTTTTTCCCATGCATTTTTCCATAGGACCTTTAGACACAGCTACAGCCCGAACGGCTGAACAGAGTTCCTTGAAATTGGCAGAGAGGTAGTCTACAGGTCAAGGAAGTGCCTTTTGTAGGTTTGGTGTAAATCTGTTCAGTAGATTCTGAGAAAATAGCCTTTAAATCAATATCTATATCTGAGCCAGCTTACGGTGCGCTTACGGTGCGCTTACCGTACGCGTACGGTAACGTGCGCGAGCGCGATTCTGATTGGCTGTTAGATCTTAGTAAACATTCGAATCGGTCGAAACCAGGAAGCGGTGGCCGCCATTTTCTCTCTCGCACTCTTAAGCGGAGAGGGAAAACAAAGGCAAAAAACATGTAAAGGGACTGTTTAGACAGCTCCTTACCACCTAGCATTGATTAATGGGTCCCCACAGTTCCCCCAAGGTCAAAAATTTCAGTTTTTTTTTTTACGAAAAATCGGCGATTACGCTTACCGTACGCGTACGGTAAAAAAAAAAAAAAAAAAAAAAATTATCCACACTCTCCCCACCCCGTGTGCAAATGGTGCACGTAGGGCTCCATTAGTGCATGGCCCATCATAGACGGAGAAAATGTAAAGAATTATCCACACTCCCCCCACCCCGTGTGCAAATGGTGCCCATATCATTGTTGTAGAAAATGTAAAAGCTTACCTTTCACAGCGAAGCGCATAATATGTCCTCCATGTGCGCACGGTGCGCGAAGCGCATCGTGCGTACATGGCCCATCCACGGCACTAACTGCGTAAAGGATTGCGGTTAGTGGGCGCGCACGCCACGAATGGTGTAAAGTAACTTAGCATTTAAAAAACCGTACAAATTCACTGAAAAAACCATAGGTTTCCCACACGTTATAGTTAGGAATTAGCATTTAAAAAACCTTGCAAATTCAATGAAAAAACCATAGGTTTCACACATGTTATAGTTAGCTGGACATTTTACTGATAAAAAACCAATGAAATTCCCCCGTTATAGTTAGTGCAGGCAACTATAACTCACGTGACCGCAATCCTCTGCTGATGACATACGTGTCTTTATGAAAAAAAAATATTTGTAATATATGTATAGCTAAAATTTAATGGAAGAAGACATGGGCAAATAAGTGTCTAAATACAGTATTAGCATCAGCAGAGGATTGCGGTCACGTGAGTTATAGTTGCCTGCACTAACTATAACGGGGGAATTTCATTGGTTTTTTATCAGTAAAATGTCCAGCTAACTATAACATGTGTGAAACCTATGGTTTTTTCATTGAATTTATATATATATATAAAATCCAAGTTGCCCTGAGGCGAGAACGAGCCTCCAGCAGGGTGGCTAAGCACCAGGAACGTTTTCAACCAGCTTGCTTCTTCCGGAAAAAAGGATTCTCTTCCTAACGCATTTCAAAGCCTGGGCGGCTTCTTCATCAGAGGAAAGTCACGTGAACCAAAGAGTGCTGCCCCCAACACTTATATGCATGCAAAATGTCAATCATTCTCAGGTGAGTATAGTCCAATGCATGCTGGTGCCAGTAGTTCATGATAGCGGGCGCTTGTATTCCCCCAGTGGGTTCTGATGTCACGCGACAAATAACAGTCAATAAAATGCCTGAATAGGCTTCTGGACCAATCCAAGTTGCCCTGAGGCGAGAACGAGCCTCCAGCAGGGTGGCTAAGCACCAGGAATGTTTTCAACCAGCTTGCTTCTTCCGGAAAAAAGGATTCTCATCCTAACGCGTTTCAAAGCCTCATCTCACTATCTTCATTTCTGTTTCCGAGTATTCTTTGGAAGCTTTGGAATTCCTGATATTAGATTAGTCTTTTCCCTTCATAAAAATAATCTTTTTTCACTTTGTATGTTTAGTTATTTTGCAAATAGTCACAATACACATATACTTCTCTTTTTTTTATTTTTGCTTTTTTCTGCAGGGAGATGGTAGTTGGTATTAAATGGTGAGGGATGTGTATCAATAAAGTTTTTTTTGATTACACATACAATACCCCACAGTTTTTGAGATTAGTCAGAAGAAGCAAACACAAATATAAAACTAGAAAGTTGATCTCGCTACAACAGATTGATTTATGAGGTTAAAGGTGTCACGCATTAATGCTGATATAAAATTACATTTGAGAAGGAACCAAACTGATGCACAAAGAATGTGAAAGGGGCAGTTACATAATTTGCGAAATTTTGCACATTTTGATCTATTTTGCACAAATGATTTGTTTACATATATAATAAGAATGTTTACAAGTGACTATGCCCTACATTGTAGTTTTAAGTGGTTTTATATTTTTTTATAAAAAAATATATATATATTTTTATACAGAAAATGTTCTTAGTGATATTTCTATGTATTTATTATATTTATATTATCCACTGTAAAAATGTATTTTACAATACTGCATTTTACGCAGTTTAAAATAACAGCTCACAAGTGCAATTAAGTTTGTTTTACCTCATGAATGTTACAAACACCTACCTCGTAACAACACATGATGTGAGAAGCGAAGTATCTCTACTATGTTTATTTGGTGATGGTCACGTGATGTATGATGTAATTGGTTAAAAACAATGGCGGATGTAATACCCTGTGTGTGATCAAGGGCACTCAGTGCTCGAAACGCGTCGCAGAGGGAGTTAAATGAAATAAAATCTTCCTGCCTGAGCCGTGAGGGTCCGTTTCTCCTTTTCTTTCGCGAGTGAAAGCAGAAACTTCGTGAGAGTGTGGAGACTGTACTATTTATATATATATATATATATATATATATATATATATATACATATATATATATATATATATATATATATATATATATATATATATATATTATCTACTGGCGGTCGCCAGTAGATAGTTATAGTTAGGACCCTGTTTCCATAGGAAATCCGCAACATTCTATTTTGAATAACTTTGGCGCCGGTCGACGAATCCTCGCGAATTTTTCAAAATAGGTGGGGCGCTACGCTCCGCTCCTACCCTGAAAGTCTCGGGGGGATTCGTCAAGCGGGGGCTGAGAAAAAAGGGGGGTCCCAAAACGTGTTTTTCCCATGCATTTTTCCATAGGACCTTTAGACACAGCTACAGCCCGAACGGCTGAACAGAGTTACTTGAAATTTGGCAGAGAGGTAGTCCTCAGGTCAAGGAAGTGCCTTTTGTAGGTCTGGTGTAAATCTGTTCAGTAGTTCCTGAGAAAATAGCATTTAAATCAATATATATATGTGGGCGGAGCCTAACCACACATCTCATCCTGAGATCTGATTGGCTGTCAGCACTTCATCCAAGAAGTGTTGGCAGCCATCTTGGGACCAATATACATGATAGCACCTCATTAAAAAGCATTGCAGTTAATAGAAGATTTTAAGACTTTAGTTACATTATAAATCATTTGTTGATGGTACCATACTCATTTTAGGAATTGTGGTATGTTCTAAGGTGATTTCACCATGTGAAAAAGCCTTCTGCTGGGATATCATGATTGAGAGAAAAATATGTTCTCATGCTTTTACCACAGAGGTTTGGAAGGTGATCTATAAGCTAAACTGAGAGCTTATTTTCTGTAAATTCACATTATCTTTCTCAGTCATGTGAGAATGAAGTCTGACATTCTCAGTAAAACATGTACATCCAACAAGGGCAGAGACTGTCAGTTGATTCCTTTGTGTTCTACTGCAGCTTTCCAGAGTGTTCCAAAGAACTACTAGAGAGCTAACCGTCCTACTTATGATAAATGTATGGCACACCTGAAGCCATCTTGCTTGGATTAAAGTGGTAACTCTTAAAACATTTAATTTAAAAAGGAACAAAATGAGGTGGTTCATTTTTCCATAAAAAGTATGATTAGTGCTGCAGAAAGAAAAATTAGGGCACATTTTGAGTGACTTCTCAAATCCTGGCATGCAGACTGAAACATGCACTTTCAATACCAGCAGCAGTTTTCCCTGGTGAGCAGTAGCTTTACTACAGTGATCTAATGAGCAAAAAGAGTGCTAACATTCTGATTTTATGGCAAATGTGTGACACATTTAAATGCCTTCTTGATGGAATCAAAGTAAAAAACTGAAAGTATTTCCTACTGAGGAGACTGCAGTAAATGAGGAAATTAGGAAACTTCATAACAAATAAGTCTCCCAAGATGGCCACCAGAGACAAAAGAGCCCAAATGTAGCCCAAATATCACCCAGATGTAGCCCAAGTATAGCCCAATGACAGAATGTCCAAGAATGTTCTTAAAAACAACTAGAGCACTTACTGTCTTCATTATGACAAAAGTATGGCACACCTGAAGCCATCTTGATTGGAATAAACTGGTAACACTTAAAACATTTAATTTAAAAAGGAACACAATGAGGGGGTTCATTTTGCCATAGAAATTATGATTAATGCTGAAGAAAGAAAATGAGGGCACATTTTGAGTGACTTCTCAAATCCTCTTCTATTTCATTAAAAAATTCTGACATGCAGACTGAAACATGCACTTTTAATACCAGGAGCAGACTTCCATGGTGAACAGTAGTTTTACTACAGTGATCTAATGAGCAACTAGAGTGCTAACATTCAGAATTCATGGCAAATGTGTGACATATCTGAATACCTTCATGATGGAATCAAAGTAAAAAACTGAAAGCATTTCCGACTGAGGAGACTGCAGTACATGAGGAAATTAGGAAACTTCATAACAAATAAATCTCCCAAGATGGCCACCGGAGACAAAAGAGCCCAAATGTAGCCCAAAATCACCCAGATATAGCCCAAATATAGCCCAATGACAGAAGTGTGCAAAACACTTATTATTATGTGTTTTTGCAGTGTTATATAGTGCAGACTTGTCAGGTATTGGAGTGCTTTACATGAGCATTGGTTACATCACACAAGAACAAATTCATTTTGGTTGTAGACATGGGGAGACTAAGTGATTTGACCAGAATCACAGAATGTCGAGCTGAAGCAGAAACTTCAACCTGGTTCCCCAGTTGCAAAGTCTGCAGTTCTGGAAGTAACACCACATCCTCTCCCCTAAGTGCAACATTTAATCAAGTTGTCAACTAGATAAAAAAACATAAAGATAACAAATAATTTAAAAGTGCTTTGTCGCTATTTGAAAACTCAGAAAATATGTCTTTATTTTAGTCTTTTAGAGCACTAACCATAATTTTGATGCCAATAAGACCCTCTCATATATGTAATTTCTAAAGGAATGCTCTAGGTATTACAGTTTTGATTACATCAAGATGATGTCAGGCGTTCCACACTTTTGTAATAAATATAGAATGTTAGCAATCTAGTTGTTCATTAGGATACTGTTGAGAGGCAGAGGCCAGGGGCACGGACTCTGAAAATTGAAGGCAGGTAGGAGGGTGCAAAGGCAACAATTTAACCACACTGAGCAGGCAGGAAGGGCCGTGGAAGCACAACAGACTATGGAGGGCAGTGGAAAGGGGGGCAGGGGCAACAAACCAACAATACAGGACTTGCAAGAGAGGCTGTTGGAGGGAAGATCTATTACGGGTCAAGGAAGCTAGGGGCGGTCCCCAGAGCCCCGGGAGCCACCACAGAACTGAGCAGGAGAGTGAGTCAGGGACAAAAGGGGCACCTTAATTTGAGCCGGGGTGCCTAGGAACGCTTGCTCCAAAAATGAAGAAAACAGACATATGAGACATGGAATTGGAGGCAGAATACAATGGCAGTTTAATGAGAAGATGCAACTTCAAAGAAACCGCAGAATAGAGACATAAAGTACAAAATACAGAATCCAGATAATCATACAGCTGTCATGATATTCTCTGTATCTCAATTAATGGACTGACAGAGAGAGAGAGAAAACACATCTATAAATGCATCATGAGAAACAAGTTACACCAAGGAAAATGTTACCTAGGGACACTCACATTTACTCTTAGAGCAAGCATTCCTGCAATTACAATACAACATCTTTTAAATGCAAAAGTAAAGAGAACAATGGTTAAACATAACATGACATTTCATATAGGTAAAATAGAATAAGATGCTTCAAGCAAAGCAGAGCAAGACATTTTAAGCAAAGGAAGACAAGAGCTCCCAGTTCTTGGGGAAAACCTGCACAGCCTGTTAACCTACATACAGACGGCGAGGTTGTCCGTCGATATCTGTGGGTGCTCCCTTTTTATATCATTTTGTGGGCTCCTTTGCACGCTACATCTACCTACGTATGCTACCCAAAAGCTTCGTCTGCAGATTTTACCAGACATTTCGTCATTTACCCACTTAATGCTGACAATGGACTGGGTGAAAAGGTCAGTCTCTCAGGCCAATCGCTTATCGTAAGTTCCATAGAGCAAGCAGAAAATAATGGGTATTGTACAGGAATTCAATATATTCATGTATAAAATCTCCTCAGTTCTCCTAACTTGACGCTCTGCGGTTGCCACTTCCTTAAAAGCGGGAAACCTGCCCAGGAAGCAAGTACCAGTCCAGGATGCAGCCTACTGTATGTCGACAGCTTCAGGGGGATGTTGAACTTTGATACCGAGCACGGAGCACTCGGGTAGGGTGGGGGCTACTAGTTTGGAGCAGAAGGCCTCGCAGACCTGCCTTCAGACTGCTATACACTAAAATTGCAGAGCTATGGTCAATTTAACAAAGAGGCCTACATATTGAACAGAAGGGCCTACACAGGGGTTTTATGCTGGCTGAGTGGTAAGGATGTCTCAGGATAATTATATAGCAACACAGGACCCGCTGGTCAATTTAATACGGCCTACAAATGCGGCTGGCAGGGCAAGGACAGGGGTCTCATACTTCAGGTGTGGACAGAACGGGCCAGGGGCCCCCAGTGATACAAAATCTACCCTCCTTCAAGGCTGTGGCAATGTAATAGACCATTGTGGGCAGAAGGAAGAGGCAATGGTAGTACAACCATACATGCCAACAGACCCGATTCAGCCAGGAAACGTCCAATGTTTTTAAGCTCAAATGGGCTTTATTTGATCTGTCTCCTGTCTACAATATCCTCTTTTTCAATGTAACTCAAAGGGGAAAATCAATACCCCAGTTTTTTTTCAAAATCTCCCTCTTACCAAGTTCAAAATGTTCGCAAGTATGGTACATTGGATCATGGAAGGAAATGGGATAGGGACATGGACTTGGATAACGGAGGACAGGAGAGACATGGAGAGGTGCACCAAACTGACCCTGCAGGGCAGGCATCAGGGTTTGCAGCAGCACAATACACCACACAGGGCATGCAGGACGGGAGTGCAGCACAACAATCCATAGAAAGCAAGACGGAGGGGACAGGACCATGCACATGGACAACAGAGAACAGAGGGGCAAGAGGCAATGGTAGCTAGCTGACCATAATGGACAGACAGGAGAGAAGGCTGCAGCATAACAGACCATAAAGGGCAGGAGGGACGGATCAGGGGCATTACAATGGAACAGACAAGCCAGGAGGGAGGGAGTAGGGGTCTGCACATGTAAACAGAGGGCTGGGGGCAAGGGGGCAGGGCAGGAGCAGCAAGATGGCCATGGAGGTCAGGCAGGATGGGCACTAGAAGCAAGACACAACATGAAGAGCAACAGTGAGACTGTGATGGCATACACACAGACCATGGAGGGAAGGTGGGAGGGGGTCAGGGGCAGCTAACTGACCACACAGGGAAGGTGGGAGGGGCCATGGCAGCACAGAAGACCATGCATGGCAAGTGGGAGGGTTAGTGGCAGCACAATGGCTATGATGGGCAAGAAGGAGGGTGCAGGGGCATGCACAAAGGACGATGGAGGATAGAAGGGAGGGTCAGGACCTGTGCACAGACAAGAAAGTTCAGGGGAAGGGGCCTCACAACAGACCACACGGGGCAGGCAGGAGGAGCAGTTGCAGCACAACAGACCAGGGAGGGCAGAAGGGTGTGGCAGTACAATGGACCATGTAGGACAGGAGGAAGAGGATAGAGGCATGGCATGTGGACAGGCAGGGTGGAGGTGGCAGGGACAGGTTACAGTCATCTGACAATGCTAGGCAGGTGGGAGGGGAGTGGCAGCTCAACAGAACACTCAGAGTAGATAGGAGTGGCAGGTCCATGGGACATGGTGGGCAAAAAGGATGGAGCAGGGGCATGCACAAAGACATCGGAGGGCAGGGGGAAGGAGAATAGGGGCAGCAAGCTAAGCACAGAGTTTAAGCAGGAGGTCAATGATGGGGCATATAATTGGGCAATGGAGGGCAGGAGGAGTGGACTGGTACATCATACTAAATTGAGGGCAGTGGCAGCACATCAGACCATGCATGGCAGGAGGGAGGAGGCTAGTCCATGGATTCACACAACAGAGGATAGGGAGGAGGGGGATGGGGCAGCAAGCTAACTGTTCAGAGAAGGCGGGTATTAGAAACTTTATTGTTTTTAAAACATTTTGTCTGTGCAAACTACTTAAAATATGAACAAGTATGCAGCATAATCTCACTTTTATTCAGGAAGAAGAAGACGTTAGTGACTGTGACTCCGGGCTCACTTGGCAAAAACACCCCCTGACCCTCCACCCCCTATCGCAAAATGTAATGCCCGTGAAAAGGGTAGGTGAACACAGTGTTATATAGAACATAGTCCTGAGAGCACGATTGAAAATGAAAACTAGATATAGTGTATGGTATAAACTATGCACCAAAAAGTGTGATATAAGATGAACCAGGCGTGAAATATAATATGCAATACATTGTGCGCAATGACAGATTCATTGGAGAGCGCGAGATAGCACAGGCACTAGCGCGTGCTATGCGATATGCGCCTTGGAGTGTAATATGCACAGGGCAGTGTTGTGTAACCTAACTAGTCTCTAAAGTTGTAATATAAAATATGTGCTGGGGAGTGTAACGTTGCATATGCACTGTGACAAAGATATGGATCCCAAATTGTAATATGTATGGCATAGCACTGTGCGTTATAACATAGGCATCGAGGAAGGCACGTTAGATGGGGCAATATAACCCGTGCGAAGACAAGTGTGGCATGACATTTTCACGGGGTGGTGTTACAGTGCACATGGGCTAGAGAGTGTCATAGCATATGCACTAGCTAGTGGAATACAATACAGAGGTGTGTGGCACTCGGCAGGCAATGGTGGGTGTAACACAGCATTGGGCTCTGTCAGGAGCGCGCTGTGACTCGCAAGTGATGTTCGTCCCCTTTCCAGAGAGTAAAATAAAAAGTATTACACATCCGGCAGTGGATGTGTGTTTTATTAACTGTGAGGGGGGTTTCTTGCATAGTTTTGGTCGAATTTTTGTCGAATCCCCTTTGAATGGCTTGGTGTGCATGTGTATTAAATGTGCCCGTCAATAGCTACCCATGTTTGTATAAATAAACGACAAGGGTGTCTACCGGGATTAGGCACGGTAGAGCATCAGACATGTCAGAGCTTCACTAGTGGTGTAAATACATTCCACGTGGATTAATTGCATGCATAGTCGCCTTTTAATGAATATCACGCAAATCGTCATGGTGATAGGTACGTACGGTTTGTCCAGCATGTCCTAGGTGTGTCTATAAATATATATTTTTTAAAAATAATAAAAAACAGTGGCCGGCCCTGGAGATTGGGGTCAAAAAAATATAATTAGGAGACAGGCCCTGGGGGATGGGGTCATCAGGGCCAATAAATTAGAATAAGAAGGGGAACCACACAGCCCCCCTTCTTAAAAAAATAAAATAAATAAAAGACTGGCATCGTGCCGGAGGCCATGCCCCCTCCATGCAGCACTCTGCAAACGCGCCCCCAACAGGCATCTCCAGTATGCGCCAGGGAGCTGCGCTGCAGACAGGTGTTCTGAGGCCAAGCCCCTTTTTACACCTCTCTGCAACGCAGCTCTGTGGCGCTTACTGGAGGTACCTAGTGGTCTAGTGTGACCCTAGGGACCCTTAGGATTCAAGGGGACTTAATCTCTCAACTTAGAACAGCCACAGGGCGCGTTTACACAGTGGTGAAGGGAGGGGACGGGGCCTGAGGTGACGTGTGCAAACACGCACCATGGCACGTTTTAAATTGGGGATATAATTTCCCTTCAATACTGAGGGCCCCTGGGGGCTAACTAGCCCACCAAGTGCTTCCAGTAAGCGCCACTGAGCTGCATTGCAGAGAGGTGGTCCAGGCCGTGCCACTTTTTACACCTCTCTGCAACGCAGCTCTGTGGCACTTACTGGAGGTACCTAGTGGGCTAGTTGGACCCTAGGGACCCTCAGGACTCAAATTAACTTAATCTCCCAACTAAAAACGGACACAGGGCGTGTTTACACAATGGTGAAAGGAGGGGACGGGGCCTGAGTTAACGTGTGCAAAAACGCCCTGTGGCCTGTTTTAAGAGGTAGTTTTAATCCCCATGCCCTATTATATACTAGGGGCTTATAGAGGAGGTATGGCTAATCACAGGGGGACCCCAACGCATAATGTTCCCTAGTGTATGTAGGTGTTTTCACTGTATTCTAAGTGTCTTTTAACATAGCACTGGCTCTAGGACTGGTTAGTCAGACTCAGTTACCACCAGTATCCGTCTGAAAAAGTTGAGGGTACAGGATGATTTTGCAACAAGGCTTCTTTCTGCTCTTCTTTTTGTTCTTTCTGCACGTTATCCTTCTTCCTGCACTTATCTTCGTATTTGAGGACTTCTGTTGCTTCTTTCTGCACTTCTTTTGTTTCTTTCTGTGCATTTTTTCTTCTTTCTTCACATGTCCTATCTCTGTAGGCATAGTTAGAAATTAGCATTTAAAAAACCTTTGAAATTAACAGAAAAAACCATAGGTTTCAGGCACGTTATAGTTAGGAATTAGCATTTAAAAAACCTCAGAAATTCACTGAAAAAACCATAGGTTTCAGGGGTGTTATAGTTAGCTGGACTTTTCACTTGTACAAAACCATTGAAATTCCCCCGTTATAGTTAGTTCAGCTAACTATAACTCGCGCGCCCGCAATGCACTGCTGATGACGTCACATATTACATCACTCATGACATGGTCAGTGACATCACTCATGACATCACTGATGACATCTCAAATGACATCACTGATGACATCACTGATGACATCATCCTTGTGATAGAGTGGCAGACCTCCTCTCACCCTAATATAACCTTTGATACACACATTCAAAAATAGAGACTAAAATTTTCAAAACAATGGACATACCAATACCAGTTACAACAACCTCTTCAGTAATTCTAAGATCCACATACACATCCACTCATTCACCAACAGTCCAATACAGGCACCCATACATGTACTCACTCATCATATGTACTCATACACCTATACATCCTGTTACACAATGCCACTCATCCATAGAGTTACTCACACACATAGTCACTCATGCTAATAAAGAATCAAACATACATTTACTTGCATATACAGTTATACACACACCACCACACTTACTTCTACGGAAACTTACACATACTTAGTCTTTTAAACAATCACTTATAGAAACACATACTTATTCATACAGGAACTCTTTCAATCTCTCACTCTCACATATACTCACATATATACACCAATAGTCACATATACTAGTTTAAAACATATGTAGTTACTCATAAAGACGAGACAGTCATTCACTCACTAACACACCCATACACACACTCATCCACCCATACAGTCCTGCACACATACTGTGTTCAACACATACAAACAGTGAGTCACTCATTCATGCACCTATGCACTACGTAATACCCCCACCGAACCATGCAGACACTCAGACTGATACTCAAAAAACCAACTAATAACCTATATAGACACCCATGTAGCTACTCACCAACCCATGCAGCCACTTATACACAAAGTGAGAGACTGATACAGATATTTACATATTTAAACATTACTCACTAAGCCATGTATTCACTATGATACACTTAATCAGTCAGTTACACAATCAATTTTTCAAAAACAAATCATCCATTTAGACACTTATATACCCATTTATTCTTCCATCGACCTTGAGATATACATATATAAAACATATTTAATTTTCAGAATAACACACATTCACTGGATGATGTCATCAGTGATGTCATCAGTGATGTCATTTGAGATGTCATCAGTGATGTCATGAGTGATGTCACTGACCATGTCATGAGTGATGTAATATGTGACGTCATCAGCAGTGCATTGCGGGCGCGCGAGTTATAGTTAGCTGAACTAACTATAACGGGGGAATTTCAATGGTTTTGTACAAGTGAAAAGTCCAGCTAACTATAACACCCCTGAAACCTATGGTTTTTTCAGTGAATATATATATATATATATATATATATATATATATATATATATATATATATATATATATATATATTACCTACTGGCGGTCGCCAGTAGGTAGTTATAGTTAGGACCACGTTTCCATAGGAAATCCTCAACATTCTATTTTGAATAACTTTGGCGCCGGTCGACGAATCCTCGCGAATTTTTCAAAATAGGTGGGGCGCTACGCTCCGCTCCTACCCTGAAAGTCTCGGGGGGATTCGTCAAGCGGGGGCTGAGATAAAAGGGGGGTCCCAAAACGCGTTTTTCCCATGCATTTTTCCATAGGACCTTTAGACAGGGCTACAGCCCGAACGGCTGAACAGAATTACTAAAAATTTGGCAGAGAGGTAGTCCTCAGGTCAAGGAAGTGCCTTTTGTAGGTTTGGTGTAAATCTGTTCAGTAGATTCTGAGAAAATAGCCTTTAAATCAATATATATATCTGAGCCAGCTTACGGTGCGCTTACCGTACGCGTACGGTGGCGTGCGCGAGCGCGATTCTGATTGGCTCTTAGATCTTAGTAAACATTCGAATCGGCCGAAACCAGGAAGCGGCGGCCGCCATTTTCTCTCTCGCACTGAGAGTTAGGTTGTAAAATAAAGCCAAAAAACATGTAAAGGGGCTGTTTAGACAGCTCCCACACACATAGCCATGTTGAGGGAGTCCCCAAAGACCCCCCAAGGCCAAAAATGCAATTCTTTATTTTTTCGCTAAATTCGCCGATTACGCTTCCCGTACGCGTACGGTAAACAATTAATAAAAAAAAAAAACTATCCACACTCTCCCCACCCTGTGTGCAATTGGTGGGCGCAGGCCACTAATTGTGCATGGCTTATAAGACGTGTGCTAAACTTGAATATTTTAAACAAAAATAAAAAAAGAAAAAATTATCCACACTCTCTCCACCCCGTGTGCAAATGGTGCCCGAAGGGCACCATTTGTGCATGGCTTATAAAAATTACGAAAAATTAAAATATTACCTTTCAAAACGAAGTGCATCATATGTCCTCCATGTGCGCACGGTGCGCGAAGCGCATCGTGCGTACATGGCCCATGTAGCGTAACGTGGGCACGCGGTGCGCGTAGCGCACCGCGTGCCCACCGTGCGTGCACGGCACTAACTGCGTAAAGTGGGCGCGCGGTGCGCGAAGCGCACCGCGTGCTTACTGTGCGTGCACGGTGCGCGAAGCGCACCGTGCGCGCACGGAACGAACTGCGTTAAGTGGGCGCGCACGCCACGAATGGCGTAAAGTAACTTAGCATTTAAAAAACCGTACAAATTCACTGAAAAAACCATAGGTTTCACACACGTTATAGTTAGGAATTAGCATTTAAAAAACCTTGCAAATTCACTGAAAAAACCATAGGTTTCACACATGTTATAGTTAGCGGAAATTTTACTGATAAAAAAACAGTGAAATTCCCCCGTTATAGTTAGTGCAGGCAACTATAACTCACGCGACCGCAATCTTCTGCTGATGACATATGTGTCTTTATGAAAAAAAAATATTTGTAATATATGTATAGCTAAAAATGTATGGAAGAAGACATGGGCAAATACGTGTCTAAATACAGTATTAGCATCAGCAGAGGATTGCGGTCGCGTGAGTTATAGTTGCCTGCACTAACTATAACGGGGGAATTTCACTGGTTTTTTATCAGTAAAATTTCCGCTAACTATAACATGTGTGAAACCTATGGTTTTTTCAGTGAATATATATATATATATATATATATATATATATATATATATATCCATCCAAAATACGAAGCGCTCCTTCCAGAAAGCACAGACCCGTGGGAGGTGGCGTAGAACGCTGGCGGAGAAACCAGCAATTTAATCCCAAACTAAACAGCAACTGTCCACGCACTCAGGAGGTAGCCAGTCAGCGATACCAAAGATGATTTATTTCTTCATGAATCCACTCGTGATGCGATTCAGCAGCCCTGCTGCCTTGGTCACACCAAAGTGATACAAACAACACTGTCTGTTTTAAAACAATACATGGAAAGTGAAAAAGTACTATCTTAATAGACCTGTCCACCAGAATCTGGTGGCCATTTTGGAGTTTCAAAAATAGTACCACGAAGAATACTGCATTAAAGATTAATACATCTTATAGTTGAGCCTTCTGAATATATCATTAAGATGGCAACATAAATTGAAGCTGCATATTAATACCTAAGTGATGGCATGATTGCAGGATGGATAGTTGCATCAAAGTAAACAGCTGGTTATACAGTCAGTTGCATTACATAACAAAATTGAAATATCGAGCCTGCCTTTGTACGCAGTATATTAAGCCTACATGCATGCAGACAAAGTGTCAATGTTACTGTTCAATGCTGCCATAACATCAATGTGCATAAAACAGGTACAGCTCAAAAATTAGAGTAACGTTATTCTATGCAAAATGCCAATGCAGTCAGTGGGTTCTGTTACCCAGTATGTATTGGTCCATAGTCCATATAACAACACAATAAACACACCGTTGTTGTAATTACATAATATATACATCAGTGCAAATTAAATGGAGATAAGATGAAAGAAAGAAGAACCAATCTTATCTGTGATTCATTAACCGGTTACAATTGAAGGATAAGGGTAGGAATCCCAAGGATGGACAGCAAAATTATCCGGGTCCCTTTCTTTCCTTCTAAAGAGAGAAAGAAGAGATAGATCGTTATTAGATATAAAAATAGATAGCTCCATAATATACTCAATTTGAGTGATAAAGTTTAGATGTATAAACAGGGAACAGTATGTGACCAAACACAGATCATCAATTCTTGTGTATATGTACTGTCATCTCCTCATCGATGTTATGTTCCCCAGGGTAACGAGTACCTCAGTCAATGATGTACTTGGACTCACGTTTACGTAACTGCAGTAATTTATTACAACCCCAGATATTGGCATGTACTTGTTCAATGGCAAAATATTTCAGTTTTGCATTATCTGAGTAGTGATGTGTTTCGAAGAGACGGGCAATCAGATAGTATTGATCTTTATTTGTGATTGCCCGCATGTGTTCCATGATTTTTGCCGTGTGTTTAGTGCTTCCCATATAACGTAGGTTGCATGGGCAGACCAGTACATACATCACAAAGGAGGAACTACAGGTAATGAATTGATTTATGGGTACCGTAAGACCTCTGCAGGGATTGTCATATTCTTTAACTATGGTGCTGTTTTTGCAGGCTTTGCAGGGGCTGCATGGGTAGAAACCTTACAAATTCATGTTGTTATATTGTGGTTGGTTGGTAATGTCATTGCGCATCAATATGTCCCTGAGATTGCGTCCCCTACGGTAGGTTATTTTGGGTCTGGTCGGGAAAGACTTCCCTATTATAGGGTCTTTGGACAGTATTTCCCAGTTTTTAGTAAGGATTTTTTGGACTTCCTTAGAATCATTTTTGAATGTTAAAATTACCCTAGTCATCCCTGTCTCTTCATCACCAGGTAAGGGTGAGTTCTCAAGTAATGTTTCTCTTTCTTTCAATTTCACCATGTCAACAGCCTTTTGTAGTACCCACCCCGGGTATCCTCTTTCTGTGAACCTCCTTGTCAAGAGGTACCTCAAGTTCCACAGAAGCAGAAGTGACGATTACTCCCAATGCCCCTGCATCAGTGCAGCCACCAAGCAAGGGTAGCGGCACTAGCACGGGGGAAAGGGGAAGTGGAAGAGAAGAGAAGAGACTGCCTCAGGATGGTGTATAACCTCTAGGTGGTGATTCTGCCTTCTCTGCTGATTCTTCTGTAGTGTATGGTTCTTCACTGGCACATCTTAACGAGGTACACCTAATGCACAGAGGTGAAGAGGGAATTACAAGAACATCCTACTCTCCTAATCTTCCTAATGACTTTTAGATTCCTCTGCTCCTACCTTTTACTCCTACAGGCTTGCTACTCTTCTATGTAGTGATATTCTTTGTAATCTTTTAGTTATACAGACTTGCACATTTGCAGGTTTAAGAAATAGGTTCCATCTTCTGATAAAGAATTTGATATGTACATAAATAATGAATTAACGAATACTCTCCTATCTTGCAGGTTCTGTAGTGAAGAAGGTCTGGGTCGGTTCAACAACTTCTTCAACAAAAGATGCGCGCAAAAAGGTACAGGGAAAGGTAAAATAGGGAGGAAAGGAAAAGGAAAGGTCGCCAAGGGGAGGAGAGGAAATTGGAGGTTGGGCGCAGACGCGCACTCACTGACTTTAGTCGTTGGCTCAGTCTTGGTTTCTTTTAGTTCACTGGGAAATCTGATACTCAGCCACTCCGGGTAACAGCTTCCTTCTCAGATGAACAAACGAAGATTCCAGCCAGAAGAATTCTCAGTAACTTTCTTGACTGAAACTTGGGTAACCAAAAACCGCTAACTTGATTATTCGGCTACTAGCGGTTGATTCGGTTCTGTGGATTATTCCGAAAATATCTCTCTCAAGTTCTAGAACAGTTCTCCTCAGGATTCTGGAGCACACAGAAAACACTAGCTTCTCTCAGGATATCTCGATTGAAGTGCGCAGTTTGCCGCGCGCCCAACCGTCAAGTCAAAGATGTACAGCAAATGACGGCAAGAGCCGCGGCCATCTTGAAAGGTCCAACTGTACATAGAACATTATAAGTCTCGATATAGGTTCACCACTTGCGGCTTCACAAGAATCCGCTGTCTCTTTGGTTTTTGCCACATATGGTGCACCGCTGACACCACATGAGTCTGCTTCCTGACAGTACCCCCTCTCAAAGGCCGATTCATCGGCCCAGGTTTGAAGGGGTATCGAATATGAAATCTTTTTAAGAGTCGAGGAGCATGAATGTTCTTAGCTAACTCCCAGGAGCGATCTTCTGGTCCATAACCTTTCCAGTCTACTAAGTAGTAAAGCCCTACTCTAGTTCTTTTGGAATCTAATATATCTTTGACCTCATATTCAGGATGTCCATTAATCACTAGGGGCGCTGGAGGCTTCACTATTCTCGTGTTTGGAGTGCATCTTTTAATCAGAGAGACATGGAAAACTGAATGAATACCTGTATTTGAGGGCAATTTTAATTTTACCGCTACAGGGTTTAGTACCTTTTCAATTAGGTAAGGTCCCACAAAACGTGGCTGAAATTTCCGATTACCCTTGAGATGGAGATTACGTGTAGATAACCAAACCAAATCACCCACCCTGTAATCTGGAGCCTTTTTTCTATGTTTGTCTGCCTGTTTCTTATAATTCGCTTTAGCCTTGACTAAATTGGATTCTGCCGATCTGCGAGTGTTAACAAGATCTTGCATGAGGTCTCTGACTGCTGGAACCCCCATATCTCCCTGTCCCATGAAAGGGTTTGGATGTCTACCATAATTGAGGAAGAAAGGAGAAAACCCAGTAGACACATTTTTTGCATTATTACATGCAAACTCTGCCATCCATAAAAAATCAGACCATTCACCCTCCTGATCCAGAAGGAACATTCTCAGATATTGTTCTAACTCTTGGTTGACTCTTTCGGTCTGCCCGTCTGTTTCAGGATGATAACTGGTGGAAAATCTGGTCTCTACTCCCAACCCTTGCATGAAGGCTCTCCAAAAATGGGATACAAACTGAGACCCTCTATCTGAAATCAGGATTTTTGGGACCCCATGAATCTTAACAATGTGCTCACTGAATAGTTTGGCTAACTCCCTCGCAGTAGGAACCCCTTTTAAAGGTATGAAATGGCTCATCTTAGTGAAGGTGTCAACAAACACTAACACAGTGTTATACCCATGACTCGGAGGCAGATCCACTATAAGATCCATGGTGACTGTGTGCCAAGGTTGGGAGGGGGTGGGCAAAGGATGCAAAAGGCCTGATGGGGCTTGTCTCATGGCCTTTCCTTGGGCACAGGTTGGACACGTTCCCACATATTGTATGACACTGGACCGAATCTCTGGCCACCAAAAATATCGTTGAATGAGCTCGAGAGTCTTTTGAATACCTTTATGCCCAGCCAAAGGTTGATCATGGCATGCTTGCATTGCTTTGTGCTGAAGTTCTGCAGTGGGTAAATACAGGGCACCTTGAACGTAGGGTAACTGTTCGAAGATTTCTCGTATAGAATCCTGTTGAACCCAAGTCTGTATCTCTTCTGGAGACAACCTTTTCTTTACTTCTTCTTTGAAATCAACCAAATCAAGCGTACAAATGATCTTGGTTTCTGGGATGATAGTCTTTTGAGTCATTGGAGGCTCTTGAACTTCTGTCTGAATTCGGGACAATGCATCCGCCTTTCCGTTCTTATTTCCTGGGCGGTAGGTAATCACAAAATCAAAGTCTGCAAAATAGAGAGACCATCTTAAGAGACGAGGGGTCAAAGTTCTAGCAGATTTCAGAAATTGTAAATTCTTGTGATCAGAATAAACTGTAACTGTATGACGAGCTCCCAGCAAATAGTGTCGCCACTCTTCAAACGCATCTTTCACCGCCAACAATTCCTTCTCAGCAATTGTATAATTGACTTCAGCAGGCGTAAGTTTTCTAGAACGAAAAGCCACTGGATGAAGCTGTCCCGTTGTCTTGTGACGCTGAGACAGCACCCCACCAATGGCTAAATCTGAAGCATCCGCTTCCACAAAGAAGGGTTCTGCCGGATCTGCATGTAGCAAAATGGGAGCAGTAGTAAAGCTCTTCTTGAGAAACTCAAAAGCCATCTCAGCCTCTTCAGTCCAATGAAATTTCTGGCCTTTCTTCAAAAGTTTGGTGATAGGAATGATTCTCTGTGAGAATCCTTGAATGAAGCGACGATAAAAATTAGCAAATCCCAAGAATCGCTGTATCTCCTTAACGTTTCCTGGAGAGGGCCAATTTATAACTGAGTGAATCTTCTTTGGATCCATGGTCACTCGGTTGAGGGCACGATAATCGATGCAAGTCCTAAGAGATCCTTCCTTCTTGGGGATGAAGAATAAAGGAGAGGATACTGGGGACTGTGAAGGCCTAATAAAACCATTAGCCAAATATCGATCTAAATACTCCTTGAGATAACGATTTTCACCTTCAGTTAGGGCGTAGATCCTTGAACAAGGCAGAACCGCTCCCGGTTCCAATTCAATGGTACAATCATATGGACGATGTGGAGGTAATTTTTCTGCATCTTTTTCACAAAAGACTTCTTTAAACTCTTGATACTCTGGGGGAATTTCTGTAGTACTGATGACACAAATTGATTCTCCTCCGCCAGATAACAAGGTTGCTTGAGAGGGTTCGGTACCTTCCTCAGAATCATGGTAACAATGTTCTAGACAATATTGGGAATTCATGAATACTGTTCGGTTTTCCCAATCTATAGTAGGATTATGGATAGTAAGCCATGGAAGCCCCAAAATCATCTGGAATTGAGGTGCATCAATGAGATTAAATTGAATGGTTTCACTATGGCCATCTGCTTGAATCAACTTCAAAGGTTCAGTGTGTTGAGTGATGGGTCCTGAGGAGAGATTAGTTCCATCTACTGCCCGAACTACTTCACTTCTTTCTTTACTGATGCCTTTTATTCCCATTCTTTGTGCATATTTTATGTCGCAGAAGTTTCCGGTGGCTCCAGAGTCGAGCATAATGGCCACCCCAGAAATTTCTTGCTCCCGAAACTGAATAGTCATATGCAAAATCAAATGAGGTGTCATGGTTTGTAAAGTGTTCATCACATAATGGGAATTTGGAGCCATCTTTTCTTCTGACACCACCAGTGTGCTCCCCTCTACTGGTGGTGTTGCTCGTTTCCCTTCACCAAAGTTTTAGGCCTTTTCGGACACTCTTTTACAAAGTGTCCTGAATTTCCACAATACATACACAGTCTTTTCTGTCTTCGTTGTTCCTTCTCTTCTTTACTCAGAGGGCCTCTCACCATCCCAATTTGCATCGGTTCCACATCCGAAGAAGGCGTCTTGTTGATCTCTTGTCGACTTCTATCAAATCTAGGAGGTTGGAAACGAAATTCTTTTCTTCTTTCACCTTTCCGTTCTGTCCAACGAAAATCGATTTCTAAAGCCAAATCCACTAAAGCTGATAATTCTGTAGGACGGTTAGGAATTTGAGCTAATGTGTCTTTGATTTCTTCTCGCAATCCTCGATAGAAGAGAGCCGCTCTTTTCTCTTCTGGCCACTCCGTTTCCACAATCAACTTATTAAACTGGGTTAAATAAGTTACTAAATCCTTACTTCCTTGACGAAGTTCTAAAAGTTCATTGTCCGTGACTTGAGAGATCTTTCTTCTGTCAAAAATCCTCAAAAATTCGGCCTTAAAACGCTCCAGGTCATACAAAAATGGGGAATCTTTGGACACCAATGGCATTGCCCAGTTAGCCGCATCCCCACTCAGATAAGAGAGAATAAACGCAACCTTGGATTGTGCGTCAGGGAATAACGCTGGTCGACACATGAAATGGAGGGAACATTGTGTCAAGAATAATTGCGCTCTCTGTGCATCCCCAGAATACCTTTCAGGAGAAGCTAATGGAATTAGTGGGGAAACAGAATGGACCACTTGTGCTACAGTCCTGGGGTTGGACTCTGAAGACAAATTGGGGGAAGAGGTCTGAGCTAACGGAGTGGCTCCCGATGCTAACCCATCTACTCTTCGAGTTAGCAAAACCGTTTCCTCCCTTACCGCTCCTAAATCCCTTTGAATGGCCTCCAACATCTCCCCTAAGGATTTTAAACTAAAGCCTTCCGCCATTCCGCTTGGGTGGAAATTACTTCGTGGGCACTTCAATCTGTCAAGAGGTACCTCAAGTTCCACAGAAGCAGAAGTGACGATTACTCCCAATGCCCCTGCATCAGTGCAGCCACCAAGCAAGGGTAGCGGCACTAGCACGGGGGAAAGGGGAAGTGGAAGAGAAGAGAAGAGACTGCCTCAGGATGGTGTATAACCTCTAGGTGGTGATTCTGCCTTCTCTGCTGATTCTTCTGTAGTGTATGGTTCTTCACTGGCACATCTTAACGAGGTACACCTAATGCACAGAGGTGAAGAGGGAATTACAAGAACATCCTACTCTCCTAATCTTCCTAATGACTTTTAGATTCCTCTGCTCCTACCTTTTACTCCTACAGGCTTGCTACTCTTCTATGTAGTGATATTCTTTGTAATCTTTTAGTTATACAGACTTGCACATTTGCAGGTTTAAGAAATAGGTTCCATCTTCTGATAAAGAATTTGATATGTACATAAATAATGAATTAACGAATACTCTCCTATCTTGCAGGTTCTGTAGTGAAGAAGGTCTGGGTCGGTTCAACAACTTCTTCAACAAAAGATGCGCGCAAAAAGGTACAGGGAAAGGTAAAATAGGGAGGAAAGGAAAAGGAAAGGTCGCCAAGGGGAGGAGAGGAAATTGGAGGTTGGGCGCAGACGCGCACTCACTGACTTTAGTCGTTGGCTCAGTCTTGGTTTCTTTTAGTTCACTGGGAAATCTGATACTCAGCCACTCCGGGTAACAGCTTCCTTCTCAGATGAACAAACGAAGATTCCAGCCAGAAGAATTCTCAGTAACTTTCTTGACTGAAACTTGGGTAACCAAAAACCGCTAACTTGATTATTCGGCTACTAGCGGTTGATTCGGTTCTGTGGATTATTCCGAAAATATCTCTCTCAAGTTCTAGAACAGTTCTCCTCAGGATTCTGGAGCACACAGAAAACACTAGCTTCTCTCAGGATATCTCGATTGAAGTGCGCAGTTTGCCGCGCGCCCAACCGTCAAGTCAAAGATGTACAGCAAATGACGGCAAGAGCCGCGGCCATCTTGAAAGGTCCAACTGTACATAGAACATTATAAGTCTCGATATAGGTTCACCACTTGCGGCTTCACAAGAATCCGCTGTCTCTTTGGTTTTTGCCACATATGGTGCACCGCTGACACCACATGAGTCTGCTTCCTGACACTCCTAAGCATGATAAGTTGTTCAGCTAAGAAGGACTCCTCAGAGCTACAATTACGCTTAGCTCTGAGGAGTTCCCCATATGGTATACTCCATTTCAAGTTTTCCGGATGGCTGCTCATGGCGTGTAACTGTAGAGTTCAGTGTGTATTTTGTTGTCCTTGATTATCAATTTCGTATCAAGAAATTCTATAGAGTTATTACTCGCATTACTGGTGAGGATGAGATTTTTATTGTTACAGTTCAGTTTTTTGATGAAATCATTAACCTCTTTCTCTGTACCTCTCCAGATCATGAACAGGTCGTATATGAAACGTAGCCATACGATGACCTGTTCAAAATCTTTAATCAAATTGGGGTCAGTGGTGATGTCATCCTCCCATGCCCCCAGGAAGAGATTGGCAAAACTGGGGGCAAGACAAGTCCCCATGGCAGTACCCAGGGTCTGCCATTAAAAAGAAAATAGTTGTTGGTGAGGCAATAACGAATCATCTCAACAAGCATTTTGGTATGTTATAAAAATCGTACAGGCCGCTGATTAAGATATTTATCGCAGGCTAGTATCCCTTCCTCATGATCAATTATAGTATATAACGAACTGATATCCATGGTTACCAATAAAAATTCTGGTTGTCATTGGATTTCTTTGATTTTAGTGAGGAAGTATTTCGTATCTCTTACGTGTGAGGGTAAAGTAGAAACTTTGTCAATGAGAAAATGATCAACATATCTGGAAACATTTTCCAGTGCACTGTCTCTCGAAGAAACTATGGGTCTCCCTGGGGGATTAAGGACATTCATATAAATCTTTGGTAGAAGGTAAAGGACTGGTAATTTGGGAATTAAGCGACTGCAGGAGGAGATTGAGAATTGCAGTGAACAAGACATTATCAGCAAGTTTATGAGTGAAATTAAAACAAGACTCAAGAATTACGAGGAGGACATACAACGCAGGAAACAGAGGAAGCTACATCGTGACTGTGTTGATTACGAGACTGGAAGAATACTAACCTATAGCAGAAAATATGACCACATGTATGGCACTGACAATTCTAACACCAGTCAACAAGCAAAGATAGAACATTTACCTGAAAAAAACAGGGATACATCTAGTGAAACAAATATAGAGACAACAACTACATCATTGGCCTCTAGAAGCTCCATATCTAGAAGTGAAACCGAAACACGTCAGAAGTCGTGGAAGGAGCCCTGCCTAGTTGTGATGGACCAGGCTGGAGCTACTGTGCAACCAGTTGTTGGACAGGAGGTCGTTGTTCAAAGGTCATAACGTGCAACTGGTGTTGAAAGGACACTTTACAAATACCCACTGTGGTTTTATTTTTGTTTTATTTTCACGCAAAGCGTCTCACTGAAGTTTAATTAAAGGCACTACACAGACCATTAGGCTCAGCGCGAGCCGACGCCCACTGTGGCAGGTGATCATGGAGATAAGTACTGCTTCCTACGCTGCGAGTGCCAATGCAATGCCTCTGAAGAAATGCTCGTAGAGCATGAAACGCGTCAGGCTGTTCATTTCTTTGTGACGATTGCCCTTCAACACGCTGCAGCCTTAGTAATAAATGCAATATGAACCTACCTGTATGTGGCTCTCCTGAATTGGCAAACTTTGTTTCTGGATGTATAACGGCCGGCCCGGTCTTGGGAGGAGCCCTCCCACGTTGTGATGGATCAGGCTGGAGCTACTTTGCAACCAGTTGTTGGACAGAAGGTCGTTTTTCAAAGGTCATAATGTGCAACTGGTATTGAAAGGACACTTTAAAAATACCCACTGTGGTTTTATTTTTGTTTTATTTTTGGCACAACGCAAAGCGGCTCACTGAAGTTTAATTAAAGGCACTACATGGACCATTAGGCTCAGCGCGAGCCGACGCCCACTGTGGCAGGTGATCATGGAGATGAGTACTGCCCCCTACGCTGCGAGTGCTAATGGAATGCCTCTGAAGAAATGCTCGTAGAGCATGAAACGCATCAGGCTGTTCATTTCTTTGTGAAGATTGCCCTTCAACACGCTGCAACCTTTGTAATTAATGCATTCTGAACCTACCTGTATATGGCTCTCCCGAATTGGCAAACTTTGTTTCTGGAGAGATATATATATATATATATATATTCTGTTCCAAACAACACCCAAAGGGTGGGACACACTCACTTGTCAGCGTTCTTCAGGTCAGGAAAGATTCAGGCACCCCCAACGTCAGCAGTGAACTGACACGTTTAAGGCATCTGCCCTTCCTCATAGGTTCTCTGCTACCAAATGGCTGCCAGCATAAAGACAATCCAGTTCTCTCCCTTTATTATTCCATCAATCAGACTCAGGTGAGTATAAATAACAATGATGCATTATGGGGCTGGAAGTCTATAGAATAAAACCCATGTGGGCTGCGGCCATTCATTTAGTAAAATATTAAAGTTCATCTTTGCGGGTGTGCCCCCAACATCTTCCCTCATTTTGCCATACGTCAATCAGTTCTGCTCTGCTGAACAAGACCAGCAGTGGAGCCGCTTGAATCCGCAGCGGGGCGCATCACGGCCGGGCCAGCCATCAATATTTAGTTCCACACAACACCCAAAGGACGGGGCAAACTCACTTGTCGCGTGCTTCAGGTCAGGAAAGATTCAGGCACCCCCAATGTCAGCAGTGACCTGACGCGTTTCGGGCATCCGCCCTTCCTCATAGGTTCTCTGCTACCAAATGACTTCCAGCATAAGGACAATCCAGTATCTCTCCCTTTATTATTCCATCAATCAGACTCAGGTGAGTATAAATAATAATGATGCATTATGGGGCTGGAAGTCTATAGAATAAAACCTCTGAGGAAGGGCAGATGCCCGAAACGTGACAGGTCACTCCTACTAACCTAGCAGCCCACAACTAAAATATAGGTAAAATAATTAAATATGCTATAATTACATTTTTAAAACTCAATTAAATAAGTAATTTACACATAATAAGTAATAGTTATTTGATTATTACTGAATTACCTTCCCAATCTGTACCCCTACAAAACAGGCTGCCTGCAACTAAAATATGAGTGAAATAAATTAACATTTCATAATTTACAGAATAAAAAATCAATTAAATAACTAGTTCGCGATTTATAAGAAATTGGTAATTCATTATTGCTTAATTGTCTTCCTCCTCTAGACCCCTACAAACCTAGCAGTCCACAACTAAAATGAAAGTAAAATAAATAAATATTCCATAAACTACATAATTAAAAATCTATTCAATACTTATTTAGCAATTAATAATTAATTTTCAGTTACTTATTACTTAATTAACTTCCCAACCTTTCCTCCTATAAACTCAAGAACCCACTAGATCACTATATATTACTATTAATAATTAAATGGAAATTCTAAATCACTTAAATTTACAAGCTATGTTTTAACAACAGAAATAACATTTATACAAACAATAGTAACACATTAAATGTATATATCCACTAAAACACATTAAAATATTTAGACATTTTATTTCTAACAACCATATTATTAAAAACGATATTAAAAACATTGCTATCCTTTAAGACGATAATACCTCAAAAAACAGTATTCTTGTCAACGATATTAGTACATTTGTGTGTCACTATATTTAGTTTCGGATATTTAGGTCTCCCAATATTTAAAACTTGATCTTTTGTCTAAATACTGGGAATGCTTCATGGAAAATTCACATGGTGAAAATGTACAATAACACACTCTATATTCCAGAAAGGGCCGCACAAGTGTGTGTAGTCCCTTCTGTAATACTAAAGTGCCCAAGTGACCTTGGTGGTCTAATCAAGCAACATCTGGTAAAAGGTGGGGCATTCGTGGAGTTCGGGAGTCTATAGCTGTATGTTTAACTGTAGAAGATCTTTGCACTCTCAGAGGAGCCACAGTGGCTCCGGAAGGCACTATAGGATTACTGGGCAGGCACTCTATGTTCTATGCGCTTGCGGAGCAAAGCTTTTTGTTTTTACAAATGCAAAATCCCAAAGCAGGAGTTTGTTTTTGTAAAACAAAAAAACACAAATAGCCCTGACATGCTGGGAGATTTCTCCCAGTATGGGGGTCATTTCTGTGTTTTTGTCTGGCCTAAAAACAAGAAAAATAAACGTCTGAATGTCTGCTCTAAATAGGGTGGGCATTTTGAGATACTTAGATCAACGGCTCAATGAGTGAGGGGTTGTCAGTTTAAGGTTTCTGCCGACAGTGCCAGAGGAGGTTCAGTTAACAGAAACATGATAGCTCACCTTTAGAGTCAATCTCCAAATAAGATTCTTGGGGGCTTATTACGATGGCGAAAAATAGCCACTGCCGTGCCGCCAGTGGCAATCTTTCCGCAATTGTCATGAGATATACCCCCCGCCACATTATGATGGCGGTGGGTATCACGGTGGATGGAAAGTCTATCCATCACTTTTCCACCTGTAACAATCGTCATGATTGGCTGGCGGAGCGGTCATCATTCTCACAATGGCGGCGGTGCCACAATTATGATGCCGGCAAAGTCAGCCTTTCCCTGGCGGTCGAACTGCCATTAAAAAGGCTGGCGGAGAATGTCTTCAGGGGCCCATTGTGGGTCCCCCTTGTGTTGGGGGAGGTGTGGGTTCACTGCACCAAGTGGAAGGCACAGTGTATTGTCTGCCACGTAGTGCAGTGAAATGCACAACATGCTGTCAGCAGCCACCACCGCAATGTTAAAGGTGCGGAATCCAACCGCAGCGGTGGCGGTCCCATGGTAATTGCATATGTGGGACCGCCGCACGCATGGCGGTCGGACCCAACCACCGCTACTGTGGGGAGCGGACCAAGTCTGCCCGCCATCGTAATGAGCCCCTTGGACTCCAATAAAAAAGCTATGCCTTAAAGTTGACTGAAAGAATGCGTAGAAAATGCATGGACATTTGATTACTTTACCCTTTCAAGATAGATCTATGAATTAGCTTAGCAAGATGTATTTTCATATAGCCCCAGGGCAGTCAAAGAATTAAAAATAAGAGTCTGATGTTTTATATAGATAAAGAAAAATATCAGTGAGGGAGACAGTATTCTGGGAGAAGTGGAGAATGTGTGATGTTGCTACAAAGCTCATGAATGCCTATATCTGGCCATGTCTAACTTTACTTACCAAAGGAAGTTATACCATAGAATATCAAAACTTATATAACCATTTGAAGTTATATGTTGACAAATAAGTGTGTGCCTTGACATTTGATACTTTACATAAGTGCATTGTGTGCTATTGGAGAAATTAGGCTATACTTTGTCTTGAGGGGGTATAACTTGAAGTATGTGTCTATTTGAGCGTGTATGAAGCTGTATGTAGCATGTGGCCACTCTTGTGCTTACAAGGTTATTTTTAGCAAGTAGATTACTGGCATACTATGCCAGAAAATCCAGCTATCTTGGCATGTGAGGCTTCATCAGGGCATATGGAACATACCAGAGCATAGGAAGTTCTATCTAGGTTAGATAAATTGATTCTGCAATATGCAGAATCATGAGGTCTATGATGCTTTTTTCAGTTTTTCAATTTAAATATAAACACATAATAAAGAGCAAATGCTAGTGAACCTACAATAAAGAGAAAAGATAATAAATGAAATAGAACACATAGTAGTGCAGAGAAAACCAATATTTATAATAAATTGGCATAAGAATCCAAAATTATGCAAAGAACTTTACCCTAAAACATATCAATAAATAGACATATAAAGACAGAAAGAGGGGATAAGCAAGGGGAAAAACATTAAATAGAAAGGAGAAAGAAAGAGGGAAAGAGAAGAAACAATTAAGTAAAAATAAACATAATCAGAAAGGGAAAAAGACAATAGCTTACATGTCCTGGCTAACAAACAAAATGCAATCAAAGTATAGTGTCAAAACATAAAACTGAGTAGTAAATTAAAAATGAATTCTAAAGCATAATATACATCCAAATGTGGTGCATAAATAGATTAAGCAGCTATTTTAAAAATGTCTCCAGTGACATTACTTTTCTTTTTTTAATTTTCCAAAACCTTTATAGAGAAGTACAAGTCAAACAACGTTCACTGTGCCACAGGGCCACTAAGATCTTCACAGTAAACAACCAAGTCAAATGGTACAAAGGCAAGTTATTGGCGTCTTGCAAGAAACAAACATATTGAGCCTGAAAAAAGAAGCATCTCTACACTAAGCTCCCAAGCCACAGGGAGACTCCAGTGACATTACTTGACGTGAATTCATCGGTGCCAAAGATCAGAATCAAGGGTCAAATGATGCCACTTCCAGAGATATCATTTGCAGGGGCATAGCTTGGTCAGTAAGATTGGGTGGTGTGAGCTTTAGATCTCACATCAATCATGCTTGCATATCTTGTAAACATACATTATCTGAGAAGCAGGACAAGAGGGGAGCTCAAGGGGCAGTGGGGAAAGTGGAAAGAGAGAGCAGTGTGTATTGTTAGTGGTACCTAAGACCTAATATTTTGCAAAATAACAAACATGTTTTAAGAACTTCAAAACAGAGGGTAGAGTGTGTGTGAGTGTGTTTGAGTCTGTGTGTGCATGTAAAAATCCTTGCTGGAATGAATAAATGAATGAAGAAACTTGTAGAGCGCAACAAACACCTCAAAGCGTCTTGGCAGATAACTCACCATACCTGAATGAAAGCACCTGTTCCCAACTGTTTACTACTGAATACATTCATTAGGGGGGTGTAACACCCGAACACGCACCCTGAAGCTATACCCCTGATTATCTGTTCCAAAGATTGTGTTTTGTCATGTTTTGATATGAACTCGTTAGGAAGGTATAAAAAGAGCGTGACGTAAATTATGCTAACCATGAACTTTTTGTGAACTGATTTTGAATGATCCTTCCTAACTCTGTGTTGGCATATCTTTGATCTCTTTAAAGCAATCACCATAACTAAATTTCGGAGTGCATGAATAGAATGACTACATTCCAGCTGATCGCAGTCCATCAAAATATCCCTTTCAACATACTTTCCTTTCAATGTAAAGGAAAGCAATGGACACCTAGCTATTGTGGAATTGATGGTGTGTACATATAGATCTTTCAACCCAAGGTTGATGTCATTAAAGGGATGAGGTGTAATTTCCAACTGAAGAGTCCTCATTTTGCTCAGGGTCTACGTCAGAAAGACATGCAAGAATTGATTTTCTGTATTCTCTTCTAGATATTTTTTCCAGTCCAATCTGTGTATGTCTTGGAACAACTGCTGCATACCCAGGACAGCTCTCATGCCAGCAATACAACTGCATCAGAGAATCACAGAACTGTAGCTTTGAGAGGCATGGCAAGGAGGTCTGGGTAGACCCAGTCAGTCCTTATAGTTCTAGTAGACCTGTCATGCATTTTTATACTAGTGCATTCATCCAGCCTTCCCTTTCTCGAACTTTATTTTGAGGGGGAGATCGAGATCTGTGTGATTATCAGCCAATGACGGCCAAGAGAGATGAAAAATGCCCTTAGGTAGGCCCCTGATATTGAAAACTGAGCGGGAGGGCTATTTAGTGAATAATCCACCTAGAGGTCATACAGAGTATGTAAGAAAGTAAATTATAAGTTAGGATGGTTGGCAGTCCATCACAGGTAAAAAAGTCAACAACCTGTTGAGGCAAATGTGTCACAAAATAAACCTTAGCTCAAATAGTGGTTGCTTTAGCACAGAACAGACAGGCTTAACTTAGAGAAAATGTGTAGATCATTTACAATTACCAAAAAGGTTAAAAAGTCAAAAACACAACACAATAAAAAATTGAACTCCAATTTATAAAAACAGAGAACATTTTAATAAGCAAATTGCTGCTGCAGAGAAGCTCTGTGCGGGAAAACACTGTCTCTTCAGCCCACTGAAATTGTACCTTGAAAGGATTGGCTCGAGTGGTTGGTCCTGGTCCTCTGGCAGCTGGAAGTCAGAATTTTTCCAAGTTCCACAGCTTTTCAGGGATAGTAGGAGAATTCCAGTTAGCCACAACCAAGGGTCACCGAGGCTCAGGGATAGCGCTAAGGGGTCTGGACTCACTCCACCAGAAGCCACCAACAGAAACAAGTCCAATTCCAGTTGCAACTGTCAGGCGGGCACTTCAGGAGAAAGGCTTGTTTTATCCATTTAGCCACACAGAAGGTCAGCTTCGAGTCCAGTTCTTTGTCCTGAGTTCATGTGGGAGCAGGGCTAGCCCTTACGGTCTCCTGACAGGTCTTAAACATCAGACACAGTCCTTCTGTTCTTCCATAGGTCCAGAAACTGTTCTAAAGTGGGTGCCTTGGGGTAGCACCTTTTTAGCTGGTTTGTGGAGGTGATTCCTGGCTTCTCCTTAATAAATGGGGTAAACATTCCTAGGGCAAACCTACCCAGTTGCAGAAGTTTCTGTTTGCCCTACTGTAAACAGGCTCACAGTGCACCTTACTCCCAAAATCAAAACATGGAAAATCCTTTCTCCCTTGTGCAGAGTTTGTGTGCCCACCAGAGGTGTGGCCAGGAGAATGAGCAGTCCTCTTCTCTGTGGTCACTCAAAACTGGTTCTGAGGTAGCTCCCTTTTCACTGGGTTTAAAGCCAGGGAACAAAGGTTTGCCAGAAAGGGCAGGTCCTTTACAGGTTATTGAAGTTCATGGGTCCACCTTAACAGGTATTCCTGCAAGGGGATGAAAATCATGCCCGCATCCCAGGTCATTGTCCCTTTCCTGGAAGCAGTCTCATTAAGGTCAAGGTTAGCTGATCTTCAGGCTCGAAAAAGGTAACTTTCTAAAAGTAAGTTTTCCCCAATTTTTATAAATAAATCCAACTTCACCATTGAACTGGATTTGTTATAAATATAAAAAATAGTGGTTGAATAATTTTTCTATCTTATCTCAAACCCAAGATAGCAGTATTAATATACTCTAGTATTCTTGCAGGACAGTGAGTGTCTTTCTACATGTGCCACTTTTAAATACCATGCACCCTACCTTATGGGCTACAAGAACTATAAAGGGGTGACTTATTAGGATTTTTGTTCCCTGTCAAAAGAGTTATTTTGACAGGTCAGGTTGTAAATTTAACTGCAGCAGTCAGGCTACATGAGTAGGCCTGAAGCCATGTTTTCCTTGTCGTACTTATGGATGGCACAATAAATGCTGCAGTACACAGGAGATATTTAACTTTACATGTCATGTGTATGGTCTGTAAGGAGAAAGTTAAATATGCCAGTCAAGGATTAGCCAATGTTTGCATGTTTTAGCAGTCAGTGCACTTACACTGGGCACTGGACAGTCCTGACGCAGAGTGCAGCATATAAAAACACAGCAATATAATTTAGCAAAACAAATGTGGGTGAGACCACACAAGAAGGGGCATTTACTCACAGAGTACGATGATCAAAAAAGAATTCCTCCCTAATAGCTGTGGCACTCGCCCTGACGTCTGCATATCATTTGAAGTTTCATCAGAACTTTAATGGCTGCTGGCCACGGTGTCAAGGAAGTCAGCTGACATTACATTCTATATATTACTTGCAGAAAAAAAGCTTTTTTAATCGAGTCTTAGCTCGCATTCTGTCAAGTTTGACCTTTCATTTACATTGAACTGCTTGTCCAATTTGCTGGACAAATGTATTGGACTTTAATAATATTTGCTAACTTCCTAGCTACAAACTGGTCAATATTAGGCTAACATTGTGTACTGGACCATCCAAATGAGGGTCATGTAAAAGTTATCAGTCTTTAATATTTATGAGGAAAGGTTTCTTTTCCCACTTATCCCACTTAGGACTAGCATGTCTATTCATCACCAATACATCCTTCTTTGTCTGTAGCCAGGGCAAACTAAAATGTTAATGATTAATTGCTTGAACTAATATAATGCATTGGCCTTCCTCTGGGTAGCACTCCACTCCTTCATTTTATTGCTCAGTGTGCCATTACAGAGATAGAAAATACAAATGAAGGTCAGTGTTGGTCCCATCCAAAAAGCAGTAGAGTAGCCAGTATGTCAAGGACCCTAGTGCAAGAAGGAAATTTGCCCCTTTGGCTGCTGTTTGAATTAAAATATAAAGCACTATTCAGAGTTCAGTGGGACCCTCAGGCCTTTGGACACTGTTGCCACTGCACTTGCTGCACCAAAGGAAGCTACACCACTGCCAAACCACATCGACTTTCAATGGAAACACAACCAGGCGCTGGCTGGTGTTTTTTTTTTCTCACTGGGCTTCGTCAAAGAGGTGCAGCTTGAAGCCATTGGGTACAGAAAACTTCTGAATCAAGGTGTGGGCGTCAGTACTTAATTTGAGCTGGTGGTTTCTGGAGCTCAGCATCGGCACGTAATTGTCAACACTGGCACATATTGCAGTCTGCCACATGGTGGCGCTGTCCATCCAAATTAGAGGTGAACACGACAACAGTTGTTTATTAATTCAACGTGCATTAAAAAATTCCAATCTAAGCCAGCAATGGTGGCAGACGTGCTCGGGTAGATCTCTGTCGGGGGCTCCCTGTTCTGGCAGCATTTATCCACTGACAGTTTTCCAGGATGGATCTCAGATGGTGGCGGGACACTCAGGCAACGTTTAAAGCCCTGTGGTGATAATTTTGAGAACAACGGAGTCCGTGCGCAGCGCTGTACCTCTCGGCTCTGCGGCACGCCGGGCAGGCTCGCTGCGAACTGGGAACGAGCTCCATGTGAGCCCGTGGCTGAGCCTCGCCCACAAGGCCATACTGTGTGGCGTAGTTGTTGGCGGAGATGCTGATACACTGGCTGGGGCCGCCCAGCACTGCCGTGTGTACGCGGCACCCTGAACTCGACTGTGCATCCTGGCCGGATGGCTGCAGCGCCGTAGCTTCCAATAGCCGGCTCCGGACTACCGGCGATATTCGGAGCTCGACTGCAGAGCTGATATACAAGGATCGACCCGCCCACCCACAACGTCCCAGACTCTGGCAAGAGTACCCCGTAGGCCGTTGGCGACTCCCCGCACAGGCCGGACTGCTTGACCTTCGCTATTTCGCTAGGGTGCACCCTTACTCTGCAGGCTGCGGCGGCTGTCCCGGGCCCTAGTTGTAGAAGCTGGGACATCTGTGCTGGGACTTAAACATCGGAACTGATGGGCTATCCTAGAGCCCAGTGCGGGAGAAATCGGGTGAACACAGCCACTTGTTTGGAATGGGAGATTGCTCCCGCTAGTCGGGCCTCGCACGGCGGTGCGCCTTACACAGACTAACACCGGTGGAGCTGCAGAGGCTGCCCTCTGCCCTACCTCGGCCCCGCCGCTGGGGAAACAGCTGCCCAGTGTTCGTTCTCCTGCCGCCAACCTCCTGTGGGTGTAAAGGACTCGACCCCCTGCGCATTTGACAGAAGTAAGAGCGGGGAATCTGTGCGAGGCCCTGATTGAGCCTAGGGCTAGAGGAACATTAGTGACTGGCACTGAAGTCTATCTGGGCCCCTTTTGAGCATGTTCCTGCGCTGGGAGACCCCATGTGAACTGAGTCCTCTGTGGTCCCGTCAGACTTTGGGCAAATGTGGTGTTCTCTGTGGCTGGACTTTGCGACCTCTACTGGCGGGGACCTGGGGGGACAGGGCAGCGGCTACATATGGATATCAGTGGGTATTGTGGCGGCTGTGTGTATGAGCGGTGTCCCTAGAGTTTGTGGTGAGGCAGCGGCAACAGAGCTGCCCTACGCCTGCCTGGTGGAGAGACCTGGGAGCACACTGGCGTTGGCGGAGCGCTTGTGGACTAGCCCCAGAAGACTGGTCCTGGAGCCGATCCTCCTGCTAATAGAGCAGTATCCTCATGACTTGGGTGCAATAGAGGCCTGTGTTTTGGCAGTAGCGGAAAGGAACGCAAATGTGGTCACAGAAGTAGCCGCTATGTGCGTTTTGGTTGGAGATGGCCTTTGGAATGTGGTGAGCGGACCTCCACGACTTGCGGCTACCAAGCTGATTGCCAATCTGTAAGATACTAGCCCAAGAGAAGCATCACCCCTAGATCATTGTCGCGGAGCCGGCAAGATGGCAGGAGTTGAATCACAAGCCAAATGTCCAGTAAGCTAGATGCGGTCCTGGCTGCTGTGGGGAAACTGGGGAAACCTTAAACCACACTCGCACTGCCTTGGAAAGCATAATCGAAAAAGCAGTTATTGACCCAACGCTCTTACATGCAGATCATCGCAAGCTGGCGGACCGCACGGGTGTGCTTGAGGTCGCGATGGCGGAAATGCCACCGCGTGTGGTGGAAGCAGACAAGCATATCCAGCAGCTCCTCAACAGAGTGGACTTTCTTGAAGACAGGGCATAAGATGCGGAAGGGCGGGCCCGCCGCAACAACATGCGTGTGGTGGGATTACCGGAGGGAACGGAGGGGAGGAATCCTGTTGCCCACGCAGAAGCTTGGATGCGCGATCTCCTACCGCAAGGAACCCTCTCCCCACATTTTGTGGTGGAGAGGATGCACAGAGTGCCGGCCAGACCCCTGCCGACAGGATCTAACCCCAGGCCGCTACTGATCTGGCTGTTGAACTATAGGGACAGGGACGCAATCTTGCATGAAACCAGGAAACGACACGATATCCAAGTAGACAATCATAAAGTGATGTTCCTTCCTGACTACACCATCCAAGTGCAAAAGCAGAGGTACTCGTGTATGGCAGTGAAGAGGCGCCTCCGGCAATACGACTTAAAGTATTCTTTATTATTTCCAGCACGCTTGAGAGTTGTGGCAAACGAGAAGAAGCACTTCTTCAACACCTCCGAGGACGCTGAGGTCTGGCTTGACAGGTATACTCCATCAGGTACTGTGCCCTTGCCCGGTCCAGTGAACACCAAATCAGCTGGCGAGGGGTCGCGTCGTCACCGTCCCAGGGGAAAGCAGTTGAGACACCTGCCACCCTCTCCACAGTTAAGCCCCGATCTGGACCAAGTGCTGCAAGTACAACAGGGAGCTCTTCAAGCGGTGGCGAATATCAGCTGAACGCAGATGGAGGAAAATGCGTCCGTCTCTAGTCAGCAAGATCAAGCCAATGAAGCTGATGCTGTGGACCTGTTGGATGACCCTCTTACCACACAAGACTCATATGAACTGCCAGACGTTACTCCCCAGATGGCTGATAATCTTGTTTGATGCACTGCTGTCTCAATCTATTTGGATTTATCCGACTCTCATGCCTGTACACGCAAGTATATCGGTATATGTTGTGCATTGTCGCGCATCATTAGGTGTGTGAGTAACGTATTATGGTATGCTTTATTTCACTGTCATTCATTATGATACTGATCTCCTCACTGTTTAGCGTAGTAATATTTCCCATGCAATAGGCAACGCCTCAGCGACTCCTGTTGCTGTTCTATTCTTAATGGACGTCTTGCTTTGCTGAAAGCCTTCTCTGGTAGACACAGAGTTGAACAATCCACGATCGGCTAGTAACTAGGGAGCCCCGAGGAGACTGTTTTCTCCTTTAGACGTATTCCGTTTATAGTGCGCAGCACACCCCCACTGACTTAGGTGGTTAGATGGTTTTGCATACAGTTTGCCAGTTTGCCTGTTGCACACTCGCCCTTTTGGTATTTGTTTTGAATTTGGGAGTTTGCCTATTACACGATAGTTTGTGTGAGAAGTACATTTTATTTTTTACGGCTGCTATTTGTTATTTTTTGGCTTATTATGTCACATACTATGGATGGTGTTGGGGCAGTTGTGATGATAATGTATGCCGGGGGCATATTCTGAGGTTGCAGGCAGATACACTGTTCTTCCACCTCCCACTGCTGGGGCTGACCAGGTCGCACCTATGACAAGCTTACAAGCGATATGGCTCCTATCAAGATTATGACCTGGAATGTGAGGGGCATTCATAGTCCGTCATACCGATACCTTATTTATTCCTACCTGAAGCGTCATCATGTCCAAATAGCGCTATTACAGGAGACCCATTTGCATAAGTCAATAATCCAACGCCTACATAGGCGCTGGAGGGGTCAGTTGTACGCAACAGGCAACTCGGCATATGCACGTGGGGTGCAGGTGTGGGTCAGACCAGGGACCCCCTTCCAGGTGGAAGACTCCTACATAGACACAGAGGGAAGATATGTTATAGTCAAAGGTATATTAGATGGACGGCTGGATGGCATGATGTTCCATCGGTTCAGGGTGGTGACTACAACTGCGTATTGGATGTTTCACTGGACCTGTCTTTCCCCCCCCTGTCAGGCACAACTACACACACTGCTGCGAAGGCGCTAAACCAATGGGCAGTACATTGGCGCTTGACCGACGCTTGGTGTCATCACAGCCCACAAAGTATATTCTTACTATTCGGGGGTGCACTGACTCCATGTATGCTTAGACTGCTTCATGGTATCCAATGATCTACTCTCGAGCGTTTTAAGGTCCTCCTACATGGGACGGACACACTCAGATCATTATCCGCATATACTAGAGTTGGGTTGGGAGGACGTGACACCGCCAATCCTCATGTGGCGACTTCAGCCAGACGTCCTCCGTGATGCACCATTTCGAGACTCCCTGGCTATCAACGTGGCTCAGTACTTTGGCGGGTACCGCATTGTCGCTGCTGGTAGAATGGGATGCTCTAAAGGTGATAGTTAGGGGCCATTGCTTAGGAACGCAGGTAAGCATTAGAGTGCAGCTAGGGAAAGACCTTACTGCTTTAGAGGAACAATTGGCAGATCGTGAGCAAGAAGCGATAGAGAGGTCCCAGAGGCAGCTGGATCACTGTAGAGAAGAGCATGCACGATTGCTGGAGAGGCTGCGATGCCTTAATTATGCTGCACACTCGGCGCTGACGCACCACATGGGGGACAAAGCTGGAAAGCTGCTAACATGGCTCGTCTGACAGGAGGAGTCGTCATCCCCTATCACGTCAGTGCGGACAGCATTAGGTGACATAGCATATACACAGCGCCATATTCATACCACGTTCGTGACTCACTATCAGGGCCTATACCAATCTCGGGCACGGGCCTCGCCATTGGAGTTGAGGCTTTACCTGGAACAGCTGGAATTACACCGGCCCACGCGCGCACAGGCGGAAGATCTGAATGTTTCACTCACTGGGGAGGAAATACGAGATGCCATATTCTCATTATCTAACGGGAAGTCGCCACGGCTGGACGGTCTGCCGACCGAATTCTATAAGGCCTATGCGTACATATTAGTTCCGCATTTGCTGAAGGTGTTTGAGACTGCTCTAGATAAGTTCACACTCACTGATACGCAAAATGAGGCTCTGTTAGTATCTCCTGAAACCTGACAAAAGTCCGGATTCCCTAGGGTCCTACCGTCCACTAGCGCTTCTCAATACCGACTACAAAATCTTTGCATCATTACTTGCAAGGAGGCTATCACCCCTAGTGAAAATGTTGGTGCATCCGGATCAGAACAGTTTTGTTCCCACCAGGAACACCTCCCTAAATCTCTGTCGGTTTTTTCGGGTACAGCAATATGCGCTACACAGGTGGCCTTGTTCTGGTTGCCTGGTACTAGATTTGGAAAAGGCATTTGATTCTTTGGAATGGCCCTATCTGGCGGCAGTGCTCAACAAATATGAGCTTGGAGATCATTACCTCAGTATGGTCCAGCTGCTATATCAATGCCCTACTGTTCGGGTTCGTATTGGCAGGCTCCTATCAGATTCCATCAGAGTGAGACGGGGGATGCACCAGGGTTGACCACTGTCCCCGTTCTCTTCTCCCTGGCTATGGCACCGCTGGCGATGTTACTCTGCGGTAGTGGTGAAGAATGGGGCATACCTCTGGGGGACGGAACTCATATAGTGTCCCTGTATGCCGATGATTTATTATTGTATGTCCGGAATATTGCTGACATCCCTGCGTCCATTGCTGACATCCCTGCGTCCATTGCGGACGTGTTGAAAACCTTTGAGGTGATGTCAGGGCTCCGTGTTAACTGGGCCAAATCCGGAGTGTACACCTTTGACGCCCGCTTACAGGAAACTGATGGGCTCATTAATAACGCTATTGACATTTGAAGATCTGGCGGACGACACTGACTTACCTGTAGGGCAGTTCTTACTACACGCCTCTATCACGAGAGCCCTATCACCTTGTTGGGGAGATCTAACGACTGAACCCCCAATGCATTTATTAATACAGTATCTGCATGTTATGGGGGCGAGGTTGCATATAGTACATTGGCTGGGGACGGCCTTGCTTGCACACACTCTGCAACCAGGGATGCACCTGTGCTTTGTTGTTAAACCAGTGATATCCCTCCGCACCCGCTGGGAGGCAGATCGCGGTCAACCTTGGACCGACAAAGAATAGGATAATGTTTTGGCCAGCCCCACTTACATACCAAGAAGCTCCAAATTCAAATTAATACAAACTTACATCTTACACAGAGCGCATCTCTCTCCCGATAAAATCAACAGATATTTTAAAATTACTACTTCTGAGTGCCCGCGCTGTAGGCGTCCTGATTCGGACCTTCTGCACATGCTATGGTTCTGCGTTTCCCTCCAAAGTTATTGGCGCAGAGTCACCGCATCCCTAGCGCTATGCACTGACACATCCCTGCCGGAAACATGGGAGGTTTGTATACTGGGGGTTTATGTGAGGACCAATAAAAACAAAGTAACATCATGGTTTAGAGATTTAGGGGCAGATTTACAAGCCCCGTACGCCACTTTAGCGCCGCCGTTGCTTTTGTGACTCAGCGGTGGCACAAAGCCAGCGCCATGCTGCAGGGTATTTACAAAGTGACACATCTAGGGAGATGCGTCACATTGTAAAGCCCTGCGCCACATGAAACCTGCGTCAGGTTTCATGCGGGCAGTCCGGCTCGGGGGGGGGGGGGGGACGTTCCAGCGCAAGAAGGCCTCGGAAAAGTGGCTGAGTGACTCAGTCACATTTCCGACCCCGCTGCGTCAAAACCTTGCGCCTGCTTGTAGCAGGCACAAGGAGTGATGCAGCACACCTAGTATAGGGCGCTCCCAAGCAGTGCTGGAGTTGCGTCGCGCTTGCGACACAACTCCAGCACTGCATCACCTTTACTACATCAGATGCGTCATGCATCTGTCTATTCTTGCGTCATGGTGCGCTGCATTTACAATGTAGCGCATCCATGGTGGCCCAAGAGGTATCTACAGTGATGCAAAATAACTGGCGCATCCCTGCTGATATGCAGGGATGCGCCAGTTATTGTAAATCTGTCCCTTAGGGTTGATAGTTGCGAAACGCTTAATCACGAAGAGATGGAAACATGCAGACCCCCCTGACTTGATTAGCTGGAAGAGATCACTTACAATCTGGGCCCAGGCAGAAAGTACAGCGCTGCACAGGGAAGAAACAGCGGGGCTGCGCAGGTTTCCCATTGCGCAAAGTTGGGACGCTATACTCTCAGCCTTCAATACTGAGGGAAATGGGAATGAAGATGATACTCGTCCGGTTGACGCATAACAGGTCTTAATGGTAGTCTTGGGTTATGGGGGACACGGTATCAGGAGATGGGAATCAGCAACTGCTAGAAGCCGTTACATAGTTGTAACCCGAAAAAGAAGATCCCTCATCCTTTCCTACTGGACTGTCCACAGATGCGCAACTGCCCCTCACAATTCTTGCCCATCCAAACTACACCCTGGAGAACACCCCCCCCCCCCTTTTACTGCGAGGGCAGAGTTAAGCTGATTATAACACAGTCCAACAAGGATTACTGTATTTATTTATCAATGGCAGCCCCCCCTTTTACTTTTATTTTCAGTAGTTTGTTAGTACATGTTTAATAGATAGTATATGTTTTATTGGTACGTCTCCATTTCCCCTCTTCTCTTTCCACTGCAAAGCCCCTCTGCTAAGGTATTGTATCATTGGCGTTTCGACCTCAATCACATCTACAGATGACATGTATACTGTATTTTATTGCAATTTTCAGAATATCTCATATTAATGTATAGTACCAGTGTTTTCATTTGCGAGCGAGCAATAATGGTGCGGACATGTGGGCAGGCAATCATAACGAAACGTAGTTAACTGTTTGCTGATGTTACTTGTGAACATAATGAGGTATCCAGATTACACTTCAGTGCTATACAGTGCTGAATTGCATAATGACCTACTGAAGTTGTATAACGCAGTTATGTGTTGCTTTTGTAAAAATCTGTATTGTCATGCACAGTGTAAGTAAAAGCGAAAGAAGAAAATTTAAGAAAAAAACAATAAAGATATATATTTTTTTAAATGCATTAAAAAATTCCAATAGCTGCTGCCCAGGCCCTTCTTATAGCTTTGGGGGACCTGGAAAAGTCTGAATTGTCACACTTGTAGGGTGTGATGGTTAGTGCTTGTGCTGGTCCTGTCGGTGGTGGCGCTGGCAGGGGCACTGGGTGGTGCGAGCTGCAGTGGACTCCTGATTAGGGCCCTGGCTCTTATGGTTTTTACAAATTAAGCACTATGGGCGTACCATTGTGGAGGCCTGGTCATTGGTGCCACTACCTCACAAAACAACACCATGAGGCTGCAGGAACAAATTAATTTGAGGCTTCACTAAAGACTCATGCAGCTGTAATCAGACCACAGCAACTGCCCACTTAAACAATATGTGTGTGCTTTTAAATTTCACTTTATTTTATCATTTGAAAAATATGTAATTCTGTAATTAAAAGCCCAAACCCTCTATTTTTTGTTGACAACCCTGGGGGCCATGGTCCACAAAATATACACACCTCGCAGCGAGCCAGAAGGAAGTGGTGTTTTAGACACGCCTCGTGAGCATCTAAGAGATTGGGGATGTTTTTTGAAGCACTGTTCAGGTTTGATTATTTTGATGCCAATTAGCCTCACTTTCTTCTGATCGGTATGCAAATAACTGAAAACTGACAAGTTCATCCTAGCTTTTAAACTAATGGACACATCCAAAATGCCGATAGCTGAGCAGTGCTTTGGAATTAGCAATTTGCCACCAACTGTCGCCTGAGCCATACCGCTCAACATGAAAGTTCCTAATGCTCAGTTCATAGCGCTCTGAAGTGACCAAGTTAGTGACTAACTATATAAAACTCCGATTTAAATTGAGCGCAAACGCAGGCATCATATGCATGTAAACTTGGTAATGCAACTTTCTAAGTTCGGAGGTTTGGCTTCTCCATTTCAAATTTCCTTCCTGTCCTACAGAGGACCGGGTGAAAGCACATGAACTGGAATTTGAACAGTTAGAGATTAAGGGCTCGGGAAGGAAGACACGAGACACCATGTTAAATACTACAGAAGTGCCCTAGTAACTTGTAAATTATGTGCTCGCCTGAACACTTAGCGCAGTGCCCTCTGTTGTTCCAGCCCTTCACATAAAGAAAGCGCAACCCAATGGAACAGTGAGTGGGAATAAAATTTTTTTCTTTCGTTCTTGGTTGCCGTATTTAATTACAGTTTATATTGGAAGGAAATGAGTTCCAGGAAAGGAGGATTGTATTGTATTAGATTTCCGCTTTCCGTTCAAATGAATTAATGCTGACAATTATCCAGTAAGAAAGTACTCACACGTTAGAGTTAATATGACTGTTATACTCATTTCTTTTGACAGTTATTGAAATGTAATCATCTGATCACGGCTCTTTAAAAACAAATCCATGCCTTGCTCAGTAGTTACATTTGTCTTTTTATCATCCTGCAAATTATAAAACAATATACTTTAATAGCCGCAACGATTAGTTTCATTATTTGTTCTCCTACTGTCATCTAGCGGTAGTCTTGGGTAACTTCATGTACACAATCCGATAAAAAAAGCAGGCTTTATTTTCATCAAGTCTGTTCTAAGAAAACAAGCTAAGTCTCTAAACTATAACCTATTTGATTCGCGCAGGCACTAATTGCAATTAAATTCACTTTTTAAAAAAAGGCAGTGTTAGAATAGTGCATGTTTGACGGTACATGCTGCTCTTATGGTAGCAGGCATCAATCTATAAATTTCATTTCACTGGTAAGACATGTGGGACTGCCAATCAAGTAATCATTATATTACAATAATCAAAGCAGTTATTTGCCCTCATAACATAGTCACATTCATATTTATTGAACAGTTAATAAAAACCTTTATAAAAAAAAGAAAATGTTTAAAAATATTAAATACTGTTGAAAAAGCCTTTTCAACTGCAAGTGGCAATAAAGTGCTAAAAGCTACTAGAAATTGTGCACTTAGTCCATAGTGAGGTTTGCTACAGCCGGGCTCTTTGCAGCAGTTAGTGTCCTGAAGTGTTGCAGTCTTGAAAAAATATTGCACAATTCAGTCCGACATATTGGGGCAGATTTACAAGCCCCTTATGACATTTTTACGACACCGTTGCATCCCTTCTGTGACGCAGCGGCGTCGTAAACAATGCGCCACTATGCAACATATTTACAACGTGACGCATCTAGGGAGATGCGTCACGTTGTAAAGCACTGCGCTACATTATACCTGCGTCAGGTATAATGTATGCAGTGTGGGCGTTCCGTCGCAAGGAAGCTTTGTAAAAGTGACGCAGTGAAATCTTCTCACTGAGTCACTTTTACGACATCGCTGTGTCAAAACCTTATGCCTGCTTCTAGCAGGCATAAGGAGTGACGCAGCACAGCAAGTATAGGCCGCCCTGAGCAGTGCTGGAGTTGCGTTGTGCTTACGACACGACTCCAGCACTGCCTCACCTTTACACCGACAGCATCTGTCTATCCTTGCGCCACGGTGCGCTGCATTGTAAATGTGGTGCATCCATGGTGGTGCAGAGGTATTTTAAGGTCACGCAAAATAACTGGCGCATCCCTGCTAATATGTAGGGATGCGCCAGTTATTGTAAATCTGGCCCCTGGTTGGTAGGTTAAGGTAGTCCATGTCCAAAAAGCAAGTTTTGATGCTGGGTGTCTGCTGCTGTTGATCCGGCCTTCCCCTGGTCATTCAGTTTAAGACATTTTAGATTGTGAGTCTGATACGCTCCAGTTTATAAGGTGCAAGCAGTGCTTAGAGTCCAAGGGGTGCAGGGCATAAGTAGTTTTGTGCCTCCTTAGCCTGACTGTTCCAATACAATTTGGTGCAGGTAGATGTTCCATGTACTACTTGTTGTACCTGCAGCGGCTAGTGTGGTAGCTGCTATTTTGAGGTATTTGATGGTTTTTATGTTGAGTTGGCAATTCTGTGGATTCAGGCTGGTGATTACTGTCTGCTGACATGTGCGTGCGCCTAGGCTGATAAAGTCGGTGCGAAGTAGCAGTTTCCTTTATGGTAAGAGCTGAGGACAGATACATAGGACGTGTATTAAGGTTTCTTTTCCAAGACCACATAGGCGGCAGGTAGTATCATGGATGGCAGAGCGGTGCCAGGCTGGATGGTGGTCCAAGAAATTCCACTCCCCCATTCTTAGTGCCATCAGCCTGTGTTTAATCCATATTTGATAAGTGTTGGTTATGTAGCTCTGTTATTTTTTCCTTCATACGTTTTCTCTCTGGATAAGCTGAAAACCTATTTAATTTACTACTTGGTACAATGACGATCCAAGCCATGCTATAAAGGTTTTCTTTCTAAAAAATAAAAAAATAGTGTACGCATAGAAAGATTTGTTGGAGTTAAGGATTGGTCAACGGAATAACACATAGGCATAGTCACAAAAGTAAACCATACACAATGAGTAAACCTGTATGGGTAATTGTATTCCTTCACTTTTTAGTAACTTGCCTGCTTTTTACTATTCACCACTTACAAGTCTACCCCCCACAAACCCAAAACAGGGGATGTAGACAAATTTACGAGTGTAAAGCTACTACTGCTAAAAAGGAGCAGCAGTAAGTTTCACACATGGCCAACCACTGATACCGCAACACACTCACATAGAAAATAATGGTGGCAAAGATTAAAAATAGAACACCATAGGAAATCATCTTAAAGTAAACTATTTTAACGTTTTCAATAGATAAGTACAATTAATTAAATGTTAAAAATGCAATTATAATTAACAATAAATATTGTTTTATGACAAAGTATTTTAATAACTTTTTTAATGTAAAAATAAATGCACCTTTAACTTATAAATCAAAATTTTAATAAATTGAAATTAGTTCTACATATAACATGTACGTTTCGATACATAAAATATATAATTTAAATGTTTTACTTTAGGTGGGATTTTCATTGTTTTAATACATCTAAAATATAATGTTCATTTAATGTATTATTTAAATCAGTTAGATATGTAATTTATATGTAAGCTATTAGTGCTGAGATATAGTATATTTTGTTCTTCAATTAAAATAAATATATACAATTAATTTACATTAATATTTAACTTGAAAATATTTTACTATTATTGTCAAGTTTAACAAACTTTTTAAAATATTCCCATACTTTACGAATAAGAGATATCCAACCCGGCTCTTGTTACACTTTGAAACAGAAGTGTTTTGAATTTCTAAATTCACCACCCAGGCTTACACATCATATAGGGAAGCTAATTTACCATGAGCAGGCAATTGGATGAACCGAACTTTAGATTGACGTTTCAGGAGAATAGCATATCATAACCTGCCATTTGTTTGTAAATTAATTCCTTTTTTTTAGAAAGATTCACTTGAACATCCTAAATAACTATTTTTGGCTATAATATCAATCAGACATTCCGAACTGAAATCTGAATTTTATATGACTCTTATAGGTTTTGCAATTCTCCATTTATTAGCTTGTCTGCAAAAGTAACTATTAGATGATGAGAATGGATGTTCTGACTTCTTTTGCAAAAAAAAACTTAAGCCAATGAGCCCTGAAATGTGGGTTAATTATCACACCTTTTAAAACTGATACCACAGGAATCAGAATTTATTATCAGGCGAAATAATTAACCTCTATTAGATATTCTGCTCTTTCAAATGGGACAAAACTCATGGTTTTTGAGAACCAACATCTGCATGCACTGATATTAACTGCCCATTTTCTCACAATAACTTTTTGTGTTCAAATTGTATTTGGATAAAAAGAAGTACAGTTTCAAAACTACAGCGATACATAAAAATTGGAAATTGATGCACCCAAGTAAGAAGTTAAAAAGCTAAAAAGAGTTACATGTCAAACAGTACCTCATCTGGGATGAAAAAGGAAAAAAGCTCTCATGTAAAAAATGACCATGTATATATTGTGACAAATACCAGGTATTTGAAGTTCATCAAGTAGTAAATATTATCCCAAAGAAGATGGGTCAGATAAAAGAGCATCGTATGGTGCAGTAGGGTCATGTATAGCAGAATTTGTATCACTTGGTAAATAGAGTGCATCAGCAAGATGGAAGAAATGAGAAGGGAAGGAGAAAGAATAGAAGAGGAGGAAAGGATATTAGGGGTAGGATGGTACAATGGGACATCTGCTGCATGTATCATGGCAGAATCAAGAGAGGGACCCAAAAGGAAGTTGAGCTGCCAAACCTGAGCAGACAAATCCATATAGTTACCCAAAGAATGACATACATTCCTAGCGATTGGAGGGGCATATTGTTTCTTTTCAATAGTAGTGTGAGCTCCTCGAAGATATGACACCCAAGAGCACCAAGTGTGGTGTGAAAAAAGATGAAAGGATTTCCATTCTGCAAATATAATCTTGACTGCGATGGATAAGAGCAAATCCAATTGCTCCAAATCTCCATTATCAAGAGGTAAAGGGGTAACTGCAGCCCATGGACCCAGTATAATCATAGGAGAGGAGAGAGTTATAGCTGTATTGAAGATTATAGGCAAATGTTTTTGTATAGGGCCCCAAAAAGAGTCTAATAGTGTGCATTCAAAGAACATATGTTGATGGGTGCCTGGTTCTGAATTCCAATTCCAACATAGATCACTATCTTGTAATTTCAGTTTGTGTAAGTGAGCAGGAGTCCAATGTTAGAGATTCATTGTTAAGAATTTAGACTGAATCAATGAAAAAGCAATTTTGTTACACAGGGATAATTTCCCAATCAATTGCCAGGTATCATGAAAAATATGTTTTAAGTATCCTTCTCAAAATGGTGAGAATATTTAACACAAGTAATTGTGGATTGTGAAGAGTGGGGAGCAGATACAAATTTATAAATATTGGAAGCAATATGGCCCGAGTGTAACCACATAGCAAGAAGTAAGACAATAACCAAATCTGTTGAGCTGGCTACCTTAGAAAGCTTCACTTTTAGTTTTGAGAAGGTATACAAATCCATGTTACTGAGATTATATTTTTTAGCTAGAAAAGATAAGGGAAGAGGGTCATGATTAGTGTCATAGAGGTCCCTCACTTATCTAATACCTTTAGAGGCCCACTGAGAAGTCGTATTAAGTTCAATATCTTCTGCGAGCATAGGATTAAGCCATAAAGATGTCCATCTTGAGTTATGAATGGGTTTCGAAAGTCTTCTATCAAAGTACTTTAAAGCATTAACCATATCTAATTTAATACATTGAGAGTGTGCTATTGTTGAGACAAGATTGCGCCTCTGTGAGAGACCGCGGCAGCTTGCTCTCCTGTTCTCCCATTCCCCCGCTGCTCAAGGCTATCGCCGCGGAGCATAACAAAGCATAATGAAATATCGAGATGCCCCCACCTCAAAGGGGAACTGGCTGGGACATGCTCACTCCTCAACTAGTGTTCGGGACTGCTTCCTTAATCGTGCAACCACTGGAGCGCGGGGGATCCTGACAGCGCTGGGAGCCTCACTTGTTAGGCTCTCTCTCCAAACTGCCACCGGGTTCCTGCCCATGCGTGCTGGTTGGCCTGGGCGGCTTTTGTCCATGAAGTGCACCAAGGCAGAAATGCCACCAAAGATGGGCCACCCAGCTCGAGATCGGAGCGGGGAGGCTGGGTAGGCTGGGATGCTGGCAATAACTGCTGGATCATGCCCCCCCCATGCACTAAAGGGACACAAATGGTTCCTACAGGAGGAAACAAAACTGCCCAGAAAGGAAAAAAGGATTTAGAGACCAACACAAGCAACAACATTGGAAATGTGGATAAAGAGGTGCTGGGACCAAAAACAGACCTGCCTCAACAGCAGTCGATCACAGAATGTTTTACCCCTATGATGACTACACCTGGTGGAAGGCAGCTGACCCTTACTAATGAGGTAGGAAGATTTGGGGGGTGCATTCAAACAATTGTAATGCCAGGTGAGGAAGTGATTCCTGATGACTTTGTTGATCCTGCGGGGGTGGACCTGGGCCAGATAAAGTGAGACATGATCTAACCGAGGAGTCGCTCCTTGAGTCCCTAGCCCACGACGATCTACGGGTTGGCCAGGAGCAGGGAGCCACAAATACGGAGGTGGGGGGTGGATCATAGTCCATAATAAAATCACTCCGGAAACATGGGGCCCCCCACCCGGCAATGAGGCAAACCTCGAAACAAAGGCTCTGATAGAAGGGGCTGTAGGCTGTCGGACTCCAGAGGATTCTCTGGATCTGGGAGATAAATTCTTCTGCTTGACCAATGGCTCTGACATGAGTGCTACAGGATCCGAAGGGAAGAACGAGTTGTTGACTTCCAGCTCTGACCCCAGCAGTTATTATGATGGTCATGACGCTGTGGTCCATAGAAAGAAGAGTCTCAGGCAAAGCAAAGAAGGCACATCCCAGTGACTGGTCAAGGAGGGTTCAAATAAACAAGCAAGGGCTGCTTTAAAATCGGATTACTTAACCACACAGAAATCATATGGTGAATCCACTATGAGGTGTATAAAAGACAAATTGATCCAAACCCGGAGGAACCATCCCTGAAATTGATATACGACTTGATCAAACAGCTACGGGAAGAGTTGCGGCTAGATGGCAAGACAAAAAAAGCTTCAAGTTGGTGTCAGAAATTGGCGAATGCCTGTACTGAGATTGGGGAAAGAATAACTCTAGTAGAAGAGCGCAGAGCAGGTCTGGAGAATGAGGTGTCAGGAGGCCAAAAACAGATGGAGGCTAAAGGAGCACAAATAGTGGAAGCTCGAAAATTATGAAAACCATCTCAGACGTAATAATCTGAGGATTTTAGGCATAGAGGAAGTGTTAGAGTGCAGAGACATCAGAGCTTATGATCTAAAACTATTGAAAGGGGTTTTCCGGAGATCCAACAGATGAATTGAGACACGGAACCCCAGCGGGTGTATCGTCACCCTCTCATGCTCAGAAATCCCAGACAGTCTCAACCAGGGAGCACGCAATGACCAAGAGCCATCATTTTCTATTTTGGGAACTTTTTACTGTGTTAAGCTGTGTTTCATAAAGCTCATCCTGATTCCAAGCGGTCCTTTGTGGGACAATGGGAGATATGTACAAGAAGTGCCGCTAACTAACGCTAACGCTAGTTAGCGGCAGTTTTCAGAACGCGGCCTATCACCAAAAACTATCCCCCTGTTAGCAATGTATTTACAATACGTTGTTACATGGCGATAGGTCTAGGGAGCTGCGGTGAAAACTGCTGTTAACACTAGGCCTGGGCTAAATTTCCGTTCCGCTCGCGGAAATTGCGATAATTTGACATTTTTGCGTTCCGCGGAGAGCGCGAAAGTGTCAAAATTTCCGCATTCCGCAGCTTAGCGATAATTTGTTTCTTGCTCGTGCTGTAAAATAATACATTCTCGCGCGCGCACGATCGCCTTACCTGAATCCCCGCGTTCGCCGACAAGTTTTCCCGATCCGGTCGCGTTCTCCACGAGATGTTGGATTGTTGGTAGCCATTTGCGCTGTCTCGCGACAGTTCGCGCCCGCAGTAATGTCATTGGTCGCGCGATCACGTATTTCTTCTCGCAATCATGCACCGCGAGAAGAGTGAAAACAAGATAGCCGTGCCCGTGAACAACCGCATGGGTAAGTTGGCGAGCCGCGACCACGCAGAAAATACCGCGAACGTGCGGGAAAAAACCTTCTGCATCTTTGCGATATTTCCACGTGTTTGCGGAGATTTTTAACATTTTTGCGATAATTTGTGAAAGTCACTTTCGCAAATTCCGCCCACCCTTAGTTAACACTAGCATGAAGGTGATACAAATTCTGCTGTTAGCGGGCGAACACTGACAAAAGGCCAATTTGCAGACAAAAACTCATGTTAGTCAGCCCAACGTGACTTTTTGCCTCTAGAGTCAAAAATAGCCTATAAGTACACCCCCAATGAAACATAGGAAACAAAGCCAATGGAATGCAGATTGGAGCAGCCAGGGCCAAGTGCAGCACAGACCAACAACCCCCCACCCCAAGCTCCCTAACAGCCAGGATTACCAGCCAGAGTCCCAGGGGAAGAGGAAATCCAGGGCTACAATCATGAAAAGAGGTGCATCACTGGGCAAAACCAGTGATGCATCACTTATCATTGCTAACTCCTTGCAACACCATGGCATCCACAACCTTGAAAGTTTGGACAGTCCCTGGGACCCAAAGGCCTTGCTGGGTCTGCGTCTGGGCCCCAGAGTTGGATGCGGGGGTGCTGCGGAGTTACTGGCATGTGGTTGTAGACATTAAGGCATTGGCGAACACCCTTATCTAGTGGTGAAGTCTGCCAGGTCGCATGGAGACATGTTGCTGACCTGTGTGAGAAGACTGCCTGGTGCCCCTTGGAGCTGTAAACAGTAGAGGCGCGCCTGTGCACCAGCTCTGGGAGGTCTGCATCGCATACCACACGCCACCATTATACCGGGGTGCATGCAGTAGATAACCAATGGTGGACCAAGCCTCTCTCCAGCACAGGCCGGATGATGTTGCGCTGGCTGAACGCTGTGGAGGGTGAGGCCCCTGAGCTGCGCCAAACTTGTGTGGCGGGAGCACTGCAACTCCACGCCTAAAGGGACCCTGTTGCATCACCTGCATCCGGAGGTTCCCCAGCGGACTTGGCATCGACTACTGTACCCTGGATTGTGAAATCCTACCTGACTGAGGCTCTTGCTGGCTGAGTCACAGATTTGGAGAGAGTGCAGTGGATTGCACCACGGTGTCAATGCCTAGGTGAGGAGAAAGTGGGATGCATAGCGGAGGAGGCCAGGGGGTCGAGTCGGGCCAGGGCCTAGCACATGTGGGTGATGCACCCCCAGTGGCAGCTCATCTGCTGTGGCAGAAAAAACATTGCCCCACTGCTTTCAAGCAGTGCAAGAAGAGGAAACATAACTTGATGATAACTTACTGATGTACTCATGCTATGTTTCGTTGAGGTGGGAGGATAGGTGGGGCTGCCTTGCCCACAGAGCAGGGCAGGGGCAAAGTGGTATGCCGACTCAAGTGTGCTATGACTGGTCAGCCCTCTCCGTTTACCCAAAGCAGTTATGCGCACATCCCTGTTCGCAATGAAGGCTGCATTTCAACCTGCATGAGAACATGCCGAACCCTCGAGCCGCTGGCTGAACACCTTGGCACGGTGCTCAAGAACTATCACAATGCTGCATTGCAGCATTTTGATTGGCTTAGGGGAGGGAGTCTGGCTGCCTGCTTCCTGTTCCTGGAAGCAGACTCAGGAAAACAGGAGCACAGAAGACGCAGGACCTGGCCTTGAGGTAAGAATTTAAAAAATATATATTTACAATCCCCGCTCCCCACCCATGTCCCTGCCCCATCCAGGGTCCTTTACCACATTTCCCTCCTCCCAGCTATCCAGTCCCCCATGCAGCACTACATAATGGCAGCCGCTGTGCGGCCATGCGCAGTGGGCATACCACTGGTGCACCAAAGACAAGCCCGTCTGCGTCCATCCACCCCTGCTCCAAGGACCCTTCCTCTCGGACACCCCACCGCTACCACGCCAGCACCCTCCTCGTGATCAACCCTAGATGCCACACTGCCTGCTATTTAGCAACATTGTGGAATTCTTGCACCCTGCGCCTGTCGAAACTGCAAATGCACCATCTGTGACATTAGTACACCAGGGCCTCCTGACACCCAGATGAACAACAGCGCAGCTGACCGGCTCAACTATATCCTTGTGCGGTCCCTTCACAAACACGTAAGAGAAATCGCCCTCTTCACGGAAACCTGGACCAACCTCTGCTCCGTACCAGACATCACCATTCACTCGCACGGACCACACCAAGTGGCCAGGAGGAGGCATTGTCATTGTCTGGAAAAGGCACACTCTGACTGACCACACACTCTAATGACCCGATAGTGACCATGGAACACATCCACTTCCAGATCCGTACCAACCCCAACACCACCCTCCATGGCACCCTCATCTACAGGCCCCCCGGCCCATGAACCCCATTCACCGATGTCATTGTAGACCTCATCGCAACCCAGGCTCTCCCATCCACCGACCACATCCTACTCTGAGACCTCAAGTTCCACCTGGACAACCCCAGTGACCAGAACACCACTCCCCTCCTGGGGAACCTCACCAACATCGGACACCAACCCACATCGCCTGACACACTCTCGAGCCCATCTTCTCCACAAGCAGGAACTTCCGCTACAGCCACACCACAGGACTCTCCTGTACCAACCATCATTGTTTACATCACGCCTTCACCACCCCCACCGTACACCATTGCCATCATTGCCCCCGCCAAGGTCGATCAAAGCCACCGAAGAACTTCCCTTCAACTCCCTCAGCACCACCACTCCGTCAATGGTAACAACACCAACACCACAGCGCGCAACCTCCACCGATGGATCTCCAACTGCGCCAACACCCTGGCACCCCTCAAGAAAAGACCAGGCAAACAACACTCCAAGTAGGCCAACTGGTTCACTCCCGCCCTCCACTAGTCCAGCCTCAATGCAGACATCTCGAAAAGAGATGGCGCCACAACATCAGTCATCTCTGCAACACAGTCACCCTTGCACCATGGCACAAGGGTGCCTGCCTTGGCGCATGGCTGCCATTGTGTGCCAACTTTGGGGAAAAAGACAGGAGGGCTTATTCATCAGCCCCTTCGGTGCGTCATTTTCATGACGTACTTGCAGCGTAATTCTTGCACCACATTGCGCCGTATTTGCAAAGTGACGCATCTAGGCATATGCGTGACCTTATGAAGCCCTGTGCCACATTATACCTACATCAGGTATGAAGTATGCAGGGTGGGCGTTCCCAAGCAAGAAAGCTTCATAGGAGTAGCGCAGTGAAGTCCATCAGATTTCACTACAACAATTGTAGGACACCAGTGCATCAGTATCTTACGACTGCCTCATGGCAGGCATAAGGGTGACGCAGTGCCACAGGCTGGCCCCATGCATTGTTGGAGCTGTGTCATCCTTGGGGCACAACTGCAGCAATGCAGGACTTTTGTGCTGGATTCCAGTAATTAATTGCGACATGGAGCGCTGTACAATAAATACAGAAGGGCGTAGTGAAAAGTGTTGCAACGCTGTTTTGTCGCAGAGATGCAACACTTTTCATGAATGAGGCCCAGAAATGCATCCTAGCTTATTGATGGTGCGCATTCCTGCCTTCCTGCCCTGTAGTTTTGTCGCAAAGGGATAGCCAAAGATATTGGCAGTTTTGTCGCAGGGCAGCACAGCAAAATTCCTTGCAGAGCTGTCCAGCAACGCAACCTTCTGAAATGAGGCCCGAAGTGTTTGCGCCATTTTTAAGACCAGCTATTTTCTGGTTTTAAAAAACTGCCTCTAACTTGAGTTAGAGGCAGTTATTTGGGTTTTGCACCATACAAGGAATTCCTAGTAAATATCACGCAGTGGGGATAGCGGCTGTTTTTGCACAGGAACGCCTACCTTGCCTCTCATTTTCATTAAGTCCCGCTAACAGAACTGGCGATCCCAAAAATGCACTTTTATGCCGGAAAAGTGCTGCTAACTGTGGTTAGCGGCAACTTGTAAATACGGCGATAAAAAATGCCGCTGTAACATTAAAAAATGTAACTACGGTGGCGTTAACTCCTTATACATATGCCCCAATCTGTCTTCACTGATTTCTGCCACAAAACAGTGGAAAGACGATGGCGCCTTAGGCAATTGATTCAGCCATGTCAAGCTCAAGGAGCGGAGGCATACTTACTAAACCCAGCTCGCCTAAAAATAGTTCACAACAATAAAGGGAGAGTTTTCACATCTGAAATAAAGGCGAAGGAATATCTGGATGAGATGGACAAAGAAAACCGTACTAAATCTGATGGAATGAAAAAGATTGGGGGTGGCTTAGTAGTATATAGTCAGATGCTCCTTGATTTTTCGATTAGTTAATATTTAAATGTGGAAACTGAGCGGTGGGCGGGACAAAGGCTCCATCACCCAGACCTCACTTGGTCTGTTTGTCTCACATTTTGGGTGGGAGGAGGGATGAGGGGGGACAGGGAGGGGGGAATTTGTTGAGGGGGAGACTGTGGGCGGGGGTGGGAATAGAGGGAGGAAATTGGGTTGGACAAGAACCAAGAGATTTCGGGATAGAGGAGCTTCCAAATGTGAGAAGAGGCAGATCAGAGCATTCAATTAAGTGGGAAGGTATGGCAGGAATGCAGAAATTAGACTATTATAAGTAACTTACGAATAGCAGCGATAAACATTTGTGGCCGAAATGACCCTGTCAAATGATGTTGGATTGCAGAGGATTTAAAGATGTTGCGCTTCGGCATTGTTTGCCTCCAGGAGACACATATTACGGGTACAGATAAAAAGAAAATTAGAGCAACTCGGGTATAACCTCATAGTCCACACCACACAGGGCACTAGAACAAGTGGGGGTGGCCATTTTAACCGTCAAAAAGGAATTTATATGTAAAAAACAGGTGACCGATAAATATGGACGTTTGGCTATTAAAGAGTTATATATTACTACATTTTCCTTCACCCTGTGTTCAGTGTACGGGCCAACAGGGGATGACCCAGAGTTAATTGATTTCCTGAATCTAGAATTAGCAGGTTGGCCAACCCCGATTATAATGCGTGGGGACTTCAATATCAATGGAATCAGTGTCTCATGGAGTAATTTGGGATCATATTCAGGTCACAAACCTAGAGTTCACAAGGCTCTCACTCACTTGACTGAGGGCAATGGGCTTTTGGATGTATGGCCGCAATTAAAAGCGGCATGCCCCGACTCAGGTAGTACCTATTTTTCGGCCTTGCACAAGACAATTGCTCAGTTGGATTATTTTTTTATGTTGAAGTGTCTAATGAGGAATTGCTGTATAGATAAATACACCTGTGTGATGGCAGATCATAATTCCCTTGTATGAGGAATATCATATATAGGGGGAGAAAGTACACACCAGAATTGGACCTTTGAAAGGGGATTGCTGTTGCACGAGGGGTATATTATCCACATGAAGGAATGGATGGAGGATTTTTTGGGAAGGAATAGAGGCAGTACCCAAATGGGTACTGTGTGGGTCATCTTCAAAGCAGACATTTGCGGGGAGACAGTGAGCTTCAGCCGGTATCGTATTAAAAAGCAACAGCAACAGTTAGAAGATTTGTACCAAACATTAAGGGCCGTAAAAGAAGAGTTAATTGGGGCTTTAGAGGCCGGGAAGGCTATAGAGAGTATAACAGAGAGGCTTGCCATAGCCAAAGCAGCAATAGGGGATGTAACTATAACAAAGGTGACCAAGAAATATATGATCTGGAAAGCAGAATGTTAAGAGTATAGTGAACGGGTAGGGCACACATTAGCAGTGCGTACCAGGCAGAATAATGTATATAGTAATAAATAAAATAAATCCGTATTTGTAAAGCACGAACTACTCACCCTTACGGGTAACCCTGGGCGTAGTTTGCATAGTAGCGCTACGTGTAGCAATGCGAAGTGCACTTCGCACTACGCGAGCTACGCGTAGATACGTGAACTGCGTAGTGCACTGTGCAAAATGCTGATCGCACTGATTGCACAGTGCCAGATGCATGTCCGCCCTGTACAATCATTGCAAACTGCATCTTGCACAGTGCAAGCGGCCGTTTTCTGCCGCTCGTGTAGATTGTACTCAAGCAGCAGTTTTCTCAATGCGGACTGGTAGTTTCTCATCGCAAGCGGTCGTGAGCATACGTGACCACTCGCAATGAGAAACCTGACCTCCCCGCATTGAGAATCTCGCCAGGAGGTTTATTTTCCACGCTCGCGATCGGCAACTTGATGTTGCTGATCGCGAACGAGGAAAAAGTCTCGCCGGGATGGTATTTTGCTCGCTCGCGGTCGCCAACTTGACGTTGAGGACCGCGAGCAAGGAAAAAATGCCCGCTACGCTGCGCATTTTTGCACTGTGCTACGTGCAATTTGCGTAGTTGCGCAAAGTACGCAAGCGTAGCGTAGTCCTACGCCCAGGGTTACTTACGGGTCTCAAGGCGCTGCGGGCCATTGTGGAAATTAAGTGAGCTATTGCCCAGAGTCAAAAATGAATGTGTCCTGTAACGAAACTGGTGCTCGTGTAAAGAGCTCTGATACCCGATTCGGGTCTAGTTCACCCTATATAAAACTCTCTAAAAAAAAAAAATAATAATGATAATGAACATCTTGACCTAGTGGACTCCCGGGTTGTCCAATCTGCATCCTATTTAGGGGCAAAGATTTTGCCTAATGTAGAGCAAATCGTAGAACAGAACTTAGCCCCTGTCATACAGTAAGGGTCAAAGGACTTTGAACAATCTCCATTTGTCTTTAGTGGGTCGCTGCAATGTTGTGAAAATGATTTTTCTTCCCAAAGTTCTCTTTTTGTTTAGATCAATACCATTGGTATTTCAGAAATTATGGCTTAAGAAGTTAGAGAGGTTGGTCAATAGATTTAATACAGGAAGACAAGGCGGACCCTGAAATGTATTTCTTCCTAGAGAGAGAGCTGGGTGGGCTGTTTTAGACCATACCACCTGGCATCGGCTCTACATTATATGTGTGGACTAGCAGGGGGAAAATCCCCTGGATCCCTGGAATCAAGGGAGGCTTGCAGATATTTACGAGTTATTGGTAGGGGAAGATGCTAAAAACATTTTTTTTTAAATTTACTGAACCGAGCTACTACAAGAAAGTAAGGTTTAAGACTCTTTGGGCAGCATGGCAAACATCGGGGATGCTGAAACGAAAGATGAGGATGGGAAGAATGAATTATTACAACCTGCTTTTCATAAATCCATCCCTCCTGACAGTTTTACACAACAGTACAATGAGACAGTGGAAGTACCTTGGGGTGGAGATGATTGGTGACATTTTCAGTACAGTCAGAGTCAAATCATTTACTGAGATCCGAGACAGGTATGGGGTTGAAAGAAAAGACTTCTTCAAATACCTACAGATACGTAGCTTGTTGGTGAAGAAAACGGAGGCCCCCAAAGGGATAGCCAAAGATAGCATTATAGATAAATTGAGGGGGAACAACCTTTACAACGCAACTTTTACAACGCACTACACTTACAACGCATTTTTTACAACGCACAATCCATTACAACGCATGACATTACAACGCATGACACTACAACGCATTTTTAAAAACTACCTTTACAACGCATTCCATTACAACGCATACTACCATTACAACGCATACCATTACAATGCATAATATAGTAATTTTTACCCCTATACTATCCAACACTTACCCTACTGTTGCACCCCCTGGAGTTAGAATAGTAATTTTTACCCCTATACTATCCAACACTTACCCTACTGTTGCACCCCCTGGAGTTAGAATAGTAATTTTTACCCCTATACTATCCAACACTTACCCTACTGTTGCACCCCCTGGAGTTAGAATAGTAATTTTTACCCCTATACTATCCAACACTTACCCTACTGTTGCACCCCCTGGAGTTAGAATAGTAATTTTTACCCCTATACTATCCAACACTTACCCTACTGTTGCACCCCCTGGAGTTAGAATAGTAATTTTTACCCCTATACTATCCAACACTTTCCCTACTGTTGCACCCCCTGGAGTTAGAATAGTAATTTTTACCCCTACACTATCCAACATTTACCCTACTGTTGCACCCCCTGGAGTTAGAATAGTAATTTTTAACCCTATACTATCCAACACTTACCCTACTGTTGCACCCCCTGGAGTTAGAATAGTAATTTTTACCCCTATACTATCTAATACTTACCTTAAATGCAATTTAATATTATGCGTTGTAATGGTATGCGTTGTAAAGGTAGTATGCGTTGTAATGGAAATGCGTTGTAAAGGTAGTTTTTAAAAATGCGTTGTAGTGTCCTGCGTTGTAATGTCATGCGTTGTAATGGATTGTGCGTTGTAAAAAATGCGTTGTAAGTGCATGCGTTGTAAAAGTGTGCGTTGTAACGACATACATCCAAATTGAGGGATGAAGAAGGATGCACTATTAGCCGGATTTACAGGGAGCTGATCTCTATGCAGCTAGATGATCTTGAGAAGCAGGCAGATAAATGGGATCAATGGCTCGGGTTACAAGGATCGGGCTTTTTTGATTCCTTAAAAAGGGGGCAAACTTTATTTTGTTCCTCAAAGCTCCAGGCACAGCATTTTAAGGCGATTTTAGATCTGTATTATATGCCAGGGAAAATAGCAAAATGGGGTTGTTTAGTGGGCATCAGTCACCCTTCCTGCCAAGCACCTAAGGGCAGATGTGGTCTATATGTTCTCAACTTGCCCACAGATGGATAGTTTGAAGAGAGGGATAGAGGTATTTACACCTGAATTAATGCTGCTGGGGGTGAGTAGCTTAAGATCAGATAGAGCACAGCGATACTTTATGTTTTTGGCCATGGCAGTGAAAAACAGCCCAAAAACTGGGGAAAATATTTGGGTGTTTTTACAACGTGTAAATGCTTTTATCCCAATGTACCAATTTCTATGAAATCTCTTTCCAAAATCATTTATGTATGAATTTATTTATGTGCCCCTCTCAAAAAAGAAAATTCAATTCAAATATTTTTTTTAAAAGAGAGTGTGCTATTGTTATTTTTGAGCTTGTAAGAAGGGAGAGAACGCTAAAAGAAGCGCACAAGTCTCTTTCTATATGTACTCATGGAGGTATGTAGTGAGATTCTGGAAAGAACCAAATTGCTCCTTGAGCCACTAGGAAGTATATTTGGTATAAATTCCAATCCGTAAGATTACAACCTCCCAATGTAGAGGGGATGTCTAGGAAATTATAGCTCTTGTGTCACTTGAAGTGAGTATATCAATTTCATGAAAGAAAGATGATGAAAGTTTTAAAGGAACATAGAAGACAGGAAAATAATAATTGGAGTTATCTTCCTTTTAAGAGTTTGCAGCCTACCCCACCAAGGCAACCAGGAAGACAAGAGAGCTCTAATTGTATTTATTGTGTGGTGTTTTTTATAGAGCACAGTATCTATAAGATCTCTACAAAACCAGATCCTTAGCACTGTAGATGGCAACCATTTCTCGGATCGGTCTACTACCCAGTTTACAAGCAAATTTAAAAATGACCTGGGAGATCCTACTCATTTTGGCTCTGGTATTTAACATATGTTGTTGCCAAGAACCATTTCCTGCAAATGAGATGCTCAAATAACAAAAGGAATTAACTCAAACAATTTGGATGTTATCAATATAGAAGGGGGGGAGTTCTACAGGATTTTCGTCTATGGCTACATATCATAGTAAATATTTTGGTTTTATTTGTGATCATTTTTTTAGAAGCCATATATTTCCCAAAGTTGTTCATCACTTTCTGCAGGGCCAACGGTGTTCTAGCTAAAGTACTGCATCCTCTGCATGGAGCAGCACTGGTATTGGTTACCCAGCAGCAATGGGGGTATCAGCCTGTACTGACTGTAAATGACAGTCCACCCCATTGTTAAATAGTGAGAACAACAGGTCAATTCTGCAGCTTTATTGCTATAGCCTCTTTAAGTGATCTATTGTTCCCAGTGAACACTGGTGTGTGCAAACTTTTACTTGACCTTTTGAAGTAGTGCAGATCTCTTCAAACCCAGAACATCACAACAATTTTAATTTTTTTTACTAAATCAGTTCAAGCAGGCTACTGTAAATTGACAAACTTCCAAGAGAAAAAGTGTGTTGGCAAAAGAACTCCTAAGATCCTGATGTTTTTTTACAAGATCCCGATTTACAGCATGTTGAAATGTACACTTCATATTACAACAGCATCCTGGCTAGCTTTATCCCCAGTTTCTTGTTCTCCATCCTGGAACGAGCGGCTTTTATTTATTATTTTTTGTAGTGGCGTCTAAATGAAATACGTAGGTCGAAATGTTTGTCCTGCTTGACACATGTGGTTATGCTGACTTTAGTGAATGGCCTCTTGAGATACATTTTCTTGTAGGCATCAGTGAAACAATGCTTCTTTATCTGTTAGACTTAAAGATCAATGCAGCAGTTACTATAAACTGACATTTCATTCTAACTGAATTTCTGCTTTAGGTCCTCCCACTCTTCTTTCCACATCCCAATGGTCTGATTATGGTCATTTAATGCAGCAGTAGACGTTACATCTGAAATAATATTCACTGAAGAAAAAAGGGGGTCACACTTTCAAGTATTTCAGTTTTTGAAGATGAACTCATTGCACATTTTTCATGCTAGAGCTTTTTCCACCAATTTTGTTTAGCAAAATACTGAAGAATGTACTGTTTTGCACTGTTATGCCCTCTATATTTCACAATGTTCTAACACACACACACACACACATTTTTGGAAACAGTTGGGCTTGCTTGCTTTGCTCATTTGCCACTTGAAATTCAACACAGGATGTTATTCTGCACAACCTTTCACCAGCCACATTTGCACAAGGATTATTTATCTTGGCGAGGACTCACCTCACCTACATAAGGAAGGAAACTAGGAAGATGGGCAAAGTGGTAATATTAAAATATAACATTGACTCTGTTCAATAGAACATATTTAGGGTTTTGAAATGGTGACTGGCCTTCCGACTGCCAGCTTTGAAATCCATAAGTCTGCTTTTCAAAATCTTTAGTCATGACTATAACTTAGTACAGTTTGGACCCATTTGGAGAAGTCCCTCCTTTTTCTGACTTCTGTATGTTTAATTTAAGTACATAGAATCGACACAAGAAGTTGACATGCACCTTAATTCCATGTATATTCTATGTATTGCATGCACCGTTTATGGAATTTCTGAAACATTACTATAATATTGTTCTCGCTCATTGAAATTCTTTTATTAGCTTGGAGACCTATTCTTACACTCAAATGTGGCAGGGACAGAGAGGAGTGGCTGAAAAATGGGGAATACTTACAACTAAAAGGGAGGAGTAGAGAGAAGATAAGGGAGTGAAATGCACACATCCACAAGAGCAAGCTCATTCCAGTTCATAAACTGCTCATCTAAAGTTACAACAGCCAAAAAGGATCCACAACAGCCATAAATATATCATTCCAGATCAGAGCTGGAGTAAGTACAGCACCAACTATGGCCAACCACTGGTACTGCAGCACCCTCCCAAAGAAAATATTGGTGATAGAGACTTAAAGCAAAACCCTAAAGAAAATAGCCTAAAATTAAATTTAGCTATAAAAATCTAACTTTTTTATCTTAACATAGTGTAATAAACCTTTTGAATTAAAAAAAGAACGTAACTTTATTTTTAAGATAATATAATTAGATCACTTTTACTTAATTCTATGCATCACTTTAAATAATTATTAATAAATATTTTTCAAAAGTTATATTTCTTTTACTTTCTGTAGGAATTTTACTTTGGAAGAACAAAGAAACTAACACAGAAGCACTAAAAACACAATCCAATAATTTGGCAACATGTCCCCATACAGCATCATGAAATTCTTCAGACACGCATCACAAGGCTGCCTGGGAATACATTTTAGTTAAGCCTCCTAGGGTGTCATGGAGTTTCTGTAGATAATATTCATTACATTGGTGCTGCATAGCTGTGGACGTTGAACCTGGGTAAGTACACCTGAAAATGAGATTTACTTCTGCTAAACAATACACCACCCACTTCTACAAGCGTTTGGTTAAAAGACAGCTGTATCTTGCACAATAATGCGTGCCTCTAATTCTATTGCAGTGTCTGTGTGCATTATTTTTCTATACATATCAGTGTGTTCTAGCGTCGAAGCCGTCGCAGAATTAACAATACCTTACAACTCATCAGACCTAGGCCTGGGTGTAAGTAAAGTAAAATAGCTTTATTGTTTGGTTAGGTAAAACCATAACAATGGTACATGTAAACATTCATAAAATCTATAATTTACTCATGGTGTAATTCATCAATCAATCACTATATAAAAGCCACGTATTGTCTTCTCAAATTTTGAGATAACAAAAAGTGTTTCTGCTCACAAAAGACCTTATATAACAGCTCCTCTACATGTCCTCAAATTTCTGAGGATGAAGTATTTTCTTAATAAAGTGACCCGTGCTGTGTGTAGATAGGACATATATAATTTAGGTGACAAAATCCTCCTTTTTACTGCCTCGGAGTCTGCATACTGTGGATCCTTTTGCTGCCAGCTCAGTTAGTATGCTATTGTTGAATTTTAAGAGATGAGAAATATTCCTCTGCAGTTTTAAGGGCCTGATAATAAAGTTTGAGGTATTTGATCAATTTGCAGTTTAATTGGGGATCTGATGGGTCAAGACCTTGTATATTAGCTGCCCTACATGTCCTGGTGATAAACTGGCACATGCATCAACAATGCCATTTGCGATTCCTTATTAGCGAAAAATAAGGATTCGCTAATAAGGAATATCAAAAGGCTATGCATGTAGAAATCGCTTACAAAATAGCGATTTCTAAAAATTCCTTAATTGCTACTCGCAAATTGCGAGTCGCAATTAAGGAATACCTCCCCATTTATTCCTATGGGCCTAGAGGCCCATAGGAATGAATGGGAAGACTTTCTCAATTTGCGAATTTCAATTAGAGAATCGCAAATTGCTCATGCAATTTCAAGGGTGCCAGGGTGTCAAAAGGACACCCTGTTGCACCCCTGAAATCTGCATATGAGTACATCTTGCACACACACATGCCCCAAGAGCATGTGTGTGTGTGAAATGGAACTTTGAAAAATGCACTTTAGTGCATTTTTCAAAGTTTTAGCAAATTACCATGAAGTTCAACTTCATGGTAATTTGCTCCCCCTATTAGCGAAATCGCTAATATTTTTACTTTAATGCACTGCATTTAAGGAATCTCAATTTGAGATTCCTTAAATGCAATCGCAATTTAAGTAATCGCAATTTAGAGATTACTTAAATTGCGATTTTTGCATTTGGGATGATGCATCCCAAATGCAAAAATACCGGTCGCAAAGGGGCAGATTCTGAGAATCTGCCCGTTTGCGACCGGTTTTTGCTTTGATGCATGTGGGCCCAAGTCTTTTCTCAATAAAGTGACACGTGCTTTGTGTAGATAGGGGCATATACAAATTAGTTGAATAAAATCCTCCTTTTGTTGTTGATAAAATCTGGCCAGAACGAAGTGCCATCAGTTGTTTCTTCAGATGTTTCTTTAGGTGTAACGGAAATGTAAGAGTTAAGTAAGGTGCAGGTTTTAGAGTCCAGGCATGTGATCTGTGGCTAAAGCTGTTTTTATCTAACAACAGGGAGTGGAATTTTGCAGCTTTATTTAAAATTCGTTTAAAAGTTGTAAAAGATAGGTTCTTGTTCCATAACTCAACTGTGTTACTGGATGTTAGGGCTCTAAAGAGGTATTGATTGCATATAGATGTTTTATTGTTTCAACTTCTGACCATAGATCTTTTGTTGATTGGGGAATGTACAGAGCTTTGTTTTATTTCATGCCAACATTTTATTGTGGTGTACATTCTCTCTATTGTTTCATTTGTTAGCCCAAATTCCAAGTTCACCTGCGCTGGTGATGCATTCTAGGAGAGTTGAAAAGCTCATTTATAGGTTGTGGCCTGCAACTTGTTCAAAAGTTTAGTCTTTTCCGTGGAGGACGATGCTGGCATAGGATATTGTTGGAAGCATTTTTGCAGCTATTACAGATAGAAGTGGTTTGTAAGATGGACCCTCCAGTTTTTTGGCCAATGTGCTCTTTTTGACATGTAGTTCTTCTGTTCGTAGTGATTAAATCTGCTATCAATGTAAGCTTTCAAATACTTGTGGCTGGTAACTTCCTTCAGCAGTTTCCCATCTGGCCAGATTTTCTGTATAGGGCTAGGGCAGTTACTGAACATCATGAGTTTGGTTTTTTATGTGTTAATTTCCAGCTTGTTAAAAGTGATGTATTCATGCATTTTAGCTAGTGACCTTATGAGGCCAACTTTGGGTAAACTCATTAGTACCACATTGTCTGCATATGAAAAATGGGATAAGGTTAATTTTCCCAAGTGTGATGGGTGGGAGTTGGTCTGAGTAAGCTGTGGTGTTAGGTCAGACATGAACTGGTTGCACAGGTGTGGGGCTAGCACATACACCTGTTTCAGGTCTTTCTTTGTGGGCAACTTTCTTGAAGTCCTGAAACCGTCACCCAACTTCACTCTTACCTAAGTGTGGGTGTAAAGTAGCATTATTCATTGCAATATTCTTTCAGGGATATTCCAATCTCTTAATTTGCTCCACAGGATATGATGATCTACACTATAAAAGGCCGGTTTTAGGTCTGTGAACCAGAGATGTAGCTTTTGCTTTTTCCGCTTACATTTAGCAGCTACTAGTGAGAGAGCTAAGATGTTTTGCGATCAGACCTGTCCCTTTTCTGAAGCCTGTTTGATTGGCCGGGATCACAGTGTGCTTGTCAGACCTGTCTATGAGGTCAGCTTGGATCAGAGATGCATAGTACTTTGCTTCAATGTCCAGTAACGGTATGAGTCATTAGTTTGCCGGGTTCAATCTGTCTCCACCTTCATAGATTGGAGAGATAATTAAGCCTTGCCAGCTGGATGGCATACAACTTAATAGTTCTGCTTCTTTGAATAGAATAGACAGTTATACCAAAAAGTTAGATCACATTTGAAAAAGGCCTGTGGAATACCGTTTGGTTCTGGTGCACTATTTCTTCTGCCTTTGTGTATTATGATGGCTACTTATTCTACTGAGCAAGTCAGCGAGTTTATTTGATTTACTGGGGAAGCACTATTTCATCGATTGTGCTGTATTTTACTGTTGGTTCATTCCCTGCACCATTATATTGATTGTTAGTGCTATCTGGTTGTGGGGATGTCATTAATTCTAGCGTTGTGTCCCACATAAACCTCCTGATCAGGAATTCGGCCCAATCTTATTCCTAAATTTTGAGTTTATTAATTTCACTGGCCTACTCAGATTACTTATTGTTTCCCAGAAGGTACTTGAGTTGGTTTGCCTTGCACTGAACAGTAGTTTTGTCCAGAATATCTCATTCCAGTTTCTTTTTTCTTTCCAAGACTTTATTTTGCATTCTTTTGTCAGGTAATGTATGTTTTCCCATGCGATTTGGTCAATGTTGATTGTTCTTAGTTTCTTGACTGCTTTTCTTAATTCTCGTGTCAGTCTTTGCATTCTACGTGATGTTGTGTTGCATTTTTTTCTTGGCACATAGCTATGAACGCCCGGAATTAGTGATGTCAGCTTTGTTATTAATTCTGTCCAGGCATCTATTATATTGGTTTTCTCATTCCAACTGGCCATTGTTAGTTCCTTTACTGAGCTATGTAGGTGCTGGAGTGTGTCATTTGTCCACTTCAGTTGCTTTAGATTGATTGAATTTATGCTACTGGGCATTTCTAGGGTGGCACTGTGTTGGGGGACTTAAGGCTTACGCTAAAATGTATATGTTAATAGGAGTGATTGCTCAGGGTGAGAACTGTGATAAAAATGGCATTAACTGTGAAGTCTGGATTGTGCCTAAACTCTGTGGTAGGTGGATTTTGGAGGGGTGTTTATCACTCTCATTCCCAGATACTCTGAAGCCGTTACTAGCGACTGGCCTTTACGCTCTGGACAATTTGTTGATAGTTGGTATTGCAAGTAAATGTTCCATTGTATGTTGTCTGTTAATAGTTTTTCATCCTCCTCTGGTGTGTGGATTAAGTTGGGAGTTGAAGTATCTGCCAGAACTAAGGATGGGTGGGTGAGTCTTATGTCTGAGATTGTTGAAATAAGTAAGGAGTTGAGGTCTTTTTTTCTGACTTTTGGGTGAACATATGTGTTAATCAACAACACAGAATTTGATTTGTAGGTACTCCAGTGAGTGAAACTGATTAGTTGCAGTCTTGAGTGAGGGATTTTAAGTGTTCAGATTTGATGTTTAAGGGTGTGACCACTTAAACTGCTAGTCCCCCTTTTGGACACCCATAACGATCATCTTTTGCTGCGACCACACTGTAATGGCTAAAGCCCTCCTGGGGTAAGTTGCCCAGTGCCCATGTCTCTTGGAGGGCTATTATGTCATACAAATCCTAGTCCTGAGATGGCGTGCCTTCTTCTAGCAATTTTTTGCTCATGCTTTGTTCCATGAGAGCAGTTGTAAATCGTATCTCTCGGATTTACTTGCTGAACTTCCCCCAGGTCAGCCTCCTTTGTGTGCATTAAGGGTAGCTGAAATCCAACTTCAATGCCTTTGTCTTGCATCTGTATTCGTATTCTGGTCATTGTGGCCATTACTCCTTATTGAAAGTATTTCAACTTCTTCCTTGGGCATTCTGCAGCACTGAGTACACCACAGTATTTTCTGGAGTTGCTGTTGATGATTGCTTTGTTTTTATGAAATGATTTCAAGGTTAAGAGTCGGGGTAACTGGATGTAGTTGGTTTCAAATTGTTGTGTAAAGTTCAAGATGAGGCGCGCTGTTTCTTCTGTCTGCCAAGTTGGGTTTTGGGTCTTCTGCTGGAATGGTTTGAGGATTCTATGTGTTTTAACCCTGGGATTTCTGCTGTCAGTTTTAAAATCTTCCCTCTGTTTAGGATATTGTGCTGCCCCTGTGATTAGAATATCTTGGCTGTTGCTTGTTACTTTTCTACCAGGGTGATAGTCCTGTGACTCAGTATGTGGCATTGTTATCCCTAGATGGTGTGCTTTGCTGTGTTACTTCATTTTCCCTTTTGCCAGCTATTCCCCGTTTTTCTTGGATTATCGATGAAGTCAGTGTTGCATTGGTGTTTTCGTCTCTGGTTGGTGTGTTTCTTGTGTCTTTCGCTGCTGTTTGGGCAGTTCCTTCAACTATGTTGGTCTTTGTCAGACTAACCAAGGCTTCTATGGATGGGAATTTTGGTTCCGAGTCTTTGCTTGAACTTAACTCTTCTGTTATGTCTACCTCCTCCATTTCCCAGTTCTTTTGGCTTTCTCTGGATGCCATATTGGTACTTGTCCTAGATAGGCCGAGCTTGGTCCTGCCATCCAGTGTAGTTCCAATTATGAGGTCAACTCTGGGTATCTGTTGTTTTGACAACTGCCGTGTTCTGTTGCTTGCTTTTTTTCACTTTTTTTGTCTTCTCGTTTGGTTACCCATTTTAGGCTCATCCATGTTTGATCTTTCTACTGGAGGCTGATGGGCCTCTTCCACTGATTCCTTCTTGTTTCCTGATTTTTTAGAGGTTCTCTCACTGCTCCCATGGGCTGACAAGTCTGCTAGGCCTCCTCCAGTGTTTCCCTTCTTGTCTCCTGCATTTGATTTTTAGGTTCTCTCACTTCTACCATGGGCTGACAAGGGTCAGCAGGTTTCCATTGTTGCTTTGTGTTATATGTGGAGTGTTCTTCTGATCAACAGCTAGTGGGAGTATTATTAGCCAGGTTGACTTTTTTGATGCTTATTATCTCTTTCATTATCACTGGTAGGGAGATTAATTTATCAATTATTGGGCTACATGCACAGTATGTTTGCAGTGGTGAGTGGATCGGTTGAACTCTTATTAGATCTGTTAATTTATCCAGCTTGATGTTAATGCCTGTAATATAGGAAGCTATAATATTCATTAGATCTATTTGACTGTTCAGTTTGTCAGATCACATTGTAAGCCCCTTTGTTGAGGCTTGTAACGTGTGTAGTAAAGAGATGAAAAAGGCCAGACTACTACCCAGATCACTGGTCCACTGCCCTTGTGCTGTTTTTGATCCTGTGCTTAATCTAGTATTTTGGTTACTATTTTGCAAAGTATTTGAGTGTGGTTGAGGGAAGTTAAAAGAGGTATCGAAGAAAGTTCAAACAAACTTATCATTGTTATTGTTGGGGCATTTATCAAATATCTCCACATTGTTTTCTGTTGTCGTATTGTGACGATTTTTTCCCTTCCCTCCTTTAACTTCACTCTCCTGACTATCCATTTTAGCTTCCATGACCTGTAAGAGATCCTCATTGGTTGAGAGTTTTCCAAGTCATCCTGAAGTGCCTGTACCATGGCTTTTGACCCCTAGGTTACTTCCCAGTTTGGGATAACTCTAGGTGTAGAGTGTAAAGGCTTTGCCTCATCAATATGTATATTAATTTAGGGGAATTTTATGCTTGTTTCCTTTTCTTTGTTGCTTTCATATGGTCTGTTTTGTGGTGAGAGGATTGTCTCACTCCTCTCTTTCACCTCTGTGTTAATTCTGTTCCTTATGTCGGTTGCAGAATCTGTGGGTTCTGCAGTGTGAATCTGGGCTTTTGTAATTATGATTTTTTGGTTTGTCTAGCCATTGTCTGCTTTATTGGATCCATCCATTGATGATTGGACATCTGATCCCTCTAAGTCTTGGTGATGGTTGTGCACTTGGTCATGTGATGTTTCTGTTTGCTCCTCTTGTAGATTTAGACTCTGACTTACTCTCTGAGGGGCCAGTAGTCTTAAAAGGCCTGTTATGTCTCCAGGCATGGAACAGGTTCTTTAAGGAAGAAAAATTTGGAGCTTACGCCCTCTTTACCACTTGTGTCTGCTTTGCCAAAAAAAGTGAATATCAGCGATATAAGGGGCCTCCTTTAGGGGTTGCATGATCCTCCTATTTTAGTTGTTTTATTTGTATTTGATTTTTTAGGTGCCCACTTTTGGTGGCTCATGAAGTGGGCCTGACGTTTTGTACCTTTCCTGGCGTTTCAAGCGTTTCTGACATTTTTGCTTGTCACTTGTTATTGGCAGGATTTTTACTGGTGGCTTTGCTAGCGACTGGGTTTGGGGTGTGGAGGAGGATTAGGGGACTTGGAGTGCACAACCGCACCTAGACCTAGCTCGACCGCTTCCATTGGATACCCGGGGCATGCACTCTGCTGCAGCTGAGTACATCCACTGCACTCGTTCCTTGATTTAACCGCCCCACCGGCCCCTCCTGCTATCGCTCCACTGATGTGCCCAACTTCCTCTTCCCTAGAAGGGCCGGTCACTTCTGGATCCCAGCCCTTTGGGCTTCAGCCTCCCTGACCGCCTCACCTATTCTCCTCTTCTTCACCTTCTGACTTTTCCACTCCTGTGTGGTTCCCCTGTGTCACTCAAGCGAATCAGTCCGTATTTCTGGTCTCCTGGCCTACTGTCAGTGAAGATGGGGGGGAGGAGGGAAAGGATGCAACGTCACTCCCACTTCTGTGCTCCTAGACTCCCAGGCTTCCAGGTTGCTGGGCCATCGCTTGCCCAGTGGAGAGGGAGGGGTGGAGGATGGGGTTTGTGAGCGGTAGAAATCAGCCGACCAGGGGCCGACCGTGGAGCAAGGACCGGGGGCTGGGCCTAAGTTAACCCTGCACTGGAGCCGGAACCCGAGCCACCAAGGGTTTCTGCCTCCTCAACACACTTTTCTGACATGCTTTTCTGATCCTCTGGTCTACCGGGATACTCTGCTTTAAAATTTTGCCCATGCGTAACTGCGTCACTGCGTCACTTTTGTCCGCATCACACACGCAGACCCGGGTGTAATTTTAATCACACTGGCATAATTTGTTGTGTTCTCAGAAATTTCACTTTGTAAAAATTGCGTGTAATGCCAGCTATTATGCCATTTAAGCTGCCTCATGTAAATAAGATGTCCCTTTGGGGACAAATCCTCTCCTGACAGCATGAAAACAATGTGATTGTTGCATGGCAAAAATGCTAGTGGAACAAGCAGAATTTCTTTAATACTGGCACTGCTAAAATACCTCAAAAATAATTATCACATTAACTTTCTAAACCAAGTGAACCAGTCAGCTACATTTTGAGAGCAAAATGTACTTTTTAACTTTATTTATTTTGGGTTACACAGAGGAAGTGCCATAGAAAGTGAGGCATTTGTATAGACAGTTTCAAATTCCACTTCATGTCCTGAATGCTTCTCTCTGTTCTTTGTCCAGCCCTTTGAAGGAAGTGACCCAATTAGGGTCACCCGGGTCACTCACGACCACCTCTCAGCCTTCCACACCAAATGAAGAGTTGTCAGACAGTAGAGAATACAAACCAATATCTGTTTATTCAGAGTACACTCAGAGCGGAGCTCGGTCTGCCCAGTCTCTAAGGAGTGCTGCAGAGAGACTAAAGTCAACAAGCATAGAGATACATTTAGTACATTTCGTAACTGGGCTAGAACACGCCCATAGTGGAATTTTCCAGGCAGGTGCTGTAAAGCAATGTAAAAGAGAGAAAAAAAGAATCTCTGTGCTCATATCTTACAAAGTTGCACAGTCCAAGGCCACTGCAGGCGAGCCCGTCTTCAGACAAGTGGGAGAAGGCCAGTGTCTAGTGGGAAAAGTAAGCACTAATAAGAACAGTGTATTCATTAGTGAAGCAAAACTCGGCCATGGAACAAAATACCCTAAAAGAGGCCTTTTCTGGCAAATAGCAAAGCACGAGCTTCGATTATAACACAAAATGGCGCCGACATAGAAAATGGCGCCGCAAATGCTAGCATGCATAGAACAATGCGCAAACATGAATTTTCTATTCTAACAGTCCCTCCTTTTAGCATGAGCTAAACATTTTCTACTAAAAATAGCATGGAACATATATAAATCAATCAAATCATAAGTGACCTTTCAAGAAATACTCCATACTTTCTGCATCAGGAAGAGAGACTGTAAGAAGGGAAGAAGTGTCAAAGATGCCCTCATCTATCTGCATGATGTCATCAATTTCCTTCTGGACCATAAATGCAGCATTGGTGTCATGGATCGATATTTTTCTTTTGGGAGTAAGAAGGCTGGTACAATAAGTACAACATGCAGGCAAGCACTGAATAAGAACACAACAAAAAACCAAAATAGCAATAAGGTAAATCACTTTCTCAAGGATCCAGCCACCTTGTAGAGACCAATTCCAATTTCTGCTTTCCATCCCCTTGACATTTTCTAGAATATCTAGAATATACTTGGTAATATTATTTTATAATATTGTGAATGTCTTTTATGATCTGTGCGATTGAAAAAAAAATATGAACTGAATATTCTTTTACATATTTGTTATCCAGAATATGCACTGGTAGCCAACTACTGCACACACACCATCATTCTTAGCCAAAATAAAATCCACAGCTTATCTAGTCTGCTCAGAATACATCTACATGTTTTCTAACTGAGTGGTGATGTCATGCAGAGCTGCCACAGTCGTATTGGATAATATTTGCAACTTACACCCAAAATACTCTTGAGCCTTTCCACCTCTTGCCATTGCAGTTCCACCCAGTGTAAAAATAGAAGACATAATATATCCGAAGGTAATACCTCTACTATAATTGTTGATCTTGATATCTTTTACTCCCTCACAAAACTCCTTCGTCAGCGTTCTTCTCACAAATTTCACCTTAGGTCTTACACATTTACAAGGTATACCCACAGGGAACACCATCACAAGGGCCACATCATTTGTCCCATTAAGAACATTAGAGTAAGTTCTGTTAGACAGAAAGAAAAACCCTGGGTGTGCATAAATTGGCACATCATCATTCACAGCGGAATACCGAGTATTCATTCCGAAAGTACTTGGATCGTTTGCTCTTACTAAAGGGATTGCCTCTCTATGTATCACTAACCCTGAACAATTGATGTACAATGAGGTATAATACTATTAATAATAGGACAACAATCAGGATATTAATCTGCCTGTCGTGTGACCGTTAATTGTTTGTAATGCCAACCCACTAATGTTATATTCTGTTCTTTCATATAGAAATTATCACAATGGGTGTTATTATCACAGCCGGGATAACCCTTCCTCAATGGTTTTTGATGGTACAGGCATGGTCCCGAATACCCAGATCCAAACACTCCTTTTATCTCTACAAAATCAGGGGGTTCGGTATATGCATAATTCACTAAGATCAAGGGATATGCAGTCCATAAACCAGTAATAGAGTCAGTGGGGTAGCATGCTGTACCATTACCGAAGAATCTCTTATGCATCTCCAAAAATATATTACTCAAAGCTACTCTCTTATTTCTTTTTGGATAAAGACCTTTACCTCCACTGCGTTAAGGTACACTGTAAGGGTTTTCTAAGACCCACAGTACCCCACAGAGGATTGTCATCAACAAAGCTGCAGAAATCACATAAATACATTTTCTTTTACGGGTCCACACCACATTACATTGAGCAATAAGAACCATCAGCTGCTTTTCCTCAGCAACCAACCTACCAAACGGATGCATAACGAGTGAAAACATAGGGGCAAGAATGTAAAAAAAATAGGTAAGTTCCCAGTGTCCATCAGAGCCTCACTGGTACAGGCTCCTATTGCCCATCAATACGTTGGCACTCTTAAGTAATGGCCATGGAGCTTGCTCTGTCCTAATCTCATATCCCACGTAGGTCACGTTGGTATACCTTCAGGGTATACTATTGCCTTCCCTATCTAATGTAAAAACAACTATACTAAAACAAGCACATTTTTCATCAAGCTCAATGAATCGCCGTTGGCACTACAGCTTCAGTACAACCTCTCTTACGCAGTCCATCCCTAATCTTTTTTCTCCTTAGATGCACTTTCCCTCACCTGAGAGCGCAAATTGTACCTGTCAGCCCCAGGCACTGTTGGATCAACAAACAACAGCTCTTTAATGGCTCGTATTTCCAGAGGAACGGCAGCATTCAGCACATTTTCATTCTCCTGATCCGTTTCAGTCAAAATTAGCTGGGCATCACTGAATGGGACAAACTGAGGCACCTGTTCAGTCTCGGAGTTCCCAATGCCGTCATTCACCCACTGATCATAGGGCAAAGGCAAAGCAACCCTGTGACAATGAGTCGCATGTATCCAGTTGTTACAGCTAGCGACCTTCACTGCCGTACCCGTTGCTAGCAGGACCTGCTCCGGCCCCCTCCACCGTGGCTCCAAACTTTTCTTCCTCTGAAAATTTCTCACTAATATCAAATTGACAGGCTGGATGTTGTGTCCGGGCCCCTCTGGTGCAGCTGGCAGGGTATCCTGGAGCTGTTGGTGAATAGAATGCAAACTTTTTGGTTAACCGGCCAAGAAAGTCAGACAACAATGGATACTCAACATCATTGAGAGAACCACCAAGGGCGCGGGACGCTCCAGACATATCCCAGGTATCCAAACACCACCTCATATGGTGAAAATCCTGTTCTAGAGTGTGCTGTAGTTCTGGTTGACAAAAGAGCTAACGGTAAAGCATCTGGCCACTTTAGCCCTGTGGTCTCTTGAATTTCTGCCAGTTTGAGCTTGAGAGTACCATTGTACTTCTCAACCAAACCTGATGACTGTGGATGATTCGCAGCATAGAACTTTTGCTTTATGTGCAAACCATCACAAATCAATTGGATCACTTTCGCATTAAAAAAATTACTTCTGTTATCACTCCAGATCAAACAGCGCAAGCTGAAACGAGGAAAGAACTCCTTAAGGAGTACCTTTGCAGTCATAATGACTGTATTATGCTTAGTGGTATAAGCCTCAACCCATTTTTACTGAATGCACATACAGCCACCAAAACATACTTCAAATGATTGCATCTCTCTAGCTCTATATAGTCCATTTGAAGAACCTCAAAAGGAAAAGTGGGCGGTGCAAGATTACCAGGCGGTGTAGGGGTACCCTTTCCAGGATTGTGCATCATGCATACCATGCAGTACTTCACTAAATGTGCAGTTGTCTTAGGGATATTTTCATTCTTCCATACAGGGTCCAACAACTTGCTAATACCCTTATCACAATTATGGGCTGGACCATGGGCCATCGTAACCACAGGGAGAACATATGCATCAGTCAACATCCATCTCTGCTTCCCCGACTTCTCAATCCAACATCCTTCATCATTCAATTGTGCTGTTCTTTCCTGCTACACTGCTAATTCTTCTATTGTGGCTTAACTGTGTATCTCTTTCACATTCTCAAGAGTTTCTTCATACATAACAACTTCGGGGATCCACCTAGCGGGACCTGCTACAAACATTCTTTTCATTTTTGTTCCGGCCGTTTCCTGAGCTGTCTGATCAGCAGAAGCATTTCCCCTACCTACGTCATCAGTAACCTTCTTCTGGGTGCTGCACTTCACAATTGCCAGTTTCTTAGGGAGTATCAAAGCAGACAAAAGCCTCAATATGAGGTGCCCATGCTGAATCCTGGTCTCGTGAGAAGTAAGGAAGCCCCTCTCTGCCCAGAGTTGCCCAAAATTATGGGCGACCCCGAAGGCATACTGGCTGTCAATATAAATATTGACAACCAGCCCCTCGCTTAATTCACAAGCTCGAATAAGGGCAGCTAACTCAGCAGCTTGGGCTGACTGATAAGGGACTCGGGATGTCTCTACCACTGTGTGCAATGTGGTAATAGCATAAGCTGCAGTGGTTGTGCCATCTTGTAATTTAAAACAAGAGCCATCGACATATAGTTCCCCTCTTGGGTCAGATAAGGGAACATCAGTCGAGTACACCCGTCCTTTCATCACTTTCTCCGTTCGGAAAATACAATCATGTTTATCAATTTGATCACTCTCAGAAGGGAGGGGAAGTAATGTGGCTGGATTCAGAGTAGCGCACCTTTTAATTATGATATATTTTGCAAACTATGTCAGTTTATAGCCAGTGTGATGCACACCAGTGAGGTGCTGTGTCTTTGTCTTATTCAAAAGCGTATCCACAGCATGGGGTACCATGACTGTGAGTTCAGTATCAAGTATGAGACCAGGCAATTGTCTGATCAAAGTGGCCACTGCCGCGACCGCTCTTAGACAACTCAGGAGGGCTCTCGTGACTGGATCAAGAACAGCAGAAAAATAAGCATACAGCTGTTGCTTATCTCCAAATTTTTGTGTTAGGGCAGAAAGCGCACAACAAGCCATCTCATGGACATGTAACACAAACAGTTTATTGTGATTTCGTGTGCCGAGTACTGGAGCCGAACAAAGTGCAGTTGTCAATTGCTCAAAAGACTGCTGACATTCAGACGTCAACGGCAAAGGCTCATGCACTTCTGTCATTAGTGCAAGCAAAGTTTGATTAGTAGGGAGTAGTTAGGTCGACAGTAGGAAGTGATACCTATAAAAGCACGCACATCTTTTTGAGTCTGTGGAAGGGGCATTTTATCAATAGTACTGACACGTTCAGGGGTCGACCTCCTACCCTCCTTCAACAGTTGGGGACCTAAATAGGTGACCTCCTGTCGACAATACTTAAATTTAGAAAGGGAAACCTTATGTCCATTTTTAGCTAAATGTAGCAACAACTTAACATTACTGTCTTTACAACCTTGTTTGGTATCAGAAGCAATAAGGAGATTGTCAACTTACCTCACCAATGCATTACCTGCGGGAAGTGACAAGGAATCCAACTGACCTTGCAATGCCTGACTATAAATGCCCAGACTCTCCGTAGCCCTGAGGAGCTTGAGAGAATCTAAAGCTCCTACCAGCGAGGGTGAACCCAAACAGATATCTACTGTCTGGATGGATTGGAATACTGAAGAAGGCATTTTTCAAATCAATAACACAAAATAATTTAGCAGTGGAAGGAATCATTGTTAAGAGTGTATTAATATCTGGAACTACTGGAAACTGAGGAACCACTATTTTATTAACTTCACGCAAATCAATGACAAAGCATTAATCATCTTCATGATCATCAGGGGATCCTGAAGGTGTCCTCTTGAGAATCCGGAGAATGAGATTATTACAAATATTTGCAGGCGTCACCTCAACTACTCCTTTCTCTATTAAATCTTGAATACTTTGCAAAAGGGCCCGTTCTCCCACCTGAGATATTTTCTACTGAGGAATACGAGGCAAAACAATATTATGTTTAACCTGAATCGAAACAGGTGGTATATGCAGCAGTCCCACATCTGTATAACCCGTCGCCCATAAAGTGGCAAATTCAACAGGAAGAGGGAGAGCTAGACACTGTCTAGTACTCACACTTGGGCCCATTGTTATATAAACACCTTCCTGAGAACAATAAATAGTAGCATGCAATTTCCTCAACAAGTACAAACCCATCCAATTTTCACCACAATTGGGTGTCAACAAAAATGGAGAATCCACAGTAAAAGGACCAATAGTCAAAGCAAGGGATTGCGAAATGGGACTTACGCCCAGTACTCCTGAAAAACCGACCGAAACATTATTATGGCCAGACAGAGCCGCCCCAGGGACCATATTCCGAGAAACAGAACTTTTTGTCGCACCTGTGTCCACCAAACATTTCTTAGTCGAACCTTGCAGTTCCGCTGTTACATAAGGACCACGCTGGTCTACAGGTATCGGAACTGATCCCTCACTCTGTCCCTGGCTGTCCTAACTGTAAGACATCCCTGTCACCTCATCCATGTCGCAATCATCTTGGTAAAACTGCCCATCATGAGGGTCATCAAAATAATTGTTATTAGAACGACCCTGTGAGACAGCAGCAGCCTGAGTCCGATCTGTCCCTTGACCACATCCCGTAGGCCCTCGCCCTCGAGGAACCGCCACTTTCTGCAAAAGCACAGGACACTCGCTATGCCATCGGCCCTCTTCCTTACAATGTGCACATTGATTTGTCCCCTGGGGAGTTGTGGTGGACTGTCTTCTGGTGCACGAAAGTTGTCTGGCAACCATTGTCCTCTACTATTTCCTCTAAACGCTTGCTGCAATAGCACCTTCATCTTTAAATCCTTATGCTTTTTCTCCAGCCTCTCTTTCTCCTCTTGGTCCCGATGCTCATAATGTTGAGCCATATTCAAAATAACAGGAGGAGAAGAGGTGGACCAGATACTTTCGGAAGTCTGTAAATGAGTTGCAATTTCGCTAAGTAAATTAGAAACAAACCCATTGACAAACAATCGAACACCTCCCTCAATAGATAGATCCTGCCCACTATAATCCAAAAGTGTATCCTCGAACTGAGTGAAAAAATCAGACGCACTCTCATCTTTCTTTTGTCGAAAAGCCATCAACTTATCCCAATCTACATTCCTCAGTGAAATAAGAGAATGCATATATTGAATAATACGACCTGGCAAAGCAAGTATCTCTGCACGGGGCTTATCACATGGCTTTCTGTCCTGATCCCATGTACCTCACAACTCCGCAACATGATCTTGAGCATGAACCTGCCTCCAAATATCAACTGAAACAAGAAGACCAAAAAACATTTCACCATCAGCAAGAGTCATTACCGTTGAAGAGGCAGCGTCAGTCAGTTACTCATAATGAGCTATATGATTTTTCCTACAATCTGGCAAATGAGTCTAAAGGGATAAAACCTCACTTCTTTTCCACTGAGTATAAACCTACTGTTCTTGAAAACGAACCCCTACACCCAGTCTGGTGATGCTGATCCGTTAATTCTGGTATTTCTAGGTGATGTATAGGATGGACCTCTCGCATCGGATACTGAGACACCGGGGTAGGATTCTTCACATGCAACCTACCTCTATAAGTAACCAACACAGTGATATTCCCAAAAACTTGGCCTGGGCCCATATCACTGGCATACACACGGTCTCTAATATCGAATAAAATTTGTGGCGCATCATCCCCAAAATGTTGTTGCGAAAGACCAGTTAACGTAGAGGACAAATGTTTAAGAGCATGCTGCTGTATAAAAGGCTCATAACCTTTCATCACATCCCAAATATCCTCCACACTATAAATGGGATTACTGCCCCACAGCGCAGCCTGATTAGCTTCTACCTTCTTCTCCTCATCCCCCACAGCAAAATGTACAAAAGGGCTCATTAAATTTTGTCCAATCTCTATCCTCAAATCCACATGCTGAATTTGAGGATACTCAACTCAACGAAATCATAGGATGAAAAACAATAAAAGGAGAAGCAGCAGAAGTGTGAGGTACTATCGTCGCTGGTGGGTATGCCGCAGGAGAAAGAGCTAGAGATAGAGATGCCAAAACAACAGGTGTGGCAGGTGTGCTAACAGTCACAGTTGACACAGACAGCGAAGGCAAAGAAGGAGAAGGTGTCCAAGCCACAGCCGTCAAGACGACTTCAGTAGATACAAGGACAATGGAAACAGCAGTAACAGGTGGCTGTGATAACACAGGGACAGTGGGATATATCCTTTGCAAGGCATATGGGGCGGGGGGGCGGGTGTCTACCAATTCTTACACAAAAGTATCAGTTTCCTCCTGAGCCATATACGATTTATTAACATGCAATCGAAATCTCCTATCTACCCATTCAACTCCCTTCTCCTGTTTTTCTTTATCATGTGCTACAGCTTGCTGAGTCAGTGTCTGCATGTTTCCTTTTCGTACGTCTTTTCCCATTTTCATTCGTCTCTGCCTACCTGCCTTCTGCCACGTTCTGAGAGAATCAAACATAGATTGTCTAATTTATCTTTTCAACAACTGTTTCAGAAATACCCAATCTTTTGTTCAGCGAAAGTGCCAGTCAACGGCCACTGCAACTCGGCATTGTCCCTTGTATATTTGTGTGATAATGTACTAAACATAATAAGGAGAAGACCATGCAGCACATACATATCAAAATTAGTAGTGTCTTCTGGAGGCGCTGGCTGATCTTCCAATCAAGCATCTGCAGAACAACAGTGACAGCACATAGAAACCAATTTACTGACACCAGGCAATCTCAAAAGAAAACAAGTTCACTATTTATGCCTGGCAATGCAAACGCAAATGCTTTTCACCCAAAGACAGTCCTCAGACCGTACCAAATTCAAACCAAAATGGTACCATATCCACGAAGAACCAAAGCAAACTCACCTGATAAATGCAGCTCAAACTAACTAATTCTCCGCTGCCGACTCTGCAGACCAAACAGTCAGATCCAAGGGTTTCGCTATTCAGGACTCCAGCCGGGATGACCACTGGGTGAGGCACCATTCGGTGGGACAGAAGGTGCAGCTGCAAGTATCAGAACTCTTTGTGCAGGGATCCCTGGTCTGTCAGTCTGACCGACGATGGCCTTGACCCCCCCGTCTGCGGAAAGGGATGGGTCACTCACCCAAAGGAGTCCATGTTCGGGCGCCAACTGAAAGAAGTGACCCAATTAGGGTCACCCGGGTCACTCACGACCACCTCTCAGCCTTCCACACCAAATGAAGAGTCGGTCAGACAGTAGAGAATACAAACCAATATCTGTTTATTCAGAGTACACTCAGAATGGATCCCGGTCTGCCCAGTCTATAAGGAGTGTTGTGGAAGGACTAAAGTCTACAAGCATAGAGATACATTTAGCACATTATGTAACTGGGCTAGAACACGCCTATAGTGTAATTTTCCTGGCAGGTCCTGCAAAGCAATGCAAACAAGAGAAAGAAACAATCTCAATCTCAATGCTCATATCTTACAAAGTTGCAGAGTCCAAACCACTGCAGGTGGGACCATCTTCAGACAAGTGGGAGAATGCCTGTATCTAGTGGGAAAGGTATGCACTAATATGAACAGTGTATTCATTAGTGAAGCAGAACTCAGCCTTGGAGAAACATAACCTATCTGAGGCCTTTTCTGAGAAATAGCGAAGTATGAGTTTTGATTATAACACAATGTGGCGCAGACATAGAAAATGGCGCAGTGAATGCTAACATACATAGAACTTACAGAAGCTCTCCCTAGCGAGGGTACTGCTGGGGCTGCGAGCAGCTGAGGAGACAGGAGGAAGCACGAACTTATGCATACTGATTTTAGGATTTTATAAATACATTTTGGAACGATTTTATTCATTTTAAAAATCGCCGTTTCTGTATTCTGGGGGCTGTTATAGCAAGGGGAATTGAATAAACAGGCACTCTGACACCCTACACACCTTTACTTTCCTTTAATCGAGCCTCAACCCGATTTTGTTTCATACTTCACTCGGCGGTGGGCGCCATCTTGAGTGAGGAAGGCGAGGTCAGCGCTCAAGTCGGGCCGGCCTCCCACCCTCCTCCTCCCTATATCATGTGTCGACCACCCAGACGGCGCAGCGGGCTGGCGCAGCGGGCGCGCCGGAAGCGCGCCGAAGTCGAGCCAAAGTCCAGCCCGTCTGCGCCCGTCCGCGGCCGGACGGGGCGCGGGGCCACAAACCCTGGCAGTTCAGCTCTAAACACCATAAGGTATGGCCGACACGCACTACTTGCTCTACAACCCGACACACCTGTCGACTGCAAACACGCCATGCCTGCCCAGTCAATTATAAAATGCACGAGGTGCCGCTTTGAACCTCTCCCTCTAATCCCAGACACTAACTCAGGCCCTATCATCAAAGCTGCACTATTGAATTGTAGATCCCTACGGAAGCATGCTCTAGAAATCTACCACTTACTAGAGGACCAAAATCTTAATATCCTATTCCTAACTGAAACCTGGCTAGATGATCATTCGGACCCGGATATTATCCAGGCCATGCCCAACGGCTATTCCCTAACTAGACTGGACAGGAAGGACGGCAGAGGAGGCGGCATCGCCATAGCCACAAAAGCTCCTCTAGTCTGTTCCCTAGTACACACTCAGGTTGATCACAGTGAAGCTGGCACCTTCACAATAAACACTAGCCCCAATCATTCGATCTCTGGTATTCTGATATACCGACCACCAGGTACACTATATGAGTTCACATCGACCCTAATGGAAGCGATTACTCATCTAGCACTGAGGAAATCCAGACTGTTAGTGCTAGGGGATCTCAATGTTCATTTCGAAGATCATTTAGATAAAAACGCTGATGATATCCGATTGGAATTGCAATCTGTTCAGCTTGATCTAAAAAATAAAGAACCTTCTCATCAACGAGGACACTTACTAGACCCCGTTTTTGGAAACTGGCAGGGAGTGCATACTTCTGATCCTATACCCATACCTTGGTCGGACCATTATATTATTCCCATCACAATCCAGCTTGACAGAACGGAGATTGTTCGTCATCAATCCCTGCGATACAAACGAAGAAAATGGAAGACCTTCTCTCTTGATTCATTTAAGCAAATTGTTCATGACGAAGGCCCTCCCAAAGGGGTCGACTGTGAGGCAGCTAATGACAATTTAAACAATATCGTCACCAAGGCCCTGGACATCACAGCCCCAAGTCGCACCCTGTCCAATGCCAGGAGGCTTAAGAAAACTGCTCCTTGGTTTAGCCAAGAATTGCAGGCCATGAAAACGGCCTGTAAGAAACTTGAGAGAGCTTGGCGCCAGAATCTCTGTGCAGATATTAAAATACAATATAAAACAGCACAGAGAGCATATTATAAATCAGTTCGTCTGGCCAAAGCAGAGCATTATCATACCCGTATTATGGAAGCAGGCAATTCCTCCAAGGAACTGTTTCTGATATACAAAGAGATATCCATAGTGGACGTGACCTCCCCCGCTCACAATGATTCTGTGGAAGCGTGCAATAATATTGCACAGTATTTTGCAGGCAAAATCCATAAAATCTATACTAGTTTCTCTAACCAGACAGATTCGGCCACGGACTTCATAGAAAATGACAAACTTGTAAATACACCTGCATGTTTAAACTCTTTTGTAGTTCCTTCTTATGAAACAAAACCAAATCGGGATCTCCTAGAGACCCGGCACCCCCGAAAATTTTAGCTGAAGCCTTCCCTGTATTAGAACCTCATTTTAGGCACTTATTACACACCTCCTTTACTACCTTCTGCCTTCCGGAGGAATGGAAACAGGCAATAGTATTACCCATTAAGAAAAAATCAAACATCAGCATGGACATAATGGACAACCTGCGACCTATATCCCTGCTACCTTATGTGGCCAAGTTAGCAGAGAAAATCGCTAACAGTCAACTCATGGAACATCTTGAGACCCATAATGTTCTCCATAAATCTCAGTCGGGTTTTAGAACTGGCTTCTCTACGGAGACAGCTCTCCTGAGGGCCACTGAGGGCCACTGAAACCTTACGTGAGGGAGCAGATAAGGGAAAGACAATGGCCCTCATCATGCTTGATCTCAGTGCCGCTTTTGACACTGTAGCACACTCCATCCTGCTACAGTGTCTAAATAAAGCGGGAGTTACCAACAAGGCACTGGGGTGGCTGAGGTCTTTCTTGATTAACAGGACTTTCCAAGTCCAAAGAGGAACTTTCCTCTCTGACAGGGTGATGCTGGAACAGGGGGTTCCTCAGGGCTCCGCCCTGAGTCCCACCCTGTTCAATCTCTACATGGCCCCTCTGGCAGAAGTGGTGCAGTCGTTCGGCGTGGAGCTTGTCTCCTACGCCGACGACACGCAACTCCTCATATCGCTGACCCATGCTCCTTCTAAGGAAGCTGATAACTTCAACGCCTGTATGTCCAAACTGGCTATGTGGATGAATGAACACTGTCTGAAACTTAATGGGACAAAAACAGAGGTCCTCATTATGGGAGGCAATGAGGTTAAATGGACGACAGAGTGGTGGCCCAGCTGTCTGGGTCCTCTGCCCTCGCCTACACGAGAGGCGAAGAACTTAGGTGTATGGGTGGACAATAAACTGTCCTTTGACAGCCACGTAAAGAAGACTGTTGGCAAGTGTTTTGGGGTGATGAAAACCCTCAACCGCACCCTCGACCTGTTACCCATTAACTCCAGGCGTACCATGACGCAGGCATTAATAACGTCCCGTATTGATTACGGCAATGTACTACTCATGGGGACATCAGTGAAAAACATAAAAAAGCTACAGGTTCTACAAAACTCGGCAGCTCGCCTGGTGCTTAGGCTTCCCCGTCGAGCTCCTTCACGTCCCACTCTAGCAGCCCTCCACTGGCTACCGATCAGTAAGAGGATTGTTTTTAAAGCTATGCTCTGGTGCCATAAAATAATTCATCACAGAGCTCCGGCATATATGTCTGATTTGGTGTCTGTGTACGAACCTAACAGATCTCTTAGATCCAAAGGAATGGGTCTACTCAAAACTACCTGCCCCAAAAAAGCTAAAATGGGTGGCAGATCATTCCGCACCTTAGCTGCTAAGCAATGGAACCTCCTGCCTCTAGATATCAGGCTGGAGAGTAATGAAATCGTATTCAGGAAGAGACTGAAAACTTGCCTCTTTGCTGTGTGAACTGGTTCCTTCTTCTTTTTTCCTCTACTGCTGCATTCTCTCTCCATAGCGCGGGGACACACCGGGAGGTGTTACCAAGCGCTCTACAAACTCCTTTAAACTAAACTAAAGAACAATGTGCAAACATGAATTTTCTATTCTAACACCTTGATCATTTTGAATTTGGGTTTTTGAAAAGAAAGCATCACTTTTCTGTTGTCTTCCATCTCTGTTGCATTATCTGCCTTTGGAAGTTAGAATCTTTTCTTTTTGAAAAATCAAGTTAAGTTCAGTGCAGTTTTTTGCAAAATGTTTGTGTTGGCAAGGACCACTATGTTTGTTTCTTTTTTTCATTTTGTTTGTTTGTTGCTGATGGCTTGGAGTTTAAGTTAAGGAGTGTGCAGGCAGGCACACGTGAGGTTATGTGATAATGCACATTTTCACAAGATGGAGGCCTGGGGATGATAGCAAATTCCTTATGTTTCTTGTGTTTTTTTACATTTTTACCGGAATTGTCTTCAAATTGTGGTGTGTTTTACTTTTTGTGGCATAGTCTGTTGTATGCCCTCGAAGTATTTTTAATGTATATTTTTCACATTCTAACTGCGTGTGTACTACAGATATTTTTATTATTTAGGGGCTTGTGGATGGTATTCATACCAAATGTAAGTTTCTTTGTATGCATGTGGCTGTTGGTGCCAAGGGTCCAAACCCATTTGCCAGACACTTTCCTTCATTCTTCCTCATGTGCTTGCATGTGTGTGTGTGTGTGTGTGCGCACGCGTGTGTGTGAGCGTGTGTGTGTGTGTGTGTGTGGAAGCATATGTGGAAGCACTTAGCATAGAGATCCTCCAAAACAAAAAAAACTCAGGAGAGTACTGGATAATCAAACAAATTAAATTACTATTCAAACTACAGAAAGCAATAATATACAGGGAACATGCTGGATAATAAACCTAATTAAATTACTATTCCAACTCCAAAACAAAATAAACTCAGGGAGATTGCTGGATAATAAACCATATTAAATTACTATTCCAACTCCAAAACAAAAAAAAAATCAGGGAAAGTGCTGGACAATAAAACATAATAAATTACTATACAAACTCCAAAACCAACAAAACTCAGGGAAAGTGCTGGATAATAAACCTTATTAAATTACTATTCCAACTTCAAAACAAAATAAACTCAGGGAAAGTGCTGGATAATAAAACATAATAATTTACTATTCCAACTCCAAAGCTAAAAAAACTCACAGAAATTGCTGGAGAATAAAATATAATAATTAACTATTACAACTCCAAATTTACAATCAATAAAATATATTTTCATATAAATAAATGTACAAAGAATATAGAAAAATGTACTCAAACATAAATATAACCTCAATATTTTATTTTATTTTTTCAAATTAAAATTTTCAAATTAAAAATTTGCAATTTCTACTTGTAATATAATTTTTTTTAAATGACATTAAAAAAACTACTCTCTACGCTTTTCCCCTAAAAAAACAACATCACACTATAGATTCTCTCAAATGATTATATATTTTATTAAATGTACAAATAATATATTCAAATTACTCCCCACTCTAATTCACTATCAACAAAACAACCTGATACAAAAAACTTAGATTTAAAAAGAAATCTATTTTAATAAAAGCAAAATACTCCACAAACATATCCCCTATAAATACAACATCTCACAAATAAATATTTGAAATATTTTAAAAATATTGTATAAATATTTTACATTTTTTTAAATGACTCCCCACCCTTATCCCCTATAAACCCAATTTGCCACTCCTAAAACTTTACAAATTAATTTTAAATATTTACATTTTATACCCAATTTTTTTAATTACTCTCTACCCTTCTCCCGGATAAACCCAACATCCCACTCCTAAAATGTAACAAAAATGTTAAAAAATATTTAAATTTTAATGCTAAATTTTTAAATTACTCCCCACCCTTATCCCCTATAAATCCAACATCCCACTCCTAAAACTTAACAGAAATGTTAAAAATATTCAAATTTGAAACCTAAGTGGGTCATTACGATGGCGGACGGGCTTTAGTCCGTCTGCCATCGTCACAGGGATTGGGACCGGCCGCCTATATGGTGGCGTTCCCGCAAGTGCAATTACAATGCGACCACCACTGTGGTGGTCGCATTGTACATGTTTAACATTGCGGCGGGTGCTGCTGGCTGCAGCGGCTGCCACAATGGTAAATGCAACGGGCCCCGAAAGTACATCCCCGCCAGCCTGTGAATGGTGGTTAAACTGCCATACACAGGCTGGCGGGGATGCAGCATCCTAATCTGGCGGACGGTGCCTGCTAGGCACCGCCACTATTTTGTGGATGCTGGGTGGGTCTGACAGGCAATCGTAATGATTGTCTGTGTTGGGCCATGGCGGACGGGCTTCCTCTCTCTCAGCAAACCGCCCACCATCCTCGTCTGGCTGGCGGAGAATGGCTGCATGATAGCGGTGAAACCGCAACTGGCATCCTGCCGGTGGCGGATTCACCGCTATCGTAATGATCCCCTAAATTCTTTAATTACTCCCCACCATTATCCCCTATAAACCCAACATCCTGCTCCTAAAACTTAATTAAAAAAAAGAAAACAAAATTTATAACATATGTATTTTTAATCTATAAAACCTATAACTAATACTAAATTAATAATAATAAAATACTGCCATTAAAGAAAACAAAATCGATATCATTTACAAGAATATTTTTGACATCGAAATTTACAAAATCAATAATTTTGCATTACATAAAATTTGATATTTTTAACTACAAAAAACTTACCTCAATATTTTACACCATCGATATTCTTGAATCGATATTAATGCAATTCAATATGTTCACGTCGATATTCTGTCTCTGCACCCCTTAACTCTACTCACAACTCTTCCCAAGGAAATGCATGTAAATATTAGACTCTGATAAACACCATCTCTAGTAAGACTCCTTCCGACAGTAACAATTTGGCATACCAAACATTGAAACATTTTTTTAGAAAAAAAGAATTAACCTTCTACTCATTACAGTGCTTATCTCTTACACACTTTTTCTCAAAAACAAGGACCACAATATGCAGTCCAAAATTAGAGTGAATTGAGAACTCAACTACTCCTTTTTAGTATTCACAATCCCGCAAGAGTCCCGCAAGATCATAAAAATGAGTTCAAAACCATATACATTATTTTCATCACAGAAGTTATCCCTTAGATACCTTACCTTTAAATCTAAGGGATCGGCATGCCTTTCTGCTGCCCTCTTGGATAGCTTTTTCACTTAATTTTCCAACAACTCCAATTTTTTACAGTAAACAGTCATGACAGGCATTTCATTTCTAAAATTCCAACAGCCAGACAATCAGAGCGCTCGCTGTCACAGGACTTATGGGAGCCTCTCTCTCCAGCAAGAGGGTAAGGGCTCATGGGATAAACTGGCCTCTCGACCGATCACAGGACTCTGCTTTTAAATTTGCACTCTCTCTGGATGGACATGAGCCCAATTATGAAAATATGCAATTATTTTTTACCTTTAATATCTCAAGAACAACTTAATGGATTTTTATGAAATCACAAAAAAACACAATTTGCTGATGAATATCCAGCTTCCTACCAAATTTGGTGTAATTCAGTTCAGCAGTTTTTGCTGCAACCTGCCTCAAAGAAGTCTGTGGAAAATGTATGGGGATTTTTTTTCTCAGTCCCCGCTTGATGGATCACTGAAACTTTCCAGGAAGCAGCTGAGGTGGATGAACATTTTTGGGAAAGTTTCATGAAGATTCCTCAAACAGGGTCAGAGTTATCAGCAAACAAAAAAACGCTCTTTCTATTGACCGAGTGGTGATTGTCACTAGGTAATATATATTTATGTATTTATATATTCACTGAAAAAACAAAAAGGCAACGTAATGTTATAGTTAGGTTAGTTTCTCCTAGACTACATGAACAATTTGAACTAAAAAACAAAAAACACAGAAATTCTTCAGTTTTAGTCATGCTCTGCTTATGACCTTACAAAGGACATCATTCATGACAGGTTCTATGACATCATTTATGACATCACTAATGACATCTTAAATGTTTAATCTATCGTACAGAGATCTTTTTCATGTGGTCAGCTGCTATTGAATGCTAATCTTTAATAATAAAGTAATTACAGTATGTATATTGTATTGTTTATTTATTTGACAAAAGTATGGCTCTTGCGGGATGATCGCAGGAGTTGAACACAAGTTTCCCTGTGTGGACTACAAGGGGGCTGTAATTCCTGTCTGGCCCTCAAAATCCACGAGTGAGATCCGACATTTGGAATTAAGTTCATAACAGTGTATTTTTGTCATTTTGAAGAAACTAAGACATGAGAAGTAGTGTTGCATAAAGTTGAAAAAGAGTTGAAATATTATTGCATTTGAGATATTAAGAAAGTTCTTTGGGGGTCATTACGATGACGGACAAACTTAAGTCGGCCGCCATCGTATTGGGGTTTGGGACCAGCCGCCTATATGGCGGCGGTCCCGCATGTGCAATTACAATGCAACCGCCACTGTGGCGGTCGCATTCTGTATGTTTACCATTTCAGCGGGTGCTGCTGGCTGCAGCACCCACCGCAATGGTAAAAATGCAAGTTTTGCATTTCCCTGCACTACGTAGCAGGCACCATGTGGTGCTTAAATAGGAATAAGGATTGAAGGTGCACACCTATTTAAATAAATGAATGAACAGTTTTAGCAAACTAACCTAGGAATTGATGCTAGCTCATGTGATATGGTATGCTATGCAGTATTTGCGGGCTGCCCGTCCCACATATGTAGTAAATTAGAAAAAATCAAGCAAAACTTTGCTCGAAAAAACTGCGTGCACTACGAAAGCTATGTTTATAAATAGTTTGCATCAGTTTTAAACATGAAAATTATCCAACGAAATACTGAATGTATTCAAGTAAACATCCAAACTCAATTTGATTCACAAGAACCGTTACCTTTGTTGGAAGATATCACATATATGTAATCAAAAAACACATCAATGATTACAATGATATTACATTATATACAATAATCATTTCTTTCTACATATTTCATGTTCGTCAACAAAGGTACAATATTCTGAAAATACAGTTCAATTGTGTGCAGCCCTATGCATTTCGGGACCCATCGTCCCTTCTTCGGGGGCCATTTAACGCACTGCCAGAATCTTAATGCAAAATGAACTGGATATACAGGTAGATACCTATACATAACTAGCTGAGTGAAACATGAGAAACCGTAACCGGGTACTCCAGATGTAAACAGCCCTAATGTTTAGGACGCATCTCCTGGCGCCACATGATGCAGGGAAATGTTGGGGGGCACGATAGGTGCCCTCCAAGTGCAAAACTAAAGTGCCCCTGGTTGCCAAAGTACATCCATGCTTGCCTGTGAATGGTGGTTGAACCGCCATACACAGGCTGGCGGGGATGCAGCATCCTAATCTGGCGTACAATGCCAGTAGGCACCGCCACGATTTTTTGGGTGCGACAGGCAATCATAACGATTTCCTGTGTCGGACCCATGGTGGACGGACTTCTGTCTGCCAGTAATCCACCCGCCATCCTTATCTGGCGGGCAGAGAATGGCCGCGAATACCCCACCAGCAGACTGACGGTGTCGGATTCACCACCATTGTAATGATCCCCTCTGTTTTTACGATCTTGCTGACCTCTCGTGAGACACCAGCGAGAGGCCCAGGAGAGAGAAGACATCCCAAGGAAGGATTGTGATTCGATAATATGGATGTCTTAATTTAGCAATGAAAGAGTCCTTCCTTCTTGCTTCCTTTACCTATTTTTTTGCTGTGGTTAGATCTTTTTGGCTCTCTCTATGACATTGCTGATTTTCTGGCACCTGAATGACATCCTCAGATTCAGAAGAGGGCCATACTGTTGTTCCTGCAGGTCAGCCACCTCAGCCACCCAAGCAGTCCTTGGTGTGGGAATTTTTTCAAATGAGGTCAGGTGGGAAAAAGTATCTGAGAAATGTGTGATTTGTAAAATTTGGAAAATGGAGTTCAGAAGGGGCAGCAGAATCAAGCAATACAGCATACATACCACTGGGATTGATGACATTTGAGATCAATGCACCCTCACTGCCTTGCTCGGGCTGAGTTAGCCCGTGTTGCAGAGCTTGATTACTCATCAAGGGCATCCACATCTTTTCAACTTGGTTACACTGTGCCTGCCCAGGTACTCTCCGCTCAAGTAGGTAACAACTCTGGTTACCTGAACAAAGCTTGTTTTGCTACTTAGGCAAGGAGATCATTTTATCTTCTGAGACAAGCATAGCTGTATGGGACAGGCTTGTCCATGATTATAAATGCCCATCGAGCAGTAGTTGTTTTTTATATATTTTTTACAAGTTTATTCTCCTATTTGTTTTGAAGGAGATGTTTTTGTTTACTTCCAATGTTTTGTTTTTGTTGCACCCTTTTTAAAAAAACAATTAAAAAAAGTTACAAATATAAAAAAAACACAAAAAAATACAGTTCTTAAAAAATGTTAATTCAAAAACTGGTTTTCAGAGCTACCCTATACCGGCATTATGTATGTTGTTTGTATTGTCAACTTTTTATTTCCTTCTTAATGACTTTTGCAAGACACTTGCAAAAGCCGTGATGCTCTCATACATAGCATGGTAGACTGTCACTGGACTCTTGCTAGTGCATACTTTTATAATTGAATTTGCATTTTCACTGAACAAATCCTGTTGTAATAGATATGATTTATGTGGACCAGGTTTTCCCTACCCCTTTTTTTAATTGATTCCTCTGGAGTCTCGCAAGATCATAAAAAATACTTTAGGGGAAGAAATTAAATTTTTCTTCATTACAATACTTAACTCTTACAATCCCCACTACTAGACTATGGGGAGAGACTGGCCTTTTCACGGAGACCTTGCATGAAGGCAACCAGTGTGTTGCATAGGGTGTAAAGAGACACTGCCTCTCCATTCACACCTTTCCCAGGCTCAGTAGTATGCATATCAGAGTGAGGAAGGTACTCACCTCACATGTAAGACCACACTATTCCATACTAAGTATACAAGTACTACCCTCCCCACTGACACCTCTCCCCAGGGAAATATCCATATTTATTAGTGTGTGGGAATAGATTACCATGTCCATTCACTGCTCTCTCCATCATCACAGATATATACAGTAGTATGTAGGGAAACATTGTCTTCTGCACTAACACCGATCTACAGGACAACTTGGATGTACAGTACAGTGTAGTGAACCAGTGGCTGCTGTCCTCACACCTCTCCTTAGAACCACAGAAAGATGCAGTGCTGTCGGGAAGGGACTCATCTCTCTGCTAGCATATCTTACCAGGGTGAGAAGTGTCTCTAGTAGAGTTTGAGAGAAATGTATCTCTCTACTCATTCCTCTTCTTATGCTGACATGTATGAATAGTAGACTGTGGGGAGAAACTGCCCTGTTTCCTGACACTAGTCTTTTGCATGATTACTCTGCAAAGTGTAGTGTGTGGAGGGGCTGGCCTCTCTCCTGTGATGTGTCTCTTGGATAATGCTTGTGCAAATTAGGGGGTGAAAAGTGGCTTACCTTTGTGGTCACACCTCTCCCCAGTATGACAGAAGTGGAAGTATGGAGTTGAAATGTCCTTTATGCTCAAAAGTATGTCTTACATACCATCTATAGAGACTATGATATGAAAACACATTGTCCTCTCAGGTGGGAGACCCCCCGAATATTATGTTGGCCTAAAGATATAGCCAATTGACGAAATATGCTTTATTCTGATCACTGATTTAAGTTCTTTGAAAATTATAATATAGAGAAATAGACCATATGCTGTATGGTAATTTTGATTGAGTATTAACCAATTCCTTTACTCTTTTTCTATTAGATTGATTTGCCCACTTTTGTTTGATGTCTCAATCACATTGGCTCTATTGTTATCACTCTGTCCTCTAGGGTTGCCTCTCATTTTATTTTTAATACTTTGCAGCATCTATGATGAAATATTTTTCTGCAAAATGTTGTTCTGCTCAAAACTGTTGTTTATGTTACATCTATGTTGTCAGACAAGAGAGACTATAAGAGGAATACTTAATCTTTATCATGAGATGCATTCTTTGTTGCAATGGCGCCATGGTTGATCTGAAAATGTATTCACTATCATGTATGTAGTCCTATCTTTATTTTCACTTTCACATGTAACCAACACTTATAACGGCGCATGGGGAGTGTCCACCCCTGACCTGTGATCAAGGAGAAGTCTGTCTTCGAAACGCGTCGGTAGTTGGAGTGCTGTCATTTGAATATATATATATATTTATATTATGTAGTTATAGTTTCGGTCTGCTTTTCATAGATGGGGCATTTTTTGGTTTGTTAATAACTTTGGCCCTGTTTGACGAATCGCCACAAAACATTTTTTTTAAAACAGTTCATCGACCTCAGCTCCTTCCAGGAAAGGTTCGGGGTGATCTGCCAAGTGGGGCGAAGAATAAAGGGGGTCTCAAACCACAAAATCTCCATGCATTCTCTAAGACAGGTTTTAGCAAAAACTGCTTAATGGAATGGTACCAAATTCAGCAGGAAGCTAGATCTTGGTCCACAGACTGGAGTTTTGAGGATTTGGTATAAATAAGTTCAGCAATTTTTGAGATAGTGATGGCCCTCAAATGTTCTAAGAATCTTTTTGGCTTTGTGAATTGTACTGCCTATATATAATTTGTTGCATGGACATCTCAGGCAGTGCACACAGAAAGAGGAATTACATGTTAGGTGTTTAAAGGTCTCAAATTTCTGACATTCAGAGATAAATTGAATAGTATTAGCATCTTTACTGTATTTACACGTCTTGCATTTGGTGCATCTAAAGAAGCCTTGGACTGAATTGGTCTTAGATCTTGTTGTGAAAATGTTGTGACACAGCATGTCTTTTAAGGATTTGCTTTTTCTACAGGCTACTCTGGGGTAGCTGTCCAGATGTTTGGCAAGAATACCGTCTGTAAGACATGCCTACATTTACAAAAAGCCTGTTTAACATCATGAGATGCTCTGTTGGAAAAGGTGGGATATCTATTGGTACGAGGTCTCTGCTTGGTTTCTATTTGCTCACTAATAGGTCCTCCCTTTTAACTCTGCTGACTCTATCCAAAGCTTTTTGGATATTCTGTGTGGAGAACCCTCTCTCTTGAAACAATTGTGTCATAGTTATAGTTTATTTGGCAAACGCTTCATTGAACTGATTTTATTCCATGCTCTGAGTAATTCCCAGTAGGTGGGGTGGCTGCAAGTGGCATGTAATAGGCTGTTTTTCTTCTGTGTAGGTTGGTTTTCAACTTATTGTTCTCAACCTCCAACTGTAGGTCCAGAAATTCAATTTTAAATCTGTCAATCTGACTTGTGAACTTCAAATTTAGGGTGTTGGTATTGAGTATGTTTACAAAGTGCTAAGCTGAGGATAATAGCCCTTTCCAAACACAGACATTGTCATCTATGTACCTCACTAAAAGGACAACGTGATCATCAAAACAATGGATTTTACTGACCACCTGTTCCTCCCACCAGCCCAGGTAGAGACCTGTGTAGCTGAGGGTACAACAAGTCCCATCGCCGCTCCCTGGGTTTGGCAATAGATTTGATCAAATAGGAAGTAGTTATTGATGAGGCGGTACCACTTCATATCTATTAACATCTCTGTGTTCAAACGATAAAAGAATGATCAGAATATCAGAAAGTATCTACAGGCTGTAAGGCCTAGATCATATGGTATGCATGTGCAAAGGCTATTTACATCTAAACATACGATATGAAAGTTTCCTTCTTATGCTATTCCATCTATGATGTGTAAGATGTACCCAGTGTCCCGAATGTATGAGCATAGATTTTCCACAAAAGAAATATGAAAGAAATCAACATATTGTGATGTGTTATCCAATAGGCTGTCTTTTGAAGAGTCAATGAGTCTGCCTGGTGGGGACGTTGTGTAGTTTGGGAAGAAAATACAGTGTGGAAAGCTTTGGAAAGTTGAATTTGCATCTAAGAACTGTTATTCTTCCCACTCAAGTAGGCCTTGGTTCTTCCACTTAGTCAATTTATCATAATAGATCTTGTTGGCCTTCAAGACCTCTTTCTTATTAGACAAATTATTGATAGATGTGTCATTCCGTTGTCTGTGGCCTTCCCTTAAATGCATTTCAATAGTAAGGATGACTCTATTGCCACCTTTGTCTGATTTCTTTATCCATATTTCATGTATGTTTTTCTGTTCTTTGATGGCTTGATGGTGATGGCTTGCAGAGTGTCCCTGTTGGTAGTTGTTTTGTATTCTAGTTTCCTCTGTTCAGCCACTCCTTTCTCAAATAGATCAAAGGAATCGCTAGTCATGGGAGGAACAAATAATGATTTGGGTATGAAATCACTAGAAAAGCTCATGTCAAACTCAAAATTCAAGTTGATTAAATTATGCACTGGGTCTCCTACAATGTAATCTCCTTCTTCCAAAGTGCACAAAGTGTGTAGAAAATCGATGTTACTAATGTGCAGATTGGAAGGGTTAAGGGTAGTAACATTTTGTTTTTATTTGTTACGTTGTACTTCAAATAATTTTTTCATTTTGGGTTTCCTAGTGAAATGCAGCAGGCCAATGCAACTTTGTGTGTAGTTAAGATTGGTTGTGGGACAGTAGGTCAATCCTAAAGATAAGACTTCTATCTGTGAGTTACTTAAAGTGTATTGAGATGGATTTACCACATTTCTCTGTAACTCTATTATTTTGTTGCTGCCTCTTGTTCTCATTTCCATTGAGCCGCTGGTGCTTCCTGTTGTTTTTGTACTGCTTCTGTTTCATCCTCTTCCTCCTTAACCTCATCTTTTTGGACCTCCTCTTGTTGGTTGTGCTTCCAATCTTCCTAATGTGAGGAGTTGAAATTCTTTAAAAAATTGCTTTTTACTCCAACCATTTGTCTGCTTACTGAGGCATCAGTTTTGGTTGAAGTTGCTTCCTTCTTTCGTTCTGGTATTAACTGCCATATTGCTAGACTGTGTATTGTTACCTGATGCTGCTCCACTTCTGTTGATCATGCTTTGAGCATTTTGACTGGTCTGCCCTTGTTGCTTTAGGTGTATTCTGCCACATTTCTTGACAAAGGTGAGTATCTGGCCTGTTGATAATCCCTGCAATCTCTATGGAATTTACTTTGTTTTTTAGCTTTGATTTCTTCTTCTGCTTTGTTAAGTTTTGTGTTTAAAGTATCCATTTCTTTATCAAATTTCTGCTTTGTGCACATGCTGGTTCGAGGTGCTGTTATTTTCTCAATTTCTTCCACCACTTTATCCCTTTCTCTCCATGCATGCTTTACTAGAATATTTAACATCACATTTGAACATTGATGAGTGTTCACAGCACACTACTCTAACATCTCGGAATCAGGGTCTTGGTAGGTGGGTATGATAAAAATCCTTAATCCCCTTGGGATGTTTTCTCCTTCTATGCATTCTATTATTTTTGAAGCTTTTCAGCCTCCCATCATTTAGATTGCTCTTTCTTCAACAATATGCCTAATTTGCCCCATAGCTGTTTTTTGTATGTTAGTCCATTTCCAATTTTAACAGACTCAGCTTGGAAATAGGAAGAAGCTGGGGGTGTTTGAATAAGTATTCTGCTACTACCTTCCATTTTGTTTCTCTTTGTCCTGTCATATTTAAGTCAAGCTGTAAAATTCTGACTTTCTGTCTGAAACTACATGTGCATAAATTACACGCCAACTTTGGCTATGTATGCCCCTATCAATCAAATCATTCCAAATTGAGGGGCGTATGGCATTGTTGCAGAGCCAGCAATCTCCACGGAAATCTCCAAACCGTTCCTTTTGCATCAATTGCCCAAAAAGGATTGCTATCACACCAGAGTCAGGAGTTATTCATTATTTAAGTGCTATTGTTGAAGGGTTTTGGCCATCATGCAGCCTTTCTCCCAATGAAGGTCACCAATTTGGAAAAGTATTTAAGGTGTATATGTGGAAAGTCACACTAAACATAAAAGACGCACTTCTGAAAGTGCTTCATGCTGTAAAATAAACCTTCAAATATAACACTATGTATACGTAATCGTTGTGGATAGCACTAGGTCATCCTAGGCTTAAATAGTTTTCTGCAAAAATGACAAAATGATTTGCCACTTTTCTAGCTTGGTGTGCACAGCACTGTGGTAATCCTATGCTTGTACATATATAATATAAATTAGCTCTATATACATACAGATATATATATATATATTCACTGAAAAAAACATAGGTTTCAGGGGTGTTATAGTTAGCTGGACTTTTCACTTGTACAAAACCATTGAAATTCCCCCGTTATAGTTAGTTCAGCTAACTATAACTCGCGCGCCCGCAATGCACTGCTGATGACGTCACATATTACATCACTCATGACATGGTCAGTGACATCACTCATGACATCACTGATGACATCACTGATGACATCATCCAGTGAATGTCTGTTTTTCTGAAAATTAAATATGTTTTATATATGTATATCTAAACAATGATGGAAGAATAAATGGGTATATAAGTGTCTAAATGGATGATTTGTTTTTGAAAAATTGATTGTGTAACTGACTGATTAAGTGTATCATAGTGAATACATAGCTTAGTGAGTAATGTTTAAATATGTAAATATCTGTATCAGTCTCTCACTTTGTGTATAAGTGGCTGCATGGGTTGGTGAGTAGCTACATGGGTGTCTATATAGGTTATTAGTTGGTTTTTTGAATATCAGTCTGAGTGTCTGCATGGTTCGGTGGGGGGTATTACGTAGTGCATAGGTGCATGAATGAGTGACTCACTGTTTGTATGTGTTGAAGACAGCATGTGTGCAGGACTGTATGGGTGGATGAGTGTGTGTATGGGTGTGTTAGCGAGTGAATGACTGTCTCAATAGTGTCTTTATGAGTAACTACATATGTTTTAAACTAGTATATGTGACTATTGGTGTATATAAGTGAGTATATGTGAGAGTGAGAGATTGAAAGAGTTCCTGTATGAATAAGTATGTGTTTCTATAAATGATTGTTTAAAAGACTAAGGGCCTCATGTAGGTAGCTAAATACCGGTCGATAACGGCCGAAATTCGGTAAATATCCCGTTACCGACCGGTATTTAGCTATTTGAGATGTAGGAGGCATAATTTCAGGATTCGGTAAATTACCGAATCGGTAAAATTCCGATTCAGTAGATACCGAATCCTGAAATCATATGTAGGGAGCACTCTTAAGAGTGAAAATTAGTATTAAGAATTCGTTATTTACCACCAAATACAGGTTGGTGATAAATAACGAATACCTTGCAAAAAGTAATATTTTGCAGATTTAAGAGTGCCATGTGGCAGACATACATGCCCTTAGGGCATGTATGTGCGCCACATGTGCACACATGCAAGATTCAGGGGTGCAACAGGGTGTCAATGTGACACTCTGCCACCCTTGAATATGCTCCCCCCATTACCGAATCGGTATTTACCGAATCGGTAATGGTGAATGGCTTCCCATTGATTCCTATGGGCCTCCAGGCCCATAGGAATCAATGGGAAGGTATGCCTCATTACCGAATCGGTAAAAACCAATTCATAATTACCGAATTTTTCCGATTCGGTAAAATGTACCGAATTATTACCTACATCACATTTACCGATTCATAAATACCGAATCTGTAAAATTCGGTATTTATGAGTCGGTAAATGTGATGCTACCTACATATGGCCCCAAGTATGTATAAGTTTCCGTAGAAGTAAGTGTGGTGGTGTGTGTATAACTGTATATGCAAGTAAATGTATGTTTGATTCTTTATTAGCATGAGTGACTATGTGTGCGAGTATCTCTATGGATGAGTGGCATTGTGTAACAGGATGTATAGGTGTATGAGTACATATGATGAGTGAGTGCATGTATGAGTGACTGTATAGGACTGTTGGTGAATGAGTGGATGTGGATGTGGATCTTAGAACTACTGAAGAGGTTGTTGTAACTGGTATTGGTCTGTTCATTGTTTTGAAAATTTGAGTCTCTATTTTTGAATGTGTGTATCAAAGGTTATATTAGGGTGAGAGGAGGTCTGCCACTCTATCACAAGGATGATGTCATCAGTGATGTCATCAGTGATGTCATTTGAGATGTCATCAGTGATGTCATGAGTGATGTCACTGACCATGTCATGAGTGATGTAATATGTGACGTCATCAGCAGTGCATTGCGGGCGCGCGAGTTATAGTTAGCTGAACTAACTATAACGGGGGAATTTCAATGGTTTTGTACAAGTGAAAAGTCCAGCTAACTATAACACCCCTGAAACCTATGGTTTTTTCAGTGAATTTCTGAGGTTTTTTAAATGCTAATTCCTAACTATAACGTGCCTGAAACCTATGGTTTTTTCCTGTGAATTTCAAAGGTTTTTTAAATGCTAATTTCCAACTGTGCCTACAGAGATAGGACATGTGAAGAAAGAAGAAAAAATGCACAGAAAGAAAAAAAAGAAGTGCAGAAAGAAGCAACAGAAGTCCTCAAAGACGAAGAAAAGTGCAGGAAGAAGGATAACGTGCAGAAACAACAAAAAGAAGAGCAGAAAGAATCCTTGTTGCAAAATCATCCTGTACCCTCAACTTTTTCAGACGGATACTGGTGGTAACTGAGTCTGACTAACCAGTCCTAGAGCCAGTGCTATGTTAAAAGACACTTAGAATACAGTGAAAACACCTACATACACTAGGGAACATTATGCGTTAGGGTCCCCCTGTGATTAGCATGACCTCCTCTGTAAGCCCCTAGTATATAATAGGGCAGGGGGGTTAAAACTACCTCTTAAAACAGGCCACAGGGCGTTTTTGCACACGTTAACTCAGGCCCCGTCCCCTCCCTTCACCACTGTGTAAACACGCCCTGTGTCCGTTTTTAGTTGGGAGATTAAGTTCATTTGAATCCTGAGGGTCCCTAGGGTCCAACTAGCCCACTAGGTACCTCCAGTAAGTGCCACAGAGCTGCGTTGCAGAGAGGTGTAAAAAGGGCTTGGCCTCAGAATACCTGTCTGCAGCGCAGCTCCCTGGCGCATACTGGAGATGCCTGTTGGGCTAGTTGGCCCTCAGGGACCCTCAGTATTGAAGAGGAATTAATTCCCCAATTTACAACTCGCCAGGGGGCGCGTCTGCAGAGTGCTGCAAGGAGGGGGCGTGGCCTCCGGCACGATGCCAGTCTTTTATTTATTTAAATTTTTTAAGAAGGGGGGCTGTGTGGTTCCCCTTCTTATTCTAATTTATTGGCCCTGATGACCCCATCCCCCAGGGCCTGTCTCCTAATTATATTTTTTTGACCCCAATCCCCAGGGCCGGCCACTGTTTTTTATTATTTTTAAAAAATATATATTTATAGACACACCTAGGACATGCTGGACAAACCGTACGTACCTATCACCATGACGATTTGCGTGATATTCATTAAAAGGTGACTATGCATACAATGAATCCACGTGGAATGTATTTACACCACTAGTGAAGCTCTGACATGTCTGATGCCCTACCGTGCCTAATCCCGGTAGACACCCTTGTCGTTTATTTATACAAACATGGGTAGCTATTGACGGGCACATTTAATACACATGCACACCAAGCCATTCAAAGGGGATTCGACAAAAATTCGACCAAAACTATGCAAGAAACCCCCCTCACGGTTAATAAAACACACATCCACTGCCGGATGTGTAATACTTTTTATTTTACTCTCTGGAAAGGGGACGAACATCACTTGAGAGTCACAGCGCGCTCCTGGCAGAGCCCAATGCTGTGTTACACCCACCATTGCCTGCCGAGTGCCACACACCTCTGTGTTGTATTCCACCAGCTAGTGCATATGCTATGACACTCTCTAGCCCATGTGCACTGTAACACCACCCCGTGAATATGTCATGCCACACTTGTCTTCGCACGGGTTATATTGCCCCATCTAACGTGCCTTCCTCGATGCCTATGTTATAACGCACAGTGCTATGCCATACATATTACAATCTAGGATCCATATCTTTGTCACAGTGCATATGCAACGTTACACTCCCCAGCACATATTTTATATTACAACTTTAGAGACTGGTTAGGTTACACAACACTGCCCTGTGCATATTACACTCCAAGGCGCATATCGCATAGCAAGCGCTAGTGCCTGTGCTATCTCGCGCTCTCCAATGAATCTGTCATTGCGCACAATGTATTGCATATTATATTTCACGCCCGGTTCATCTTATATCACACTTTTTGGTGCATAGTTTATACCATACACTATATCTAGTTTTCATTTTCAATCGTGCTCTCAGGACTATGTTCTATATAACACTGTGTTCACCTACCCTTTTCACGGGCATTACATTTTGCGATAGGGGGTGGAGGGTCAGGGGGTGTTTCTGCCAAGTGAGCCCGGAGTCACAGTCACAAACGTCCTCTTCTTCCTGAATAAAAGTGAGATTATGCTGCATACTTGTTCATATTTTAAGTAGTTTGCACAGACACACGTTTTAAAAACAATAAAGTTCGTAATACCCGCCTTCTCTGAACAGTTAGCTTGCTGCCCCATCCACCTCCTCCCTATCCTCTGTTGTGTGAATCCATGGACTAGCCTCCTCCCTCCTGCCATGCATGGTCTGATGTGCTGCCACTGCCCTCAATTTAGTATGATGTACCAGTCCACTCCTCCTGCCCTCCATTGCCCAATTCTATGCCCCATCATTGACATCCTGCTTAAACTCTGTGCTTAGCTTGCTGCCCCAATTCTCCTTCCCCCTGCCCTTCGATGTCTTTGTGCATGCCCCTGCTCCATCCTTTTTGCCCACCATGTTCCATGGACCTGCCACTCCTATCTACTCTGAGTGTTCTGTTGAGCTGCCACTCCCCTCCCACCTGCCTAGCATTGTCAGATGACTGTAACCTGTCCCTGCCACCCCCACCCTGCCTGTCCACATGCCATGCCCCTATCCTCTTCCTCCTGTCCTACATGGTCCATTGTACTGCCACACCCTTCTGCCCTCCCTGGTCTGTTGTGCTGCAACTGCTCCTCCTGCCTGCCCCGTGCGGTCTGTTGTGAGGCCCCTTCCCCTGAACTTTCTTGTCTGTGCACAGGTCCTGACCCTCCCTTCTATCCTCCATTGTCCTTTGTGCATGCCCCTGCACCCTCCTTCTTGCCCATCATAGCCATTGTGCTGCCACTAACCCTCCCACTTGCCATGCATGGTCTTCTGTGCTGCCATGGCCCCTCCCACCTTCCCTGTGTGGTCAGTTAGCTGCCCCTGACCCCCTCCCACCTTCCCTCCATGGTGTGTGTGTATGCCATCACAGGCTCACTGTTGCTCTTCATGGTGTGTCTTGCTTCTAGTGCCCATCCTGCCTGACCTCCATGGCTATCTTGCTCCTCCTGCCCTGCCCCCTTGCCCCAGCCCTCTGTTTACATGTGCAGACCCCTACTCCCTCCCTCCTGGCTTGTCTGTTCCATTGTAATGCCCCTGATCCGTCCCTCCTGCCCTTTATGGTCTGTTATGCTGCAGCTTTCTCTCCTGTCTGTCCATTATGGTCAGCTAGCTACCATTGCCTCTTGCCCCTCTGTTCTCTGTTGTCCATGTGCATGGTCCTGTCCCCTCCCTCTTGCTTTCTATGGATTGTTGTGCTGCACTCCCGTCCCGCATGCCCTGTGTGGTGTATTGTGCTGCTGCAAACCCTGATGCCTGTCCTGCAGGGTCAGTTTGGTGCACCTCTCCATGTCCCTCCTGTCCTCTGGTATCCAAGTCCATGTCCCTACCCCATTTCCTTCCATGATCCAATGTACCATACTTGCGAACATTTTGAGCTTGGTAAGAGGGAGATTTTGAAAAAAACTGCGGTATTGATTTTCCCCTTTGAGTTACATTGAAAAAGAGGAGATTGTAGACAGGAGACAGGTCAAATAAAGCTCATTTGAGCTTAAAAACATTGGACGTTTCCTGGCTGAATCGGTTCTATGGCATGTATGGTTGTACTACCATTGCCTCTTCCTTCTGCCCACAATGGTCTATTACATTGCCACAGCCTCTCTTGGAAGTCCTGTATTGTTGGTTTGTTGCCCCTGCCCCCCATTCCACTGCCCTCCATAGTCTGTTGTGCTGCCACGGCCCTTCCTGCCTGCTCAGTGTGGTTAAATTGTTGCCTTTGCACCCTCCTACCTGCCTTCAATTTTCAGATTCCGTGCCCCTGGCCTCTGCCTCTCAACAGTATCCTAATGAACAACTAGATTGCTAACATTCTATATTTATTGCAAAAGTGTGGAACGCCTGACGTCATCTTGATGTAATCAAAACTGTAATACCTAGAGCATTTCCTTTAGAAATTACATATATGAGAGGATCTTATTGGCATCCAAATTATGGTTAGTGCTCTAAAAGACTAAAATAAGGACATATTTTCTGAGTTTTCAAATAGCGACAAAACACTTTTAAATTATTTGTTATCTTTATGTTTTTTTATCCAGTTGACCACTTGATTAAATGTTGCACTTAGGGGAGAGGATGTGGTGTTACTTCCAGAACTGCAGACTTTGCAACTGGGGAACCAGGTTGGAGTTTCTGCTTCAGCTCGACATTCTGTGATTCTGGTCAAATCACTTAGTCTCCCCATGTCTACAACCAAAATGAATTTGTTCTTGTGTGATGTAACCAATGCTCATGTAATGCACTCCAATACCTGACAAGTCTGCACTATATAACACTGCAAAAACACAAAATAATAAGTGTTTTGCACACTTCTGTCATTGGGCTATATTTGGGCTACATCTGGGTGATTTTGGGCTACATTTGGGCTCTTTTGTCTCCGGTGGCCATCTTGGGAGATTTATTTGTTCTGAAGTTTCATAATTTCCTCATGTACTGCAGTCTCCTCAGTAGGAAATGCTTTCAGTTTTTTACTTTGATTCCATCATGAAGGTATTCAGATATGTCACACATTAGCCATAAATTCTGAAAGTTAGCACTCTAGTTGCTCTTTAGATCACTGTAGTAAAACTACTGTTCACCATGGAAGTCTGCTCCTGGTATTGAAAGTGCATGTTTCAGTCTGCATGTCAGAATTTTTTAATGAAATAGAAGAGGATTTGAGAAGTCACTCAAAATGTGCCCTCATTTTCTTTCTTCAGCATTAATCATAATTTCTATGGCAAAATGAACCCCCTCATTGTGTTCCTTTTTAAATTAAATGTTTTAAGTGTTACCAGTTTATTCCAATCAAGATGGCTTCAGGTGTGCCATACTTTTGTCATAATGAAGACAATAAGCGTTCTAGTTGTTTTTAAGAACACTCTGGGACATTCTGTCATTGGGCTATACTTGGGCTACATCTGGGTGATATTTGGGCTACATTTGGGCTCTTTTGTCTCTGGTGGCCATCTTGGGAGACTTATTTGTTATGAAGTTTTCTAATTTCCTCATTTACTGCAGTCTCCTCAGTAGGAAATACTTTCAGTTTTTTACTTTGATTCCATCAAGAAGGTATTCAGATGTGTCACACATTTGCCATAAATTCAGAATGTTAGCACTCTTTTTGCTCATTAGATCACTGTAGTAAAGCTACTGCTCACCAGGGAAAACTGCTGCTGGTATTGAAAGTTCATGTTTCAGTCTGCATGTCAGAATTTTTTAATGAAATAGAAGAGGATTTGAGAAGTCACTCAAAATGTGCCCTAATTTTTCTTTCTGCAGCACTAATCATACTTTTTATGGAAAAATGAACCCCCTCATTTTGTTCCTTTTTAAATTAAATGTTTTAAGAGTTACCACTTTAATCCAAGCAAGATGGCTTCAGGTGTGCCATACGTTTATCATAAGTAGGACTGTTAGCGCTCTAGTTGTTCTTTGGAACACTCTGGGAAGCTGCAGTAGAACACAAAGGAATCAACTGACAGTCTCTGCCCTTGTTGGATGTACATGTTTTACTGAGAATGTCAGACTTCATTCTCACATGACTGAGAAAGATAATGTGAATTTACAGATAATAAGCTCTCAGTTTAGCCTATAGATCACCTTCCAAACCTCTGTGGGAAAAGCATGAGAAAATATTTTTCTCTCAATCATGATATCCCAGCAGAAGGCTTTTTCACATGGTGAAATCACCTTAGAACATACCACAATTCCTAAAATGAGTATGGTACCATCAACAAATGATTTATAATGTAACTAAAGTCTTAAAACCTTCTATTAACTGCAATGCTTTTTAATGAGGTGCTATCATGTATATTGGTCCCAAGATGGCTGCCAACACTTATTGGATGAAGTGCTGACAGCCAATCAGATCTCAGGATGAGATGTGTGGTTAGGCTCTGCCCACATATATATATGATTTTACTTTTGATTTTCTCAGGAACTACTTAACAGATTGACACCAGACCTGCAAAAGGCACTTCCCTGAGCTGAGGACTACCTCTCTGCCAAATTTCAAGTAATTCTGTTCAGCCGTTCGGGCTGTACCTTGGACTAAAGGTCCCTATGGAAAATTGCATGGGGAAAACGTGTTTTGGGACCCCCCTTTTTTCTCAGCCCCCGCTTGATGAATCCCTCCGAGACTTTCAGGGTAGGAGCGGAGCGGAGCGCCCCACCTAGTTTAAAAATTTCGCGAGGATTCATCAACCGGCGCCAAAGTTATTCCAAATAGAATGTTGCGGATTTCCTATGGAAACACGGTCCTAACTATAACTATCTACTGGCGACCGCCAGTAGATAATATATATATATATATATATATCTATACATATATAGATATATATATATATATATATTCACACGCTTACCTGTAATCTCCTTTCCGCTTAAAAAAGGCAAGTGCAGACCCAATTTTCTTCAGTGATGTTTATTATGCTAACACCATGTCGCCATGACGCGTTTCAGCCAAAAACATACGGCCTTGATCACATGACAGCGCTAGGGCGGCAATACCTCCTTTTAAAGAGCATTGTGCAAAAAAATAGACATGAAAAACATACTGCTACATTCATCATGATTGTTTTGGTCCCGCGACGAAGGTGCTCCGGCACCGAAACGCATCGGGTGTTTACTTGCTGCATGTTTAAATGAATTTACACGATTCAAGAATATTTGGGCTTGAGTGGATTCTGTACGGTTAGTACAAAGGACCAAGGCGAGTGTTTATTGAGGGTCGTGACCTCATCTCAAGCCCGCCGCCTGAAAGAGGCAAGGAGACCCGCGACTGTGGCGGTGAATATATATATATACATATATATATATATATATATATATATATATATATATATATATATATATATATATATATATATATATATATATATATATATATATATATATATATATATTATATATTTATATATATTTATATATATTTATATAAATATCATGAGTGATGTAATATGTGACGTTATCAGCAGAGCATTGCGGGGGCGCGAGTTATAGTTAGCTGAACTAACTATAACGGGGGAATTGCAATGGTTTTGTACGGGGGAAATGTCCAGCTAACTATAACACCCCTGAAACCTATGGTTTTTTCAGTGAATATGCTCTGCTGATAACGTCACATATTACATCACTCATGACATCACTCATGACATGGTCAGTGACATCACTGATGACATCACTGATGACATCTCAGGATCGGAGCAGACCGGAGCTGGCCAAAAGTATGGAAAATTTCGCGAAGGTTCGTCAACGGGCACCAGACTTATTGGGAATAGAATGTTGCCGATTCCCTATGGAAAATAGGTCCATATATATATATATAATATGGAAATTCTCGCCACTGCAGTTCTCAGTGTATTGACGAAGCAGACCCGATATCCGTGCAACATTATTTCTTTATTTGTTGACCCGTTTGTCCGCCATGACGCGTTTCAGCCTGCAAGAGGCCTTGATCACATGACGCTTTCATGAGGAGGAACAAAATTTAAAGTGCTAGGTGCATAAAAAAAGTGTGTCACAAGGTCAATAGAAATAAAAGAATGACGTAATGTAAATGACAAGTGTCAGTATATCATTGTAAAATTGAGCACTTTTGGACTACTTGTCTAAAAACTGGATTAGATGGCACCAACTAATTAGGAAATTCATGACACATTAAAATAATAGTCATAAAATGAACCTAGGCCTTCCTAAAAATTATTGCTCAATGTTTAACACCATAAAATATATATCTATCACCTACTGGTGGTCGCTAGTAGGTAGTTATAGTTAGGACCAAGTTTCCATAGGAAGAGCTTTTTTTGTTTGGCTTATAACTTTGGCGTCATTTGATGAATCTTCAAACTAATTCTTTGTTCATATCAGCTCCTATATTGAAAGTTTGGGGGTGATTCGTCAAGGGGGGGCCGAGAAAAAAGGGGGGTCCCCAAACGTGTTTTCTCCATGTTAATTTCCATAGGAAACTTTAGACCAGGCTACAGGTCGAACGGGTGAACGGAATTACTCCAAATTTGGCAGGGAGAAGGGTATTGGTCTACAAAGCACGTTTTTGTTTATTTGGTGTAAATCCATTCAGTAGTTTTGGAGAAATATCGAAATTTGCAGATATTGATATTTGGGAATTCTGCCATCTGATTGGCTGAGGCGTTACGAGCACGAGCTTGATACATATTGGTTGCGACCTGTTGCAATTAGGAAGTGTTGGCAGCCATTTTGTGATGCCATTGAAACAAATAAGGGGGAATAAGGGCAAAAAGAGTAGGAAATAGGAGGATAGGAGCACTGTAACCTCTGTCGGGGAGTGCAAAGCAAAGTAGTCACTCCTACCGGACTGAAAGTGCGGTGTTGCTGAGCTGAGATGAGATGCTGCTACACTCGTGTATGAAACCGAGAGCCTAAACCGTGAGGTCATTGCTGGAAAGTGTTGTGCTCTGGTCTTTGTAGCATACCTGTGGAAGTAGTGTTAGTAGGCGTTTATACCATACAGGGAGTGGGAAGCGAACTACTGACCTCTACCATGAGTTTATACTATACCGGAATTGGGAAGCGAACTGCTTACGCCTACCGGTGTGAAGACTCGGGGATCAAACCGAGCTGATTGCTATAAAGTGATGGGCTCTGGGCGCTGTAGCATACTGGCCGCTGTAGTATAGCTGTGTAAGTAATATTAGTATGTGTTTATACTATACGGGGAGTGGGAAGCAAACTACTCACCCCTACTGGTCTGATGACTCGGGGATTAAACCGTGATCTCATTGCTGTAAAGTGATGTGCTATGGGCGCTGTAGCATACCTGTGGAAGTAGTGTGAGTTTGTGTTTATACAATACAGAGAGTGGGAAGCAAACTACTCACTCATACCGGTCTCAAGACTTGTGGATGAAACCATGAGCTCATTGCTGTAAAGTCATGTGCTCTGTGTAGTATTCTAATGTGATTCATAGTAGAATGTTAGTATGTAATGCTCCTATAATGTAAGTATGTAATGTTAGAATGGAGGGCTGTCATGAGAGGAATCTTGGGGAGTTTGTACACTGTGCTGGAGAAGACGGTTGCCTTGCTGTCTGGTCCTGTTGGTGGCTGTATTAGCTGTCTTCTTTTCCTGCAATAGATCTACTTATCGGATCCACTGCTGTCTTCCTCTTCACTATATAAATTTGGCGATGAGCGTGAGAAGGTAAAAAGAAGGCAGCACTCACCAAGATTTTGAGCTTGCTTGCATTCTGCTGAAGACCCGTTTTCTTGGTGAAGCTGTTTACACTCATCCCAGGGTCGTCGGCTCATCGAACGATGTGATCCTCCCTCTGGTACGATTTATATTTTTTGATTTTGGCCTTAATATGCATCTTCACTGCACTCTGGTTGCTGTACTACACGTGTGCAAGTAGTGTTAGTATGTGTTTATACTAATTCTGTAGTTATGCAGTAACCAATGCATCATGGCCTTGTGGAGCGCCACCTCCCAGGCGCAGCTCATACAATGTCCCAGGGTGTGCATCCGTGGGACATTTATGTTTGCCAGTACAGGGCGGGAGCATGGCTTCCACCCTGTGATAGTAAATTCTTGTTTGCCTCGTTGAAGCGAGAGGAGGAAAACCTCGTATCGCTTCAATCAAGCGGATCCGGATGGTAAAAATGGAGAAAAAAAATGAAGCGGGGTTGCATCCGTTCATTTAAATGATCCCACTGGTGGGTAATGTTCTGGGGCCAATACTTTTATTATATTGCGGGGTCTCTGCAGCACTTAATCTCACATATAAATTAGGCGCGGGAGGGCACAGAGACGTTTCGCAGCCTAGGGGATCGACACCTCCCCGGGTATTGTTTACGAATTCTTCGGGGGGCTTCGAGGCCAACTCAAGACCGGGGATCGGCAACCTCCGGGGCTTTACTTAAATATGCAGGGTTGGCCTCGCCAGTCCTTGAAGCCTCGGTGGTCCTAGGCAGTGCCTTTTTGGTTCTGTAATCACACGGGCTGTATTCATGGTGTTATAAAGTGATACACTCATAGAACCCTTGCCGTTGTACAATTACCCAGGCTTCATTTACATAAGTCTGTTGGTTTACATTTGGTAGGTGCACCGCAAAATTACAAATGTTTTCCCTCATATCCTCCTATCAACCACCGATTTTCACAATAAACTGCATACAAGTGGTGTCAGAAAAAGAAGACCCATACACTCACTTATTTATTGGTACAAAAAATAACTTTTATTAATACAACACAAATAAATGGAAACATAACTTTGTTCGAATAAAAACAGTAAAACATGAAAGAAGTGGGTGAGACTCCTCTGGAAGCAGCGTACAAAACCTGCAAAAGACAAAAGAAAAATAAGAATGTGTGCCATGTCCAAGAGAAAAAGAAATGTAGTCGGAATGAAAGGAAGAAAGTGAGAATGGGACAGAGAGCAAGTGGGTGGAAGGGAGAAGGGGAGGGAGAGTCAAAAGAACAGAGGGAGGAGGAGACAGATCGTCGGCCTACTGCACCCAACCCTCACTGTTCACCTCCCTTCACCTGTGTGTCTGGGATGCTGGGGTCCGCGAGAAACAGTGCGGTTCAGCAAGTCTTTAAAATGAAACAGAGATATGAATGAGGCCAGAGATTATATTATTATCTACAGCAACATTGCTTGCCAGCACCCCAGCCCCTTCCCCCACACTGTGCTCAAATGCAGCTCCTGCGCACCGAGGCTTCACTGCTCACCTGCCACAACCGGTGTGTCCAAAGACATGCCGGTGCAAGCTCTGACTCCGGGGTGCCTCTCAGGGTGGCATAGCAGGTCTCCGGTGTGGGACGGTGTCTTGATACCACGATGGAAGGCATCAGAAAGGCCAGAGCATCATCAACGGTTGAGCACCTGCTGCGTGCTTTTTCATGCAACTAACTCAGTGTCTGAAAAGGGAGAAATAATATAATGGTGGAAACGTCTTAAGGTAAATGAAGGTTTATTTCAAGCTTAAGAGAGAACACCAGTTGAGTGCATCCTTCCTTCTTGAAGTACGATCTACCAACTGTTAGTGGTCATCTTGGTTCAAAGAGGAGTTGGAGTGCCTGAGAATACACAAGGGTAAATAATAATATGTTATGCCAACGTTCACATACAAAGGAACAGAGCGCATGCTAGAAGCATAATGTGCACGTGCATTGCAGTAGCGCAAGCCTGTGTGCATGTACACTTAGTAGTCAGCTCACTACAGTGCCCCAAAAGCCAACACCACGTGTCTGTAGGGCAGCGCTGCCCCTGGCTCAGGCCTACAGTAAGGTCCTGCCTCGAGAGCGATCGCCACGTAAGCAGGAATAAATGGATTTTTCCCACAATTGCAAACTGACATTGCTGCAAGCCCACCTCTTCCATTGAACGGCGGAGGCTGCCCGTCATCTTGAACATAGTGCTCTTCTCAGTCCTGATGAAGACCCCACCACAAGGATAACATTCAGTCCTGTCCAGAGGGGTCGAAACGTCGACAACACCCATACAACACAAACTCCTGCGACATTGTTTATGAATAATTACTTGTCCATTAGAGTTATGTGTATTGTTTGGAACTCTTGACCTACCTGAGGCTGGAAAAGCTGGTACCATGAAATGTTGATGTACATATGTCACAAATATCTTTTCCCTGTCCCCTACCTACACGTTATCACTTAACACCTACCCCATTCCCATTTTTCCCTTTTGCACCCAGAGCACTGTATTATATTGCACTAAAACCATATTGAGCAACGGTGTTACCTTTATTTGTTTATGCTTTAAATACAATCGCATTAGGGATTATATCCCTCCTCCAAACAAAACAAATTGGATTTATGCCACAATTAATTAGTTTTATGTTTTGCTACTACTATCTATTTTTCACAAAAAGAAGTCTGCTACCACGACCATACTTTTTGTACTGTGTAGTACGGTCCAGCAGGTCCCTAAAATGAGACAGAGATGTGACTGAATGAGGTCAGAGATCACATCATTACGCAAGGCAACATCGCTTGTTTGCACCTGTGTACCCAGGCAGATGCACCCCATCCCTCCCGCCACAACACGCTCAATTGCAGCCAGGCACCACTGCTCACCTGCTGTCATTGCTGTGTGTCCAAACACGACGGCCAGCAGCGTTCACAATTCAGATTTAGTTTTGATTGCCAGGATGATGTACACCTCATGGAGTCCTTTTTTTTATTGCGCATTGTGATATGCGAGGTGGATGCGGCCATATAACCTGAAGCATTGTGGAAGAACTGGGACATGTGGCGTCGTCGTTATCCTATTTATACGTACGCAAAGTGGGCTGGGCTTGCGTACGCCAGGCCAGCGTAGGGGTGTGAATAATTATTCCGGGGACATGGGCGTTGTTCAGTTCCTGCCTGGGCAGGAAGTGTACTTATGTGTGTGTCCCTGTTGCAGTTTTGACATCGTACAATCTGCAATTTACATTAATGTAGCATGTACCAGGGAGGGCGGCAACTATCGCTAATGAGATGCTGTTCGAAAACATTGAATGGGCAACATCACATGTCGTTGTCAAGCTGGTGGATATGCGCGGACACGCATGTCAATGGTGTGCGTTATTATTGAAAGTGTTGCTATCACGAAGCGCACACATGTGAATGTGCTTGGATGGAGCGAGGATCAGCAGTGAGGTTACGTCATACACAGTGATAACGCTCATTACAGTCAAACAATGCATGTCAAACGTGAAGCTGAAAGTCTCACATATGACATACTACTATACTGGTAAAGCCTGACAACAGAGCATACTGCAACACAAATCTACACATTACTCTTTACTGTTTGTCACATGTGATCTAGGATGTGCATTCTGCCCCTGGCTAATGATACCCCTTTGAGCCACCAATACCCAGGCCGAAAGGCAGCACAATAATGCGCGCACACACACACACACACAAACCAGGGGCATAGTGTAACACACATTTGTTTTTTGATGCAACGTTTCAGCTGCATGGCTATCACACGTGGAAGGCTAATGTACAGAGCATGATTATTGATCAAGATGATCGTTGCATGTTGTGTGTACTATAAGATATGTGTACACAGCAAAAAACTTTTCAAAAAAGCTCCGTAAGCAGAAGAGGTGTCTCTCATCAAACGGTGTAGAGAGAATAACTAAAATAGGTGGGGTCCTCCAACCGTTACAATGGGAAATGTTATGAACCAATCAAAAGCTTTTTTTTAAGGTCACATAGCAATCGCACACCGAGTGCGCAAGGAGGCCACACCCGACGTGATTTTGAGAAAATATATTTATCATAATATAAGTTTATTACAGTTAGAAATATATAAATGTGGAAAATATTTTAGATTATTGCTTGCTCCCATATACACTTTAAACTTATTTAGATATAGTTTTGAGACATAAAAAAATAAATGAGGGAATGGCATACCCGGCGCGATACCATACGTCTATGACATAGCACAGGGCCTGGCAGCGTGCACTCGTCGCATACGGAACGCGCAGCCAGCGCAACCCTATACGTACATGACGTAACCCGCATATTGGTACCGCGCACCCATTGCATACCAAACTAGGAGCTGGCGCGACCTTATACGTATATGATGTTAGGCGGGACATGGTGCTACGAAGCCATCGGATATGAGATGCACATCCTTAACAAGTTTCGCTATATGGCGGATAGGATTCGCGTGGTGATGGAGCTTGGTACACTACCGGTACGGGAATCTAGTTTTCTAAAAAAAAAATATATATATACATACTTTTTTTCGAAGATATAAAAAATTACATAATTTTTCAAATTTAAAAAAAAAAGGATAATAGAGTTCCAAAATATTACAGAAAAAAAAGGTTTTATAAATACTAAAATATGAAATTAACATTTAAAAAACCTTTGAAATTCACTGAAAAAACAATAGGTTTCGGGGACGTTATAGTTTGTTGGACATTTGACTAATATAACACCAGAGAAAATTTGCCCGTTATAGATAGTTGAGCTAACTATAACTCCTGTGCCCGCAATGCACTGGTGATGACGTCACATATTACATCACTCATGACATGGTCAGTACCGTTGTACCGAGTGAATCTGAATTAAGCTCTGAGATCGAATCTGACCCAGAAGCCACAAACAATGAAAATCAGACCCGCACTGCCCTGACACCCGTCCAGGAGTTTGATTTTTAACGCATGGAACGCATGCTGCATTTACGACCACGACCCATGCGCCAAGATCAAACACAAAACAGAGCACAAAATCAAACAGGAGAAGAAGGAAGGACAGGAGATGGGGCAAACGTAACACAAAAAGCGGGGAAATCTACATACAGAAGGAACAGACGCAGATAAATACAACAACCTAAACTGAAAATACAGTTATAAACCTCACAAATATGGCTTTGACTAAAGAAGACAGAATCCTCTCTCTAGGTCTGTCTTTCTGCACAGATACAAACTTTGACTATATGCAAACCAGGGTAGACTTATGCCAGTTTACCCGTAGGTTAAAACTACGCAAATATTTCTTCAACAGCCTCAATAACACTAATGAAGGCGATAAAGAGGCAATGACCCCAGCATTATTGGGCAGTTTGAGTGTTGCTGACATGACTATACTAAGAGACATGACATAATTGGATTGTGAACAAGAAGCATGTCAAATTACAACAATGGAAGCAGCAATCAGATCTGATTTAAACATTTTGGAAACAACTCAAACGTCTTTTAAACCTAAATCTGTATTCACTCCACTCCTGCCCAAGGACGGAATTGATATTTTCTCAGAAAGGGTAATCAAAGATCTCAAAGATTTGGCCATAAAAAGTAGCAATGATTTCACCAGATCTAAACACAACCTCAGAATTGAATATTCGAATGTCATACAAAAAATCAAAGATCGAACTGATATTGTGGTACGCTGGTCCGACAAAGGGGGAAATGTAGTCCTTTGGCCTCTAGAAATGTACAACAAGGAGGCGATGGCTCAGTTGCAAGATAGAGACTGCTATAATCGTATCAGCTCTACAAATATTATGTGTTAAAGAAAAATTTCATAAATCTCTATATGTTTGGAGAGGGGCTGGACTTATCTCGAAGCAAGAGCCCGAGTTTCTGAAAAATGACTATCCAGTAACGCCACAACTATACCTACTCCCTAAGATAAACAAAAATGTGTAATGCCCCCCTGGAAGACCAATCATATCTGCAATTAGGAGCTTGTTTGAGAACACCAGTAGATTTATTGACTTTTTTCTAAAACCTTTTGTCCAAAAACTTCCAGCTTATATCAGAGACTCTGGTGATTTTCTTTCAAAAATCTATGATTGTACTTGGCATGATGACTATGTTTTCATGACATTGGATGTCCAGAGTTTGTATACCAGTATTAGACACAGAGACGGCCTGAATGCACTTAGTCACTACTTAGGCACTAGACACATAGGGCTACACCAACACACACTCATGCTATTACAGATGGCGGAGTGGTGCCTGGAAAATCACATCTTCATTTTTGACAGGTTGTTTTACAAACAGATGCAAGGAACTGCCATGGGTACTTGCTTCACCCCCAGCTATGCTAATTTGCATATGGGCTGGTGGGAGGAGCAAGTAATCATGAAGACACACGACACCCATATGTCTGAAAATGTCATATTATATACTAGATATGTAGATGACATTTCTATCTTGTGGCGAGGCACTGAACAGAGTGCAATAGATTTTGCATCAGAGATTAATAACAACTCTCTCAACCTAAGTTTCACTTGTGTGACCAGTAAGGAGTCTATCGTTTTCTTAGATCTTGAATTATACATAGTGAACAATAGAGTACAATCTAGAACTTTCAGAAAACCTACATCTGTTAATGCTATCCTCCACCATCAACAATGAGGAGCTTAGGGGGTAAATGGGCAGGTCGCCCCACACTCATCAAATAATAACAACAGAGGACCTGCTCATGGATGTATCGAGTGAAAAACTTTCATCAGTACCCCTTCCAAATTCAAAACGACTTTGTTTCAAATAATCATAAGGCGGCCATCTTTTATGCCGTCCATAAATAGGGTCCGGAATCACTCAAATCTTTATAAAACAATTTGTGTATGTATGAAGTGCTTCCCCCACTTTCCCTCTACCTATTGTGTATAAGAAGGAAAGACCGTGTGCAGAATGTTTGAGGATGAAACATAATTGTAGCACCCAAGATAGTCTCAAAAATTCTACTGATGGTCTCTTCACGAGACTAAAGAGCAGGGGATACAAGACTAAAACACTGACAATGGTGAAACAGAAATGTGATAAAATCAAAAGAAAGGATCTGATTTTCAAAGACAGAAAGCAACACACACCGAAAGGGATAGACAATACTCCGAGACTGATCACAGGTTATAACTCTTACCACAATAACCTAAGAAAGATACTACACAGACACTGGCCCTTAGTGCGTAGTGACCCTACGATAGGACCCACGTGTACTAAGTTTCCACAACTTACGTTCAGGAGAGCTAAATGTATGCGCCAAGAAATAGTCTGCAACGCACCAGTTCACCACAAAGGGGGAAATTGGCTTAAACCTCAGAGAGGTTTCCAGAAGTGCTCAAAGTGTAAGGCCTGCAAACATGGTATAAACAATAGAACTATTCAACTTCCCCTTAGGAAAACCCCTTTCGAAATCCGGGGATGCTACTTTTGTAAGACGAATATCGCAGTATATGTCCTTCGCTGCACTTGCAACAAGATGTATGTGGGTAGTACTATACACCCCGTACATGTCCGGATACTACAGCATCTAAGAGCCGTCACAAATGATGACCCAGCGTATCCTGTAGCGAGACATATAAACTCACACCACAGGGGCAAGGCAGAGGAACCTTCCTATTTTGTGATCGACAGTATTGCTAAAAATATAAGGGGAGGAAACAGACTAGGAGACTAGAATCCAGGTATATCATACTATTGGACTGCAAAATCCCTAATGGGATGAACACTGACGAGGCTTTAAATGTACATCTTTAAATTGAACAAAACAAGCCTCTTAACATTACTATAATGCACACTGCTGCTCCCGTATCTCAACCCTATCCGCGGCATGTGGTTTTCCTTTTTTTCATTAGCATGATATATTTATTTTCGTTTGGCACAAATCTTATTTTATTCTCACTGTGGAATGTATGCATTTTTACATACATCGCTACTGATCATCGATTTTTTCAGATTGACTTTATTAAATAAACTTTCCAAATCTTTTATTGATACTATCACACTTTATATGTAGTATATACTAAACTTACATATGCCGCACAATATGAATCACAAATTACATGGGACTAATAAGATATTATCCTTGCCCACTTGGGCTACACACCATGCCGACCATTACGAACCTTTCGATGCTTTATCACTGTCACAATATTGAATATGGACTATATTTACATAATGCCCTCTGAATTACCAACAACATGTCATAAATTTTATCATATAAACTGTTACATCATAATCATCGTAATTAATTAATTCTGTCCAAGGTAATTTCTCCAAGGAAGTTATGTAATAGTACCTTGTATAAGCATCTTGTAAGAATCTATGGCTTAAGCAAATCTCTCCATGTCTTCTTAAAAACGCATTTGATGTGGTCTCATTCATCTCTAATATACTCATACTTATCTGTGAATTAGCACCAAACTAATATTTTATTTACGTTGTGAATTTAACAACAGTCTTAGTATGCCCTGTGTAATTATTATTTTTATATTATTATTGGTAGGTTCTCTCATGTCATGAACTCACTGATACGTTTCAAATGGTATTTCTTTTATGTCCTTCAAAGCAGTGACGGTTGCTGTGACAACCGATGTACTCTCTGCCACGTACATGTAGATAAAAGTAACACTGGAGAGAAACCAGATGTAGTGAACAAGGCGGTCTCATCCGTCGAAACACGTCTGGGCGATCCTATGGAATAAAACATTTCTCTTTGACAAACGTCCCACGGTGTCATCGCCTGTTTTTGCATACCTGTTTTTGCTATGACAGGGCACAGCTCCCGCCCTGTCATAGCAAACTCTGCTTCGATTTTTGGAAGCATGAGCAGGAAACCTGCTCTTGCTTCCAAAAACTGAAGCAGAATTGCTTTTGCACAAGGGGAGCTGCATGTTAGCAGCTCCCCTGTGCAAAAGTAATGCCGGCTTCTGCAGAAGACGGGGAGCCGGCAGGACCGTGGGATTGGGGCTCCCCCATGGTCCTCAATGGTCAGCCTACGTCGCGGGGGATGGGGTGCCTGGGCCAGAAGTGGCCCAGGAGGGGGGCCACGCTGCCCCCTCCCACGATTTAAGATAAAAAAAGAGGCAATGCCCCGGGGAATGGGGTCCCCGGGGCAGATAAAAACTCAGGAGGAAGGCCACACAGCCCCATCCATTAAAATTTTTTAAAAAGTGTTTCTGGACAGGCCCTAGGGGATGGGGTTCCCAGGGCCAGATGTGGCCCAGGGTAGGGGGGCCATGCAGCCCACCCTCTGGCAAAATATAATATAGAAAAAAAAACGAGGCCAAGCCTAACCCTGGGCGTAGTTCGCGAAGTAGCACTTCGCGAAGCTACGCAAAGTGCAGTTCGCACTACGCGAGCTACGCGTAGCACTTCGCGAACTGCGTAGTACCTTGTTCGCACTGTGCCAGATGTCGTTTTCAATGATTGCACAGTGTGGACAAGCAACCGGCACTGTGCAATCATTGAAAATGTAATCTTGCACAGTGCGAGCTGTAGTTTTCTGCTGCTCGAGTAGATTTTTACTCGAGCGGCAGCTTTCTTAACGCGAACTGGTAGTTTCTCATCGCGAGCGGTCGCGAGCATACGCGACCACTCGCAATGAGAAACCTGACCTCCTCGCGTTGGGAATCTCGCCGGGAGGTTTATTTTCCATGCTCGCGATCGCCAACTTGATGTTGCTGATCGCGAACAAGGAAATAGTCTTGCCAGGATGTCATTTTGCTTGCTCGCGGTCGCCAACTTGACGTTGAGGACTGCGAGCAAGCAAAAAATGACCGCAGCACTACGCCACACTACGCTACGCGTGTTCGCACTGTGCTACGTGCAATTCACGTAGTGCGAAGTAGTGCGAACTTCGCAAACTACGCGAGCGTAGCATAGTACTTTGCCCAGGCTTAGCCAAGCCCCAGGGGATAGGGTTCCCGGGGCCAGAAATGGCCCAGCAGAGGGGGGGCCACGCAGCCCCCCTCCCAAATTATAATAATTTTGTTTTTTTAAATGAGTCCAGGCCCCGGGGGATGAGGTCCCCGGGGCCTATAGTGGCCCAGGGAAGGGGGGCCACGCAGCCCACCTCCCATAAAATACGAATAAAAAAGAAAAAAGAATCCGGCAACTCGCCGGAGGCCCCGCCCCCTCCGTGCAGCACTCTGCAAATGTGCATTCTAAGTTGGGGGATTAAGTCCCCTTGAATGCTGAGGGTCCCTAGGGGCCAACTAGCCCACCAGGTCCCTTCAGTAAATGCCACAAAGCTGCATTGCTGAGAGGTGATCTGAGGCCAGGCCCCTTTTTACACCTCTCTACGCCTCTGATGCACCTCCTCACACCATAATATAACCTTTGATACACCAACTCTAAAATACAGAGTACCATTTTCGAAACCATAGACACACCAACACCAGTTACTACATTCTCCCTCACTGATTCCTAGGTTTACACACACATCCACTCCTTCACCCATACAGTCACCCATACATGCAGTTGCTCATCAATACAGCACTATCATATGCACTCATACACCTATACAGACACTCACACATCACCACTCACCTATACAGTTACTTACACACCTAGTCAGTCATGTAAAGAATCAATAACACTCCCATTTACTCACCTATACAGTTATACACACACCACCTCACCTTTCCATACAGAAACTAACACATACTTACTCTCTTATACAATCACTGACTATCACTCACGCTCTCATAAAGTCATTTATATACTCCAACACTCATATACACTGCCTTTCACATATGTAGTTACTCACACATATACCACTCAGACATCCATTCACTCACCAACACAGCAATACGCACACTCACTCACCCATACAGTCCTTCACAGACACACTCTTGAACCCATACACCCAGTGAATCACTCACTCACACATCTATGCACAAAGTCACACACCCCACACAAACACTCAGTCACCCATACAGATACTCAGGCAACCAATAAATAACCTATATAGACACTCATGTAGCTACTCACCAACCCAGGCAGAAGCTTACACAACAACAGACACACTGATACAGACATTCACACAGTTTAGTCACTAACCCATGCATTCAGTAAGACACATTTAATCACTCACTTATACAGTCACGCACCTACTAAATCCTCAATACAGACACTTATACACCCACTCATTCTTCAATAGACCTTGGCATATATATAAAACATATTTAAACTTTAAAGAAACACACAGGCACTGGATGATGTCATCAGTGATGTCATTTGTGATGTCATCAGTGATGTCATTGACCATGTCATGAATGATGTAATATATGACATCATCAGCAGTGCATTGCGGGCACGCGAGTTATAGTTAGCTCAACTAACTATAACAGGCGAATTTCTCTGGTTTTATATGAGTCAAATGTCCAACTAACTGTAACGTCCCTGAAACCTATGGTTTTTTTCAGTGAATTTCGAAGGTTTTAAAAAAATGCTAATTCCTAACTATAACGTCTGTAAAACCTATGTTTTTTTCAGTGAATTTCAAAGGTTTTTTAAATGTTAATTTCATATTTTAATATTTATAAAACCTATTTGTTTTCTATTTTTTTTGTAATATTTTGGAACTCTATTATCCTTTTTTTTAATTTGGATACCAATTTGTATAACTCAGATAGTAGTAAAACCTAAGGGGATGAAGGACGGAGTGTTGAACATTGCAAGCACTCCCAGTCAACTGATCTGGGTTTAATCCATCATCATTCTTTAGCTCACTCTGCCACCCCAGTTCAGACATGGCCATATGCAAATCAGTCTGACCCTGTGCCTCATGGGAACAGTTTAGCCCGAACTGCCAAGCCATGTCTTCTCTGGACCAGAAACAAGCATCCTGGGACCAGTTTCTGGCTAATCAGCCGTCATCAGCCAGGCTAGCTTGAAATCAGTGGCAAAGTGAGTAAGGGACACACGTCTGGGCATACCATGCCAACTTAGGTCGAAGAAAGCAAAACAAACCAAAACCAAAGATAGTAGTCCTTCAATCTCCTCCAGTAGCTTAGCCCGATCTTTAAGAGCATATATAATTAGAATCCACATCAAAATTATGGAGCACTCTTTCGAATTGCCAGCCCATTCATCTAGCATTTCTGGGTCAGGGAGGGTATTCATATGTCGGGATCGTATAAATCCTTAGACCTCTGGGTACCCGCCCTAAATCTCCACCTCCCACCACTTCGACATCTCTTTCTGATGCAATTTTTCTAATTTGTCAAACAGCACTTGTGCTTGCATCTCATCATTCATAAGCGCAGATAAGATGACTTCTTTAATGGAAGCAAAAAGAAAAGAAGTGTCCAACCGGCTTTTTTTCACACAAGCACTACAAGGAGAAACCGCGGCTAGCCAGACCGTTAAAGAACATGCGCTAATGAATAATGAGATGCAAGTACAAGTGCTGTTTGACAAATTAGAAAAATTACATCAATTACCAATTTGCTCCATACAGAGATGCTTATTGAAATGGTACAATATTGTTTAAGTAACAATTTTTATTTTACTTGGATGGCAAGCTGTACAAACCGACACAGGGTACAGCAATGGGCACAAGCTTTGCCCCCAGCTATGCGAACTTGTTCATGGGCTGGTGGGAGGAGCAGGTATCCAATTGCGTTGACATGTATGGGGAACAAATTATATTATGGACCAGATTCATTGACAAAAGTTTTTTAATTTGGAAGGGAAATGAATCAGGTGTTATTGAATTCATATCGTCTCTGAATAATAACATCTGAAATATTGCACTTACATCGCACATAAGTAGAAACAGGATTGTTTTTCTAGATGTGGATGTAACAGTACAAGGCAAACACCAAGTGACAAAACTTCACAGAAAAGAAACAGCTGGTAATCGTCTTTTATTCGCCTCAAGTGCACACCCATACAGCTTAATTCAAAGTATACCATATGGTGAACTTATACAAGCGAAAAGGAACAGCAGTACTGTTGATGAGTATGAAAAAGAGAAATCATTAATGTGTAAAAGATTTGTGGCTCGTGGTTATACACAAAAGGTAATTTCGAGACCTTGTGAAAAAGTGGAGAAACATTGTAAGATCAGAACTACTCAATCCCAAACCCAAAGAAAGCTAGGGGGAAGGAAATCCAATCAGATTGATAACTACCTACTCTAACAAAGCATATACAGTGAAGAAGATAATGAACCAAAATTGTCACATTTTAAAAACTGATGCCATTCTGAATGGTTGCCTTAATGAGACTCCACAGATAACTTTTAGAAAAGGGAGATCCCTAAAAGATGAATTAAGTCAGACTGTTGTAACATCCATAACATCCAGTAGCCCACGTCAGAGTGGAAGTGGATTTGCATGTTGCATGTGCTGCAAAGCCTGTATAGGCAGCAGCAATTGCACTAAAATACGAGTACCAAACAGCAATAGAGATTTTGTAATCAGAGGGACCTTTGATTGCAATACCGAATATTGTGTATACTGTCTGATATGCCCATGTAAGAAATTGTACATAGGCAGTACTGTACACAAGGAGAGAAAGAGAGTGCTAGAGCACAAAAGAGCAATTCGCCACAACAATGAGCCATATCCGGTGACTCGTCATTTCGTGCTTGCCATGGCCAGAATGAGAAAATGTTATAATTTGTTATTTTAGATGCGGTAAAACCTCAAGAGAGGGGAGGCAAAAGAGAAAGCCAACTAAGAGTTTTGGAATCGAAATACATTATAGATTTCAAAACATTGTACCCAGTTGGTTTAAACTCCAGTGAAGAATTAGCTGTGCACCTAGGTTAATTTCAAACCTTTAGGTTAGACATTGAGATGAAAAAGATAAAAAAGGTTTTCTTTCAGAGAGATGAACTTTTATTTAAGAATGTTTTTAGAAATAATTCTAATCTGTTTTTTTATTTTTTTATTTGTTTAAGAAATATTATTATTTGTGTTTATTTCTTTGTTGTAAATAGGACCATGTATAGACTGGAGACAATGATTTCACGTGATGGTCAGGCATTAAGATGTAGATATACTGCTGGGGAGACATTTGTTAAAGAGTCGTGAGTTTTCTCAAGCAAGATACTCGGTTGCCCACTTTGGCGGGACTTCTATTGGAACTCTCACTTTGGCACCAGGTGATACATGAACCCACTGGGGCAAGACTTCTTCTATGCTAGTATAAAATGAAGCAGACATGGTGACAATTCGTATAGATCAATGTACGGCGATGTATACGTTAAAATGTGGCGATATTAATTGATGGACATCAATGAATGTGCCAGAATAGTAGCGATGCATTTACATTTAAGTGTCTTACCAAAGAATGGAATAAGTTTGAATACAGATGTTGCTATAAATATCACCAATGTGCTCCAATGTATAGACAGTGTATTACCATTGACATTGCACTATGCACTTTATTAGACTTTTTATCTTTTTTTGATATCTATATATTTATTGGGTATCTTGATTAGTTGTAATACAGTGGCAACTCGTAAGTCTCATGAAGTATTTTACAAAGCATTTGTGAATGTAAAACTACATTACAAGATGGCACTGACTAATTTGTGATCGTAAAACAGCATGGTCCACTTTCTATGTCAATTGTAGACAGTATGTAAACTGAAGTAAAACAATACTTGCTTTACCGTGACCAAGCTGTGACTGGCGAAACGCGTCAGTAGGAAGCTTTCGATTCTGCAATAAAAAGAAATTTAAGCATCCTGGGGTGTCCTGCGCTTTCTTTTCTTGAGACGGAAAGAAGTTGGATATATATATATATATATATATATACATATATATATATTCACTGAAAAAATCATAGGTTTTACAGACGTTATAGTTAGGAAATAGCATTTTAAAAACCTTTGAAATTCACTGAAAAAACCATAGGTGTCACGGACGTTATAGTTAGTTGGACATTTGACTCATATATAACCAGAGAAATTTGCCCAGTATAGTTAGTTGAGCTAACTATAACTCGCGCGCCCGCAATGCACTGGTGATGACGTCACATATTACATCACTCATGACATGGTCTGTGACATCACTGATGACATCACTGATGACATCTCAAATGACATCACTGAAGACATCATCCAGTGAATGTGTGTTTCTGTAAAGTTTAAATATTTTTCATATATATCTATGCCAAGGTGTATTGAAGAAAGAGTAGATTTACATGTGCCTGAATGGATTATTTAGTATGTGCATGACTGACTGTATAAGTGAGTGATTGAACATGTGTTACTGAATGTATGGGTTAGTGACTAACCTGTGTGAAAGTCTGTATTAGTGTCTCAGTTGGTGTATAAGCGGCTGCATGGGTTGGTGAGTAGCCACATGAGTGTCTATATGGGTTATTGATTTATTGTTTGAGTATCTGTATGGGTGCCTGAGTGTCTGTATGGGTGGGTGGGGGGTATGACTATGTGCATAGATGTCTTAGTGGGGGATTCACTGGTTGTATGGATTAAAAAGTGCATCTTGGAAGGGCTGTATGGGTGAGTTAGAGTGTGTATGGGTGCGTTGGTGAGGGAATGAATGTCTCAGTGGTATATGTGTGAGTAACTACATGTGTTTTAAGACAGTATATTTTGGAGTATATAAATGACTATACATAAGAGTAAGTTATTTGAAGAGTGGGTGTATAAATGAGTGTCTGCTTATATCAGTGATTGTATAAGACAGTAAGTATGTGTTAGTATCTGCATAAATAAGTGATGTGGTGTGAGTATAATTAACGGAGTTGGTGTGAATAACTCTATACATGAGTAAATGTGTATGTGATAGATTCTTTGCATGACTGACTAGGTGTATGAGTAACTGTGTGGATGAGCGGCGGAGTGTGACCGTATGTATATATTTATAAGTGCATATTATAGTACTGTATTGATGATTAACTGCATGTATACGTGACTGGATGTGTGTATACCTAGGAAATAGTGGGTGGTATATAGTATCTGGCACTCTTGTGTGTATGGTTTCAAAAATTGTAGTCTGTATTTTAAAGTGCGTGTATCAAAGTTTATATTAGGGCATCACTATGTGCATCAGATTATCATGTGGATGATGTCATCAGTGATGTCATCAGTGATGTCATCAGCGATGTCACTGACCATGTCATGAGTGATGTAATATGTGACATCATCACCAGTGCATTGCGGGCGCGCTAGTTATAGTTAGCTCAACTAACTATAACAGGCGAATTTCTCTGGTTTTATATTAGTCAAATGTCCAACTAACTATAATGTCCTTGAAAACTGGTTTTTTTTCAGTGAATTTCTAAGGTTTTTAAATGCTAATTCCTAACTATAACGTCTGTAAAACCTATGGTTTTTTCAGTGAATTTCAAAGGTTGTTTAAATGTTAATTTCATATTTTAATATTTATAAAACCTATTTTTTTTCTATTTTTTTTTAAATATTTTAGAACTCTATTACCCTTTTTTTATTTGAAAAATTATGTAATCTTTTATATCTTCAAAAAAAGTATATATATATATATTTATTTTTTTTGAAAATTAGACCTCCGAACCGGTAGTGTACCAAGCTCCATCACCACGTGAATCCTATCCGCCATATTGCAAAACTCGTTAAGGATGCACATTTCGTATCCGACGGCTTCATAGCACCGTGTCCCGCCTAACATCATATACGTATAATGTCGCGCCAGCTCCTAGTTTGGTATGCGATGGGTGCGCGGTACGTCATATACGTATAGGGTCGCGCCAGCTGCACGTTCCGTATGTGACGAGTGCACTCTGCCAGGCCCTGTGTTACGTCATAGACGTATGGTATCACGCCGGGTACGCCATTCTCTCATTTATTTTTTTATGTCTCATAACTATATCTAAATAAGTTTAAAGTGTATATGAGAGCAAGCGATAATCTAAAATATTTTCCACATTTATAAAATTCTAACTGTAATAAACTTATATTATGGTAAATATATTTTCTCAAAATCACATCGGGTGCGGCCTCCTTACGCGCTTGGTGCACGATTGCCATGTGACCTTAAAAATAAGCTTTTGATTGGTTCATAACATTTCCCATTGTAACAGTTGGAGGACCCCACCCATTTTAGTCATTCTCTCTACACCGTTTGATGAGAGACACCTCTTCAGCTTACAGAGCTTTTTTTAAATGTTTTTTGCTGTGTACACATATCTTATAGTACACACAACATGCAACAATCATCTTGATCAATAATCATGCTCTGTACAGTAGCCTTCCACGTGTGATAGCCATGCATCTGAAACGTTACATCAAAAAACAAATGTGTGTTACACTATGCCCCTGGTTTGTGTGTGTGTGTGTGCGCGCATTATTGTGCTGCCTTTCGGCCTGGGTATTGGTGGCTCGAAGGTTATCATTAGCCAGGGGCAGAATGCACATCCTAGATCACATGTAACAAACAGTAAAGAGTAATGTGTAGATTTGTGTTGCAGTATGCTCTGTTGTCAGGCTTTATCAGTATAGTAGTGTGTCATATGTGAGACTTTCAGCTTCACGTTTGACATGCATTGCTTGACTGTAATGAGCATTATCACTGTGTATGACGTAACCTCACTGCTGATCCTCCCTCCATCCAAGCACATTCACATGTGTGCGCTTCGCGATAGCAACACTTTCAATAATAACGCACACCATTGACATGCGTGTCTGCGCATATCCACCAGCTTGACAACGACATGTGATGTTGTCCATTCAATGTTTTCGGACAGCATCTCACTAGCGATAGTTGCCGCCCACCCAGTACATGCTACATTAATGTAAATTGCGGATTGAACAAGGTCAAAACTGCAACAGGGACACACACATAAGTACACTTCCTGCCTATGCAGGAACTGAACAATGCCCAGGTCCCCAGAAAAAATATTCACACCATTACGCTGGCCTGGCGTATGCAAGCCCCACCCACTTTGCGTACGTATAAATAGGATAACGACAACGCCACATGTCCCAGTTCTTCCACACTGCTTCAGGTGATATGGGCGCATCCACCTCGCATACCACAATGCGCAATAAAAAAAGGGATCCATGAGGTGTACATCATCCTGGCAATCAAAACTACATCTGAATTGTGAACCCTGCTGGCTGTCATTTTTGGACACACACCAATGACAGCAGGTAAACAGTGGTGCCTGGGTGCACAGGGGCTGCAATTGCGCATGTTGCAGTGGGAGGGATGGGGTCCATCAGCCTGGGTGCACAGGTGCAAACAAGCGAAGTTGCCGTGCGTAATGATGTGATCTCTGACCTCATTCAGTCACATCTCTGTCTCATTTTAAGGACCTGCGCGACCATACTGTAGGCCTGTGCCAGCAGGCAGTGCTGCCCTACAGACACGTGGTGTTGGCTTTTTGGGCACTGTAGTGAGCTGACTACTAAGTGTACATGCACACAGGCTTGCACCACTGCAATGCACGCGCACATTATGCTTCTAGCATGCGCTCTGTTCCTTTGTATGTGGACGTTGGCATAACATATTATTATTTACCCTTGTGTATTCTCGGGCACTCCAACTCCTCTTTGAACCACGATTACCACTAACAGTTGGTAGATCGTACTTCATGAAGGAAGGATGCACTCAACTGGTGTTCTCTCTTAAGCTTGAAATAAACCTTCATTTACCTTAAGACGTTTCCACCATTATAATATTTCTCCCTTTTCAGACACTGAGTTAGTTGCACGAAAAACGCACACAGCAGGTGCTCAACACTTGATGATGCTCTGGCCTTTCTGACGCCTTCCATCGTGGTATCAAGACACCGTCCCACACTGGAGACCTGCTATGCCACCCTGAGAGGCACCCCGGAGTCGGATCTCGCACCGGCACGTCGTTGGACACACCAGTTGTGGCAGGTGAGCAGTGAAGCCTTGGTGCGCAGGAGCTGCATTTGAGCACAGTGCGGGGGAAGGGGTTGGGGTGCAGCAACCTGGGTGCACAGGTGCAGGCAAGCAATGTTGCCGTAGATAATAATATAATTTCTGGCCTCATTCCTATCTCTGTTTCATTTTAAAGAGTTGCTGGACTGCACTATTTCTCGTGGATCCCAGCATCCCAGACACACAGGTGACTGGAGGTGAACAGTGAGGGCTGGGTGCAGTAGGCCGACGCTCTGTCTCTTTTGACTCTCCCTCCCCTTCTCCCTTCCACCCACTCGCTCTCTGTCCCATTCTCACTTTCTTCCTTTCATTCTGACTACCTTTCTTTTTCTCTTGGACATGGCACACATACTTATGTTTCTTTATTCTCTTGCAGGTTTTGTACTTTGCTTCCGGAGGAGTCCCACCCACTTCTTTCATGTTTGACTGTTTGTTCGAATAAAGTTATGTTTCCATTTATTTGTGTTGTTTTAATAAAAGTTATTTTTTGTACCAATAAATAAGTGAGTGTATGGGTCTTCTTTTTCTGGCAACACTTGTCTGCAGTTTATTGTGAAAATCGGCGGTTGATAGGAGGTTATGAAGGAAAATATTTGTAATTTTGCGGTGCACATACCAAATATAAACCAACAGACTTACATAAATGAAGCCTTGGTAATTGTACAACGGCAAGGGTTCTATGAGTGTATCACTTTATAACACCATGAGTACTGCCCGTGTGATTACAGAACCAATAAGGCACTGTCTAAGGCCACCGAGGCGTCAAGGACTGGCGAGTCCCACCCTGCATATTTAAGTAAGGCCCCGGAGGTTACAGATCCCCAGTCTTGAGCTGGCCTCGAAGCCCCTCGATTAATTCGTAAACAATACCCGGGGAGGTGTCGATCCCCTAGGCTGCGACTCGACTCTGTGCCCTCCCGTGCCTAATTTACATGTGAGATTAAGGTCCCCAGTGCTGCAGAGACCCGCAATATAGTAATAGGATTGGCCCCGGAACATTACCCACCAGTGTGCTCATTTAAATGAACGGGTGAGACCCCGCTTCATTTTTTTTCTCCATTTTTACCATCCGGATCCGCTTTATTGAAGCGATACGATGTTTTCCTCCTCTCGCTTCAACGAGGCAAACAAGAATTTACTATCACAGGGTGGAAGCCATGCTCCCGCCCTGTAATAGCAAACATAAATATCCCGCGGATGCACACCCCAGGACATTGTATGAGCTGTGCCTGGGAGGTGTGCTCCATAGGGCCATGATGCATTGGTTACTGCATAACTACAGAATTAGTATAAACATATACTAACACTACTTGCACAAGTGTAGTACAGCAATCAGAGTGTAATGAAGAGGCAGAGGAAGCCCAAAATCAAAAAATATAAATCCTACCAGAGGTAAGATCACATAGTTCGATGAGTCAACGACCCTGGGATGAGTAGAAACAGCTTCACCAAGAAAATGGGTCTTCAGCAGAACGCAAGCAAGCTCAAAATCTTGGTGAGTGCTGCCTTCTTTTTACCTTCTCCCGCTCATCGCCAAATTTATGTAGTGAAGAGGAAAACAGCAGTGGATCCAATAAGTAGATTTATTGCAGGAAAAGAAGACAGCTTAAACAGCCACCAACAGGACCAGAAAGCAAGGCAACCATCTTCTACAGCACCGTGTACAAACTCCCCAAGATTCCCCTCATAACAGCCCTAAATTCTAACATTACATACTTACATTATAGTAGCATCACATACTAACATTCTACTATGACTTACATTAGAATACTACACAGAGCACATGACTTTACAGCAATGAGCTCATGGTTTCATCCACGAGTCTTGAGACCGGTAGGGGTGAGTAGTTCGCTTCCCACTCCCTGTATTGTATAATCGCAAACTAATACTACTTCCAAATGTATGCTACAGCGCCCATAGTACATCACTTTACAGCAATGAGCTCACGGTTCAATCCCCGAGTCTTCAGACCAGTAGGGGTGAGTAGTTCGCTTCCCACTCCCTGTATAGTATAAACGCATACTAACACTACTTACACAGTTATACTACAGCGGCCAGTATGTTTCATAGCACAGAGCCCATCACTTTACAGCAATCAGCTCGGTTTGATCCCCGAGTCTTCACACCAGTAGGAGTGAGTACTTCGCTTCCCACTTCCGATATAGTATAAACGCACTGTAGAGGTCAGTAGTTCGCTTCCCACTCCCTGTATGGTATAAAAACGCCTACTAACACTACTTCCACAGGTATGCTACAAAGACCAGAGCACATCACTTTATAGCAATGACCTCACGGTTTAGGTTCTCGGTTTCATACCCGAGTGTAGCAGCATCTCATCTCAGCTGATCAACACCGCACTTTCAGTCCAGTAAGAGTGACTACTTCGCTTCGCACTCCCCCACAGAAGTTACAGTGCTCCTATCCTCCTGTTTCCTATTCTTTTTGCCCTTTTTCCCCGTTACTCGTTTCAATGAAATCACAAAATGGCTGCCAACACTTCCTAGTTGCAACAGCTCGCAGCCAATAAGCATCAAGCTTGTGCTCGTAACGCCTCAGCCAATCAGATGGCAGAATTCCCAAATATCGATATGTGCAAATTTTGATATGTCTCCAAAACTACTGAACGGATTTACACCAAATAAACAAAAGCGTGCTTTCTAGACCAAGACCCTTCTCCCTGCCAAATTTGGGGAAATTTAGTTCCCCCTTTCCTAAATTTTCCTATGGAACTTTGCATTGAGAAAACACAGTTTGGTACCCCCCTTTTTTCTTGACCCCCAAACTTCCAACATAGTAGCTGATATGAACAAAGAATTAGTTTGGAAAGTTTCATGAAGATTCATCAAACGACGCCAAAGTTATAAGCAAAACAAAAAGTGTTCTTCCTATGGAAACTTGGTCCTAACTATAACTACCTACTGGCGACCACACACACACACACACACACACATACATACATGTAAATTCACTTAAAAAAAAAAAACAAAGGTTACAGGGACGTTATAGTTAGGAAATAGAATTAAACATAATCTGAGAAATTCACTGAAAGAAACAAAGGTTACAGGAACATTTTAGTAAGGCTCTGATTTCCCTCGTACAAAACCATAGAAAATCAGGAGTTATAGTTACCTGAACTAACTATAACTTATGCCCCCGCAATGCACACTGCTTATGACCTCACATATTATATCACTCATGACATGGTCAGGGACATCACTGATGTCATCTCAAACTATAACATCCCTTTAACCTCTGTTGTTTTCAGTCAATTTCTAAGGCCTTTCATAATCTATTTCCCAACAATAACACCCCTGTAACCTTTGATTTTTTAAGTGAATTTCTATGGTGTTTTAACTAGTAGCCGTGTTTGCAGAGTGGTGGAGGAAGGGGGCGGTGCCTCCGACCAGCTTACAGCAATCTCACTGTATGGAACTTACTGGAGGTAACTTGGAGGGTTTCTTGGCTCCAAAGGACCCTCAGCATTCAAGGGGAGTTCATTCCCCAACCACTAGTGCACCAGGAGGTGTGTTTGCAGAGTGGTGGAGAAAAGGGGCATGGCCGCCGAAGACTTCTCAGCAATCCCGCTGTGTGGGACTTACTAGAGGAAACAGTTAGTTATATATAGTGCCACGGTATACCGTTGTAAGTTCGTGGTATACCGTGGTACATTCGCATGAGAAGGCAGCAAGTGATTGGCTAATTGCTGTATTTACCAAATGTAAAAGGCAGCCAGGTAGTTTTCAGTACATTTTGTCTGTGTTCTGGGTTTTGCTGCATTCTAGGTTAAGGCCTTAGATCTAGGTAAGTAGTAGGTTTTATTGTTGGCCCTACCGATTCCCACTTTGTTAAAGTGTTAATTGGTAGAGAAATGTATTTATAATTTTCTTTATATAACACACCACTCTACATGTCTACATGTTTTATGACACTCCAGTGTACACAATACACTGTACACCCTTCCACTCTGTGCTACTTCACTGTGCGCTATTACTCTATGTGCAACTTCACTCTACAACACTACGCTCTAAGCTATTCCACTCTATGCCACTCCACTTTATGCCTCTTCAGTGTGCACCACTGCACTGTACACTATTCCTCTGCATGCCACTGCACTTTCCGCCACTCCACTGTAAGTCACTCAACTATATACACCACTCCATTCCACTCCATGACAATCCACTGTATGAAATTACACTATACATCAATCCATTCTACAACACTACACTCTACGCCACTCTTTGCCAGTCCACTCTACCATACTACACTCTATGCTTTTCAACTGTATGACAATACACTCTATGCCACACAACTCTTTGCTATTCCACTATCTACCTATCCGCTCTATGGGGCTGATTACGATGGCGGAGAAACAGCCACCAGCAGCCTGCTGGTGGTGGTTTCACCGCCATAGTACAGCACATCCCCGCCTGCCAAATTACTATGTGGGGTGGTGTGCTGGCAGACGCAAAGTCCGTCTGCCACGGGTCCACCACAGGCAATTGTTACGATTACCTGGCGGACCCACTCTGCATCAACAACCTGGGGGCAGTGCCTAGCAGGCACCGTCCTCCATATTACGATGCTGCCTCCCCACCAGCTGGTGTATGACTGTGAAACCTCCATTCACAGGGTGGCGGGGATTGCGTTTGGGGGCCCGTAACGGGCCCCCCTTGTGTTGGGGGAGGTGGGTATGAACAGGGGTACCTATTTCCCTACACAAGGTGGCAGGCACCGTGTGGTGCCTGTCACATAGTGCAGGGAAATGCAAACACAGTATTTCTGACATTGCAGCGTGTGCTGCAGCCAGCAGCGCCCGCCGTAATGTCAGAGATACACGAAGCGATCGCCACGGTGGCAGCCCGCAATCCAGGCGGATGGTCCCAAGCACCCGCACGATGTCGGACGGACAAAAGTCCGTCCGCCATGGTTATGACCCCCTATGTTGCTACTCTGTAGGTCAGTAACACTTAATGTCATTCCACTCTAAACCACCTCATTTTTCACTACTCCGCTTTATGCTTCTCCACTCTACGCCACTCCAGTCTAAGCCACTCAACAGTATGCTATCACACTGTATGCCACTACATCTACCCCACTAAACTGTACCCTGCTCCACACTAGAACAAGCCAGTCTACGGTGTTCCACTTTACAATATTCCACTCTACGCCACTATACAACATGTCACTCCACTCCAGTCTACGCTATTCCACTGTACACACTACACTGAATGATACTCCACTCTATGCTATTGCACTTCAAGCTCTCCACTCTACGCCACTCCACTCTAACACAGTAGTCTATGCACTCCACTGTATGCTAGTCTACTGTATGCTGCCTAACTGTATGACACTCCACTGTACACTACTATGCTATACACTAATACCCTGTACACTATCCCAATGTACGCAACTCCCCTGTATAACACTCCACTCTATACCGTTCCACTCTATGTGATCCACATCACTCTAATATGCGATATTCAATTGCCACTCTACTCTAACCCACTCTACTCTACACCACTCCACTATATGCCACACCACTCCACGTGACTCCAGTCTACACCACTGCACTGTACGCCACTATATGTCACTCCACTCAATGACAATGCACTGTACGCTATTACACTGAACATCAAACCATTCTATACCAATCCACTTTACACTGCTACACACTTCCATATTCCACTATATGACACTCCTTTGTACACCATACTACTGTTCGCTATTCCACTTTATGCCACTCCACTCTATGTCACTACACTGTACACAAGTAACAGTCAACATTATTCCACTCTACACCACTTCATTGTATGCTACTCCACTGCATGCTTCCACATTCTACCCAACTACACTGTCCCCTGCTCCACTCTACAACACTCTGCTGTATAGTATTCCACTGTACAACACTCCACTTTACACCACTATACTATACACCACTACACTCTACCCCACTCCAGTCGGTGCTATTCCAGTATGTGCCACTACACTGTACCTCTCTCCAAGCTACGCCACTCTACTCTACACTAATTCACTATATGCAACTCCACTCTAAGCTATTTCACTGTATGCCTCACCACTCTACCCCACTCCAGTGTACACTAGTGCACTGTATGCCACTCCAGTGTATGCCTATCTAATCTATGCCACTCCAGTCTATGCTATTCCACTGCATGCCACTACACTGTACCTCACTTCACTCTATGCCAGTTAACTCTAGAATACTCGACTGTACACCACTTCACTCTATACACTTCCACTGTAAGCCACTCCACTCTACACTGTTCCACTATACACCAGTCTACTCTAACACACTGCACTGTATGCCACTGAACTGTACACCACTAGATTGTATGCCAATACATTCTAAACTATTCCTCTTTACACAACTACACTGTTTGGCACCCCACTCTATGCTATTTCATTTTGTGCCACTGCACTGTACTCCACTCCATTGTACGCCAATCTAATATATGGTATTCAACTGTACACCACTCCACAGTACACCACTGCACTTTACACCACTCTACTCTACTTCACTCCACTCTATGCCACTACACTTTATGCCACTACTCTCTCTGCTAGTGCCCTGTATGCTAATCCACTCTATATTATTCCACTGTACACAACTCCACTCTTCCCACTACACTCTATGCTATTCCACTTTACATGACTCCACTCGACACCACTCCACTGTACGCCATTTTATAATATGGTATTCCACTCTATGCCACTACACTCTACAATTCTTCACTGTATGAAACTCCACTATAAGCTATTCCACTATTTACCACCCTACTCTACGACACTCCACTCTGCGCTGTTGTACTGTATTTAACTATACTGTACCTCACTCCAATGTATGTTGCTCTACTCAACTTCACTGAGCGCCACGCTACTCCACTTTACACTGAACCAAACTACAGTATACGGCACTCAACTCTACTCTGTTCTACTGTATGCCACTCCACACTTGTGCCACTTCGCTTTACGACATCCCACTCTACGCTCTTCAACTATAGAGCACTCTACTGTACCGCACTGCACTGTACAACACTCCACTCTATACCACTCCACTTTACACTACTCCACTTGGCACTATTCCACTATATGCCACTCCACTGTACCACAGTCCACTCTTCTCCAATTCATTCTACCCACTCTACGGCACTAAAATGTACAACTGCACCCTTTACAACACTCTCCTCCACTGTACTGTACCACACTCCACTTAATAACACTTCACTCGACGACTGGAAACTATACGAATTTAAAACAATTTTTTATAAAAAAAACATTAAAATTCAACGAGAAAACCAAACTTACAATACACAAACATTGGAAAATCTTCAGTTATAGTTATACATTACATTTATACTTATGCACCACCTTTACATTTATATAACTCTATTCATTCTTTAGCTGCACAGAAAAGTTAAAGTACACAAAAAATTCGTTTCTAAACTTATACATATACCTTTAATTTATAATGTATGCAGCACCTTCAAATTATTATAACTCATGCACCTCCAAACACAGTGTATTCGCCTCTGTAGCCACACTATATTAACTATAACTCGCCACTGTACCATTCACTGTTTCTCACAAAAGGTATGATTCGCAATGTCATAAGTATTATTGTAAATAATATTATTTTAGATGACATAACTGATATAATATAAAAAGGGTATAAGCAGTGCATGGAGAAGGTGCAAGTTATAGAAGTGTGTTATTTTTATACACTGCCTTAAGAGTTTACTATGAGAGTGTGTTGCAGTATCAGTTGTTGAACCTGTGTGGTGCTTAACTCACTCTAAGGCTGGGCTAGAGCACATTTTAAAGTTTGTTTTGTCATTGTTAGGGCTGTAGCAGAATTGGAAGTGTATTTTCTAAATATCAGTTATATTACTCTTGTGTAGCTGTTTCTTTTGTATTCACTGCCCCCTCCTTAAAATGCTCCTTTCATTTCCCTTAACCCCACCCATCTTGTAGTAATTATAGACAAAAAGTTTTAAAAGTGATTTGCGGACAGCAATGGCACACCTTCCAATCATACCACCTATCAGCACCTCCCCTCCCCGGATTACTGAGCCACCATGTCTCCCAGTTCTCACCCCCAAAAACAATACTTCGTGGAACATATTCAAAACCTTTGATGAAAGAGGCATTCTCAAAATTTAAATTGTACTGAAATCTTCAAACCACTTCAGCGACCCTCTGCCATCCAATTTCCTCAGTGAGATTAAATTGTCTATACTCCCACTTTGCACCAAGATAGTAAATGCCTCACTACCTCAAGGCTCTATCCCAGGCTGTCTAAAATCTGGACAGGTAGCCACAATTTGGAAAAATCCCACAGCAGATCATGCAGACCTAAACAACTTCTGCCCAATCTCCAATATGCCGAGCCTGGCGAAGCTCCTCGAGAAATTTGTCCATGTGTAAATAATGCAAGCACATAGAGCAATTCAGACTAATTCCAATACCGCTTCTGTCTGGGCCACAGCACTGAATCGTGTCTGTGCCTGTTTGCGACCTGACTGCGACCAGCACCTGGAACCCTGGTCCTCCGACCTACCAAGGCTACAGTTCAGCAGCTCTCCACGTACTCAACAGCGGCAATAATAACAACTGCAAGCTCTCCTCACCTCTCGACACCCATGGTCCTTTCACCTACCGAAATTTCTGCCACTCCTTCAACATAGCCAGAACCTAGGACCCACCTCTGCTGACCAGCAACATGCCCATCACAGCCCAAACCCTGCAATGCATCCTCCTCAATGTCCGCCCCCTCCACAGACACGCCACAGAAATCTGGGACCTCCTTGACAGCAACTCTCCTGACATCGCCTTTCTCACCAAAACCTGGACAAGCGCCACTTCGGGACCTGACATTGCAATCGCCAGCCCCGAAGGATACAAAATCATCTGGAAGGACCACCCAAACCGCCCCGGAGGTGGTATCCCCCACAAGGCCAACCTCCGCCTGAGCACCTACATCGACAGGCCTACGGACCTCATAGAACACCTCCACTTCGAGATACAGATCAACCTGACAGCCACCTTACATGGCACCCTCATCTACCGACCTCCCGGACCCCGTGCACCTTTCTCCGACTCCATCACTGACATAATCACCCTGCATGCCATCACCTTCACCGGCTACTTTTTGATGGGACACCTCAACTTCCACCTTGATAGCCGCCAAGACCCCAACTCCATCTCCCTCCTGGAAAACCTCCATGTCATCAGACTCAATCAGATCGTACCATGACCAACGCACTCAGAAGGACACACCCTCCACCCTATCTTCACAGCAGGAAACTCCATCGCCATCAGCCACACCTCCGAACTCCCATGGACGGACCTCCGCTGCACCCACTTCACCTACAGAGCGACTTTCCCCTGCAGACGCCCACCCCAGCTCCAAAGCAGGAACTGGAACAAGATCTCTGACGAGAAGCTCACCGCCATTCACAGCGGCTCCACTGCCACCGCCTCAGACAATGACCACACCACCGCTGTCCGTACCCTACACAAATGGATCACAAACTGCACCAACACCGTCGCCCCCTCCGGAAATCCTTCAACCCTCATTTCAAGAAGTCCAGCTGGCTCTCCACCGAACTCCGGGAATCCAGACAAACCTGCAGATGTCTCGAAAAACTATGGAGGAACTCCAAAACCCCAGCAAACCTCGACAACTACAAAACAGCCACCACTGCCCACCACAAACTCATCAGACACTCTAGGAAGAAAGCACTCCAGGATAGAATCTCCGCCCACAACAGCAAGGAACTCTCTGGGATCATCAAAGAGTTTGCCCAACCCAACAGCAAGTCCACCGACAACCCACACTCCCAGGACCTCCGCGACAAACCCAGCTCCTTCCTCCATTACAAAATCAAGACCATCTATGACAACTTCGATAACAACAACCTCCACGAGGAACCCACACCCACCGCTTCCTGCACCACACAGCCAACACTGGACAGCTGGACCGCCCTCAGCATCGAAGACACCCTAAAGACCATGAGGACTACCCACTCTGGGGCCCCACGGACCCCTGCCCCCACCACATCTACCACAGAGTCGCAGACATCATCGAACCCGAGCTACAAAGATTCATCAACTGATCCTTTGAGATCGCCTCTTTCCCCGATGACTGGAAACACGCCAAGATCAACCCTCTCCTAAAGAATCCCTTTGCGGACCCCACCATCCTCAAGAACGTCATTCCGATCTCCCTACTTCCCTATCTGGTGTAAGTCATTGAAAAAGCCATCAACAGCCAACTCGCCTCCTTCATCAACGAGAACAACATTCTCGACTCCTTCCCATCAGGCTTCAGAAAGAACCACAGCACAGAGAATGCCCTCATCGCCGCAACAGTTGACATCCACTCCCTACTCGACAGAGGAGACACTGTGGCTCTCATCCTCCTGGACCTCTCCACGGCCTTCGACACAGTCTCATGCCACACCCTAACCCTCAGACTCCACAATGCAGGAATCCTGTACAAAGCCCTTGACTGGATCTGCTCATTCCTCTCTGGCAGAATGCAGCAGGTCAGACTTCTTCCCTTCATCTCGGAGCCCACGCCAACCACCTGTGTAGTCCCCCAAGGATCCTCCATCAGCCCCACCCTGTGCAACGTCTACATGGCCCCTCTCACTTCCACCATCAGAGCACACAGACTCAACATCATATCATATGCAGACAACACACAACTCATCCTCACACTATCCAAAGAACCCAACATCTCGAAACACAACTTTCAAGAAGGAATGGAAGCAGTAGCTAGGTGGATAAAAACAGCTGCCTACAACTGAACACAGACAAAACCGAAGTACTCATCATAGGCCCACATTCCGATGTCTGGAACGACACCTGGTGCCCCCTACCCTCGGGAACCCACCCACACCCACGGAACAAACATGCAACCTCGGAATCATCCTGGACTCAGAACTCAAAATGGACCGCCAGATCAATGCCGTCACCTCCTCCTGTTTTCACATCCTCCATCTCCTACGCAAAACTATCAACTGGATCCCCCTCGAACACAGGAAAACCATCACCCACGCCCTCATCAGCAGCATACTGGACTACAGCAACTCCCTCTAAGCTGGGATAAACAAGAACCTCACTTGCAAACTCCAGAGCATCCAGAATGCCGCAGCCAGACTAGTCCTTAACCTACCACGCCACTGCCACATCACCCAACATCTGCGGGAACTACACTGGTTCCCGTCGAGAAGAGAATCACCTTCAAGCCCAAAAAGCCCTCCACAACACAGGTCCCACCTACATGAACCACCGCCTCTCATTCCATGCACCCTAAAGATCCCTCCTCTCAGCCCAGTTTTCCCTCGCCACGATACCGTGCATCAAGAAGACCAGAACAGGTGGTCGTTCCTTCTCTTTCCTTGCGGCCAAGGCATGGAACACGCACCCTCTCTACCTTCGCCAGACACCAACTCTCTCCAAGTTCCTGAAGGACCTCAAGACTTGGCTCTTCAACGAATCACCATGAGCGTCTGTCACCGCACGTACCCTGATGGGCCATGGAAGACCTCTGAACCCACTTGGCCTTCGACGATACTTCATGATTACCTAGGAGCCGCGGGCCCCCCACCTCCTCCAGCTCCTTGAGACCCTTTCCGGGTGAGTAGCTGCACTTAACAAACCCTTGACTGATTGACTGATTGAGACGGAACCCTTCAACTGCATCATTCAAGAAAGAAGTTAAGGTGTTTCGAACAAATTTCTGCTTTAGAACCCACAAACTCTAATCTCCTGACGGTGCATTGTCTACATCCATGTTTATTACGCACCTGTTATGTTCTTCTTTCTTGTTTTGTCAGCTTATACCCTGTGGTGGTCTCTTCCCTCACCTTGGAAGCTGCTACATCCTGTATCGTTCTTGATTATCTTGTTGTCTGTTTTACCTGTTTCTTCCTTCCCGACCATTTGTAAAGCGTTCTGATACCCTTGTGGGTCATGTTCATGCTATATAAAACGTTATGAACAAAAAAAATATATATATATTCTCCATTTTCCCAGGACTCCTCCTTGGCCCTTCCACATTTACTATTAAATTCTATACTCACATGAGTGGAAATCTCTGCAATTAAGGAATATAGCTGAGTACAGAAAAGATTGAATAGGAGGAGGTGGAGATTCTGGCTGCAGCGTTGCAAATTGTCTAGTAAAGTCAGTTTTTATGGTACAGCTAATTAAAACCTTAACGATAAAGGTTCTCAAAAAACACATTGATAAAATTAATTTTAAGATCATACAGCATAGCTTAATATTCAATTTTCTAATATCATAATACCATTTTGTTACGGATGACTTAATATGGGATTTGTATTATCATCTTAAGCGACATTTTTTCAGCTTGGGCTACCTAACACACTCGAAGGCACATCAAACAAGGTGCATATTATGGCAAAGTGCAGTTTACAAAAGCGTGCAGTAGAAGTGGAGAAAGGGAAGAGTATTGTGTTTAATACCACGGGGCATTAGTGTAGGTCAGATTTTTCCCGGTAAGACTTAGGAATTTCATATAACAACAGTTCAGGATATGGTCAATGGGATTTAGACTTGCAAATACCGCCTTCCTGCATGCAGTAGTCTCCTTTTTTGGAGTAAGCCTGGGCAAAGACATATAATGTGTATAATGCTTTCTTCTCCAAAATTACACAGTCTGTAATGGGCCTTTGAGACTTACCTTTTCCATGACCTTGCATTGATTTCCCTGGAGAAAAGGCCAAAACGGTAGCACATAAAGTAGGCCTGGGTGGGAAATTCCACTCAGCTCGCGGAATTTGCGGAATTTTGCGTTCCGCGGAGAACGCGGAATTGTCCAAAATTCTGCGTTCCGCAGCTTCGCGGAATTTTTTGCTTGTTCGTGTTCTCAAAATGCATGTTCGTGAGATATTTCCCCCCGAGCAAGCAAACAGCATTCGCGAACAGGAAAAAAGCATCGCGAACACGCAATTCCGCGTGTTCGCGGAATTTCTGCGTGCTCGCGGAGGTTTTTACTGTTTTGCTGAGCTTCGCGTAGCGCGACTACGCAAATTCAGCCCACCCCTAACATAAAGTAAATTTTTAGATAGCTAGACCACCCAATCTCTAGGTAGGTTTGAGGTTTAAGGATCTTATAGCCATTTAGAATCATCCATGCTTGTGATCTCGAGAATAGGATTGCTTTGTCTGTTAACACAGACGTTGTTTTCACAATGCCGTTAACCAGTTTTTTAAATGTGGTTGGTGATTGGGAGTTTTCCCATATAGCATGAATGCCTCAATCATTAATGGTCGAGTTGAGGTAAAGGCTGGTGCAGTTTCATTTGTCTGCATTTTCTGCCAAAGGGCCTGGTACAGTTGGCTTTCCGTGGAGCTCCTAATTCTCTTCCATGATTTTACATAGAACCCTTTCCCTGCGATTGATTGGTTTGGTATGCAGAACTCTAGCCTTATCTAGGCAGGTGAGGCATTTGAATGAGTTAGAAGAGTGAGCTAAAGGTTTTAGCTAAAATAGATTTAAAACTACTCCATCTCTTCCACAAAAAGCTTCACTTACATAAGAAATGCAAGGGATACGTTTTGCTCCTATTACTTTAAACAGTGGAAAAAGCTTGGAATGGCCAGAGCTCGTTGTAGGGTACGGAAGACGAGGATCAAGGTATTCCTTTTCCTGGACAGGCCTTTCCTGTGCTGTTGAAAGGAGCCTCTTTCATCAAAGAGTACCACTAGATATCTATAGGTTCTTGTCAGCTCCAGTCGTTCACCTTATAGGAACTATTTGTGGCTTTTCTTGATCCTGCTGCTGACTTCCATGATCTTATTTTTCTGTATTGCATCCCATTTGTTGAAGAATATAAGGACAGCTTGTAGATTAAATTGTTGTAGCCCACTTTTTGGCTGGCCAAGCAGGATCACATCATCCTCGTATAACAAGTTTGAAATACGCACAGGACCTAGCTGGAGTAGGAGAGTTTGCTGTATCTGGGGTGGGAGATATGTCATCTAAAAAAAGATCAAACAGTTATGGTGCTAAGACACAGTCTTGCTTTAGGCCCTTAGATGTGTTTATTTTCCTGGAAAATATGGAAATTTCTCCATTTCTCACCCTTGCCTAGGTGTCCAACTACAGAAACCGTATAGCTTTTAGAAGGTGAGGTCCATTGATGATAACTTTTGCCAAAGAAGGTTGTGGTTCACAAGGTCAAACAAAGCCTTATAATCTACGTAACATAAGTAAAGGGGTTCCTTTTTGTGCTTAAGCTTATCCATTATTAAGGATAGTGCCAGAATATTAGTTGACGTGCCGGCCCCTTTGGGGAACCCAGTTTGGTTCGCATGGACAATGTGATTGTCATTGACCCACTGCAGCAGATCTGCGAGTAACAAGCTAGCAAAGTGTATTGCCCCAGTATCCAAAAGGGCTATTAAGTAATAATTCGCTGGATGGTATCAGTCCCCATTCTTGAAGATTGGATTGATTATGGATCCCTTCCAAGATTCTGGAATGATTTGTTGTTGTAGGGCACTGTTAAATACATTTTCTTAAATAGCCGCCCAGTATATTGGATTTGTTTTAAATAGTGCTTGTGGCAGACCATTTGGTCCCAGGGCCCGTCCTACCTCTCCCTTTGGAAGACTTTGCATGTTTGCTCTTCCAGGAAGATGTATGGAGTGGCTTCTAGACTATAGATTGGAGTTAATGTAGACTGGTCCTTTCAATCTGGGGATGTAGGGGTCACTTCAGGAGACTATTTAAAATAATCCTTCAGGAAGTTGACCCAGTTGTCCTCCATTAAATTGGAGCTGGTTGCTTCGATAGGGGCTTGATTCAAACTGTTAACCATTTTCCAGAAGTCCCTTGAATTTTTCTTTTTGGCAAAATACCTAGCTTTTACCCAAAAGTTATTTTTTTTGATTGATTGTTCTTCCTATATCATTTTCCGATAAATTTAATTTAAGCTTTTCAAGGATCTGTGTATTTCAGGGTTGGCAAGATATTTCCTAGCATGTCTTCGGGTATGATTACGCTCCTTTCTGCCTGCCCGACAAAAGACAGATATTTTGAGCTTTATTTGGACTTCTGGGTTTCCTTTGTGTCAGTGTGATGGTGGTATATTTTGATTGTATTGGTACAAGATTCTTTTCCTGTGTTTTGGTCTGTACACCATTAATGTTCCAAGAAGAAATATTTTAACTTTCCAATCGTTCTATGCTTGTGATTTATTAAATGTATTATTTTTGCAGGCTTTCTAGTGTCATGATAGGGAGTTGCTGTATAAGGCGGCAGTAAGCCAGCCTATGTTTAGCTTTATTTTGTCTTTGTTGATTGAGGATGCTGTTGTGGAAGATTTACCAGCAGGATTCCTAAGGATCGAGTAAGTTTGTTGGTCATTTCTAGATTGTTTCCATTTAAGTTCACAGTTGAAGGTGCAAGCGGCATTGGATAAGTTACAGGGTGAGGCATAGTTATTTTAATTCCCCATGCTAAGAAGCATTCCTTTTCCTCAAGGACCACTTTGCTGGTAGGCTTCCTGTCCAGGATTCTTGATTATTACCATTCAGGAAGGCCAGAAATTCAATTGATTCCATTTCTGCTGTAATTATTTTTTCAAGGGAGGGTACAGTTTGTAACAGTTTCAGGATGTTACCCCAATTGAGGATGTTGTTCCTTCCTCTCGACTGATAAATTGGAGTAAACATTGTTTTCGAGGAAGAACCATAAGCTGAGGGGAGATGATCAGATGGTTGCTTTGCTGCTGTGGTGCCTCCTGTTTCACTTTGACTTACTACCCAGTGGCTGGGGGGATCTAAATGCATCCGAGTAGTCCCGGGGTTAGTGTACGTTGAATCAGGTTGCAGGCTATCTTCATCCACCTCTTTGTTGAAGTTTTAGGGCTCAGATCTGACGGTGTTATTAAACTGGTTTGCTCTTGGTGTGTATGGCCCGTCCCCCTCTAATCCATGTTTTGGTGGATTCGTTCCGTGGGAGAACAAGGGGTTTTGTTTGGTGGCGGACTAGGTTTCACCCCTTCACAAATGGGGGATTCTGTGATGGACTACCCCCAGCTGGTACTTTTAATGTTTTGTCAAATAGTGAAAAAAGTTTAATCTTCTTTGGGGGAGACTTCTTGGTGCTTTTTGGTGGTTTTGCTTCGTATGCAGAAATGTGTTTGTTGTTCCCTGAATTTGTTATGCTTGCACCAGGAGGCATTACTAGGCTTACTCTTTTTTATTTATTGCTTTTTGTAGCTTCTTTCTAAGTTTTTTTGATATTACAGGGCCTAGAGGCTCTTGATGTGTGGGGGGTCTTTGTACTCTAGTAAAGATGCTGTGTATGGAGATGAGTCATCTTTCAAGGGGCCTTTGTTCTTTTTTGATTCCTCCCCTCTGGTCATTGGAGGAATATTTAACATGTAAGATTTTTAGTTATAGCTGTGCCCGTGGGGTTTGACACATATTTTTAGGTCTTATATGAGTGTAGTTAGAGCCTCAGGAATTGTTACAAGTTTATTGACAACCTGGGCACAGGTACAGTCTATACCGGTTTCAGCCACGTATGCTTCTGCATGGGTGACCAGGTTATTTAGCTCAGTCAACTTCTGATCAATTCCAGAGACTGAAATGGCCATTAGATTCAAAAGGTCTACTTGCACATCAATTTTATTGGAATGGTACGTTAGGGCATCAAGGGTCAGTTGAGATGTTCTAAGCAGAATGTCCAAAAACCATCCCTTGGGCAGTTGTTATGGTGAGACCGTGCATTGATGGGATACCCAAAGGTTGCTTCTCCTGTTCTTTTGGGGTTTTTTGAGGAGTTAGTAAGGGGCCCCTTGTGAGTCCCGGGCTCCCTTGTTGGAATTCTAAGAAGTCAAATTCTTTATGCGCTATACAATTAGTGAACAAGATGCTTTGCCCTTTCACTATTTCCACTGTTACTTCAATTGGGAGTGGGGCTTCATTAATAAATAGCAGTCTGGCGAGTGTCTGTGATGGCTTTTCTTCTGGATAGGGTCGTGGTGACAGAGAACCAGTGAAAGAAGCTCCAGGTCACTGACCAGGCTTCAGGCAGAATCTTTGCTTACCTTGAACTTATTCTTGGGCACAGAGTCTAGCGGGCCCTCCTTATGGTCTGAGTTTGAGTTGGAGCTTTGTGAGAGACTCCTATTACTTTTTGTTGATGATATTGGATCTGAGGGAGAGTTTGATTCACTTGGGGTGGCAAAAATGACCCGACTGGGTCTTTTAATAAGTCACATTTTTCAGGGTGTTTTGCTGATCTCTCAAACATGCTGCTACAGGTGAGATTAGCAGATGAATGTCTTCCCTTGCTGAATCGGACTTCACACTGTTTGCAGTTAATAGAAGTTAAAGTGTCTTCTTGCTTTTAGATAGAATGTGAGGTACCTTTCACGGCCTGACCACATGTTGGGTCCTCCAAACATCTAATCCTTCTTGGAGCTTTATTAGAAGCGTACTCCTTTTCTGCGCGACCAGGAAGGAAGCTATATTATAGGAGGAATGTTGGGAAGAATGTCAGGAAGACCCCTGTCGGCAACTTGGCAAATTTTGTCGTCTTGTAGTTGCAGATTAGTTTGGGTGACCGCTAAGATTTGTCGTCCGCGTGTGTGGGCTGGCCACTCCTTTGGCTGGGGTCGTGCCCCTAGGGGGCTGTTCCGGCCAAATACAGATAATTCTGGTATACAGTATCGAAAAGTAGGACGAATCTGTGGCAAACATTTTCATGAGGCACCAATTTGCTGGCCCAGTCAAAGAGTGGAGGCGAAATTACAATCCAATCTGGAAAGGTAGGCTTCTTTAAGATTGCAAAGCTGAGCTGAAGATTATTTATTATTATTTGAGATAAAGGGCTGGAATATGATGAAGCTGGTTAAAGGTGCAGGAGAGCACTCCCGAAAGCAAGCCGCACCCAGCCTAGTTGGACCACTTCTGCGAACCCCTCGGGCGTCGGGCTCCACCTTTATAAGTGAGATACTAAATCACTGCACTGTCACCTTAGAAATGGCAGAGCTGCGGCATTTTGGTGTTTTCAGAAATTCGAGGGGGAGGGGCTGGAATGGCGGGGGACTAAGGACGGTTGATTTTTTGGGGGATGGAACCCGGATCAGTGCTCAGTGTTGCTCCGCGATGATCCGTGCAAGGTGCATCTCCTGCCATACCCTCTGCAGCCTGCGTACGCCTGTGAATTGCATTTTCTAGTACGTGAAGTAGTACTGGCGGAGCACTACTTTATGTATTTTCAGACTCATAGTTTTCAGGTGTATTAGTTCAAGCGGTTAAGTTGACATGGACCAGATAATTGTGTCACTGCTTGCATGGGGTGACCTGGTAACTTTATATACTTCAAAAGTAAATGAACTTTGAGGCATATCTGGAGTAGAGCGAGTTACACAGAAGATATTGTCTGCCCCCACCTTTCCAAAGAAACTCCAAAAGAAAAACTAATTTTGAATTCAAGCATTCCACACGTTGTACCATACCTTCATTGATATGTGTTTAATCTCCCTTAATACGCTGTTCCTTCAAAAGCTCTGTGTCTGGGTGACTAAGCCCCTCTGTTGGACAATTTTCATGGATAATGTTAAACATCTGTTGTTTTTAATAGAAATTTAATGTGAATAGGCGTCGGGAGACTGGCGCTGTTCAGAACTTATGGCATGGGAAGAGAGATACTTAACTGTTTCAAATGGTTTTTACAAGGATGTGAATGAAGATAGTTTCATTTGTGTTTTTACGTGAAAATAGTTTTGTTCATCGTGGTACGATGTCGACAAATTTTTTTATAACTCTAGTGTTTCTAAAGGAAGTTGGCAGAAGGGATCAAGGCGTGTTCCTAGATATCAGCTAAGGTAAAAGCATTCTCTCGTTGAAAGAAAACAGCGATTATCAAAAAGTCAATTGCCATTCTGCCTCTTTAGAAAAAAAAAAACATTAAAGATAAAGCCAGTTTTAATTAGATGAAGTATCCAATTACTGTAATTACATTTTTTTTTAATTCACATCATGAAGATGACCCTTTTAAAAGGGTTACAAGAATAATTAGTGTATTCATATTAACCAAATTGTATTGAATAATATTTATACCCAGAAGGCAAAGTACATTACACATATTTCACCTTTGGGAAAGCCTGAGAATGTTTTGGCAGTAGTATGAATATTTATAGGAAGTGTGTGCTTTAGCAAGATTATGTGAGAAAGCATTTATGTGCTCACAAATTTTTACCCAAGGGTAAAGTGTACATAAAATGTAGTGCTGAGATTATGGATATGCAAAGTATGATTTAAGCAGGGATTTTATATCCGTTCTTTTAATTAATTGAAGCAGATGACTTCTAAAACTTGAAATAGTAATTGCCACATAGGTGCGAGGGAAAATGTATTCATGGATAATGGCTGTTTCGCGCATCTGTCTGATCAGAATGTTTGAAAATGGCACCATTTCAGTACTGAATATAAGTATATTCCAGTGCACTGTGCATTGTGTTATAATACGTAGGCCCACATTTGCTAGTGTAACACATAAATGCTGGGGCCTACTTTTTGATCCTTCTTCGATGTTTTTAATCCTTGCTTTCTTCAACCTTTTTTTCCAATTTTTTTTTTAATTATCTAACCCTTTGTCTTTCTAAGTGTGTATTTTGCGTTTTTTTCTACTTTTCCGTTTGTTTTTTGTGAGTTTTGCATTTAATTTTTTCTCTTTACTCCCTTCCTAATTTTCTTTACTTCCTTCACTTGTATTCCTGTTTTTAATACTTTCTACATTTTCTCTCTTCCACCCACCCCCAGTATCAAGGCAGATAAGGGTGCCCAAAAACAGGCAGCAGTAAGGAGCCTCCTTTATTACGGAAGGTGGCGCCAGGAAGGGCTGCAGACATGGGCCTTGTTTTGTTTTCTGAGGTGGAGGTGGCAGCCCTTTTTTTTTATGTCCACCCTGGCAGCAGGTGGCAGGTCTGGATCCGGGTAAGGACTCTGGGAGTGCCAGCAGCGTAGGGCGAGGGTGCGCTGGGTAGTGTAACGTTGCTCTGGGGTCCGGCACACCCATAATCAGTTGATGTACTGGTGGTCCGACATCTTTGACAGAAAGGAGGACCTTTTGAACTTGCTAGGGGTTGAAGTTACAGGGCTCGGTGAGTAGCTAATTATTAATAATATTATTATTTGTTTGTTCTATGTTATTGCTAATATTCTTTTCCAAAATAACAAGCATGCTGCTCACATGCAGGTAAGTTAAATATACAAATATCATATTATGTGACCGTTATTCTAGACAGGTGCTCTGCGCTACCTAATTGTATTTGTTTGCGCTAGCTTGGGCTGATTATGCAAGAACTTATGCAAAGCAGAGACTCCTTTGTCCTGTCACTAAGATAGTGGAAGGCAGTATTAGGAATTTAGCAGTGCATGTCCTCTCATTTCAGTTCTTAGAACCTTTTTTGTAGCTAGTACAGTGACAAGTAACCAACTAATTTGGTGTATGCATGTGTCCATCTATTCATGTGAAGACAAAATGAAGACTTAGTGATTGAAATCATTTGTTGCAATTTAGTAGTAATTCTAAAGACTTTGGAATAGGCGGGCAAGGTAGGTTTAGTAAATATGGAATAGGATTGGATGGTCCACGATACTACTCTACAACTAGTCGATCTGATTTAGGAAAGTTTAATATTATTGTAATTGCCTTTTCCTGTCAAAAAATCTTTTTGAAGAGATTACTAATTTACCACCAATCTTTTTTTGTTTTTATGCCTTACATCAGCATCCAGGGGCAAGAAGAAGTCGTCTGAGGCGGGTGAAGGACCTGAAGGTGCCTCCTAGTCTGAAGAACGTTCCTCGTCCGATGGCACTGCTGGCCCCAGTAAGTCCTCCTGTTGTTAGTATTAATATATATTTCTCTAACTTTTACTGCTCCTTATTTTGAACTATTGTTAGTTTTAATATATATTTCTCTAACTTTTACTTCTCCTTACTTTGAACTATTTATTTCTACCTGTTTTCTAATGTTTTCCCAAATCCTCTTTGATCTATTTGTTTCTAAATTCTTGTTATCCCTTCAATATATGATTTACTTATTTTCCATATTCCTACTGTTTGTATTTTACCTCAAACTGTCTTTGAACTAATCTGACAGTAGCTTCCTTTCTTCTGCTTTGTCAATGAGCTTTCCCTCTCCCCTTATATATTTTGTGGACTGCCTAGTAGTGGCACTGTAAGACTCAAAGAACCCATTGGTCATGCTTACGTACTACTACTAGTACTACTACTCTGCTGTGCAAATTGCATGTTCAGGTAAGGCATTCTATGCATGTTTGTTGAGATTAAAAGGCTTTCTTTTACTTTCTCATGCTCAATCAGTCAAACGAGAGAGAGGCAATGATCACGTTGAACACCTCAAAGTTATTTCTTATTATTATTAGCTAGTAATAGTATTATTAGCAGCAGTTGGTGTTGAATTGAATCTCGTGCCCCATGGCTGGAAGTAAGTATGAGGAGGACAGCCCCATTGCATTTGTCAACAAAGACCATATGTCCAGTTGTCCACTCTTATTTCTTTTCAAAACTCAGATTCGTCAAAGCCCTTGCCACTCCAGTCCTTTACAGGTTGTCTTGAGATGCTTTTCAAAACTTGCTGCCATAAAATGTCCAAACTGATATTTTCGATAGAAGATATTGTCTATATCCCAATTGTAGTGATGTTTCAGGCATATTTTCAATTTTGCTATAAAAAGAAATAAATAGGTGGAGGCGTATCTGGCATCTAAAAATTTTTGAATGTTTTTCAAGCTCCAACAACCAACATTGCCAGGGCTAGCGGTGATGGCGGCGCCAGCCAGTTAGCAGATGCAGCAGTGGTAGGGGTTGAGCCAGCGGCAGTGGCGGGCGTTGGTAAGTCATATTGCTTGCTTATTGACAAATAATTATATATTCACTGCAAGGGTGTACTATTGAGACTTGTGAACAGTTGCACACACTTCTCTTTACTTAGCATATACAGTGGGAGTTGAGTAGCTAATGGCCTCTTCTATCTTCAACTCAGCAGAGAAAGTTTCATGAAGAGTCAGACCTTGATGGGATTATGGAAAAGGGAAAGAAGGATGTAAGGAGAAAGAGCGGGTGAAATGTAATATGACTGAAAGAGAAGGATGTGTGGGTGAAAAAATGCATAAACTATAGGAGGCTGATAGGACGCATGTGTGGGTGAAGGATGGGTGAAAGGTGAAAGGATGCCTGCCTGGGTGGGTGAAAGTAATCCTCCAGTGGTTTTGATGGGTCAAAGGATGCATGGTTGGGTAAATGACAATTGTATGTTGGTGAAAGGTTAGTTGAGAATGAGAGCCATGTTTGGATGGATGGATATATGGATGGATGGTATTCATAGGTGAAGACTAGATGGAGAGAATGTAAAACATAAACAGTGAGCAGCAAAGCCAAAGTTGACAAATAAAAATGCTAGAAGAACAATGCAATGATGAATGGAAAAATCTGGGAAGAAGAGTAAACAAGGGACTAGGGTGCTACTCTGCAGTGGCTTTCTTCTCACCTTCTTTACTTGCTTGGAATTTTTTTCATCATGGTTTTTTATTCAAAGGGTTGAGATGGTATTTCAGGCTACTCCCTTGACTCACACTAGTTTTGAAGTGCAACATATATTATTTATCATTCCTAGTACCCACTCATCATCATCAATCACCACCCTCGTAGCCCCTACCCATGGCATTTTGCCAGTGACAGCAATGGGTGACCTATCAGCTTCATGGTTACATTGGCGCACTGCACTGTGGGCAGTGCAATGTGCGTCTGCCTCAGTTATTGTGTAGGCCCCTATGCAAAAAATAAATAGATGTGCTTCCCTTCACTCCCAGTGTCCACTCATTCACTTTCTAGTACATAAGTAACTCCTTTACTAACTTCCTTGCTCTGTCCCAGCATTCCATAAAATTTGAAAAAAAAAATCTTTGCATGCGCCACTTTACACTCTGGCCAAGTGATATATTTGATTATTACTTTCATAACGGATTACCTCAGTTCAAATTTTCCCTTTCAACAATAGCCAAACAAACTGACTCACTGCTAACAAAAGCTTAGACACTTGATGATGATGATGATGATCAGTGGAATGTCTTCCTACCCACACAAATCCCTCTAATTTACCTGCAGTAGACATAGGGGCAGATGTATCATTGTAGCAGATTGCTAGTCGTAGCAGATTGCTAGTCCTTAATAGCGATTTTTAGAGAATCGCTAATGAGGACTCGCAAAATGCTTTGTAGGTAGGAATCTCAATAATTATTGCGATTCCTACACATTCCTTATTTGTGATTCGCAAATTGCGACTCGCAAATAAGGAATAGCATCCCATTCATTCCTTTGGGCCCAGAGGCCCTTAGGGATGAATGGGAAGTGTGTGCGCAATTTGCAAGTACCCAATCGGCACTCGCAAATTGCGCACGCAATTTCAAGGGTGCCAGTGTTCCTAAAGGACACCCTGTTGCACCCCTGAAATGTGCATGTGTCCACATGTGGCATACATACATGCCCTAAGGGCATGTATATGTGCCACGTGGCACTTTTAAAAATGCCAAAAAGTACATTTTTCAAGTAAATCGCAAATTACCACCAATTTGTACTTGGTGGTAATTTGCGATTCCTTAAGGGAATATCGCAAATAGCGATGGCTACAGGAATAGCATTTAGGGAATCGCAACCCCAGCCTGTCAAAGCATGGTGGATAATGACAGCACAGAGCTGGGCAAAGTCTCTGAGGAACATGGAATTGTGGGGTCTGCAGCGGCCTCTCTTGAGGCCCTCTTTTCTTCCCTTTAGGTTGATATTAGGAAGGGGTTTTCTGTCTCCGAGGCAAACCAAGGGGAGATCCGGCTTTTCTGCGAGTCGTTAGAGAAGAAAATCGATCTCCTAAATTCCAGGACAGTGGTTTTGGAAAATTCAATGGGAGAACTCAGGAATGACTTGGGAGCCTCCAGAACAGATATTGCACTGCTGAAGAGAGAAGAGGTGGTGCTCCGGGACAGGCTCGAGATGTTAGAAAACAACTTGTGGAGAAATAATCTGCGTCTTTTGAATGTTCCGGAAGGAAGGGAGGGGGAGGATCTTAAGTCCTTCATTGTAACTCTCATAAAGGAATCAGTTCAGATTGAAGAATCTGTAGAGGACCTGAAGAAGTACATACAGAGGTTCCATAGGGACTCCTTCAGGAAACACCATAATCGGACAAAGCCTAGGAAGATTCCCATGAATTTCCTCACTTTCTCCTTGAAGGAAAATATCCTTAATGGTGCTTTGAACCAAAAGTCTCTGAAACCCAGAGACTTTGCCTATGAAATCCGCTCTGACTTATCCCAAGTCACTGTGGACAGGCAATGGGAGTTGGGCAGGAAGCTGGACGATTTTAAGAAACTTGGTGCAGTTGCCCAGCTAAAATTTCCTGCACTCTTGAAAGTTATCCAGAACAATAAGGTGTATAACATAAAATCAGTGCAAGAGGCAGATGAGCTTTTGGACAGCCTTGGCAAAGTTACAAAATAGATTTGTTACTGAGTATCATACATATCACTCCCATTAGGTTCCCCGGGGCTTTTGAGGGTGGATCTAAACCTACCTGAGGTCTTGAGTTCCCTGTGATATCAGATACCAGAAAGACAAGCAAGAAACACTGGTTTATTAATTAACACAAGCTTATGAGGCTACATTTAGAGAAGAACAGTTGAGGGAAATTGGAGGTAGGGTCTTAGGGTCCTAGCCTCTCGTCTTGTTTTAGTACTTGAGTATATAGGGACAGGCAGGTTGCCCCGGTGGGCAGAATCCAGACTATTAGCCCAGGTAAATGGGGAAAGGGTTCTCCAGGGGAGGGCTAGAGGGAGGTGGGGTTGGTCAGAAGCAGGGGGAGCATTGGGTGGGGAGCATTGGCTTAAAAAAACAAAATTATTTCTCATTCGCCTTTTAGTTTGATTTTGTCACGTTTGGTCTGGGATCGGTTCTTTGGGACACCTAGTACACTCAAGATTCTGATGTTTGAACCTCCATGAGCAACATCCAGTTTCTATCCTGGAACGTTAATGGCCTGCGAGTGAAAACCAGGAGGGCTAAAATTCTGCAGTATCTAAAAAACTCTCCTTCGCAGATCATTATCCTTCAGGCAACCCAGCTCTTAAAAGAAGAAATGTCTGGAATTTTCAAAAATTTAAAGTGGGTGGAACACCTGATTAGTTCCAATCAGAGTGCTAATATCAGGAGTGTAGCTATTTTGATCAAAAGGCAAATAAGCACTCGTATTCTAGATTCAACGGTAGACCCATGTGGCAGGTGGGTCATCACAAAATTGTCCATTCAAGGTTTCTTGCTGACGGTGGTGGGCTATTATTGCCCCAACCAAGATGGCCCCTCCTCTCTGAAAACTATTTTTTTAAATCTTTTGGAATTTCCAGACCCAGTTATTAAGGTTGGGGACTTCAACATAGTTTTTAACCCCAAGCTGGATAAGTCCCCTAGCAGTAGAGCTAATGTGTTGTCCAAGTCTCGGACGTATCTCCAAATGATGATGGTACAGGCTGGACTTTGTGATATCTGGAGAGACAGGTCGGGTTCCCAGCCAGGAGTCTCTTTTTATAATAGCAAGTATGGCCACAAGTCAAGGATTACCTACATTTTGGTCAGTCAAGATCTCAGGGGTAAGGACATTGGCTATTTGACTCCCCACTTATCAGATCATGCAGCTGTGTGGATGGACGTACTTTTGGTAGGAAAAGTACAACTGAGGATGTGGACATTTGATCGCTCTTTACTCCTCGGTGACTCTGAAACCAAGTATTTATTTCATGAAACAGAGTGTTTTCTGAACACGAATATCGTCTCGACTGAGATCTCGGTGATGTGGGATGCATGGAAGGCTTTCTCAAGAGGCATGGTCACAAGCAGGGTGTGATATAAAAATAGACAGTATAGGGAGGAGGTGGCTCCTACGGAGATCGAGATGAAGGGAGTTGAGCTGAGCTTGAATAGTGAGACTGTCCCTGCAAAGCGCCAAGAACATCTGGTTAAATTAGGTAGTCTAAAGGATCAGTTGGATACTATCATCCAGACGAGGATGACAAAAAGATGGGAGGCCAGTAATCTTGCCCATTTTGAGTATGGAGAGGGGGCTGGCAAGCTTCTGGCGTGGAAGGTCAAGTCTGATAAGACACAAAATTTGATAAAACAAATTGACAGCGAGGATAAGACTACTGTGTTATCCACAGACAAAGAGATAGGGGATGCTTTTTCCGCTTTCTTCCAGGAGTTATACGTAGAAGATAGTGTAGTGGATAAAACCACTGCCATGGAGTGGTTAAGTGGAAGTGAGCTTACCTCCCTAAATTCCTCTCAACGAGAAGATCTGGTGCTGGATATATCCAAGCAAGAGGTCATGAAGACTATATCTGCCTGTTTGGGAGGAAAGGCTGCAGGACCTGATGAACTCCCAGCTGAATTGTACAGATCTTTGGGGGAGGCAAAAATTCCGACTTTGACAGCACTCTTTAATGGGATACTATCTGAGGGTTCCAGGCTCCCAGATTCATGGGGAGAAGCCACTATTTCATTGATCTCGAAAGCGGGAAAAAATCTTGCAAACTGTGGGTCTTATAGACCCATCTCGCTGCTGAATGCAGATTACAAAATCTTTGCAAGGATCCTGGCAGATGGGCTGGGAGTAGTGGCGGGCGATCTCCTTCATCCTGATCAGAGGCAGAAACCTATCTAATCTTACTTATGAATTCGTCGGTGCAATAGACTTGGCTTCCACCTTTAAACTTCCTCTTGCAGCTATGATATTAGACACCACCAAGGCCTTTGACAGGGTTAATTGGGTATATCTCTCGGCAGTAATGGAAAAATGTAATTTCGGTGGAAATTTCTGTCGAGTTATTCAGCTCATATACTGAGATCCCTCGGCGAGACTCCTGGTAAATAGCAAACTGACTAACCCTTTTAAGATCACAAGGGGTACCAGGCAGGGATGCCCCCTCTCCCTGCTCCTCTTTGACCTATGCATTGAGCGTTTTGCTCAGCATTTAAGAGAAGAGTCTGGTATATTACCATTTAAGTTTGAGGCATGGGAGAGGAAGGTAGCTCTTTATGCCGATGACGTCTTTTCCTCAGGTCAATAGGTTGGCATAGGATTTTGGGCAGGTTTCCGGTTACGAGGTTAACACCGAAAAAACGGAAATCATGTTGTGGAACCTGCCAGAGTGCCAGTACCAGACCAAGAGTGACATAAGGTACTTGGGGGCCAGGATTATTCAGGACATAGATAAGATCTCAGGGACTAAACTGGCAAATGTTTCTAGGGAATGCCAAAAATTAATGAAATCTTGGGCCCTTCTCCCATTGACCATGCTAGGGAGGATTAATCTGATCAAAATGGTCATACTACCAAAAATCACTTTTCTTTTTAACACCATTCCTTTACATTTTGAAAATTGGCGATAGATAAGCTTCAACAAGCAATCAACTCTTTTGTTTGGGCTTATAGGGCCACGAGATTAGCCTGGAAGAAGCTAAGGGGTAGGAGGGAGAAAAGACGTCTTGCACTTCCCAACTTGCAGTAATATGCCTGGGCGTTCAAGTTGTCGCACTCGAGAATGTTGCTGGAAACTCCGGATCATTCAGGTGTGGGGGACATGTTCTCCGCTATGTTAAAGGGAGCAGGTCTGTCACAGGAGGGATTCCTATTTAAATACGGAGATCAAAGATTCTTAGAAAATATCAGGTTGAAAGTTCTGTTGGGAATGGCTCGAGCATGGGAATTAAACAATGCACTTTTCTAGTTGGGCCCCCTTGTGGGATTCTCCAGGGGTTCCAGATTGCCCGAAAGATAAATTAGCTACACCACTTAGAACAGCGGGATTAAAGGTGTGGGGGGATCTGGCGTCTGACCGTTCACTTGCATTGTGGTCGTCAGTCCACAATAGGCTAGAGGAGGGCATGTCTAGGTTTAAATACCTACAGTTGCAAAGCTGGGCCCAGAACCTAAAAAAAAACATAGGCATAGCAAATACCCTTGAGGAGCAACAAGTGACAAGACGGGTGGGAAAGAAAGAGGTTATTTATCAACCATTTCCGCACACCAAGGTGTACTCGTAGCACCCATCTTTCAATCACACTGGAATTAGTTTCCATTTGCAAATGAGTCTCTACTAGTTTACATTTCTATTGAAATGTCTACATACGGGTCAATGGGTGACCATTCTTCTTCGTCTCTGATTTCCTGCTTTGGAGCTAACGGGCCCGCATTCTGAAATTACAGCTGGATTGTTCATGCTGTCCTTTAATGGTAATTACCACTGATTAATTTTCGAATACAGCACTGTTTCCATACACGTCACCTAATTTTAGACTATTTATTTTTAGGTGCTCCTTCCCCTACCTCACTATTTCTTTGATTCCTGATGAAGACCCCCCAATAAGAATGAAGCAACCTTTATGATAACAGGGGTCGAAACGTTGACATATCTGTATATATATATCAAACATAGGCAACAGAGACATGTCTATCTGTGCCTACATTGTTATGTTTATTTGAACATTGTTTTGTCAAAGTTATAGACCGGATTGGTTCTAAACAGCTTAGATGTACTTGAATCACATTACCTTTCCGTTCTTTCACACAATCACACAACTCTCCCTGAGCACTCACTCCCTCCCTCTCTTTCTCAGCACTAATAGGTACCAATTTTGATTAAATCTCTTATTCATATGTTTTAATTAATTCTATTTCTGTGATGCAATATTAAATCACAGTTAAATAATTTTTTGTTGTGACGTTTTGAATTATTTAATGGATTTGAATTAAGTTCCACGTACATGAATTTGTAAACAGCTAGCCACTGTGATCTTTTTTTTTACCATTATTCACCCGGGTCCAGAGGTCCTACGGGTTACCCCATTTATAATACTCTGTTTTAAACCCACCCCCTCTCAAAGCCATCCTCACTCTGCGTGCAACCTTCAGGATCCCCAGGTATTGTCCTCGCATATCCTTGCCATATTAAATGCTCTACCCCTTTCCATCTCTTGCTCCTCCACAGTGATCTACATTCACAACAATAACTCTTCACCATCACCTGAAAGTCCAAGGCCCCTCCATCAATCGCCAAACTAGACTGTGTTCACACCACACATCCAGAACAGCTAGCTGAGAGTTATAAAGCTCTCCCCCACCCTCTCCCCAACATTACCACTAACACTCCCCATGGCTCAAATCCTAATCCTATCCAGGAGCATGACCCACATAACCCCAGCACTTCTACTCAGCCATCTCTTGAGCTCTCCACCTCTGCACCTGGAGCTTACATCCAGCTCCAACCCAACTTCCCCTCTGCTGGTACTTCTAGGCCAGCAGTACCCCAACACCATAGCCTTGAACACACCCGCACCTCATTGCCCCTACTCCAAGACTTAACAATGTATTCCCACACCTCATTAGAATCCAGACTTGATGAGATCACAATAAACCTATAACAACTCAAGTCAGGCTTACAAAGCCATAATATACATCACCTAAGAGATTACCAACAATCGCTGGGCAAATAGGACTCAGAGGAAGAACAGTCTGAAGCACAACCAATCCACCACCACCTTACTAGGCTTCCATCACCCTCCCCAACCAACATAATCTCACTTACCTAAATGTCTCCTCACCTAAGATGGAGAACGTTACTCTGCCCCAATGTGCCCACTCGGCCCATTAGACTAAAAGATCCACTAACTGAAAGGGATATCAACGCCCTACTCCTGCCATATAAATGAACATACTCTGACAACACAGACTGTCTGGGTTGAATCAAAACTATTCTGGTGAACCAAGAAAGAACACCTAGGTCCAACCCCAGAGCTGTACATAAGTACAACCTTAAGCGAGTTACCCTCACATAGACTATCCCAGCTGACTCCAAACCTTATCCGAAATGCATGCTATTCAATTGCAGATCGGCAGCAAGACATGCGGCAGACATTGTTTACCTTATCCTTGCACACGAGTTTGACCTCTTAATCCTGACTATAACTTGGCTAGATGATTACTCAGCACATATCCCTGACATACTCGTCCCTCCCAGCCATGACATCTCTAGACTAGATAGATCCAGCAGACCTGATGGAAGCATCATAACCTCTCAGTTAAACAGTCACAACCCCCTGTTCTATCCTCATGCGAATACTTATGAATGGATTTTGCATGTAACAACAGAACACCATGCAAACTGCACATGATCTACAACCCACCAGGGGATAATCTTTCTTTTATAGAAAAAATTATGTAAATCATCTCAACTAACGCAGAACAACACTGCACACAGATCTCCCTCAGAGACTTCAACCTCCACTGGAGTGGCCTGAATGGCCCTGCAGTTAAAACCCTTTAAACCTTCCTAGCTAACCTCAACTTGATCCAAATCTGTGACAGCCCTATGCACACCAAGGGAGTGACCTCAGATCTTATCATTGCTAAGGCCAACTCCATTCAACCTGACTCTATCCTCCCTTGTGACTCAACAGACTACCACTGCATCACCTGTATCATCACAGAATCTGTGAGAACAAATATAGCTCAACTAAAGAAACCCACTGGAAAAAGAGCTTGTGAAACATTAACCTGAATGAAGTGGCATCCCTTAGCAATAGCATTTTGCTTCCTCCTGTGGACATGCCAGATGTCCATGATCCTACAAACCACTACAACAGCTCCATGAAGAATATTCTAGAATTGATTGCACCATTACAGCTCAAAACAATTTCCACCAAAGACTCCAAACCATGGTACAATGGTAGCCTGAATGCAGAAATACGAAATTTGAGACTAGATGGTCTATTGTGGAAATCCTCACCATCCCTCGAATACCTCAAGAATTTGAGAGCACTGAGGAACACATATAACAAGCGCATTAGAAGTCCAAACGCATATTTCTTCAGAAACCAACTTGATGAAGATAGAAACCGACCAAACAAACTGTTTGTACCCATCAAACTGCAATCAAATATCTAACCCAACCCTTCCCCAACTGGATGTAGTCCGCAGCCAACCTACCGGAAATTTGCCTCCTCCTTCCTTGAATAGTAAGCCTAGGTGGAGTTTCGGGAGTTCCATTATGCGGATCTCCGCAAAGTGACAAAAAAACTCTGCCATGCTATGTGGAGTTCTGCTAGCGGTGGAGTGGGTTACCTCGCGCCATTCGAACTGAGTTTTTGTGCCGGGTGTTTGTCCTGTGCTGTAAAATCAATCTCTATAAATATGCAAACCTGGTTTATGGTCATATCACGGCAGCATTATGTGAATCTTCAAACCTGACATAATGGGCAACCCTCCTGGGTTTCTTTTTTCTTTTTCTTTCTGATTATTTGCATCGCTGTTTGCTTCATTTTCTCAAAGGAGAGCAAGGGGGCTACTAGCCGATTAAAAAAGCTTAATTTGGTTTTTCTTATGGCGTGGCTGACAGCCGGGCCTCATGACTGACTATCATCATTCAGGTTATTCCTGATTGCTCAGATGAAGGGGGGGGTGGGCAGGGTGGGGGGGGGAGGGGCACTAGAAAAGGCACAGAAGAATCAAGGGCACTTTTTGGCACATACATATTTTTGTACTCACTTGGTAAGATATTGGGCAAGGAGAATGTTTTATTCTTAAAATTTAGATGGCTAGGATAGATTCACTCAGGCTTGTCTCTGCTAACATTTGCGGTTTGAATGATACTTTTAAAAGGCAAAATGTTGCTCAAGGCTTACGTTCATTAGGGGGCAACTTAATCTGCCTTCAAGAGACCCACATAGAGTGTTCACAGAAGCACTTGTTAGATACATTAGGGTTTAAAGTTATTGGGGCTACTACACAGGGTGTCAAGACAAAAGGGGTAGGCATTTTGGCGGATAGAAGACTTTCTCTTAGCAATCCCCGGGTTAAATCAGATCCGCTGGGCCGATGGGTGATAGCTGAATGCCACCTTACCTTTAACCTTCCTTTTACCCTCTGCTCACTGTATGGCAGCAATGTAGATGACCCAGGGATTATTAACATGGTCTCAGGGGAGCTGGCCCACTGGCCTACTCCTGTCATCCTATGTGGTGACCTCAACATACATCTGCCCTCTGACTGGAAATTTGATAATAAATGGAGATATAAAGGCAGAAAACCCCGAGTATATCAAGCACTAATGAACCTTGCTCAGACCCACGGATTGAGTGATGTCTGGGCCAGTTTAAATCCCACACAACCTGGCTATACCTTCTTTTCGGCCCCACATAGCACCTTTGTTAGATTAGACTACTTCTTTGTTTCATCTTCACTCCTTAGCAACTGTACCATAGACATTGCACCTCGATTTATGTCAGATCACAACCCCCTTATAGTAAATATTAAGGGATTAGGGAAGTGGAAGGAGGCACCTAGATGGAGCTTCGAGAAAGCCCTGCTACAAAATCTTGACTATAGGGCTCATATGCAAGGTTGGATCCAAGAATTTCTGGAAATAAACGTCGGAACCGCTTCCATAATGACTGTCTGGGACACACTAAAGGCGGGGGTCCGGGGCGAAACTTTGAGTTTCTCAGCAAGGAGAAATAGGAAGGAGAAGCTGGTAATTAATGACTTACAGGAGAAATTAAGAAGAGCAGAAACAAACTTGGTCCTATTGGTTAAGTCAGGACAAGATACCGAAAATGCCCAAAAAGAAGTAGTCCTCGCTAAAGCAGATATAGGGGCAGTATTTGCGGAAAAAACTGCAGCTAAGTGGGCAGCACAGCGGGAAAAAAATTACGAGTGCAGTGATCGCATCGGGCATCATCTAGCCGTCCAATCCAGGCAACAATCTACAAGCATTGAGATACACACAATTAAACTAACCACAGGGAACGAGACCAATGATCCTAACGAAATACTGAAGGGATTTCAGGAATTCTACTCCGACTTATACACTGAGGAGAACTGTAGTGCGGCTGGCCCACTCGAAAGCGAGATAGCCAGCTACCTAAGCGAGATAGATCTTAGACAGCTCACCCCTGATAACACTGAACTACTAGAACTTACTCCAACCTGGGACGAAATCTTGGAAGCTTTATCTAGTTTACCAGATGGGAAAGCTGCAGGAATGGATGGTATTCCTGTAGAGTTCTACAAGATCTTCGCCCCTCAAATCAAAACTATATTCACCGATGTAGTTAGGTCTATCTTTAATGGGGCTTCTCCTCCTGCTTCTTGGTCCAATGCTAGAATCTCTATATTCCTCAAAAAGGATAAGCCCCCACTGGAGATGAGTTCTTACAGACCCATCACCCTTATTAATTGTGACTCTAAAGCCTTCTCTAAAATATTGGCATCCAGAATCTCGTCTGTGATCGAGTCCTTAGTTTCTGAGCGGCAACATGGTTTTATTCCTAAAAAAGGCACCACAGAACATGTCAGGAGAGCCATTACCCTGTTTGACGCAGCGCAGGTAGCAGGAGACCCGATGTCTTTAACACTACTAGACGCGGAAAAAGCATTCGATCGGGTCTCCTGGCGGTTTCTGTGGGCTGTCATGGGCAGGATGGGTTTTGGGACGAGACTCACTCAGGCGGTACAGGCATTATATCTACAACCAAAGGCATGTGTCTCCATTAATGGGCGACTCACTGATCAATTTAACATCTCCCGGGGAACAAGACAGGGCTGTCCCTGTTCCCCGCTGTTATTTGCCTTATACCTAGACCCATTCATTAAACAAATTGAAAGGAATCCCGCCATCTTAGCAATCAGCACCCAGGGCATTAACACCAAAATTTTGGCTTACGCAGATGACCTGGCCATAACATCCCCTGATCCTGAAAACACCATAATTGCATTAGAGCTAGAGGCACAAAAATTTGGGAAAATCTCGGGCTATGCCTTGAACAAAAATAAAACCCAAATAATTATAAATAAAGAAATTACCTGGACTGACGCAAGGGTGGTGCCAAAAGCTAAATACTTGGGGGTTTCTATATCTGCTAGTATTGATGAAATTGTAGCAGATAACTTAACTACTCTCGCTGTAGAAACCAAGAAGGCCCTTAAAAAGATTGATAACCTCCATTTGACCCTCGTTGGAAGATGCAACGTCATTAAGATGACATACTTCCCTAAACTTCTTTACTTTTTCCGTACCGTACCTCTGGAATTTAGCAAAGCTAATCTACAGAAATTTCAGCAAATCTATACGCAATTTATTTGGGCCTATTCACAACCAAGGAGGGCTCTAAAGCAGCTATCTCTTCCTAGAGAGCGGGGTGGGTGGGCCTTCCCTAACATTATGCTCTACTACTGGGCCGCAGTGATGCAATATAGTTCTGAGCTGGTGAGAGAACCCCCCCCAGAAGCCACATTTGGTCTCTCTTCACCATTTAAACTTTTACTCGGTGAAGACCACTGGGGCTGCCTCCTCCGAGAGACCTCTTTCGGATATTACAAACGTGTGAGATTCAAGACCCTCATGAACTCATACAAGGTTTTTCGTAATATCCGCAGAATATTTGGGCTGGGAAGATTTAACTATTACTCTCCCATTATGACAAATTGTAATCTTCCCGCCATTTTTGGCAGGTCCTACTTCTTAGACTGGCACAGGGCAGGTATCACGAAACTGGGGGATCTCATTTCCAGCGAGGGAGTCAAATCATTCGCAAACCTGCAACTTAAATACAGTCTGAAAAATCAAGATGTTTTCAAATATTTTTCCATCTCTAACTTCCTCTGCAGAAAGGTTGGGGGTAAGGCAGGATTCACGGAAGTAGATCTTCTCAACAAATTACGCGACGCCACGGCCCCTCGGATAGGTCTTTTGTACAATATACTAAATAGACAAACCCCAGACGACCTACAAAAGATAGCAGACAAATGGCACACCAAACTCGATTCTTCATCTAGTATATTTTTTAACTCATTAGTATTATCCCAAAATATTTTGCTTTCAGCCAAACTACAGGCACAACACTTTAAAACTATTTTTTTTCTGTACATTACCCCCAACAAGATTGCTAAGTGGGGAGCTGGCAAAGGGACTTTATGCCCCCGGTGTTCTGAGTTTGGTGTCGACTCAATCCACATTTTTGCAACCTGTCCTAAACTTGTCTCAACCCTTCGTAAAATACAGGAATTTCTAGGGGAAGTCACCTCCCAGACTACTGTACTAACCCCAACAGTCATCCTGCTGGGGACTCAATCTGAAAACATCAGGATCAAAAGCGTGGGCCTAACCTTCATTGCAATGGCAGTCTGGAGGATCTGTGTTGCTTCCGTATGGTTAGATACTGATCCTCCACCATTTTCTCAATGGCTGGCCAGACTAGTCGCTACATACCACCTAGAAAAAGCAGTTTACGCTAGGAAAGGGCGCAAAAGCCGGAAGAAGGGCCTGGATGTGTGGGGAAAACTGACTTCGTGGTTAGAACAGCCGGGCTGACCCGTCCTGTTTTTTTTTTTTTTTTTTTTTTTCTTTTCTTTCCATGCTTGTTCCTTTTTTCCTATGCTGTCACACTTTTTCTTGCTTCTCTCCTTTCTGATGTCTGGACTACCTTTCATTACCTTCTCTTTTATTTTTTATTTCACTTCTTCTTTTCTTTTCTTTTCCCGACTTTTATAAACGCCATTTAATTATGTTTTCCCTTTTCTTCAGTGCCTTTGATTCAGTAAGATACACAGAGTGGGGGGAGGGGGGAGGGATGGGCGCCTTGAATATCTTTTCTCTGTACCATCCTTTTTTTTGGATTTTGCAAAATAAAAATTTTACAAAAAAAAAAAAAAAAAAAAAAAAAAAAAAAAAAAAAAAAAAAAAAATCAATGCAAACAGCATCTTGCACAGTGCAAGAGGGAGCTGCTTTTTTCTGCCGCTTGACTAGAAGTTCTACTTGAGCGGCAGCGTCCTCAACGTGAATGGAAGGTTTCTCAACACGAGCAGTAGTGACTATCCGCAACAGTCCGTGTTGAAAAATCTTGCTCATGCTCGCCAACTTACCGTTGGTGAGCGCGATCGAGCAAAGAACTCTGCTCCTCTACACAAAGTGGAGTTTTACAGAACTCGGCGAGCTCCACGGACTGCGGAGTGCAAAAAACTCTGCAAACTCCACGAATGGAGCAGAGTTCACCGCCCCGGCTTATTGAATAAACGGAAGAGATTGATTTGCAGATGGCATTGGAGCATTGACTGGTCATACCCCACTCCAGCTTCTCCTCTTCCCAGATTGCTATTTATACCCCATGTCCACATGGGCACGCACCCAAAAACAACGCTTCATGGAACTTATCCAAAACCTTTTAGGAAAGAACCATTCTCAAAATTCTAGCAGCACTGAAACCTTCAAACCACTTCAATGACCCTCTACCTTCTAATTTCTTCAGTGAGATCAAATTGTCTATACTCCCACTTTGGATCAAGATACTAAATGCATTACTATGTCAAGACTCTAGCCCTGGCTGCCTAAAGTCTGGGCAGGTTTCCCCCATCCTGAAAAAATCCATGGCAGATCACACGGACCTAAACAACTTCCGCCCAGTCTCCAACATTCTGACTCTGGCGAAGCTCCTCAGAAAATGTGTACCTGTCCAACTCTGTGATTACATAGAACAATTTCTACTTTTAGGCCAATTCCATTCGGTTTTCCATCTGGGTCATAGCACCGAATTGATCTGACGCACATACTGGATAACTTGTTAACAATGTTGGATCAGAATGAATCCTGCCTTCTAATCCTCCTTGAGCTTTTGTCAGCATTCAATACGGTTAAGCATGACAACCTACTAGACTTACTTGAACATAAGATGGGGTTATCAGGGTCAGTCCTACATTGGTTGCCCTTGATTCTCCACATCAGAACTCAAAGATTCAAGGTTAACCAGTCCAAGTCTAAGTCCACTCCAGTCACATTATGGGTTGCACATGGGTTTTTGCTCTCTCCTACTCTCTTTAACTTGTTCATAGAGCCTTTAAAGGAAATTCTGAGATTATCCAACATCCACCATCACATGTATGCCGATTACATCCAATTGTACCTGAAAATCTCCGCCCCCTAAGATATCAGGTCCCTCAACCTTTCTCTACAAAAAGCTCCAAACTGGCTGACAGGCAACCACTTAAAAACTAAACACTCTCAAGACGGAATCCTCCTAATTGCCCCTCCCAAACAGTCAATGGATATCGAGGAACGGATGAGGCAACTAACAGCTCATAACTGCTTTCCACATGTTATAGATTCCACAAGAATTAGACTCGTCACAGAATCTAAAAGAAACAACCACATCATCCCTGATTTGAAATCCTTAAACTGGTTCCCTTACGAAGCAAGAATTCATTAAAACATTTCCTGCAGGACCCATAAAGCCCTACACTCCAATACCCCAAGATGCCTCACACAGAAACTGGAGCTTTATGGTGGCTGAAGATCCTCTAGATATACCAGCACCTTACTGTAGAAACCACAGAAATTCTATAGAACGAAATAATTTGCCAGGTACGATAGTGTTTTTGATTTGCAGATTTGACATTGAGGTTGTCCCCCCACAACTGGGGAGTTATGACATCCTGTACTGGCCTCAATTATGCTGTTGTTTGTTCTATATGTCTCTTCTTTCTGATCATTTGTAAAGCGCTCTGATACCCTCATGGCTCATGTTTGCGCTATATCAAACTTTTAAAATAAAATTAATCAATTAATTTAATTACTGCAGAACTAATTGTTCTGCACAAACTGTGTGGTGAAATAGTAACTTAGTCAAACATCAATGTCTAAATAGTTTATTGGTCTGACCTTGAATGTTAACCTGCTAATAAAAAGATTTTGTTTTTTAGAAACTGCACGCTTAAAAAAACACTTAAGTGCTATAAAAAGACTTGTTCTAATCTCACAGACAGTGTATTGATTTTATTACATTCTTGAATTTTACCTGAAAACCAAAAAAGAGAAATTTTCAAATAACTGATTTATAAATGCAACACTACCTGCTCAAATACATGCCCCTAAAAATATACCACTTAAAAAATGCAATAGTTATGTTTGTAATAAATAAAATAGTCAAATTATTCACATTATCATAACATAGAAACCCTATCCACCCAATCCTAATCCATTATATAATAATTCACCCCAAAATAAATTGTCAGAATACATTTCAGAGGGCCTCAGGGAAGCAGATGTTACTGGGCCCGAATGTGGTGGTTGAGGCCTTTCAACCCTGATGTCTGGCCTACTGTGAGCACTGAGCAACTGGGTCAGTACTCCCTGAATCCCTGACTCTCAGTATTAAGAGGGTCAAACAGTCCAAGGTTTCCCAGGAAGGAGGTAGGTATGAGGTGAGCACAGACTCACAACTCAAAATTCATCCCACTACCCCTATAAATGATTGACTAGTCCAATACTTGCTTTTATGAAAAAAAGGAGTATTTATTCAATAACACAAGGTACAATGCGGTACCCCACAAATAATATATACAGTCTTCTTAAGGCAGGTATGCTAGTATTACCCAGGTCATCTTTTGAGTCCCTCTTCCTCTTCTAAGGCTCATAGTTATTTCCCATTTATCTGTTGCAACATCCAAGTTGGGCCTCACTAGTTAGGCCTCACTAGTCAGTTTAAGCCTTAGAAGTTCTATGATTGGCTTGGCAAAAGTTAACATGTCCAGGTGCCACAGCGCCTTAGTCAGGGAAAGTTCCCTCAGAGCCTAATAGCCCTGTAGTCAGTCTTACCCCCACTCACTGGAGTGTGGTGGAGGTTTAGAGTCTCTGGGTCCTGGTAGTGAGCAGAATTAGGGATGCTGAGGTCAGGACAGCATATGTTCACGGAGCTCCTCCGGTCATGTGGTAAGTCTCTCTCTGTGCAAGGTAGCAGGTCTCAGGTGCTCCCGGATTCAAGGAGTCAAATCATTGCTATTTCATTCATGGGTCATGACCCGCTTCTCCTTCATTGTTGCACCCTAGTTCAAGGGGACACTTTCACTTAATCACTGCCCCCTCCTGACATAAAGGGTCATATCAGTGTACACAGCTTGCCAGCCTCTTCTGGTCTATGGTAATACCCTGGATGATGACCCTCTACTCGATATAGTGCTGCACCACTGTGACGGCCCTCACTCTTCACCATGGCCTCCACCTGGCATAGGGGTGTCGCGAATGGCACAAAACAGGTGACAGACTGAGTCACGGTGCTGCACAGGGCAGCGGTCCTTAAGATGCCACAGCTGAGCACCTAGGGTGATGACCCTCATTCCTCTCCATGGCCCCCACCTGGCAAAGGGATGGTGCAAATTCCACACACAGGCAGATAGTTCAGTACAATGATGCACACTCACAGACACCACGATTGGTGTGGTGGTCCTGATTGAACCAAATCTCACACTGGACTGTGCTCCCCCCAGGCCATCTCTTCTCCTCAGAAGGTCATCTGTTATTGGATCAGGAAAGGGCTGGTGCTACGGGCCCCAGACGGGTGTCCTTGAGTCCTGTGATGGATTTCCCCTCATCCAGCATGGGAGACTTGCAGACCCTCAGTTCCTTGTCCTGGTCAATTCATGCTGAGCTTTTCAACACTGATGTACAGCTTCAGTTTGACAATTTGGGAGCCTCAATTTCCCTTTTATATAATCTGTTTATAGACACAAATGTAATTTAGAGTCTCTGATGTTTAAGTTCATGTTTTGGGGGTTGCTCACTTTGAAGTGCCCATTACTCTTTCTAACTCTTCCTCCAAGGAGCAGTCTATTACAGCAGGAGCATCTCCAAATCTAAAAGACCCAAACACAAGCCATGGGAATTGGAATGTATTTTAGGAATTTACCCCAAGTCTACAGGTTTAGACCCCGTAAACCTTGTAAAACAAGGACTTAGTTAAATGTGCTTTGTGTGAGGAAGAAGTGCTTTCCAGGGTCTAAGTTTTATTTAGGAAACCACCCTTTGACACTTAGAATGACAGAATCAGGTATATTTCAGTCGAACTCAGATTCAGCTCCATATGCCCAACCTTGGTCCAGGAAGGACAGAGGCTGGTAATATGGAATTAGACTTCATTCTAGACAGCTAGGGTGCAAAGACTTCTCTAATCTGAATGGTCAGATCGCAGTGTTCATATAAGAAACTGACCATTGTGTAATCTAACTGATTGTGAATGACAAGCGAGGCAGAAATGCGTTGAAAAAATCCAACCTGAAGCAGTATTCTTTACCTGCATCACTTTTGTGAACATATCATCATTATATCTCATGTGTATCAGACAACCCTGAGATGTAGATATTTAGGGCATCTTGGACAGACACATGTCTTCTATTATGCTGATAATTTAATGCAAAAACATTGTTGTTCCAGCTGAATGTGCCTTTTTGTCATGAAAATGTGTAAATATCTCATTTAAATCTGACAAAGGGGAATAGCTAAAGTCAGCCTAACACAACATTTAAAAAGGGAGTCTGGTTCAGGAATCTATGTCAAAATGGCTAGAGTCATCTGAAGTACCTGGATGTTAGCCTCAGTGATATGTGCAAGTTAGAAAGGTCCCAGTTCTAAGTGTTAAGATTCCCTTATCACCCACCATATCCTTTCTGAGATGCTTTCCGGTCCCAATGTCCTGTTTCCTGTTTCAGAATCAAAGAAACTTTTTGAAGAGCACTGAAGAGCTTGGCTTTTCCGTGCTCCGGTGTGTGTCCCACTAAGCCTGTGTGGTTCAGACAGCATTATGATTCCCTTATCAGCCCCATCTCCTTCCTGAGATGTTTTCCGGTACCAATGTCCAATTTCCTCTTTCAGAATCAAAAAATCTTTTTGAGGAGCACTGAAGAGCTTGGCTTTTCCGTACTCCGGTGTGTGTCCTTTTAAGCCTGTGAGGTTCAGACAGAATCAGTCACATTCCAGACACACCTCTGAAAGGCTGGTAGGGCTGGGGAAGAGGCAGTCGCATTTCATGTATACCTCTGACAGGAAAATAGGACTAAAGAAGAGACAGTTGCAATATATTTCACAAGCCCATCTGAAAGGCTGGTAGAGCAGTTGTAGAGTCAATAACTTCTGTGAAAGATCAGTAAGTTTGGTGGAAAATTAAGAATGCACACCTGACCAGTTAGTACAACTGTGAATATGTCTGTCAAGTGTCTCACGCATTTATGTCGTGTAGAGGGTAGAAGCAGAGTCAGCCACATATCAGATAAACTTCGGCAATGCTGTTAAGGCTGTGACAGAGTAAGATACACATAAGTTAGCAGTGGACCTCGAAAGTCAGTATTGATTTCACAAAATTGCCAGACAGCCCTTTGGACTTGCTATTCTCTTCTGCTACATCTTAATAACCAATGACAAAGTAAATGGGTTTGGCTTTTAAACAGTGCTTGCATACAAACTAAATATATACACATACATGCACCAGTGCAGAGAGTGCAAAACAGATACAGGCTTCCTTGTGCACAAACAAATCATCATAAACATATGCACCCATCTGGCCTGCAAACATGCAGATGGCAATAAGCCAAGGCGAAAGTTGGCATGGTTGCTGCTGTCGGAAAGCCACAGAACCCTGACGAGCACCATACGGGATAGCCTAGGACACGTGAGAAATACTCAGCCAGACATTAATGAAGTGTTCACCCACTATTGTGAACAGTTGTACCCTTCCCCCCAGGAACCCTCAACGCCGGTGCAGGGCTACCTGCGAGCAGTGGCACTTCCCAGCTTGTCCCCGCTGCAGCTGTTGGACTGGGAACAACATCTCCAGATAGGGGAGAATTATCCGATCAATTTGCCAGATGGTGTGTGGTAAGACCACGGCAGATTCCCCTTGGAGTATTATGCGGCTTTTGGGGCCACCCTTGCTACTCGCCTGCTGGAGGTCTATCCAGGGTATTCTGCCTGGATTCATACGAGAGGCCCTCGTGATGCTTCAGAATCTGGGCAGGGACCCCCTTGAGGTGAACTCCTATCGCCCGTAGTCAATGTTGAACATAGACTACAAACTCTTGAGTAAGGTCCTTGCTAATCATCTGCTTCCGATGCATAGTTCCCTTGTTCATTCGGACCAATCTGGGTTTGTGCCCCAAAGGAGGACGCACTCCAACATTCGGCGTCTGTGCCACATTATGGATGAGATGTCTGGGGTGGGTAACCTCCCTGTGTTGGTCTCCCTGGGCTTCAAAAAAGTCTTTGATATGCTAAGTTGGTCCTATCTATTACAGGTGCTGGAGGTGCTTGGGATGGGTACTAACTTCCTTGGCTGGGTTACCGGCAATCACATCTTGCGATAATCTTTCATAAGCAGAGGAACCCACCAAGGGTGCTCCTTATCTCCAGTAATCTTCATTCTAGCTATGGAGCCACTTGCTACCATACCTGGGGTATCAAGGAGGGAATGAACTGACATAATATATCCTTATATGCAGATGATGTATTAGTACACCTTAAAGACCATGCCTGCAAGTTGCCGGCCCTCTAAAATCTACTTAATTTATTCAGTGAGATGAAAGGCCTCATGGTGAATTGGGGTAAGTCCTGTGTATTCCCTTTACGCTGGATTGAGATGGAGCATCGAGAAGTGCTGGTCTGTGGGCACCTCAACTGGAGCTTTGAGACCTTTCACTACCTGGGTGTGAATGTTTATCACAAAGATAAGCACTTGCTAGAAGGTAATCATGGTAAGGCCCTGACCTCGATCCCCCAATCCATGGACTTTTGGATTCGACTACCCCTTTCTCCCATGGTCAGGGCATCTGTAGCAAAGAAGATGGTTCTTCAGAGGCTCTTATATTTCTTTGTGGCTCTGCTGGTGATACCGACCAGATCCTTTTTCAGGACTCTGAGCTTGTCTGGGGCCCCATTCAGAAACGGGTTTCCATCTACATGCTTCAGCACCCCATGCTTGACAGTGGACTTGGAGTCTCAGACCTGGAGCTGGATTTCACAATGGCTCAACTGCTATGGCCAATGCATTGGCCGGAGATGGAACGGAGGAAAGTAGCCTGGATTGGGTTGACCTGAGGGGCATGGACGTGCTTGAATGGCTGCTCTGGCCTAGAGGTCAGGCAAGAGGACAAGGTAAGTTCACATGAGTGGCCAAGCTTGTTTCGATTCAATATATGCAACCCTCAGACACTCACTGGCCCCTTACATACGGCAGCTGCCCCTTTGGAGCATACCACCCATGAAAACTCTGCAGGGGGCCTATGATCATTCACCATGGCGAACAGCTGAGCTCACCCAACTTGGTGATCTATACGGTGATGGTGCTCTGCTCTTGTTTCAGGATCTGCAGAAACTTCCCAGATTTGTGGCAGGTCTTTTTCTTGCGCACAATGCACTTCTGGCCGCCATCGGGGACACCTGGGCACTAGGACAGGCCTATCTGTCACTGCATTTGGGCTTCCAGTGCTTCTTAACACACGGGCTAGGCTATTGGGTGGTTTTGGTATTGTATGCGTCACTACGGGGGGTGCAAGGGATTTTTACCCAGGGCTAACCCAAATGGGATGACTGCCTAGGTACAGTATTGACCACTAAGAATTGGGCCATGGCCCTGGAGCGGGTAAAGTGAATTTTGTCCATTGTCCATCTATAATTCACACAATTTAACTACTTGCATCAAACCAACCTTACACCGCCCTGCTGCACAAAATGTTTCCGAAAAAGTCCCCAGCGTGCCCGAGATGCGGTCACACAGATGCTACGTTTATCCATATGGTATGGGAATGCCCTCTGCTGATGTGCACATGGATCTGGGTGATAAAACATGTGTTGACAGTGATCGATGTCTAGTTGCCACCGGACCCACTCCTATGTTTCTTAGGGATCACAAACAGCCCTAAACACACAAAATATTTCCTAAAGTCGGTCAATCTAGCATCGGTCCTTTTCCAGCGCTTAATTTCCATGACCTGGAAGGCCCCTCACCCGCCCACGGCCAGATGCTGGCTTCAGGTGACTCATAAATGGGCTTTGACAGAAGCAGAGACTATGATACATGATCACAGACTGCAAGGGGGGGGTAGAGCTGCTATGATGTGGAATACCTATGTTATCAGGTTGTTCAATAGCCTGAAGCCGCTCCCTCACTAGGCTCGCCGGATTGTGCCACTGGCCATCCCACTCCTTTACACACACATGCTCACCAGACACCAACGAGGGACCTTGGGCTCTTCGTGGTAGATTCCACTGACGTTCGTCCCTCCCTTCCCTTGAACCGACCATTTGCCTATATATCCCCTAGGTTTGTAGTATGCTCCAACCACTCACATTCACATAATTCCAATTAGCTGTTGTGACAGCGCCAGCCAGAGGGTTTCAAAAGTTACTGTTTTTATTTTATAATGCACATGTTGGCTACTCCTCTGCAAGATAGGGTACACTATGCTGCTCTGGGTTATTATTGTATTTTCTTTCCTTATCCTGCTACCCCTTTCCATATTATTGTGTGATCTACTACCTGAACAGTGTCAATGTATACATGTTGGGATGCAACTGTCTGTCCACTTTATGAACAGGTTTATTGTTGTATCCTGTACACCTTGTGGAGATTTATGGCTAAATGCCATTAAATAATTATTTTTTTAAAGTTAAATAAATAAACATACGCACTGATGCCATCAGACAAACCAGAAAAAGGCAGCCCTACCAACAGACAATACAGGTACAGAGTCAATTTAGCACCTCTCTGCATGTGAGTAAAATGTGGACTCATGATGCTCTCAGTGTGTGTGTGTGTGTGTGTGTGTGTGTGGGTGTGTGTGCGTGTGTATGTGTGTTTAAAAATAATTTACACATTGTATCTTTAGTTTAGCCTTACTGTTCTGAGCCAAGCTACCTAAAGGTGAGCACAGGTAAACTTAGTGTGCACTACACTTACCCTGACTAGGAGTGTGGGTCCTTACTTGGACATGGTACAAACCTCTGCCATTTAAAGACCCCATTTCTAACACATCCCATTCAACTCTGTGCTTTCCAGCCTTCTACACACTGCCTTTCCTCACAGTGAAAAGGATTTCAACCAGTTTACTTACATACAACTAGGGTACCATGAACATCACAGGTGCAGACTTTCATAACACAAGGAGCAATTAATGGTATGGTGGCTGCAGTACACAGGTGCAATATGTGCAGAAGATATAAAAGATTCCCTATGTGTTGGAGATAAGCACAGCTATTACAACCACTGTACTCCCCTCATATGTATGTTGGCCAAGCATGTAAACATATCTTTAGTAACGACTGTAAAATATGCTATACACTTTAAGTTAACAAATGCATTTTCAAACTTGTACATAAACACTTTAGTTCAAAATTCATATACTTTGAATATATAACACTTATCACTTAATAATGTTTACACTTTGTAAATATGGCCCCAACCTTTTCTGTGACTAGAGCTACTTATGTTCAACGAGAATGATCCTGAGCTACTAATATTATTAGTGTTGTAATAGTAAGATAAGACTAGTTTAGTGGCCACTCCATGCTTGATTACCAGTAGTGATTACCTCAGTGCATCATGCAGTTTTGCCGGCGCTAATGTAAAAAGATTTTTTTCAATTTGGAATTCCTCTAAATGGGTAATACTGGGTGGTAATAGTTGCAATGCCCCGGTCACCAGGCTAATATTAGTAATATTGTATGACTTATCGCTTTAATATAAGCTTTAAACAGATTTTGGAAATCCATTTTTCTCCAAACGTCAGCTTATGAGGTCTGAAATCACACACATTTTTATAGAGAAGACACACCTTTCTATTTTGAGTTGCATGCATTATTTCAACCCTCAAAAGTTTCTAATTTAATATTCTGTGCTGCACACTGGTGAAGCTATTTTCAGGTAGTGGGAGAGCTACCAGTAGCTCACAAGCTGCTCGTTGGAGAAGCCTGTCTTACTGTATGCAGATCTGCTCCATCCCATAAATGGTGCCTTTAAAATAACAATAATAACATCTAATAACACATAAGCTGTTATTCTTCTACCTTGTTGAAAGAAATTGGTTTTACTGGTTGAGGGGGTGAAACCCTTCCCAAGTAGCAACCACAATTTGCCTCAGTGTGAAGTCACAAGCAAACTCTAAATTAACCTGGGCTCAACCTTCGAGTTGCTTGGCACAGATCAGTCAGGCTTAACACAGAGACAATGTGTAAAGCATTTGTGAAACACTTCAAACAATAACAAACCCACGACAATAGGATCCCCCAACAGAGTTAGAAACATAGAGCTAGTTTAATAAATAAGACAAGATCAAAATGACAAAAAATCAATTTGTATAACCGGAAATATTCAATTTTAAAGATTTTGGTGAAAATAACGCAAACAGGCATAAAGCGCCAACTGTGGATATCCGGTTGCACTGGACTGGGACAAAGTCATAAGTTCAGACTGACGTAATGGAGAACGAGCGAGCTACATGGACCCAGTTACGCCCGCTTAACTGAGTACCTTTAATCCTAGTTTGCAGAGCGTTGAGAGGATCTGTGTCTAAGAAGCGTTGCACAGCTGAAGTAATGCATCAGTTCTAAGATGTGGTGAGGCTGCGGTGCAAAGTCTTGTGTCATCATCGAGGATCCGTCGACAGGAGCTTGTGATGTGAAGCCCAAAGTTGAGGATGTGCCATCCAGTCGGGCGATATATCAGTTTCGAGGAGCTGCTAGGATGCAATGCGAAGTCTGGCATCATCATCGAGGCAGCCGCCAGCGAGGGATACAAGGGTCTGCACTGTGGATGCATCGCGCTGCAGCAGTTCTAATACGGTGGCGGGCTACAATGTGATGTGGGTCTTTGTTGTGACTGCTCCAATCCACACAGTAGCAGCGATGTGTAGGTTCTGCTCGGGATTACGCAGTTGAGCAAAGGACATGCATCGGTTCTGCTGGATCGGCCATGACTAGTAGAGTACCTTTGGCCTACTTCCCAGGGTCCAGAACCAGGGTAGCCCCACTTGGCTGGTAGACTCACAAATGGCAGAGTACATGTGATGGGTCAAGGTTGTTGGAGCCTTCTGTTTACTGAGGCTCAAGTCAGAGGGCAGTCAACTAGACCTTGGATTCACTTTGGGGGTCTGGGTTCAAGAGGTGCAGGTCCAGTCCTTCTCACCTAGGCAATAAGGTGGGAGGCAGCAGGTCAGCACATCAAGGCAGCAGCACAGCAAGGCAGTAGTCCAGCAGGGCAGCAGTCCAGCAGAGTGGTAGTCCTTCAGCAGCACATGAGTCCTTCTTCCTGGTTGGTGTTTAAGGTCCAGTATTTATACCCAGTTGTCTATTTGAATTGGGGAAACATTTTCCCGAGGTTCCCTTTGAAGTCCCCAGTCATCCTTCCTTTCCTGTCCTGGCTCCAGACTAACTATATAGGGGGTATGCAGCCTTTTGTGTGGCGGCAGGACACAGCCTACTCAACTGTAAGTAGGGCTGGGCCTTGCTCCGCCCTCCCATCCTGCCAGTGATGGCCCATCCATGCACACCTAAGCTCTCTATGTGTCAGTCTAGGAGGAATAGACAAAGCCCAACTGCCTGTTTGTTATACCCAGTCATGTGGCTACAGGCCCTAAATGGTTATTACAGAAAATTGCCCACTTTCTAAAAGTGGCATTTTCAAAATTGTAATTTAAAATTCAGCTTCACCTTAAGTTAGGATTTTTCATTACAATTACAAGGGCACTAAACATGAACTGCTTACCTATTCTCATTTGGAAAATTGCAGCTTATTAAATGTAATAGGGTAAAGTCAATGTTAGTTTATTGGAGAGGTAGGCCTGGCAGTAGTGAAAAATGAACTTAAGCGTTTTTCACCACCAGGACATATAAAACTTACAATTACATGTCCTACTTTTTAGATACACTGCACTTTGCACTTTGCACTCTGGCTCTGGGTGACGTATATGTATTTTAAAAAAAAAGGTTTGAGCCTGGCAAAAGGTTTATTTTGCCAGGTCAAAATGACAGTTTAAATCTGTACACACAGGCTGCAATGGCAGACCTGAGACATGTATAAGGGCTGCTTAAGTGAGTGACACAATAAGTGCTGCAGGCCTCCTAGTATTATTAAATTTACAGGCCCTGGGTACATATAGTACCACTTTACTTGGGGCGTATAGGTAATTTAAACATGCTTATTGGGGATACGCATTGTTACCATGATTTTAAAGAGTGAGCACATGCACTTTAGCACTAATCAGCAGCGGTAAAGTGTGCAGAGTCTAAAGGCCAGCAAAAATTAGATCAGCAAAAAAAGGTTTGGGGAAGACCACCCTAAGGTCTAAAACTTGTCAGCGTGTAGCAATATATACTTGAACAAAGCCACATCACAACAGCAGGTGAATGTGATTTATCAATTAGCATACTATTTAAAGAGCATGGGTTAATACACCGCCATGCATTAAAAACGGGCCTGAGCAAAGAGGTTGCGACTTGAGATGCTGTGACTTCGTTCGGAGACCGGATATTTTGTATCGGAGAAAAATCCACCTAGGGCGATTTTCTCCCTTCACTACGCTAGAGCTCTAAATTATATAATTTTAATATGAATTATAAAATATGGGTCTAATTATGAAAACTATGTTAGAGGGAAACGACTTTGAAATTAAAGCATGAGCGTTCAGCTTCAAGGGTAGTAGCATGTCGATTTATTGATTTTTCTGGTAAAGAAAACTGGAGCATTAGGTAGCATACGTGAAGAGAGGCCCCGCAGCATTTCATATAAGAGCTAGCTTCAACTTACTGCAATGTGTCTGGATAGCAGGTAGAAGTTGGCATAACTTGAGAGACAGCCTCAGTATATCAAGAGATAAGGAGTATTCAACTATGAAATTTTGTACCAGAGAATGCTGTCTTAGCTGCTTTTGCACCGTATAGCGTCAAAGCATATTAAGATACGAATCAAGGCCAAAAAACTATTGAAAAATAGCACAAACAAGCTGTATAACTAAAATAAAATGCCCATTTAGAAGTTAATAACTTGCATAAATATAGACTTAATCTGAAAAGCCTAAGTGTATTCTTAGCGGGGTGCAATAAAAAATAATCTCAATATATATCATAATATTTATTCCAGAGTCCCGTATCATGGGGAACCAAGGAGAAGTAAGTAGATAATCCAACCCTTAAAGATATTGTGTTGCTTCGCCTAAAGGGAGCTAATAAAAAGGTGAGGCTGCTTCTGTCCACATGTATGGAGAATTATCGCGATAGGAGTCACATTACTGATTTTACTTACTTAAGAGAGAATTACTTTGTATTTACAGAGAGCATAATTGTTTATGGAGTGGATAATGATGATTTACAGTATACACTATAGAGTCTAATTGCACAGGAAGGGACAATATAAGTCGAAGCACACATTAAACAAGTAAGTGTATATCTAATTGGGCAATTAATTAGCAACACACTAATGTGCATATACATATAGGGTAAAGTTGCATAAATCTATCAACTTCAGATAACAATACAGAGATTGAAGACTTTATTACAAGAAACTGGGGGAACAAACTATTCACAAGGGAACAACACATGAGACGATAAGGTGTTCGCATAAGGTAGACCGATTAATAACATAGTAACTAGTGTTTCAAAGAGGAATCCTAATATGTTTGCATTCATATGCTGTAGGTGGTAAAAAACACAAATGAATTTGGAAATGCTTTACGAGTAAACAATGATATTGTATTTAATAGTTTATCAAATGGTCATCTTGAAAAGAAAGATATGTGGGATCTATAGTATTAGTAGTCACTTTCAGGTTAGACTATTAGGAAATTACACAATGTATTGCTTAATAATGTATAATCCGTATTTTTATCAATCGTATTCATGTACATAATTTCTATGCCTGTAACAGCCCTGAAGAAGGGCAGTGTGAGCGAAACATGTTTTGGCTGTATAAGAAATTAACTATGTGAATGAATAAAGAAATCATCACAAGAAATTCTGTTGTCTGAAACTGTTACGTATCTCAGTATTGCGTTTTTTTGGTGTTTCATACTTACCACACTGGTAGGGTACCAGAGCACTGAGAGTTTAGCGCCGGGCAGTATTCCTGTTACTCACAATCACTGTTGAATATATATTCGTCAAGCGGGCCTGAGAAAAAAGGGGGGTCCCAAAACGCGTTTTTCCATGTTAATTTCCAAAGGACAAAGCTACAGCCCGAACTGCTGAACGGAATTACACCAAAGCTGGCAAAAAGGTAGCCCTTAGTTCTGAAAGAGCCCTTTTTGTTAAATGATGAAAATCCGATCAGTAGTTGCAGAGAAATTTAAGAAATAAAACATTTATATTTTTGAGCACCGAGGAGGAATCCCGAACCCTCCCAGGAACGAGCTTCACTCTGATTGGCTGCCAGCACTCCAAGCCAGGAAGTTTTGGCAGTCATCTTGTGACTCGGCAGAACCAAGTCACAAGATAACTGTGAAAAAGAGGGTAAAAAGAAGAAAAGGGGACAGGGTAGAAACACCCTGACCGCCTATGCCTGCTCAGGGGGTGCCACAGGGACCCCCAGGGCCAACAATAGCATTTTTTTAAATTTCAGCGGAATTCGCGTTGGGATCGTGTTGGGATCGCGAATCCTGACAAATTTGTTTTTTAAATGAAGCGCAGGCTCCTGCGCTTCATTTTAATGAGGCCCCCGGGTGGGCCTGGTCCCAGGGGCAATGTGTATTTAATTTGTAGGGGCCCACGGGGGCCACCGCAGCCCTGGAGACCGCCACCTCCCCAGGGCTATAGTAAATAATTGTGGGGGGCATGCAGCCCCCCGCAGCTTCGGGGAACGCAACCTCCCCGGGCTCTGAAAATAAATGCGTGGGGGTCCCAAACCCCCCCACGCTGCCCCAGGGACCACCACCTCCCCAGGGCATTGATGAAAATGGGTGGGGGAACCTCACAGGCCCCCCGAGCCCTGGGTACTGCCACCTCCCCAGGGCTATACAGAATAATTAGTGTGGGGGGGCTCAAGGCCCCCCACACACCCCGCGGACAACCACCTTCCTGGGGCACTTAATATTTAAAAATGGGGGTTCGTTGCGGACCCCGTTGTGGAATCCCAGGCACCGGGGACCACCACCTCCCCAGGGCTTTGAAATGGAGGGAGGGGGGGCCATACGGCCTGTAGGAGAGTAGGATCTGCTTAACATGGTTACCCCCACTTTTTGCTGGTGTTTCACTGTTTTTCGAACTTAATCTGGCTGGGGCCCTGCTATTTAGGACCCCAGCCTAGCTGCTTCCTCTCTAAATTGATTCCATGTACCTTAGGTACATCACAGATTGGACACTGAGGTGCCCTTATAAGTCCCTAGTATATGGTATACTATGCACTTAGGGCATAGGTACCCCAGAGGCCTACCAGGGGCTGAAGTATGTATTATGCTACCCCTGGAAAGCCCCCAAAATGACACCACAGGTCTGCTACTGCAGCCTGAGTAAGGTAGTGAATGCACCCCTTACTGTGATATAGGTTACCTATATCACTATATATATATATATATACACATATAAACCTATAAGTCACTCCTATGGCAGGCCTTATCAATCCTGAAGGCAGAGTGCTTGGTTCCTATGTGAGAGGGTGCCCCTGCATGAGCGGAGCCCCTCTGCAGTGTTCAGAGACACTTCTCTGATGCTGTTTGTAGTGCAGCCTGACCATATACTCTTAAGTGCATTATAACCAAACGGTAAATGCTAACTTTGGACTGGCTGCACAGAAACATGTCGTGCTTGGTGTCAAACACCTTGGAATCATAACCCCACACCAGTAACTGGTGTGGGAGTATGATCCCACCCTTCTAGAGGGAGAGACATGACAGCACTGGTATACCCGGTAGAAACTTAATATAGCCCAGGCATTACAAAATGGATGCTGCAGCCACAGACACAGGTCTTGCCTGCTGCTGCTGACCGAAACTCCGGGAGGGGAGATCTGGACAATAGGTTTCCTGTCACAGGGAGGTGTAACCACCTCCCAGACAGGCTTATGTGTATTGGGGCTGGGTGGGAGCACTCTCTGAGTGCTTTGAAGTCCTGCACTGGGGGCACATTTGGTGTCCCTGTTCATAATCCTGCTCAAACCGGTTCAGGGGCTTCCAGCCCCTGCTCTGGCACGAAACTGGACAAAGGAAATGGGTGTAGCCACCCCTCTTTCCAAACCCTCCAATAGGTGGGACCCCAGAGTATGTCCTACCCCCTACCTTAGTATAAGTATGGGACCCCAGTCCTTAGGACTTTAGATTACCCTGAATGAAACTCCTGGACCTTCGATGCTCTGATAAGGACCAGAGGACTGAAGAAATCTCCATTGGGGTCAAGGAGTGACTCCCCTGCTTGGCAGGCACCAACAAAGCAATTTGCTGGTCTGCATCATCAAAGCTCCCGCCGGACTCTGAAGTATTTGCAGCCCAGGCAGAGGATTTCCAGACATCTCAGAGGCCGACGCGGGTCCCCAGCAAACCTGTGACCCGCAACCCTCGTGAGTAGCGTGGAACCGTAACTCCTGGGCACCGTGCACTTTTGCAAGTGCATTGACTTCTCGACGTCTCCTGAAGACGTTCTTGGGCGGACTTGTAGCCCCCACCTCGAGCACTGAATCCACTGAAGATTGTCAGCCTGGTCATTGCGAGTGACCCGTGGGCCGTCATTTTGTGTTTTGTCTCCAGGTCCCTTCGCGATCCCTGGCCCATTGACTGGTGGGTCCCTGAGGGGGTAACTTTGTATGTCCTTGGGCTTTCCTGGTTGCTTCAGATGTGCTCCGACTCCCTACCAAGTGGTGAGTCCCACAGACCTTGCTGGTCTGCACCGAAGCATCTTTATCGTTTCTGCATGGGTTGCTGTTGCCAAGGCTTGTTGTGTCCAATCCCGGCACCGACACTGCAGCACTCAACATCCTTCATAGCGCAGCTCAAATCCAGCTTCTGGTTGCCCTCGACACCTCGTGGTCCTTGTGGCTGAAGAGTCAAGCTTCACCTCTTTCACCTGATATCACCCGACATCGATGGGCATCTGCTCATCGCCTTCCTAGTCACTGGCTAGTGACCCAGACTCTGTCCCCTCTGCTTTCAGGTTCTTCTCATCTTCGATCCAGGCTTGGATCTCTTCAGACACTTCGCATCTTCACGGCAGCAGCACTTCTTCGCCAGCTCCCATTGAAATCGACGATGCAACCCGACACCAAAAGAAACCTATGCGCCCGGCTTCCCTGGGTGAGGTAACACGAGAACTCCTGTGCTCCCATGGGTGCTAGCCCTAGAACTTCCTAAGTCCAAAAGGGTTTGGTCCCCTGTGTCACTACCTTGGGTGGTACCTTGGAGTCCCAGCGATTCTACAGGCTCTAGGCCTTGTGTCTAGTTAAGTCGTGGTTCTTATACCACTATTTTAGTATATGGTTTGTCTTGCCCCTAGAGCCTGACGTATATTTGTGCTATTTTACTGTGATTATTGAAGTGCAACTTATGTGTTTTGACCTCTAGTCTCATAAAGAGACTAGGAGGGTGTATTTAGTAATAAATACATATATTTTATATATATTCCTGGTGTGGATATCTTTCATTTAGTGACTCGAGATTATAGACAGTTAAAGCAAGCTGCTTTACATTCCTTCAAGACTTAGCCTGAAGGCTGCTCTCCATAGCTACCACTAGAATAGCTTTCAATAAAGGTTGTCTTTAACCTATAACCAATAAGGGGTTGTTTGGACTGATACAAGGTGCCCACTATAATTAGTGGACAGCATATATCAGGCCAACTCCTTACAGTGTCATTTTGAGGTGGCTTTCCAGGGGTGGCATATTACATGCTTCACCCCTGGTAGGCCGTTTTGTGATGCCAGGGCTCTATTAGATTTCTACCGGGTATACCAGTACTGTCATGTCTCTCCCTCTAGAAGGGTGGGATTATATCCTCACATCAAGAACTGATGTGGGGGTATGATTTCAAGGTGTTTGACACCAAACATGACATGTTTCCGTGCAGTCAGTCCAAAGTTAGCATTAACCGTTTAAGATATAATGCACTTCAGATTATATGGTTAGGCTGCACCACTGACAACCACAGAGAAGAAATTCCAAAGGCTGTAGAGGGGCTCAGCTCATGCCTGGGCACCCTCTCACATATAACCAAGCACCCTGCTTTCAGGATTGATAAGGCCTGCCATAGGGGTGACTGATAGGTTACTATGTGCAGTGATAGGTGAGGTATAGTGAACCTATACCTCAGTAAGGGGTGCATGCACCACCTTACGCAGGCTGCAGTAGCAGACCTGTGGTGTCATTTTGGGTGGCTTTCCAGGGGTGGCATAATACATGCTTCACCCCTGGTAGGCCTCTGGGGTACCTATGCCCTGGGTACATAGTATACCATATACTAGGGACTCACAAGGGTACCCCAGAATCAACTCTGAAGTGTACCTAAAGTACATGCAATCAATTTAGATAGGAAGCAGCAAGGCTGGGGCCCTGAATAGTAGGATCCCAGCCAGACTAAAGAAAAAAAACAGTGAAACAACAACAAAAAGTGAAGGTAAACATGTGAAGCAGATCCTACTCTCCTACACTTTCTGCACTTTTATTGCCTCTTTCTGCACCCCTTTCTTCACCCCTCTTGTCTGTTTGTGCACCTCTGTTGGTTCTTTCTGCACTGCTCTTGCTTCTTTCTGGACCTCTTTTGCAAATTTCTGCACCCCCTTTGCTTCCTTCTGCACCCCTTCTTCACCTCTTTTGGTGCTTTCTGCACATCTCTTGCTTATTTCTGCATCTCTTTCACCTGTTTCTTGAAATCTCTTGCCTCTTTCTGCACTTCTCGTGCCTCATTCTGCACCTCTTTTGCTTTTATGGGCTTTTCTCTTGCTTGTTTCTGCATCTTTCTTCCTCTTCATGCATTACTATTGCCTCTTTCTATCCTACTCTTGCTTCTTTCTGTACCTTTCTTCCTCTTTCTAAACCTCTCTTGTCTCTTTCTTCACCTTTCTTCCTCTTTCTGCAGCTCTCTTGGTTCTTTCTGCACTTCTGTTGCCTCTTTGCGCACTTCTCTTTTGTCTTTCTGGACATTTCTTGCTTCTTTCTGCACTTCTCTTGCCTTTTTCTGCATATTTTGTACTCTTTCTGCACCTGTTCCCTTTTTATGCACCTCTCTTGCCTGTTTCTGCTAATCTCTAGCCTCTTTCTGCAGTTCTCTTGCCTCCTTCTGCACCTCTGTTGCTTTTTTCTGCACTTCTCTTGCAGCTTTCTGCGCCCCTCTTGTCTGTTTGTGCACCTCTGTTAGTTCTTTCTGCATTGCTCATTGTTCTTTCTGGACCTCTTTTGCACATTTCTGCACCGCTTTTGCTTCCTTCTGCATCCCTCTTGCCTCCTTCTTCACCTCTATTGGTGCTTTCTGCACATCTCTTGCTTCTTTCTGCACCTCTTTTGCCTGTTTCTTGAACTCCCTTGCCTCTATCTGCACTTCCCTTGCCTCTATCTGCACTTCTCTTGCCTCATTCTGCACCTCTCTTGCTTTCATCTGCTTTTCTCTTGCTTGTTTCTGCATCTTTCTTCCTCCTTATGCATTACTATTGCCTCTTTCTATGCTACTCTTTCTTCTTTCTGCACCTTTCTTCCTCTTTCTGCACCTATCTTGTATCTTTCTATACTTTTCTTCCTCTTTCTGCAGCTCTCTATCTGCGCCTCTCTTGGTTTTTTCTGCACTTCTGTTGCCTCTTGTGTCTTTCTGTACATTTCTTGCTTCTTTCTGCACTTCTCTTGCCTTTTTCTGCACATTTCTTGCTCTTTCTGCACCTGTTCCCTTTTTCTGCACCTCCCTTGCCTGTTTCTGCAGGTCTCTAGCCTCTTTCTGCAGTTCTCTTGCCTCCTTCTCCACCTCTGTTGCTTCTTTCTGCACTTCTCTTGCCTCTTTCTTCACCCCTCTTGTCTGTTTGTGCACCTCTGTTGGTTCTTTCTGCACTGCTCTTGCTTCTTTCTGGAGCTCTTTTGCACATTTCTGCACCACTTTTGCTTCCTTCTGCACCCCTCTTGCCTCCTTCACCTCTTTTGGTGCTTTCTGCACACCTCTTGCTTCTTTCTGCACCACTTTTGCTTCCTTCTGCACCCCTCTTGCCTCCTTCTTGACCTCTTTTGGTTCTTTCTACACATCTCTTGCTTCTTTCTGCACCTCTTTCGCCTGTTTCTTGAACTCTCTTGCCTCTTTCTGCACTTCTTTTGCCTCATTCTGCACCTCTCTTGCTTTTATCTGTTTTTCTCTTGCTTGTTTCTGCATCTTTCTTCCTCTTTATGCATTACTATTGCCTCTTTCTATGCTACTCTTGCTTCTTTCTGCACCTTTCTTCGTCTTTCTGCACCTCTCTTGTCACTTTCTACACTTTTCTTCCTCTCTCTGCAGCTCTCTAGCTTCTTTCTGTACCTCTCTTGGTTCTTTCTGCACTTCTGTTGCCTCTTTGTGCACTTCTCTTGTGTCTTTCTGCACTTCTCTTGCCTCTTTCTGTACTTTTCTCACCTCTTTTTGTACTCAAATGGGAAGTGCAAACTCTCAAGTTTAAAGGTCTGCTTGCTCTCAGGACTGAGGTATATGTCTACTTGTACATGTATTCTTACATGTGTTATGCATCCAAAGATGGCAGCTTAAAAAGCCGGTAACTTCTCGTATAGGTGGTCAAATCTTCTCAGTTCTGCTCTGTCATTAGGTTGCACAGGCAGACATATCTTATGCATATAGGTGTTATAGAGCCCCTCAAAAATACTATTGAATATACATGTACCCTGTATTGTGAGCAGAAAGAAATGCATATACCTTTTTGTACACAAATTAACAGAGTATGCTATTTGAAACACAGGTATTCAAGTATTTGTATGTTTATTTTTATGTAACATGTCACTATGTAAAAGCAGACACACACGCATGCATACCTTCACAAACTTGGTGAAACTCACAACAGTGATATGGTTAGGATTGATGTTTGGTACTTTTGGTAGGCCTAACATTCTGAGCAATTGATGAATAGTGAACCTCGAAAAGAAAAGTGAGGTTTAAGACATCTTGGGAGAAGGATTAGTGATTAGGATACTTTGAATGGGTCTGTTGAAAGTTACAGTCAAAGTAGGCCTTTTTCTGCACCTCTGTTGCTTCTTTCTGGACTTCTCTTGCTTTTTTCTCCACCACCTTTCTTCCTCTTTCAAGATTTCTGTTGCCTCTTTCTGCATTTTTCTTGCTTCTTTCTGCACCTTTGTTCCTCCTCCTGCACCTCTCTTCCCTCTTTCTGCCCTTCTCTTGCGTCTTTCTGTGCCTTTCTTCCTCTTTCTGTACATGTTCTTCCTACGTAGGCATAGTTAGAAATTAGAATTTAAAAAACCTTAGAAATTTGCTGCAAAAACCACAGGTTTCAGGGACGTTATAGTTAGTAAATAACATTTAAAAAACCTTAGAAATTCACTGAAAAATACCAGAGGTTTTATGGACGTTATAGTTAGGAATTAACAATTAAAAAACCTTAGAAATTCACTGAAAAAACTACATGTTTCAGGGACATTATAGTTATGCTGACATTTCACTCATGCAAAACCAGAGAAATTCGGCCTTTATATTTTGCTGAGCTAATTAACTCACGTCCCCTTAATGCACTGCTGATGACGTCACATATTACATCACTCATGACATGGTCAGTGAAATCACTGATGACATCACTCATGACATCTCTAATGACATCACTGATGACAAAGTCCAGTGACTGAGTGTTTCTAAAACATTTAAGAATGTTATATATATATACACACCAAGGTTTAGTGAAGAATGAGTGGGTGTATGAGTGTCTTGCTTGTTTCTGCATCTTTCTTCCTCCTTATGCATTACTATTGCCTCTTTCTATGCTACTCTTTCTTCCTTCTGCACCTTTCTTCCTCTTTCTGCACCTCTCTTGTATCTTTCTATACTTTTCTTCCTCTTTCTGCAGCTCTCTATCTTCTAGCTGCGCCTCTCTTGGTTTTTTCTGCACTTCTGTTGCCTCTTGTGTCTTTCTGTACATTTCTTGCTTCTTTCTGCACTTCTCTTGCCTTTTTCTGCACATTTCTTGCTCTTTCTGCACCTGTTCCCTTTTTCTGCACCTCCCTTGCCTGTTTCTGCAGGTCTCTAGCCTCTTTCTGCAGTTCTCTTGCCTCCTTCTCCACCTCTGTTGCTTCTTTCTGCACTTCTCTTGCCTCTTTCTTCACCCTTCTTGTCTGTTTGTGCACCTCTGTTGGTTCTTTCTGCACTGCTCTTGCTTCTTTCTGGAGCTCTTTTGCACATTTCTGCACCACTTTTGCTTCCTTCTGCACCCCTCTTGCCTCCTTCACCTCTTTTGGTGCTTTCTGCACACCTCTTGCTTCTTTCTGCACCACTTTTGCTTCCTTCTGCACCCCTCTTGCCTCCTTCTTGACCTCTTTTGGTGCTTTCTACACATCTCTTGCTTCTTTCTGCACCTCTTTCGCCTGTTTCTTGAACTCTCTTGCCTCTTTCTGCACTTCTTTTGCCTCATTCTGCACCTCTCTTGCTTTTATCTGTTTTTCTCTTGCTTGTTTCTGCATCTTTCTTCCTCTTTATGCATTACTATTGCCTCTTTCTATGCTACTCTTGCTTCTTTCTGCACCTTTCTTCGTCTTTCTGCACCTCTCTTGTCGCTTTCTACACTTTTCTTCCTCTCTCTGCAGCTCTCTAGCTTCTTTCTGTACCTCTCTTGTTTCTTTCTGCACTTCTGTTGCCTCTTTGTGCACTTCTCTTGTGTCTTTCTGCACTTCTCTTGCCTCTTTCTGTACTTTTCTCACCTCTTTTTGTACTCAAATGGGAAGTGCAAACTCTCAAGTTTAAAGGTCTGCTTGCTCTCAGGACTGAGGTATATGTCTACTTGTACATGTATTCTTACATGTGTTATGCATCCAAAGATGGCAGCTTAAAAAGCCGGTAACTTCTCGTATAGGTGGTCAAATCTTCTCAGTTCTGCTCTGTCATTAGGTTGCACAGGCAGACATATCTTATGCATATAGGTGTTATAGAGCCCCTCAAAAATACTATTGAATATACATGTACCCTGTATTGTGAGCAGAAAGAAATGCATATACCTTTGTGTACACAAATTAACAGAGTATGCTATTTGAAACACAGGTATTCAAGTATTTGTATGTTTATTTTTATGTAACATGTCACTATGTAAAAGCAGACACACACGCATGCATACCTTCACAAACTTGGTGAAACTCACAACAGTGATATGGTTAGGATTGATGTTTGGTACTTTTGGTAGGCCTAACATTCTGAGCAATTGATGAATAGTGAACCTCGAAAAGAAAAGTGAGGTTTAAGACATCTTGGGAGAAGGATTAGTGATTAGGATACTTTGAATGGGTCTGTTGAAAGTTACAGTCAAAGTAGGCCTTTTTCTGCACCTCTGTTGCTTCTTTCTGGACTTCTCTTGCTTTTTTCTCCACCACCTTTCTTCCTCTTTCAAGATTTCTGTTGCCTCTTTCTGCATTTTTCTTGCTTCTTTCTGCACCTTTGTTCCTCCTCCTGCACCTCTCTTCCCTCTTTCTGCCCTTCTCTTGCGTCTTTCTGTGCCTTTCTTCTTCTTTCTGTACATGTTCTTCCTACGTAGGCATAGTTAGAAATTAGAATTTAAAAAACCTTAGAAATTTGCTGCAAAAACCACAGGTTTCAGGGACGTTATAGTTAGTAAATAACATTTAAAAAACCTTAGAAATTCACTGAAAAATACCAGAGGTTTTATGGACGTTATAGTTAGGAATTAACAATTAAAAAACCTTAGAAATTCACTGAAAAAACTACATGTTTCAGGGACATTATAGTTAGGCTGACATTTCACTCATGCAAAACCAGAGAAATTCGGCCTTTATATTTTGCTGAGCTAATTAACTCACGTCCCCTTAATGCACTGCTGATGACGTCACATATTACATCACTCATGACATGGTCAGTGAAATCACTGATGACATCACTCATGACATCTCTAATGACATCACTGATGACAAAGTCCAGTGACTGAGTGTTTCTAAAACATTTAAGAATGTTATATATATATACACACCAAGGTTTAGTGAAGAATGAGTGGGTGTATGGAGGATTTAGTGGGTGATTAAATGTGTCTTAGTGAATGCAGGGGTGAATGACTAATCTGTGTGAATGCCTGTATCAGTCTGTCAGTTGGTGTGTAAGTGGCTGCATGCGTTGGTGAGTAGCTACATGAGTGTCTAAATGGGTTAATGATTGATTGTCTGATTACCTGTACGGGTGCCTGAGTGTTTATGCGGGTGGTTGGGGGGTTTGACTCCCTGCACGGATATGTGAGTGGGTGACTCAGTGGGTGTATGGGTTCATGAGTGCATCTGCGAGGGCCTGTATGGGTGAGTGAGTGTGCATATGGCTATGTTGGTGTGTGAATGGATGTCTCAGTGGTATATGTGTGAGTAACTTCATATGTGAAAGGCAGTATATGTGAGTGTTGGAATGTATAACTGAGTAATTGTGAGAGTGGCTGTATGGATGAGTGTGTGCTTGTGTCAGTGATTGTAAAAGAGAGTAAGTATGTGTTAATATCTGTATGAATAAGTGAGGTGGTGTGTATAACTGTATAAGTGAGTAAATGGCAGTGTGAATGATTCTTTGGGTGACTGACTAGGTGTTTGAGTAATGCTATGGGTGAGAGGCAGTGTGTGAGTGTCCAGGTGTATGAGTGGATATATGAGTGGAAGTATTGATGAGTGACTGTGTATGAGTGACTGTATGGGTTAGTGAGTGGATGTGTGTGTGTAGACCTATGAATAAGTGAGCGGGTATGTACTCACTGGTATTGGTGTGTCTATGGTTTCGAGATTGGTAGTCTGTATTTTAGAGTGGGTGTATCAAAGGTTATATTAGGGTGTGAGGAGGTGCATCAGATGATCACGTGGATGATGTCATCAGTGATGTCATTTGAGATGTCATCAGTGATGCGATCAGTGATGTCACTGATCATGTCATGAGTGATGTAAAATGTGACGTCATCAGCAGTGCATTGCGGGGGCGCGAGTTACAGTTAGCTCAGCTAACTATAACGGCCGAATTTCTCTGGTTTTGCACGAGTGAAATGTCAGCCGAACTATAATGTCACTGAAACCGGTGGGTTTTTCAGTGAATATTAATATATAGGCCTGGAGCCTTTAATGCATTCAACACACCTGTCTATGGGAGGAGAAGTCGAGAAACCGTTTTAAAGGGAGTGGTCTTTGAGTTCCAGGATTACAAACCAGCCTGTGAGACCGGCACTGATGACGGCCATTTCCGGCTAGAAACGCGTCTGCCCAAGCGTTTCACGGACTGCAAGGACAGCGCTGAATTTGCTCATTAAATCCTTTGTTTTGCCCGGAGCAAGTGTCTCGCTAATTTTTATGAAGATTAGAATTGGGTGTGTATATATAGCCGGTTTTTGCTAATACCGGCATTGGGACACGACCTCTCGATATGGAGCCCCCCGAAATTTGGCAAACGTTGGTTAGAGGATGTTGAGTACATCGCGGTGCCCCCCCGAGCAGAGACATTACCATTAGGTGATTATTTTCACAAGGGGAGAGAGGAGGCAGCAGTGAGCTGCCTGATAAGGGTTTAAACAAATTTGTGAGCGGGACTATCATATCCAGGAATTCTGTGGTGGTATGCAGTCCAACGCCATATATTTGGGAGCATCATTGATGTTTAGAGTTCCACTTCACTGTAATGAGGAACCACGAAAGACTGCATGTACCATCATGCATTAAGCCTGGAGCCTTTAGCGCATTCCACACACCTGTCCATGGGAGGAGGAGTCGAGAAACCATTTTAAAGGGAGTGGTCTTTGAGTTCCAGGATTACGAACCAGCCTGTGAGACCGGCACTGATGACGGCCATTTCCGGCTAGAAACGCGTCTGCCCAAGCGTTTCACGGACTGCAAGAACAGTGCTGAATTTGCTCATTAAATCCTTTGTTTTGCCCGGAGCAAGTGTCTCGCAAATTTTTATGAAGATTAGCATTGGGTGTGTATATATAGCCGGTTTTTGCTAATACCGGCATTGGGACACGCCCTCTCGTTCTGGAGCCCCGCGAAAATTGGCAAACGTTGGTTGGAGTATGTTGAGTACATCGCGGTGCCCCCCCGAGCAGAGACATTACCATTAGGTGATTATTTTCGCAAGGGGAGAGAGGAGGCAGCAGTGAGCTACCTGATAAGGGTTTAAACAAAGGTGTGAGCGGGACTATCATATCCAGGAATTCTGTGGTGGTATGCAGTCCAACGCCATATATTTGGGAGCATCATTGATGTTTAGAGTTCCACTTCACTGTAATGAGGAACCACGAAAGACTGCATGTACCATCATGCATTATGCCTGGAGCCTTTAGCGCATTCAACACACCTGTCTATGGGAGGAGGAGTCGAGAAACCATTTTAAAGGGAGTGGTCTTTGAGTTCCAGGGTTACGAACCAGCCTGTGAGACCGGCACTGATGACGGCCATTTCCGGCTAGAAACGCGTCTGCCCAAGCGTTTCACGGACTGCAAGGACAGCGCTGAATTTGCTCATTAAATCCTTTGTTTTGCCCGGAGCAAGTGTCTCGCTAATTTTTATGAAGATTAGCATTGGGTGTGTATATATAGCCGGTTATTGCTAATACCGGCATTGGGACACGCCCTCTCGTTCTGGAGCCCCGCGAATATTGGCAAACGTTGGTTGGAGTATGTTGAATACATTGCGGTGCCCCCCCGAGCAGAGACATTACCATTAGGTGATTATTTTCGCAAGGGGAGAGAGGAGACAGCAGTGAGCTGCCTGATAAGGGTTTAAACAAAGGTGTGAGCGGGACTATCATATCCAGGAATTCTGTGGTGGTATGCAGTCCAACGCCATATATTTGGGAGCATCATTGATGTTTAGAGTTCCACTTCACTGTAATGAGGAACCACGAAAGACTGCATGTACCATCATGCATTATGCCTGGAGCCTTTAGCGCATTCAACACACCTGTCTATGGGAGGAGGAGTCGAGAAACCATTTTAAAGGGAGTGGTCTTTGAGTTCCAGGATTACGAACCAGCCTGTGAGACCGGCACTGATGACGGCCATTTCCGGCTAGAAACGCGTCTGCCCAAGCGTTTCACGGACTGCAAGGACAGCGCTGAATTTGCTCATTAAATCCTTTGTTTTGCCCGGAGCAAGTGTCTCACTAATTTTTATGAAGATTAGCATTGGGTGTGTATATATATATATATATATTCACTGAAAAAACCATAGGTTTCACACATGTTATAGTTAGCGGAAATTTTACTGATAAAAAACCAGTGAAATTCCCCCGTTATAGTTAGTGCAGGCAACTATAACTCACGCGACCGCAATCCTCTGCTGATGCTAATACTGTATTTAGACATTTATTTGCCCATGTCTTCTTCCATACATTTTTAGCTATACATATATTACAAATATTTTTTTTTCATAAAGACACATATGTCATCAGCAGAAGATTGCGGTCGCGTGAGTTATAGTTGCCTGCACTAACTATAACGGGGGAATTTCACTGTTTTTTTATCAGTAAAATTTCCGCTAACTATAACATGTGTGAAACCTATGGTTTTTTCAGTGAATTTGCAAGGTTTTTTAAATGCTAATTCCTAACTATAACGTGTGTGAAACCTATGGTTTTTTCAGTGAATTTGTACGGTTTTTTAAATGCTAAGTTACTTTACGCCATTCGTGGCGTGCGCGCCCACTTAACGCAGTTCGTTCCGTGCACGCACGGTGCGCTTCGCGCACCGTGCGCGCACAGTAAGCACGCGGTGCTTACTGTGCTTACGGTGCTTATAAGCCATGCACAAATGGTGCCCTTCGGGCACCATTTGCACACGGGGTGGAGAGAGTGTGGATAATTTTTTCTTTTATTATTTTTGTTAAAAATATTGTGGTTTTTCGCATTACTGATAAGCCACGCACATTTGGTGGCCTGCGGCCACCAAAAGCACAGGGGGTGGGGAGAGTGTGGATAGTGTTTTTATTTTTACATTTTTTACCGTACGCGTACGGTAAGCGTAATCGGCGAAATTAGCGAAAAAATAAAAATGGCATTTTTGGCCTTGGGGGGTCTTGGGGGACTCCCTCATCATGGCTATGTGTGTGTGAGCTGTCAAAACAGCTCCTTTACATGTGTATTGGTTTTATTTAACAACCTAACTCTCAGTGCGAGAGAGAAAATGGCGGCCGCCGCTTCCTGGTTTTGGCCGATTCGAATGTTTACTAAGATCTAAGAGCCAATCAGAATCGCGCTCGCGCACGCCACCGTACGCGTACGGTAAGCTTACGGTAAGCGTACCGTAAGCTGGCTCAGATATATATATTGATTTAAAGGCTATTTTCTCAGAATCTACTGAACAGATTTACACCAAACCTACAAAAGGCACTTCCTTGACCTGAGGACTACCTCTCTGCCAAATTTCAAGTAATTCTGTTCAGCCGTTCGGGCTGTAGCCCTGTCTAAAGGTCCTATGGAAAAATGCATGGGAAAAACGCGTTTTGGGACCCCCCTTTTATCTCAGCCCCCACTTGACGAATCCTCCCGAGACTTTCAGGGTAGGAGCGTAGCGTAGCGCCCCACCTATTTTGAGAAATTCGCGAGGATTCGTCGACCGGCGCCAAAGTTATTCAAAATAGAATGTTGCGGATTTCCTATGGAAAAGGGGTCCTAACTATAACTACCTACTGGCGACCGCCAGTAGGTAATATACATATATATATATGTAGTACCCAGGATGGATCCCTTTGTGACGCCGGCGCTCCGTTTTTCGCGCGGTGCAGAGTCCATACGACAGGATCCAGTCGTTAAATATTTCAGAATGGGTTCCTAGTCCCTTAGCTTTTTGGACTAGAAAAGGATTGCACTCACTCGTAGTAATTTGATGGAAAGGTCTTTTATTCTTGCCAAAACCCAACGCGTTTCGCCTCTTCACGAAGGCTTGATCACGGGATATGGTTACATTGTGTGTCTTTCTTTTATGTTTGACATACTAGCACTTCCTGTTTAGTTACCAATTGCATTGTGGTTAGTGTAGTTTATATACAGTGAAAAATTATAATTAAACAGTGCTCAAAATTTAATCTTAATTGTACGTATGCGGACTCATGATAAACTAAGTTTATTCATGATGCTTAAAGTTTTTTAATTAGCCCTTTTATTGCTCTCTAGTGAGCATTAATTTTATCATCCCATTGATTTACATTCTTCAATTATAGTGAGGAATATGATGATCTTTACGGTTCTGTACTCTCCAGTGAGCACGGTGCGCGCACGGTGAAAAACCTGAAAAAAATAAATAAATAAATACATAACTTAGCATTTAAAAAACCGTACAAATTCACTGAAAAAACCATAGGTTTCACACACGTTATAGTTACGAATTAGCATTTAAAAAACCTTGCAAATTCACTTAAAAAACCATAGGTTTTACACATGTTATAGTTAGCTGGACATTTCACTCGTAAAAAACCAATGAAATTCCCCCGTTATAGTTAGTGCAGGCAACTATAACTCACGCGACCGCAATCCTCTGCTGATGACGTCAGATATTACAACACTGATGACATATGTGTCTTTATGAAAATTAAATATTTGTAATATATGTATAGCTAAAGATTAATGGAAGAAGACATGGGTAAATAAGTGTCTAAATACAGTGATGTAATATCTGACGTCATCAGCAGAGGATTGCGGCCGGGTGAGTTATAGTTGCCTGCACTAACTATAACGGGGGAATTTCATTGGTTTTTTACGCGTGAAATGTCCAGCTAACTATAACATGTGTGAAACCTATGGTTTTTTAAGTGAATATATATATATATATATTTATATGTATATATATATATATATATATATATATATATGTATATCAAAGCTCAGTGTACCCACGTACGAGAAGCACTCGGACTGCAGCTGCCCACAAAGAAGCCTTTATTGGTATGCACAGCCTTGACACACCAATACAATTTAAAGTTCATAGCCGTATTCCCCTTACACGTTTCAGTGTTCATATTCCTTCCTCAGGGGCCACGGCGATGTCAGAAACCAAGTTATGCAACGCCCCTTTATTCTGATGCTCAGATGCATTTCCTGGATGGAAAGCTCCGCCTTGATTTCCGCGGAGCATCGTGGGCGATGTGGTTTCCTTTGAATGCCAACATTATAATGCCCGTAAATGAGCCACGATGTGTGTGAGTGCTTAATCCATCTGCTGCTGCCCCACAATGCCAGTCTGATGAATATCAAGCCGTGTGGCCCCCATCAATCCAAGGGTGGTGCGACCTCCGCGGCTGGGTTTGCTGCGTAATATGTCAAAGCTCAGTGTACCCACGTACGAGAAGCACTCGGACTGCAGCTGCCCACAAAGAAGCCTTTATTGGTATGGACAGCCTTGACACACTGATACAGTTTAAAGTTCATAGCCGTATTCGCCTGATGCATTTCAGAGTGTCCATACTCCTTCCTCAGAGGCCACGGCAAAGTCAGAAACCAAATTATGCAACGCCCCTTTATTCTGATGCTCAGATGCATTTCCTGGATGGAAAGCTCCGCCTTGATTATCGCGGAGCATTGTGGGCATTGTGGTTTTCTTTGAATGCCAATATTATCATATCCGTAAATGAGCCACGATGTGTGTGAGGCTCATTTACGGGCATGATAATATTGGCATTCAAAGGAAACCACAAGGCCCACAATGCTCCGCGGAAATCAAGGCGGAGCTTTCCATCCAGGAAATGCATCTGAGCATTAGTGAAAAACCATGTGGGTCGCTGCCTTGAATCCCTTAATAAAGTTATTTAATGAGGAAACAAATGTTTTTGTAGAGTCGCTCTTGCTAAATGAAAAGCCCCTCCTGCTCCGCATATCAGCTGCTTGGATCCGCAGCAGCGGACCCACTCGGGTCTCGTGGTGGTGCCATCCCGTGACCGGGCCGGCCACATTAATGTCAAGAAAAAGAGTTGCCCCTCGGTGGGACAGCACATGCAGGCAGGGAAACGCCCATCGGCAAAAGCAGCAGCCACGAACATCATCCTCAAGCATTCCATCTGTCCAATGCGTTTTGGGCATGCGCCCTTCCTCATGGACAGTCTTGAAAGAAACAAGGCAAGCAGTTAGCACCAGTACATCTCCTCATTTATTTCCTTTAACAGATATCACACAGATGAGTAGTGATGTTGCATTATGGGACTGGTGGTTAGTGAAAACCCATGTGGGTCGCCGCCTTGAATCCCTTAATAAAGTTTTTTAACGAGGAAACAAATGTTTTTGTAGAGTCGCTCTTGCTAAATGAAAAGCCCCTCCTGCTCCGCATATCAGCTGCTTTGATCCGCAGCAGCGGATCCACTCGGGTCTCGTGGTGGTGCCGTTCCGTGACCGGGCCGGCCACATTAATGTCAAGAAAAAGAGTTGCCCCTCGGTATGACAGCACACGCAGGCAGGGAAACGCCCATCGGCAAAAGCAGCAACCACGAACATCATCCTCAAGTGTTCCATCTATCCAAAGCGTTTCGGGCGTGCGCCCTTCCTCTTGGACAGTCTTGAAAGAAACAAGGTAAGCAGTTAGCACCTGTACATCCCCTCATTTATTTCCTTTAACAGATATCAAACAGGTGAGTAGTGATGTTGCATTATTGGACTGGTGGTTAGTGAAAACCCATGTGGGTCGCCGCCTTGAATCCCTTAATAAAGTTCTTTAATGAGGAAACAAATGTTTTTGTGGAGTTGCTCTTGCTAAATGAAAAGCCCCTCCTGCTCCGCATATCAGCTGCTTTGATCCACAGCAGCGGACCCACTTTATTAAGGGATTCAAGGCGGCGACCCACATGGGTTTTCACTAACCACCAGTCCCATAATGCAACATCACTACTCACCTGTGTGATATCTGTTAAAGGAAATAAATGAGGGGATGTACTGGTGCAAACTGCTTGCCTTGTTTCTTTCAAGACTGTCCATGAGGAAGGGCCCACGCCCAAAACGCTTGATATTGCTCTGGTCGTTCTGTCATTGATGACAATCCTGGTGGGCTGAGTTGGTAGTCCAATCAGCACAGCAGCCCACATTGGTAGACTACAGTTCCCAGCAGGCATCAGTCCTGGCCGGCTAGGTGAGTGTTTGGCATCGATCCCACGGCATCTCATTGTGAGTGCTGGATTTGCTATTTACAGGAACATAATACCCATATAGACACTCATGTCACACCAACAGACAGACTGATACAGACATTCACACAGTTTAGTCACTAACTCATGCATTCAGTAAGATATGTTTAATCACTTAATTATAGAGTCAGTCACGCACCTACTAAATCATCCATTCAGACACTTATACACCCACTCATTCTTCAATACACCTTGGCCTATATATATTAAACATATTTAAACTTTACAGAAACACACATTCACTGGATGATGTTATCAGTGATGTCATCAGTGATGTTATTTGAGATGTCATCAGTGATGTCACTCACCATGTCATGAGTGATGTAATATGTGACGTCATCAGCAGTGCATTGTGGGGGCGTGAGTTATAGTTAGCTCTACTAAGTATAACGGCAGAATTTCTCTGGTTATGTATGAGTGAAATGTCCAACTAACTATAACATCCCTGAAACCTGTGAATTTCTAAGGTTTTTTTAAATGCTAATTTCTAACTATAACGTGCCTGAAACCTAGGGTTTTCTCAGTGAATTTCAAAGGTTTAGTAAATGCTAATTTCTAACTATAACGTCCCTGAAACCTATGTTTTTTTCAGTGAATTTCAAAAGTTTTTTAAATACTAATTTCTAACTATAACACAGCAGTCGCATTTGCAGAGTGGTGGAGAAAGGTGAGCGTGGCCTCCGAACACCTCTTAGTAATCCCACTGTGTGAGATTTACTGGAGGTAACAGGAGGGGTAATTAGCTCCCAACATCAACCTTGGGGGCCAACTACTCCTCCTATTACCTCCAGTAAGTCCCACACAGCAGGATTGCTAACTTCTCATACTAGGCCACGCCCCCTTTCTCCACCACTCTGCAAACGCAGCCCCAGGTGCGTTCTAAGTTGGGGGATTAATTCCCCTTGAATACTGAGGGTCCCTGGGGGCCAAGTTGCCCACCAGGTACCTCCAGTAAGTGCCACAGAGCTCGATTGCAGAGAGGTGGACACAGGCCATGCCCCCTTTCTCCACCACTCTGCAAACGCACCCCCTGGCACGTTCTAAGTTGGAAAGGACAACAAGAAATTCACAACTGGTATCATTTAACAAGGACAGTTAAAGATGTATGTACAAAGCATTACAAGAAGGAAGGAGAGACTCTCAGTCGGTTAACTTTGGAAAATATGCACATAGCTTCATGTATTTAGCAAAAGGGAATGGCAAGGATGCAGGAACATAAATTAAATGGACAAAATTACAGTTGTAACAGCACTGCAAGCAAAAATGAAGTGAACAACCCGAATTGTACTTGGTGCTCAAATGTGTTCGTGACACAATGGTGTGGCGACGCAAGTGACAATGTGAATTCAGCTAGGAACGGCGCGAAGTGGAGTGAAGTGAACAAATGTACAGTGAAATCAAGGGTTCTAGTTAGAAGTTTTCAAATTAGTAATTAATCGTCAGTTATTCATAGAACCATATGAGAGATGTGCCATCAATTGCGCTGACAGGTCGACGGCGTATCGATCCAGTAACTTAGGATCATCTACAGGACCGGGTTGGCATAGTAAAGCGGTGCTGTACAAAAAGGAGAAAGGATAGGTGAGGGATGGGAAAAAGGAAAGCAATAGGGGGTAGGATAAGGCATAGGGGAAGTGGGCAAAGGCATATGCTGTCAGCAACTTGCAGCAAGAGAGGAAGGAACAAGACTTATATCATGAGGAACAACACCTGGCAAATAAACTAGATGTGGGTGAAGGCATAAATAGTTTAATGGCGCAGCAAGAGAGGAATGCGAAGTCCTCTAGGGACAGAACAAGGCTTGTATCACGGGGAGAACGCCTGCCAAAGTAGACTTAATGGGAAATCAATGGGGGTGGAGAGGACGCGAGCAGTGAAAGTGGCAACAACCACGAGTACCTGGGAGAATGGAGGAGCCATACACTGTGGTCAATCGGCATTTCTAGGGACCGGAGGCAATAATGTATTAGTAAGAAAGGGCACAAGTGTCAATGGAAGTATGGAGGAACCAAAAAAGCAACCGCTATTAAAGAATCAAGTACCTGAGTAGATCTGAAGGGTGGAGCTCGAGGGCCGTGTCAATTATAAGCATCAGCTGTGAGGAGCCGATGAAGCAGCAGCGGGAACTGTGGACAAGGAGGGAGAAGGTTGGGCGAAGAACCGAAGGAGGGGGGCGGATTCAGCGTGGGGTGGGGTATCGGGAGAATTACCTGTATAGAATTGGAATTAGAGCTCAGGGAACGTATCCGACGAATCCTCAGTGGGAAACCATAAAGGGCTCTGTGGGGGGAAAAAGGGCAGATGGAGAAATCAGTCCGGTGGATCACGGGGCGAAGGATACCCCCCGCCACTCCTCGACCAATTGCTGTGTCCCTTTTCTGTGATGTCATCAGTGATGTCATTTGAGATGTCATCAGTGATGTCATGAGTGATGTCACTGACCATGTCATGAGTGATGTAATATGTGACGTCATCAGCAGTGGATTGCGGGCGCGCGAGTTATAGTTAGCTGAACTAACTATAACGGGGGAATTTCATTGGTTTTTTACGAGTGAAATGTCCAGCTAACTATAACATGTGTGAAACCTATGGTTTTTTCAGTGAATTTGCAAGGTTTTTTAAATGTTAATTCCTAACTATAACGTGTGTGAAACCTATGGTTTTTTCTGTGAATTTAATGCAGAAAATACTGGGACCCCCTTTATACGAGATAATTTTCCAATAGGTCAGGGAGAAAAGGGGAAAATGAAGCCAATCTACCTAATAATACTCCCTCTTGACCTAAACAACAGTTATTTATATATAAACTAGCACACAAAGCACAAAAGTGTGTTCTTAATATTTTTTTTTATTTTTCGTATTTTTATATTTTCATTTTTTCTTTATAAAAATATAATCAATTTTGAACAGATAAATCAATTTTTCATAAATGAACGTTTCACTTATACTTTACACATTGTTCATGTCAATACGATAAGACAAAGATATTCTTTTGATTCATGACAAAAAAAGGAAAACAAAACCCAGGGAGACAGAACACTGCACATACAAACTCTTCATTCATGCAGACACATATCAGACATTCCGTATACATATATCTCAGTAGCTTTACCACTTAACACATAATGAGTGGTAAGGTAGTCCTAATAGCCCCCAAAAAAAGGAGCTGCTACAAAAAAAATTTTGTAGGATCTACAAGAAGATTTGGTCAACGCGTTTCGGTGGTATAAGCAAACGTGGAAACCACCTTCTTCAGGACCAGCTACTTCTCTTAGCGCAAGTTCTCAAAACCTGGGGTATCTAAAGAAAAGAGAATTTTTACATACAAAAGACAAATTAGTCACTAGTCTCTAAACATTATTATTGTCAATACTGTGTGCTATAATCAAAGACACCGGTTGGGCCAATCTATACGACTGAGCATTCAAGTAAAAATGAGAAGAAGAAAGAATAATAAAGATAGTCTGAGAAAATCAACACACAAATTAGTACGATATGAAGTACAATTTCTAATGAGAGAGAGTTACCTTTGACAGAAATTAAAAAGAGAAAGTGTGTGAGTGGAAATAATCCCTATAATACTCTACTCTACTCTGATCAGAAAGGTATGGATCTATGTAAGGAAATCCTGTTTTTTTGGTAATAGTCCTATAAATACAGTAAAGAAGGATACTTACTATTTAGGGGGACAATATCACCCTACAAAGCCTGCTGTTTGTACTGTAAGACGTAATCACAGTGGAAATTCTTCCTCTTATTTGTCTGTTTATCTGTAGATGTCCTAGTGAAATTTAAGGCAGAAAAAACCTAAATCAAGATTATAGCATATTTTAATTATTGCTCCAAGTTCTCTATTTAGGTACTGCTAGTTCTTTTTATATTGGCCGAGGGCAACGATATCCACATAGAGTTTACATACCGATAGTGGTTAGACTCTAAATCCCACTAAATGTAGTATGCAGCTAGGAGACATCCAACAATGATTCCGTAGTACTCCATGTATCTGTGTGGGGAAGTTAAAAATATACTGCATCATAGTCTGTCTCCTATTTATCAATTGTTACTCACTATCACCAGATTTAAATGATTGTAAATACCTTTAAAAGAAAGTTTGTTTAAAGATCACCAAAGTATATTATTTCCATCCATAACCAGATATAGGCAGAGTCTCAACCGTACAAATACACGCTGTTGCAATTCTTTACGGTGTCCCTAAAAGAGATACAGAGAGACAGCCAAAACGATAACAGTCAATTAATATTAATGACCCATGTATAAAGTCTGTGTCCCAAAGCATGGGACCAATGGTAAAGTCAGCGGACGTCCAAGATCATGACTGTGCTTCACTAAAATAGTGGGGATGAGTATAAGGGGGTATGTCAAGATGCACCCTTTACTTAAAAGTAAGTACACTTTCGATAGAGGCCTGCTATTTTTCACCATTCTATATAGGTCTAAGCCTACCTTCGTTTGGTGGAAAGTTACAATGCTTAACTCTTAAATAAAGCTAAGTACCCAATTAGTCCAAGATAATAGTGAGGCAAACGCTGGATTGGAGTTCTAACAAGCAATAGTAGACCCAAATTACCCCAGTTTAAAGAGAAAAATAACAATTCAAACGTTTTTTACTCCTGACTCACCAGCGCTCAAAACATCTAAGTCCTTCAGTCACATGTAAGCATCCTCAGATCGTCCTGCTGTCAGGAAGTGAGCCTACACCCAAATGCGTGTATCTACTTCTACTCCTCCCTCCGTAGTCAAGATTGTCAAAGCCGTATCATCTGTGAAAGAGGCAGTCATTAAAAACTTGTTAGTGAAATTGGGTACCCAACTAACCAAAGGTAATAGTGAAGTAGGCGCTAGCTTGGATTACTGACAAGGAATAAAGGAGCAAACATACAAATTGCCCCAGTTAAAAAAAAAAGGAAACAAAAATTCAAGCTTTTTACTCCTAACTCACCAGCGTTCAAAACATCTAAGTCCTTCAGCCACACGTAGGCGTCCTCAGATCGTCCTGCCGTCAAGAAGTGAGCCTACATCCAAATGCGTGTCTCTACTTATACTCCTCCCTCCGTAATCAAGATTGTCAAAAACCGTATCACCTGTGGATGAGGCAGTCACTAAAAAGGGACTAACAAATTTACGCTAATCAAAGCGCCATCTTTGAAAGGTGTAATATATTATATCAGCAGAGACCGCATTAGTCCGACTTAGTATGCATACTGTACAAAGACAGGGTTTTCTAGAGTATAAGTACTAGTATCATGCCTGAAATAAGCAAGAAAGGTCTATGTGAAGGCCATGAATTACCGGCACACCGATTCTTAATTACAGAGAAGGGATTTATTGTCAGCGCCATCTTGTAGTGGTGTGTGTCAGGTCATCTAAGAAAGAGAAAAGGGGACTAACCCGGTACCGCCACTATTGCACGCCATCTTGGAACAGTACACCACAAACAGTCAAACCCAACCTTCGAGCTCCCAAAAAAAGACTTCCACCCAAAATACACAACCCGAGGAGGCATGCACACCTCAGCCCGACCTACTATACCAATAAGTAGATGAGGCAGTCACTAAAAAGGGACTAACAAATTTACGCTAATCAAAGCGCCATCTTTGAAAGGTGTAATATATTATATCAGCAGAGACTGCATTAGTCCGACTTAGTATGCATGCTGTACAAAGACTGGGTTTTCTAGAGTATAAATACTAGTATCATGCCTGAAATAAGCAAGAAAGGTCTATGTGAAGGCCATGACTTACCGGCACACCGATTCTTAATTACAGAGAAGGGATTTATTGTCAGCGCCATCTTGTAGTGGTGTGTGTCAGGTCATCTTAAGAAAGAGAAAAGGGGACTAACCCGGTACCGCCACTATTGCACGCCATCTTGGAACAGTACACCACAAACAATCAAACCCAACCTTCGAGCTCCCAAAAAAAAAAAAAAGAAGACTTCTACCCAAAATACACAACCCGAGGAGGCATGCACATCTCAGCCCGACCTACTATACCAATAAGTGCACACACAAACCGCCACGGAAAGGAACGTATCAAGGCCAACAAACTCGCATCACTACTGCAAGCAAGCAGTCCATGTATGACCATCTGTCCACGAAATCTGGAAACAAAATGTAGAAAATCCCTCGAGCAAGGGCACAACTTCTCTTACGACATGAACTATCCACGCAAAGCTATCCGACAACTGACAGACTCAACATCATAGTGTACAACCAGCTGTATATATATATATATATGTCTCCATCAGAGTTGATAATACATATGCTCACTCAGAAAGAACAAGGAGAAATATAAAAAACCTGTAATAATCTAATAGATTACGCTTAATTATAGGTAAACACTGTGGCCAAGTGAACATTTTACTCCAGGACTGTAGGGGAAGCCCAACCTAAAGAAAAGTCAGCTCATTTAGAAAACTCATTAAGACTATTCTCACTCATTATGTGTTAAGTGGTAAAGCTACTGAGATATATGTGTACGGAATGTCTGATATGTGTCTGCATGAATGAAGAGTTTGTATGTGCAGTGTTCTGTCTCCCTGGGTTTTGTTTTCCTTTTTTTGTCATGAATCAAAAGAATATCTTTGTCTTATCGTATTGACATGAACAATGTGTAAAGTATAAGTGAAACGTTCATTTATGAAAAATTGATTTATCTGTTCAAAATTGATTATATTTTCATACAGAAAAAATTAAAATATAAAAATACGAAAAATAAAAAAAATATTAAGAATACACTTTTGTGCTTTGTGTGCTAGTTTATATATAAATAACTGTTGTTTAGGTCAAGAGGGAGTATTATTAGGTAGTTTTTCTGTGAATTTGCAAGGTTTTTTAAATGCTAATCCCTAACTATAACGTGTGTGAAACCTATGGTTTTTTAAGTGAATATATATATATATATATATATATATATATTACCTACTGGCGGTCGCCAGTAGGTAGTTATAGTTAGGACCCCTTTTCCATAGGAAAACCTCAACATTCTATTTTGAATAACTTTGGCGCCGGTCGATGAATCCTCGCGAATTTCTCAAAATAGGTGGGGCGCTACGCTCCGCTCCTACCCTGAAAGTCTCGGGGGGATTCGTCAAGCGGGGGCTGAGATAAAAGGGGGGTCCCAAAACGCGTTTTTCCCATGCATTTTTCCATAGGACCTTTAGAACGAGCTACAGCCCGAACGGCTGAACAGAATTACTAGAAATTTGGCAGAGAGGTAGTCCCTAGGTCAAGGAAGTGCCTTTTGTAGGTTTGGTGTAAATCTGTTCAGTAGATTCTGAGAAAATAGCCTTTAAATCAATATATATATCTGAGCCCGCTTACGGTACGCTTACCGTACGCTTACCGTAAGCGTACGGTGGCGTGCGCGAGCGCGATTCTGATTGGCTCTTAGATCTTAGTAAACATTCGAATCGGCCGAAACCAGGATCGGCGTCCGCCATTTTGTCTCTCGCACTGAGTGTTGTTTATCAAACATGATGGCCAAAAACATGTTACGGGGCTGTTTTGACAACTCCCTCCCACATAGTCATGTTGAGGGAGTCCCCAAACATCCCCCAAGAGCAAAAACGGTTTTATTTTTTTTTCGGCAATTTCGCCGAGTACGCTTACCGTAAGCGTACGGTAAAAAAAAAAAAAAAAAAAAAAACACTATCCACACTTACCCCAACCCCTGTGCTTTTGGTGGCCGTTGGCCACCAAATGTACAGGGCTTATTAATAGGTAAAAAAAACTAAATTTTGGCAACATGAAATTATAAAATCGAAATAAAAAAAACACTATCCACATTGACCCCACCCCCTGTGCTTTTGGTGGCCGAAGGCCACCAAATGTACAGGGCTTATTAAAGTTGATAAAAACCGTGCACGGAACGAACTGCGTTAAGTGGGCGCGCACGCCTCGAATGGCGTAAAGTAACTTAGCATTTAAAAAAACGTACAAATTCACTGAAAAAACCATAGGTTTCACACACGTTATAGTTAGGAATTAGCATTTAAAAAACCTTGCAAATTCACTGAAAAAACCATAGGTTTCACACATGTTATAGTTAGCGGAAATTTTACTGATAAAAAACCAGTGAAATTGCCCCGTTATAGTTAGTGCTGGCAACTATAACTCACGCGACCGCAATCTTCTGCTGATGACATATGTGTCTTTATGAAAAAAAAATATTTGTAATATATGTATAGCTAAAAATGTATGGAAGAAGACATGGGCAAATAAGTGTCTAAATACAGTATTAGCATCAGCAGAGGATTGCGGTCGCGTGAGTTATAGTTGCCAGCACTAACTATAACGGGGCAATTTCACTGGTTTTTTATCAGTAAAATTTCCGCTAACTATAACATGTGTGAAACCTATGGTTTTTTCAGTGAATTTGCAAGGTTTTTTAAATGCTAATTCCTAACTATAACGTGTGTGAAACCTATGGTTTTTTCAGTGAATATATATATATATATGGTAGCCACAATCCTGAAACGTTCCTTTTCTTGATCCAAAGCAGGTACGGACCACAACGTGGAGAACATTTCTTTTTTATTTTTGCTGATTTAAATGTGCAAGTGCATATTTCGTTACAAGCAAGTGCCCAGCCTGACGCGTTTCGACTGCCCAACGGCAGTCTTGATCACATGGCGCGCTGGACCAATCAGTGCATATATATAGTGTCAAACAAAAAAGCACATGATACACATATTTAAATTAACTCAAACTGGAGTGCGAACATAGAAAGAGGCCTGTTTTTAAAAAAATAGAAACAAACCAATCATAATAGATTTTGCAAATTACTGATCGCGTTTTTTGTTTGCGCAACTAAATGTAACAATGAAAGCTTAGTGTTCCTTAGTTAATGACTCACAAACAGAAATTGTCCAAATATATACAATTGGATAAGATATCTCGAAAATTCAACTTCTAGCATAGTGTTAATTTTCGAGTTAAACTAACTAATACATGTATTGAATACAGGCCTATTGACATCAACATCTTAGCACTCCTAAAATGTATCCGTTAACATCACCAAATAATACTTTACAAAAATGTGCAAATTGTGCAATAAAGTGCTAGCGTTAAAGTGCTAAGTTACATAAAAAATATATACAGATGAATTCATAGCAGCTTCTAGCAGACGTCTCTTATATCATCTTATATTTCAATCTCTTGACATGCTTAATAGTTGTATATACACAAGTCCCAATCTCAAGATTACTCTGTTTGTAGCATCTATTGAGACAAAAGATATACGTGTTTTTTGATGTTGGCAAACCATTGATTTTACACTTAGCAGCAAAACTTTTTTTCGGTTATCATGTTTTCAAAAGTTATGTTATGAAGAACTGGTGTTATAATGCTTAAAAACCGGCAAGAGCCCTGTAATACCCAATAAAACCAAGGAAAACCCCAAATAAAACTAAGTAAAACAAAAACCCCACCAGATAAAAACATCATCACACCAGTTCATATATATTGTTAAACCATAACAAAAACCATACATTTAGCAGCCATTAGACTAAAGTGCATACAGTTTCATAAATTAATGATGATAAAATAGATAAAATCACAGAGCTCAATAACCGGTAATATCCTCAACTAAAACCAGTTAAAACCTGGGAAAAAACCCAGACTAAAACCCGGCTGAAGCAGGAATAAAAACCAATTAGAAAGCATACCTGAGATTCATCATTATTACCATTCCCCCAACAACACTCATAAAAAATTATGCAGATCATCACTGTTGTTGAGGCCATTCGGCATTTTAGTATCGAGTAACATGATAAATTCGAATTCCACTTGTCTCAATCTTTTTTCTCTATTACCCCCTCTGATATTTTTGGGTACTGAGTTGATAACATAATATCTAAGGTCATTAAGATTATTGTTGTGTACTAATTTTAGATGCCGCGCCACAGGATAGTTAGGGTTTGAGTTGACCACCGCTCTAAGATGTTGTAAAATCCTGTTAAAAACTTGCAATTTAGTGCTACCCACATATAATAAATGGGAAGTGCCCTCTAAAATGTATATTGCATAATCAGTTCTGCAAGTATAATGTCCTTGTATTTTGACAGGATGAGAGCTAAAGGCAGTAACATATTGAAAACATTTGTTTCCAAATTTACAAGCGCGACATGAGCTACACTTGAAAAATCCAGGTCTAGCTGATAGCCAGGTATTCGAAGTATTAACCTCAGGACTGTTTCTTACAAGTGCATCCCTCATTGAGGGCGCCCTTCTAAATGTTAGCGTCAGAAGTTCTGGCAAGATTCGTGACATAGTAATATCTGACCGAATTATCGGCCAGTTTTTGTATAGAATCTTGCGCACTTGTCTTTCCTGTTTACAAAAATTAGTTATCAATCTAATGTTATCAACTGATTCAACAGTAATGGTATCAGCATGATCATAAATTTACCTTAATGGTGTATGAATCTCAGGTATTATAGGCAGCTGAATATCACTGTTAACACTGTTTGCCTTATCACAAGCTATTTTAAGATCTGTGGCCTTGTATCCTCTATTTAAAAATCTTTCAAAAGCTTCAGCCTGGCACATTTCAAGATCATCTTCATGGCTACAGATACGTTTAATTCTTCGAAATTCACCAAAGGGCATACTACGAATAAGATGGTGGGGATGTGAGCTATTTGCATAGAGAACAGAATTCCCAGCTTTTGACTTCCTATGCAGTCTAGTATGTATCGTGTCCTCCCTTATATAGATTTCAACATCCAAGAATTGTATCTTCACATTGCTTATATCAGATGTGAACCTAAGATTCAATGTATTTTCATTAATTGCATCTACAAAGTTATTGGCTGACTCAATAGAGCCCTTCCAAATCAGACAAATGTCATCAATAAATCTCCACCAATGGAGAACATGCTGATCAAAAATAACTTTGTGAGTGGTTTTCAGGACGTGCTCATCCCACCATCCCACGTGTAAACACGCGTAGCTAGGGGAGAAGCATGCCCCCATCGCCACTCCGCGCAGCTGTTGGGAAAACTTCCTTGTTAAACAGGAAGTAATTGTGGGTTAGACAAATATTTATCATTTTTACAAGCATTGTGTTGTGTTCATACACGTGTGTACTTCTTTTATCCAAAAAATAGCGAACTGCATTTGTACCATCGCTATGCTTAATACTGGTATACAATGAACTAATGTCCATCACTATTAAATAGCAATCATCCTCCCATTTAACTTTCTTCAATTTGCTAAAAAAGTGTCTTTTATCCCTGATGAAGGATGGTAGACTTTCCACAAATTCATGTAGAAAATGGTCAACATATTTTGACATGGCTTCCAATAGGCTTTTTTGTGCCGAAATAATTGGTCTGCCTGGGACCGCTACCACATTTTTGGGCACCATAGGAATAAAATATAAAATGGGAGTCATCGGATGGTCATTTTTATAAAAGCTGTATTCATTTTTTGTTAATAAACCCAAACGTTTCCATTGCGCCAATTCAACGAATACATTTTCTTTGTTCTGTTTCAGTTCTTGGAAGCTAGCTTTTCTGTAGCAACTGATATCATTAAGATGATAACTCAACAACAAGAGTGGGAGGGAAATTTTAGGAGCCACTCTTAATCCCCCTGGGCTAGTATAATTAAACAAAAGAAGAGTGTATCCGTCAGAGACTGAGAAGTAACAGAGAAGTGAAGAGGAAGTGAATCACTGGTGACATGCTTCATCATCGGGTTCCCACCGGAGAGACCGAGTGCCTCTCCGGTGTGCTACAACGCCTGATTTACAGCGGAGCTGGTTTGGGTGAAGACAGTGCAAATTGTGAAGGTGCAGGTTTTAAAAAGGTGTCACAATTTTAACCAAAAATAACTTTAATAATGGCAAGCTGGACACGGTTAAAAGAGGTGAAGTGGACGTGTGTACTCTGGTGACTATTTGAACCAGCTACGTCCTAATCAAAAGTGATAATTGGTCAACATGTTTCTGCTTCTGGAGATAATACGTGAAGCATTCGTCAGGACCTTTTGTGGACTACCACGGCGGTATGCGCTCGCTAAGGCGCACCCTAACCAGTGGTGTCTGGAACCGCTAAAACTTACGGTTTGAATGTGGCCTTCAGGATTTCTGAAAGCTGTTTTGAAATTCTTTTGAAACAAAACACAATGAGAAGACAAACGAACAGTGATACACAACATAAATATTGACAAATGGACAAGCTATATAGGGAGTAGATATATCTATAAAGTACTCTCCACTCATTTCTTGTTAATAATAACTTCCGTATGTTTTTGCAATTTTTGGATGAGCTTAGTGTACTGGATTTCTGAGTATTTACGATGTCTATTTTGTTTCATGACAGTACAGTTCAACTTTTTTAAATCCTCAACCATACAATCACAAAACACATCAATTGCATCCCTTGGCATCATTGGGATAAAGGTGGATGGAGGCTTGAATGGGCTGATGGCTTGAATATTACAGATAATGCCTGCTTCGTGTAGGTCTTCCTGTGTAGAGTTTCCTACTTGATCATTGTCACTTGCCAAAGATTGTGCTGCTAACAAAGTGCCAACATCTGCAGCTTGTAGATTTAAACAAAGTCCTTGAGTAGGTCTAGTTTGAGATGCAATACTTGCTGCATTTTTTAGTTGGAAATGCTTTCTCAATTTCAATTTGCGAATAAACTTAAAAACATCTACTCTCGTTTGTGTATATTTAAAACAATTGGTGGGACAGTACGATAAACCCAGAGCCAACAATTGTTTTTCTGCAGTCGATAAAGTTATTTCAGATAGATTAATCACAGTATTATCAACAACATCCTCTGATACCTTATTTATTTCTTGTTGTTGAAACTTTTCTTGCCTCTTCCTCTGTAGTTTGAATTTCCGCCTCTGTTTTCTCCGTTGGTTCCTTCTGCCCCTTGTTTCTGCGCTTGATTGCGCGGTCTTAGAGTTTGCCGGCGGTCATCTACTAAAAAAGTAGGTTCTTCTCCTGGTGCAAAATTGGTGGGTATTTGAGGTGTCTTACGTCCCATGCTGTCATCAGATTCAATGCTACTGTCCACACTACTTTTTTCAACAGAGGAAAGATTGCCATCCGCTTGCATTATAGATGTCGATGCATTATTTTTATTACTACCATCATTTGTTAACGTTCGGCGCTTTATGTTATCAAATTTCTTTGAAAATGTAAACACGCGTCCTGTCTCATAGTCGCGTTTATCTCTTGCGAATTTATAGATCTTTCTTTCTTTTATAATTTCCTCATGTTTTTTCAACCTTGTCTCTATTTCCTCCCATCCTTTCTTTATTTGTTCTTTGTGTTCGTTAGGTTCCAACAGAGCATTGATATCTTCTATTTCTTTTAGTATTCCGACCAGATCGATCTCAGCATATTTTATCAATATTGACACCAGGTTCATTGAGGCATCTAATTTATTTGTCACCCACTCCTTTAGCATCATGGGATTCAGATTTTCGAATGAGGGCGCAATCATCACCCTCAAACCCCGCGGGACTCTCCCAACCTCTTTATACTTTTCTAACAATTTCTTTTCCCACCATTTTGTCATTTCAGTACGGTGGAGCTTTTCTAGCTTCTTTAGTAGAGTCTTGGCATCATTATTGATAATTAGATTGCTAGTTTGATTAACACGTATATCATCAACTTCTGATATGTTAGAGAATAAGGCGTCTGCTGCTGCTTCCCGGTCCTTGAGCGCGTCTGCTGTCGATAACATAATTATTCAAATAATCTGCATTCAATTATAATATTTCCAAACACTTCTTCTGCTTGGTATATCCAATTAGCTCCACTATCACTGCCACCTGCAATGTCAAAGTTATCAGCCCGACGAGCTGCTTACCCTACGGATCAGCGATTCCGGTACCTTCAGCGTCCTCCGACTCCTCGGGTCCTTGCGCTGAATCCTCTCGGTGAAGCGAAGCTCCGACTCTCAGCATGGATCTGCAGGGGGCTGGCCTCGGTGAATACCCCTTCCGGGTTTAACAACAAATCACTTCTGTGATACCGACTGTATGCCTGCCAGCCACAACAAGGAGGGATGGTCCGTAATAACGAAGACAGCCGTGTTTCGTTAATATCACACGGTAGCCACAATCCTGAAATGATCCTTTTCTTGATCCAAAGCAGGTACGGCCACAACGTGGAGAAAATTTATTTTTTATTTTTGCAGATTTAAATGTGCAAGTGCATATTTCGTTACAAGCAAGTGCCCAGCCTGACGCATTTCGACTGCCCAACGACAGTCTTGATCACATGGCGCGCTGGACCAATCAGTGCATATATATAGTGTCAAACAAAGAAGCACATGATACACATATTTAAATTAGCTCAAACCGGAGTGCAAGCATAGAAAGAGGCCTGTTTTTTTTAAAAATAGAAACAAATCAATCATAATAGATTTTGCAAATTACTGATCACGTTTTTTTGTCTGTGCAACCAAATGTAACAATGAAAGCTTAGTGCTCCTTAGTTAATGACTCACAAACAGAAATTGTCCAAATATATACAAATATACAGACTCATAAGTTGCCTTTAGTAGAATGCACTCCCAACAAGTCTTTCAAAAGCGCAGGAACAACTTCAGTGAAAGACAGATAAGATAATCATCGCATGCCTTGCCTGACACGTTTCAGAGTAAAATCTCCTTCCTCAGAGGCAGCATGCCAAGCCATGTTCATTCCATAATCACTCCAACTGAAATAACCCCTCTAATTAATAACCTGCCCAGGTGGGCCTCTAATTGTTATGCATCACGGGAGTTAGAGTCCCTATTATGCATCTCGGGAGTTGGAGTCCATGTTAAACCCTCGTGGGTCCGGAAACACAAAACATGTTCGAATTTCAAACAGCAGCTCTTGCACTTGACAACAGAGCAAAGGGATTGCTGGCCTGGACCACGAACAGTTGCAGCCGGCAGAGATAACCTGGGGTAAGCAGAGTGGCAAGTGAGTCCGGTCACATTGCGGGATAGAAAGACAAGACTAGAGGCATTTGAAAATTGGCCCTAACTGTGTGATGTGTTGTGACGGGAGCACTGGGCAGCCCTTTTTGCCATCTGGTGATCTGACAATACCTGTGCCTGTAGATCGGCGTGCGCGACCTCTTTTTTCTACTTACCACTGGGGATTGGATGTAGCATACAGCTGCTGGAGGATGACATTCGAGGGAGGGCTTGAGACTGCCCAATGCCCCAGGGAGTTATGAGGACCTACTGGGAGCAAGCCCTGATTTTATGCTTCAGGCCCCAATGCTGCTGGGGGGACTGGAGTGGTGCCGCAATACCATACCAGCACTGTTGCACCCCGTTGGAGGCACTACACCCAAATAGATTACCGGAGACAGCGCTCCGATGCTATCCAACTGCTTCATTGTTGGGGAACATCATAGACAGAACACGGTGGGACCCTTACAGGGGCACTGACTGGCCCTCGATACTTGGCCTCAAAGAAGTAAACGTCCCAAAATAGAACAGGACTGCATAGGCTTATCTTGGAGAAGTGCAAAGATTTTAGGTGGACCATAAGCCTCTTTGCCGGCCCCTGGTGAACTGATACGTGGGACATTGCACTTTGGGAGGGACGCTGCTCCCCTACGTAGATGGGGAAACCCAGAGGTAAACAATCAGGAGCATCTCAGGAACAAGAAGAGACCGTATCAGACCAAAAGCAGTTAGAGCCTAACCAGGCGATAATCGAAAACCCAGTCCAGCAACAATTATCTCAAATCCTAGAGGCTATCGCGGACACTAAAGAAACACTTTATCATGACATAAGTAATGTGGAAGTGGGGCTGGGTCTCCTTAGAGCAGAACACACAAAGCTGGCAGAAAGGGTGACGCAAACTGAGACGGCATTGGCGGAACTCGCACCAGCACAATTGTCTTTATCCACCCAGATGGGGGATGTAGCTCAAATAGTACATTTATTGGAGAAGAGAGCCAAGGACGCCGAAGGGCGAAACCGTAGGAGCAATGTTAGGGTTCTAGGTCTGCCGGAGGGAGTGGAAGGTGCCAATATGATTACATACCTGGAAGACTGGCCCTGAGACGTGGTGGCGCCAGAAGGACTGTCTCAGTTCTACACTTTGGAAAGGGCCATCGAGTTCCTGCTCGACCCCCGGCACCAGGAATACCTCTATGCCCTGTAGTAGCTAGACTACTTCATTTGAAGGACAGGGACATCCTGTTGCAAAAAGCACGTTTGGATGGGCCCTTCACAGTGGACAACAGCAAGGTGTTGTTGTTCCCTGATTACACCCTGGATGTTCAGCAGCGTCGCACCTCCTTCCTTGCGGTTAAAAAAGCATTGCGCAATGAAGGGATTCAATATTCCTTGATGTTCCCGGCCCGCCTACGGATCATACTAGATGGACGGACGCACTTCTGTGAAGATCCTAAGGAGGCATGGGATTGGATAGGAAACTATAAGACTGGTCACATGCCAGCAACAAAAGCTCAGACGACTACTCCTGGAGGACAAGAATCGGAGAAGAACCGGCAGAGACGGCCGCGACGTGGCCCTTCACGGAAGTCAAGTTCCTCACAAATGGAGAGGGAGAGAGCAGAGGCATTATAAGTGGTGACGACAATGCTGCAGGGCCACAAAATACCATCGAAGGGAGACACTAGCTGGGAGAAAGGACATGGTAGTTCACGTCCCACAGTGGAAGTGTTAAGTTGCCACATGTAACCCCAGGCACTGCTGATGGAATTGCTTGATTGAACTCATGCTACTTTATTGGTTTGCCTTGTTACTTTCCTTCTCCTATCCTTGCTTCATTTTCCTCTATGGATTCCCATGCATTACAGCATTTCTTCTTTATCTGTTTCAACAAATGGATGCTTGAGATGTTACATGGGGTGATTAGGTGCGCCCCTAGGGGAAGGCGACCTTGCCAACCAGGGCTGGGGCGCTTTTGATGACTTTCCATGCCACTTCCAGACCATACTTGTTGGCAACCACACCCCCTTGTTCCTCTGTAGCCACTAGAGGACTTTGTGTGTTTATTATAGTTTGGAGGGGGGACTAGTTTTCCAGTACCTGTCCTGGGGAAGGGGAGTTGGGGGTTTAGGTTTATTGAGGGGTTGTTAATCGGGTACAGGCGTGTCACATTAGACAAATTGGTAGGGTGGAGCTTGCGAATGCAGGATGGGTTCTCAATCTGATTTAAAATTATTTCATGGAATGTGCGGTGGATGCATTCAATGTTGTGGCGCCACAAAATACATGCATACTTAGTTCACAGGGGTGTCCAAATAGCATTACTCCAGGAGACTCACATAACAGCGCAGGAAGGAGCAGCCCTGCAATGCAGGTGGCGAGGCCAAGCCTTTTACACCAATTACTCAGTGTTTGCACGGGGAGTACTGATTTGGATAAGGGCAGGGGTTCCTTTTCAATGTGCAAAGCAATTTACAGACCCAGAAGGCCGCTATGTAGTAGTTGCTGGGAGATTAGATGGTAGAGATATAGTGTTAGGGAACATTTATGCCCCCAATACAGAGCATCCTGCATTTTTCTCGAGGCTCTCTGAGAAGTTAGCACCTCTACTGACAGGATCAGTAATACTAGGGGGTGTCTTTAATTGTATCCCTGATGTGGTCCTAGACCATTCCCATCCTCCGCTCCCTGATGCACCCATCCCAAAATAGCGAAAGCTAGGAGAGACTGGCAACAACTGTGGGGCTTGTTGGACACTTGGAGGGCGCAGCACCCGGGGGTTTGGGATTACTCCTTTTTCTCAGCTCTCCACGAACTTCATGTTCGTCTGGATGCTGTTCTCTGCTCCCCCAATGTACATGAGGGGGTACAAAGTAGTGAATATCTCACTAGGACCATATAAGATCATAACCCGATCCTATTGCTGGTGCAGTGGGCTCATACACAACCTAAAATAGCGACATGGCGACTATGCCCTGAAGCCTTAGAAGATCAGGTTTTCCGCAAAGCAGTGGGAACAGGCATAGCCCATTATTTTCGAGAGAACACTGATACAGCATCATCTTCCTCTGTAGAATGGGATGCTTTTAATACAGTTGTGAGAGGGCAATGCATTTCAGAATGGCTAGGAGTGAGTAAAGTGCTCTTGCAGGACGTACAGAAAGCAGATCAGTGACTACGAGCAGTAGAGCAGGAACGTCCTGAGAGGGCTGATAGACAGAGAGACCTCACAGAAGCGAAAGAGGCAGTTGCTGTACAAGTAGAGCGCCTGCGTTGCTTTGACTACACGAAGTATGTCACTTGAGCTCACACTAAAAGAGACATGTCTGGGGCTCTGTTGGTCTGGCTAGCTAACCCGGCCAGAAGGGGGACGGTAATTTTGGAACTTAAAGACCAAAAAGGGGAGGTCTGCCATACCCAACAAGGTATTAATGATCGGTTCATTGCTTACTATGTGGAGCTGTATCAGAGTAAATTGACCCTAGCAGACGATGACTTCAATAGATTTGTGACTGCAGAAGACCTACCACATCTTGATAGAGAGCAAGCAGACATACTGGGTCGGGATATCGTACTCGGAGAAGTGAGGGGGGCCTTAAAACACATGGCATGGAATAAAACACCTGGGGCAGATGTCCTACTGACTGAATTTTACCTCCCATATATTGACCTGCTGACTCCTAATTAGAAAAACTCTATAACAATGCGAAAAAAGCAGGGATACTGCCCACAACAACCCGAGATGCAAGCATTATCCTGCTGTTGAAACCCAGGAAACTGTCCTGGGACAGATATGCATATCGCCCACTGTCTATGCTTAACACAGATTATAAGATACTGAGTCAGATTCTAGCAACCCGGCTCCTTCTCCACATGACGCAGTGAATACACAGGGATCAATCCGGGTTCATCCCAACTAGGAACACGGCTATCAACATAAGGCGCCTACTACGGATCTTAGAAGCTGATTCTTACCAGAAGGAAACTGCAACAGTTTTTGCAGTAGATATAGAAAAGGCATTTGATAGTTTGGAATGGCCTTATTTGTTTTAGGTCATGCGTAAATTTGGACTAGGGGACAAATTCATAGCTTGGACAGCTCTGTTGTACAACAATTCCACTGCCAGGGTCAGAACGAGCGGGTTGATATCCGACACCTGTGAAGTGGGGCGAGGTACGAGGTAGGGCTGCCAATTATCCCCCTTCTTATTTGCCCTGGCTATGGAGCCACTTGCGGCCCAGGCTAGGATGGGGCTACATTACCATGGACTTCGCGTCCAAGGGCAGATTCATTATATTGCGCTCTATGCGGACTACTTACTCATGTTCTTGGCAAATTTGGGGGATGCACTTACTGGAGCGAAGCGCTTACTTCGCGATCTTGGTGCAGTAGCTGGGCTCAGAGTGAATTGGGCAAAGTCCTGCCTGTTTCCAGCAGCCGCGACTAATACTGGCCCACAAGACACTGACAGTGTGCAATGGGAGTATAGATGCTTAACGTACCTCGGAACCCAAATATATCATACGCAGGGCGATTCATTGTAGGGCAATAATAGTAGAGCCATCAGGGGGATGAAAGGCAACTTTGATTTTTGGGGTGCATTGCCTCTCTCTGTAGCTGGCTGAGTGACCTTGCTTAAAATCGTGACCCTCCCAAGATTGTTGTACTTTTTTCAAACCCTACTAATTTGGATTCCGGTGAGATTTTTTGCACAAATCAAGACAATGATCACTGCGTTTTTATGGGGTACCGGCAGGAGGAGGGTGGCATTGGGAGTCCTTATGAGACCATGATGGGAGGGGGGGCTGGCAGTCCCTGACTTTGAGACTTATAACCTGGCTGCTCAGCTGCAGTGGCTTACCTAGGAGGAGGCACTTGGATTTCGAGGACTGGGTGAAAATGGGGGTGAGATACCGCCACAGTGGGTATTGTCCCAAACTGTTTTGAAATTGCCCATTCGGCTTCAAGCTATACCGGGTGCATTACGAACAACACAACGATGTTGGAATAGGAGTCTGAAGCGTGCAGGGATTATATATCTCAATTCACCTGAAATCCCCTTGTCCATGTGTGATGCATTGCCACACAGGGGTAACTGGCAAGCGCTGGCAATTTGGAAAGAGCGAGGACTATCCACACTAGGAGACTTGTATGAGGGCAATACATTGATTCCCTTCAATGATCTACAGGAACGATATGACCTACCCAGAGGAGATTTTTTGCTCCACTCTGCACTTACTGCGGCTATTCAGAAACATTGGAGGGAGGGCTTAAATGAACCACAGACGTCGATGGGATGCCAGTATATAGTGGCAGCGGCAGGAACCTTTAAAGCAGTCACCTGTCTCTATAAACGTATGACGCACTAAATGCTAGTTCCCTTGACTGCACTGAGGCTAAAATGGGAAGAGGACCTGGGAGACGTGATTCCAGAAAAGCCCTGAGCTGAGCTGGTGGAAAGGGCATGGAAGAGTACTAGGAATGCCCGTTTCCAACTGGTGCATTTTTATTTATTGCATAGAGCATATCTCACCCCAGCGAAAATGAACAAATATTTTGAAATTAGATCAGCAGCATGTCCACGCTGTAATAAGGAGGGAGCAGATTTTTTGACATATGTTGTGGGATTGTCCCCAGCTGGAAGCTTATTGGGTGGATGTGGTCACATTATTGACTGAGATCACTGTCAGGGAATTGGAGCCGGCTATGGGACCCTGCCTCTTACATTAGTTTCCCCACACGTCCAAAAATAAGGTCACAAGCAAATTCCTAGATTTGGGCCTATTATTAGCTAAACGAGATATTACTACGCATTGAAAGGCAAAGAAGGGCCCAAATGTTAAGAGATCGAAGACTGAATTAATTAAATGGACGGAATGCGAAGGCATTGTTCGGTTACAACTAGCTAAACGGGCAGGGAGCGAGAAAGCATTGGAGGCAGAGAGGGCTCGGGAAACATTGGTGGTGCTTCTAAAGATCCCAGATACTGAAAGTGATCGGGACCATGTGGCTGATGCTCCTGATGAGCTGGAATGATAACTCGCCCCTAGCCACTGTATAGCAAGATCAAGGAAGGCACTGCACATAGTGCCAATATCGGCAACAGTTATCACAAAGCACATAAGTACATAAATTCATAAATAAAACACACGACACTGTAATGTAAGTGGCGAAATATTGCTGCAGGTTTATTAGCATAACCAATATGCAAACAAGGTGGGTTATCTTACGGGCGATCCCAGGGCAGGCCAGCCCTATGCCGCCTGTCCGTCTGATAAGCCTAGAGTCACCATGGCGACGCCAACTGGTGTATACCAAATATTGGGAGGGTCCACCCCTCCCATCCGTGGACCACCAGTCCACTTGCTTCACACGCCCCCCCCGTGATGGGTGGGCGGAGCATACATGGCAGCCCCCGGTTGCTCAGACCCACAACCGCCTTTCGGTTAACGGGGTGCCGTCGTTCTTCCAGGGGACACGCTAAAACATCCCTGGGTATCCTGGCTTAGCACCCCGCGGTGCTGCTGCATGATGTACCCCTTGGTACGTGCAGACCCTGGATCGCCCTGTAACTCCTCCTGCAACACAAAGTAAAATTGTTAGAAAAACCTGCCCCCCCCTTTGTCCCTCCGGACGCCGGGTAAGCGGAGGGGCGGGCAAGGCGAACGAGCGGACAAGAGGACGAGGAGGGGGCGGAGACAGTATATGTACCCCTGTCTCCTCCCCGCCCTCGCCGGAAACCGCTATCTGTTGGGGTCTCCCCCGGACTAGCCCAGGGACTCGACCTCCCACCCCTGTGCCTTCCTGTGGCACTAAGGCGGCCGCCCTCCAAGGGGCGGGCTGCTGCGCAACCCCCCCCCCGGGCAGCCTTACATGTACTGTCCCCCTGCGCCTGGCATAGATTGGTCTCCCTGAACAATGTATTAGCAACATTTATGGAACCAACCTGTAGCAATCCCAGACAGTAGAACACTTGCTGATTTTATGTGACACGCCTGGTGGGTGGGATAGTCGGGTGGGGGGTGGTGGGGGGGGGGAGTTGTTTAGCCGTAATAAAAGAGTAGGGCTACATTAGACCATAGGATGTTGACAAACTACGCACGATATGTTTAATCCTGTTTACATGATTCCTTTTTTTGTAGATAGGGAAACGAGATCGTGTATGTAACTGAGATATAATATTTGTATTGAACGTGCTGATGATCTTGTTACTTAACATATATGCCCCTTGACACAGCTCGCGTCCTGGGAATGCCTGTGCAACTGTATAAGAAAAGCAATAAAAATGTGTTTAAAAAACATCCAGGTGTTTATAACGGGGCACAATTGAGTTGTGGCTGAAGGTAGCGCGATGTCTGTCAGGAGCAGAAAGGTTTCCAGACTAATTGGCCATCCAATCTATTGGCCTCTCGGCAAACCGCACATAGCAAAGGTCACGTGTGTCAGATGCAGTTGTGATGCTATGCAGATGTGTGAGGACGGTGGCATTCTACGCAAATATTGGTGTATATGGTTCAGCCACGCCCTGAATCATATAAGCCCTGCCCCTTTCAGTGACCCCCTCTCTTTTCATCCCACTTATAGCCCTGTGTATATAAAAAATGAATATGTATATGTTTCAACCGCCTCCGTGAATGCCTTCTCTTGTTTGATTCCACATACAAATCACTATTGGCTTCATTAATGCTTGTTTCTGTTAGTATTTATGCTAAGAGTAACTATTTTTGAATTCCTAAAAGACATTTTTCCAGGGTCGTCTTACGTATTTCAGAAGAGTTTTAAAAAAGTCACTATAATATTTGTACCGCCGTGCATCAGCTAACGGTGTGGCAAAAAATAAGCACGAAAAAGCATCAGGACGTTTGTGTCTCACAAACAAAGCTAAAAGTATTTTTTTTCATGTCTTAGAGGCTACCTATGTGAAAACTTGTCGTTCTGCGAAGCAAGCAGCTCCTATTAAATTAATGGCAAAATAGATGTATTAAGCAAGATGTGATTCTTCAAAATTAAATCATCCCGTACGGTGCGGCCAGATCAATTGGTCCTAAGTACAGTTACATCTGTCCATTTAAACGGACCTTAAACATCACGTCTGTCAAGCAGAAATAACTAACCAATGAAGAGGCTTTCGGTCTGACCAATAGGAAATAGCCTTGTATTGCATGGCGGAGGAAGCCTTCTCCCCGCGACTGCCTTCAAACAAATCATTGGCTCTGTTGTTCTGCTATTGTGGCTGCTTGTTTGGACTGGAGCTGCAGCCAGTGTTATTGTCTACGCTCTCCTTCTCCGCAATCCTTATCTTCGGCGCAAAAATGACCTTGTCAACTTTCCAGAAAGTTGCGTTGGTGTCTGGGCTTGTTTTGTGCGTCTCTCTGCTTCTCCCTAAAACGTTTTTATATAGAGGAAAGCCATCAGTGCCGCAGGAAGGTAAGATGACTCCATCCATGAGTGACATGTATCTCAGCCCTCATCCCTGGATGCTCGACCGTTTCGATAGGTTTTCACTTTGCCCAGTTCTGTTTTACATTTATTGTCCAAGTGTTGCATAATTTATTGTAATGCTACTGACAATTGCCAAGCTTAACATTACATACGCGACACCAGTGTATCTAGTCTGTGTCCACAATCCATTAGCACTGTAATGGAAGTGCCTACTGCAGAGGGTCTATTGCGTCTTCTGAGCACTCATATCGACATGTTTCTGTGTGGTATAAATATAGATCATTTGTATATCCGATCATATAGTTCACATGCACTACTGAAAATGTACAGCTGTTTGCTTCTCCAGTGATCTGCTGCCCTGGAAAGGCTGGTGCATGTGTGAGGTGCATTTGTTTATTTAATTGAGTTCACAAAATTAGTATAGTTTCTGCGTTTGTATGTTGCAATAAATCAGATTCGTGTAATCCTTATTTAGCATTTATGTTTGTTGTCTTCTCATTTACTTCTTTAAACGTTGATGTTAATTGTATGCATTGGTGGGGTAAAGACATGATGACAGTAATGGACATGGGATGTATCATCAATCGAATATAGTATGATCGCCTCCAGATTGTTTACAATTGTCCTTCCGACTGCGTTCACCAATTTTGGTTCATGGTGAATGACATTGCAGGCTTTGATGGATGTATAGAAAATATAAACAGCGCTCGTAGTTCTGTTTATTGACCTTGACGAGTATCGGAACTCCTTGCAAATGGCTACGGGACACGCAGGGGTTTCTGGGCCCAACCGTGGGGTTGAGGTCTTTTACTCCAGGTGTTCCCGGGCCCAACTTACTATGGACCCTGAGCATAGCCCAAGTTCCCCTACTGCACTTGCCTCTAAGTGGTAGCTGTGGACCAGCAGTCTAAGGCTCCCTCGAGGAGGAGGTGTAGATACTGATTGGTGAATGTGGCTTATAACTCAAAGAGTGTGCAGCAGCAATAAATCAATGTCTAGCCAAATGCTTACTTTTATAATTAAAAAAGAAGTATTATATTTGTATTGTCTACTCATACAAAGGAAAATTATGACATTCACTGGCAGCAACACTTTCCCCCCTTGAGGTCTGGGCACTAGTGTTTCAGTGGCAAGTCCCTGCCCTACCTGTTCGTCGCAATGTGGTCAGAATTATTCCCCATTCACTAGCTCCTGTCAGGGGATGCGTACTAGCAGGCCTTAACTTATGAGTCCCCTCTGACTTTTCATATAAAATCAAAAGTTTTGTAGCGCCTCAACGCTTTCAGGAGTGAGTCCCAGCAGGACCTGATAGGTCCGTAACAAGTTTTACCCGCTCCAGCAAAAAGGAAGCGTGCTGTGGATCTCCTCAGTTGAGTTGACTGTATGCAAGCATTGCAGCAGGACTCGGCCAGCGCAGGCTCTCCTATAGCCTACGCTGCTCTCCTATAGCCTACGCGGCTCTGCTCTGGCAGCAGCCAGAGGTGTTTTTGCGCTCCTCCTGCGCGGTAAGTGTCTATGCTTCCTAAAGGGAGGCTGATTCCGATGTGGGACATGGGGACAATGTTCCCATGAAGTCCTCACTCGGTCCAAGGGTTCAGATCAGCTGCAGTCCTCGTTGCTCCTGCTGACCTACGGTTCACTGTTGCTCATAGTTCACAGGTGTTGTAATGACACTTATGTGTTTTGTTTTCATTAGCATCCCTTAGTGACATATGTGTGTTCTGTAATGTAAAAACGGCCCTGGCTCAGAGTTAGAATGTTTGCATCTGTACTGAGATGAGCCTGCTGTCAGTTGGGTGGCTGAGCTGTTTACACATTTAACCAAGATTAAACAACTTCAGAAGATTTCCGGACTCCTGTGTCTTCATTCACCAAGGAACCCACTATTTAACACTGGCGACGACTGGGTAAAAAACAGCTCAACTCCAGCTTCATGAATCAGTGGTAATCTCATCTTTGGATAATTAAAGAAGCCGTCACTTCGATGCCGTCTTACTCCACTTTAAAACGAAACTCTCAAGTAAGATTTTTTTTTTATACTCAGCGCATGCAGCTTATCAAGTCGAATTACTTTTCAGACTTCTGCTTACAAAGTAATTGACTTTCTCGCCGTACATTTAAAGCGGGGTGCAAAAGAAAGAGAATTTGACTTTCTAGGTGGACGTTTATAAAACAGCACTGTTAAGTGTTTTAAATTGAAATTTTATGGGACTTAACTAGACTCATTTTCAACAATAAAACCCTCATTATATTTTACCGTGGACCTGGCGGTTGCGCTATTTAGATTCAAATTGCACCTCCTACTCTCACGCGCTGTCACGCTTTTCATTCTACCTTCTCTTCACTCGTCATTGAAAGTCTGACGTACCAGTGAAGCGCTGCGTCCTACGTTTCCTGCACCCGTCACAGAAGGTCTGACGTGCTGCCAGTGAAACGCAGCGTCCTACATTTCCTGTCTTCAATTGGAACTATCTTTGTTCCTGTTACTTGGTTACGCCGATGCTCATTGAGTGGACACCATCTCTTAGCAATACCTCCACTCTACGCTAGTTCACAGCGCTGACACGCACAGCTAATCTATGTACAGCGTGTCTTCTTCGTACACTTGTGCTTTATTACGCTGATGTGCACAGCAATCTACAGCACTGATACGCATAGCTTATTTATTTACAGAGTGTTTGCCTTTTTCACACAGAAAGTCTGATTACACGTACGGCTCCTTCTAGATTCAACATGTTTTTTTTTAGTGTGCACGCTTCAATAAACTTTTATGCTGATAAACACGTCTATCTGGAGAGTTGCCTACGGCGCTGACACACTCAGCTTCTTTTACATCCAGTGTGTCTTCACCACGGCGCTGACACACACAGCTTCATTTATATCCAGCGTGTCTTCACCACTTTTTCTGTGCAGAGTGTTTTCACCGCATTTTATTACAATTTTACCTACGGCGCTGACACACACAGCTTCATTTACATCCAGTGCGTCTTCACCACATTTTATTACAATTCTACTAACGGCGCTGACACGCACAGCTTCTTTTACATCCAGTGTGTCTTCATCATGGCACTGACACACACAACTTAATTTGCATTCAGCGTGTTTTCTCCACATTTTATTACAATTCTACCTACGGCGCTGACACGCACAACAATATTTTTTTTGTCACCAATAATTTCCCGTATTCTTGTTTGTACTTTATTGATGTTATTTGTGACAAATCTACTTTAACCTTATTCTCTGCATATTTTTTTTTTATTGTACAGAGCATACAAAAGTCATGCAGAACGTTACTGCAGCTCTATTTTTCTTACAATGTCCAGGAGATCCTCCTATCAAATGGTCTAAATGGAAAAAAGTTTTTGAGCGTTATGCTCGCGTTTGTGGTACCTCTCTCAGTGTTGAGAGAAAAACTGCTTTGCTCATGCACTGTTTTGGATCGGAGGGGCAAGATGTTTTCGATCATCTTCCAGACGTTCCAGACAGTGTTGCAGCAAATATGAATGAATTTGAGCAGTGTATCTATAAAGTGGATGCATATTACTTGCCTAAGGTCAGTACTATCTTAGAACGTTACCATTTTGGTAGACGTATGCAAAAACAAGGTGAAAGTATTGAAAATTATGTCACTGTTAAGACGTTTAGCTTCGACTTGTAAATTTGATACACTCATTGACGAAAGAATACGAGATCAATTTATGCTTGGTTGTGTGTCTGAGAAGGTGCGTGATGAATTATGGCTCAAGGATGAACCCTCTTTGGATGAAGTCCAAGTGGTGGCCAACAGAATTGAACATTCACTAGAGTGTGTCAAAGAAATTAAGAAAGATCATAATAAAGATGTTTCTGTGGTCAACACAAATTTAACTTCCAAGCCAAAAGACTCTCAGATAAAATCTCAAACAAAAGACAAACAAACTAACAGGTCTTGCTTACAATTTAATAAGGAAAATAAGGGTTATAGATGTAACAATACTGGGCACTGGCCAAATGATAAATCCTGTCCGGCTTTGAATGCTATATGCACGTATTGTAAAAAGAAGGGTCATTTTGTTATTGCCTGCAGAATCAAAGCTTCTAAACAAAGTGTCAATGAGGTTTCTCATGAGAATTCAACTGATCAACATGATTTTGAATGTGGACAGATTGTTGTTCAAGTCGGAGGTGATGGGCCTTTAGATTTTATACTTGTGGAAGGTCATAAAACCAAAGTGTTGTTCGACTCCAGTGAAAAAATGACTATCATTTCAAGTAAATCTTTCATTGATAATTTAAGTTCAAAAGTTAAACTGTTAAAAGCTGACATCCGCCCCACTGCCTATGGGGGAGATCCCATTTAACTGAGAGGATATTTTGTGGGCCTAATAGAGTATGAAGGTCGTTTTACTTTTGGTAAAATCTATGTCTCCTAGAAGGGTGACAGTATAATTAGTTGGTGGCATCAGAAAGATCTAGGTGTCATGTTAGACCCCAATAATACTCCTCCTATTATTATTAAAGAGAGAAGTGTTATCAAGTCTGTTGATCACTCTTCCCTACAAACTCAGCTGATGGAAGAATATCCGCAAGTATTTGGAGACAAGCTAGGGTGTTTAAAGGGTTATTGTCATAAGATAACATTGTCTCCAGGATCCGTTCCAGTATCTAGTAAGGTACATAATGTCTAGTAAGGTACATAATGTTCCCTTCACTGTTAAAGATGAAATGTTAAAAGAGTTGGAAAAGCTTAAATCTCAGGGCATCATTGAGGAGGTGGAAGGAACATCATGGTTGTCTCCTGTAGTGGCTGCTAGGAAAGCCGATGGGTCCCTGAGATTATGTGTTGATCTCAGACAGCTCAACAAATGTGTACTTGTAGATAAATATCCAATCCTAAACATCTCTGAACTTTTGAGTATGGTACGTGGTGCCAAGATTTTTAGTACAATTGATTTGACATCGGCATACCACCAGATTTGGCTTGACCAGTCCTCCAGAGATTTAACTGCTTTCGTTACACCTTTTGGAACTTTTAGATTTATAAGACTTCCCTTTGACCTAGTCTCCGCCGCCTCTGTCTTCCAGCGAGTTATGGAGAAGGTATGCTGTCAAAACAACCAAAGTTTCTGTTTGTGATCTAGTTAAGATTAAAATGCCTTGATTTTGTGTTTCTGGTGCTAAAGTTTCAAAACCTATAAGGGTTATTAAAGTTTTTGACAACGCTGTAAGAACTTCTGACCACAGAGTTTGGAATTTGGATCTTGTTGCTGTATGTAGTAAAAATGATCATTTGTGCGCTTCTCCAGATAATGTTGGAGATAAAACTGTTCCTGAAATTGTTAAAAGGTCCAACAGGATTTCTCGTACTCCTTCATATCTGTATGACTATGTTGTATAATGCTTTCATGATATTTATTTTATTTGTTCTTTCATTTATTTTATTTTTTTTAATTTTTGTTTTTGTGTTCTATATAAAGGAGGGAGATATGTTGTAATGACACTTATGTGTTTTGTAGTCATTAGCATCCCTTAGTGACATATGTGTGTTCTGGAATGTAAAAGCTGCCCTGGCTCAGAGTTAGAATGTTTGCATCTGTAATGACAGCAGCCTGCTGTCAGTTGGGTGGCTGAGCTGTTTACACCTTTAACCAAGATCAAAAAACTTCAGAAGATTTCCAGACTCCTGTGTCTTCATTCATCAAGGAACCCACTATTTAACAACAGGTTTCTGCCTGATCTGCATGCCACAATTATTCCTGGAAGCACCTCCTGGCACACAGGGTTGCTACACCACTGCAGGGGTTGCTACACCACTAGCAGTCCTTACCATGGCGGCCCCTCCTGGCACACGGGGTTGCTGCTATGGTGTCACACAAACTTCAGCCCTCCTCTGCAAGACAACCCCTCCTGGCATACAGGTTCACCGTAAAGGTGCTACACAAGCTGACGCCCTTACCTCATGGCAGTCTTTTCATGGCTCCTCCTGGCATAAGGGGGTTACCTACTTGAGTATGCACATGGGTTATGGCCCGATCAGTACAGCAGCCATCTCCTCAAACCTTGCACTGGGAGTCCACTCGACAGGGCTCCTCACTGGACCTCGCTCCCTCCAGCGCTCTCCACTTCCCTACAGGGCACACTGGTCTTTGCAAGCTGGCATGTGGTGGTGCTCCGTGGTCCAGAGCAGGTTGTCTTGGTTTCCCTAGGTGATGTCTCCTCTACTAGCAGGGATACTAGCAGGTTCGACCCCCAGTCCTGGTCACAGGCAGAAGTCTTGCAGAGCTTCCCCTCCTCACACAGCCCAATTGGGCTGCTTGGCAGATGCCAATATTTTAGTCCATTTCTTGACACCAAATGTTTATTTGGGTCTGGGACTTTGAAGTTTTATGTTGGGATTATGCTTCTTTCAAAATATGTATTACTCCTCTCCCTCTTTCTCTTGAAAAGCCACCTGTCACTGCAGGAGAGGCTCTAAAGCTGATAGTCCCACATCACAGGCCACATGAGTGACTAGAGTTCACACCTGGATGTTAGCCACTGTGATATTTGCATCAAAAGATTAATCTCGGACACTCCATTCTGCTCTATATAATTCTCTTATCAGCCACACCTCCTTCCTAAAAAGTTTCCATGATCCTTCCTTGTGATCTATAACTGAATTAAAGAGTACTGTTTGACATGTACAGGGGAAGTCTCTCTCTCCCTTCTCCATTGTGTCCCACCCAGCTCACAGGAGTGCAGCAATAGACAAATCTGTCTGGGGGAGTCCTCTACCTCCTCATGTCATCACCAGGCAGGCCTCGGCCTCTCAAAATTGAACCCAGGGTCCTCCATGTAATGTATAATTGCAGGCACGCTCTCAGTGTTTGTACATAGCACACGTACTGTCCAGCTCTGTTACCTTTGAGTATTGTGCACACATATACTCAACACATGCATTCACTCTGCGTGCATTGCTCAGTGCTTCTCAGTACTGTAGCCTTTCTGTATTGTGCCACTTGAAGGCACACCTACAGCTAGTGCACACATTCAAACCGCGCGCTGAACAACACTACAACCTTCATGGACTACGCCTCACAGGTACACTTATACCAAGTCCATGCACGCACCATGCATGCACTGCATAGCACTGCATCATTCATGAATTGCTCTCCTCACAGTTAGGCATACACCCAGCGCATGCACTCACGATGCACGCATGGCACAGCACTGCTCTATCCCTGTACTGTGCCCTTCCCAGTCACATGTACAGCCACTTTAGAGTTACCACTACTGCACTGCACAGCACTTCACATCTAACAGATGTAGACCAAGGGTGAGTTAAACACACAACTGTGGATCTTCAAAAAGTGAGCTTGTAGACCTCACTCCCCTTACCCAGGTTAAAAAGGACCTGTTCACGCCTACTGATGCTTACGCAGTATGCTGCCACCAATATGCCTGTGTTGCTTAACTGCTGGTAAAGGCAGTAACCTTTCACCAATATGAGGGTAGCATTTTGGGCACCCCACCGAGTGTAATAAGACTGTAATCTGTGAGACAGGCCTATGTCAGTCGGGACATGCATGATCCGTGTTTGTCTATGACAACAAAAATCAGAAATTAGGTATTGAGACAACAGTACAGCTGGGCACTCAGGGAAGGGTTACAAAGTCCATCACCACTCAGAGGAGTTTTCCATCCCAGCAACGAGTATGTCCATTGGTGCCATTTCATCAGAGAGGAAATAGACTTAAGTAATTACTGCATAAGTTGTGTATGTTTCAAAAGCTGAGATTCAGAAGCAGCTCTCAAAGCCCCTTAGATTTGATCTTACTTTGCGCATACAGCGATGGCTCTCTCAAGATACCATACTGCTTGGAAAGTGAGCGGAATTTTACTGTACATGATGTTTCTTCTCTGTCGTTGCCGTGATTTTTCCAATAGCCCCATCCTTTTTCTAATGTGTTGACCTTAAATAATCAGTTATGGACCACACTTATAGAGACTCGCACATCAAACTGCAATACTATGTTTTATAAATTGGTCGAAACATATTTTTCACCCTTTGCCAAAAAATGCGTTTCGTCAGAGAATTGTAGGAAGTTTCACCAAGAATGGACTTTCATGGTATTTTTCACTATAAAACACACAAGTAGAAGACAACTGATTTTATGCTGTGTTCTCAGCATTTATATTGTGCCCATCTTCCAGTAGTATGGCGTTCTAGCACTATAGATTCTCAAGTAGCAAGTATCTTAACATATGTTAAAAAATAAGAAAACTTATTCACACAAATAAGAACTAAGAATCAAGAATTAGGTGCATGTGTAAAAGCCCCAGTTGGACTTGGCCCTTTTTGCAGGGTCATCCCAAAACCTTTTGCCTTCCTCCTGTATTTTTTCTGACCTGTTGGCTGTTTTATGACTCTGGGCACTTTACCACTGCTGACCAGTGCTAAAGTGCATATGCTCTCCCTATTGTAAATTATTGTATTGATTAGTGATTCCATGATTGACTGATTTGGTTTACTTGTCAGACCCTAGTATAGTGCACTGAGTGTGCCCAGGGCATGTAAATCCAAATGCTGCTGGTGGGCTTGTAGCACTGGTTGTGCCACCCACAGAAGCAACCCTGTAAAATGTGTCTAAGGTCTGTCATTGCAGAGCCTGTGTGCAGTCTGGTACTGTCATGCTGACTGGGCAAATGCACCCACTTGCCAGTCCCTAAACTTTGGAACGGCGGCGCGCAGCGCTTGTAATTGAATCAGAAATTGCATCTGAATCCTTTTAAAAACTGTAATTGTGGCGCTTTTTAAACTGATCACAGCTCTCTGCCGAAAATCTGCTTGCTCGATCTCACAGCGCTTGTAATTTGAATCTGAAATTGTATTTGAATCCTTTTAAAAACTGTAACTGTGGCGCTTTTGAAACTGATCAAAGCTATCAGCCTAATCCCTGCCTGCTCGATCATACAGCGTTACCTCCCCTGGGCACTCCCCTCCCCAGACCCTCAGCCAATCGGCCGTAAGGAGGTGGAGCCAGAGGCGGGGCGCAGGTACAAAGCTCGCCTCAGCGCGAGGAGCCAGCAATTGTTTAAATTGTTGCTTGGAACGGCGGCGCGCAGCGCTTGTAATTGAATCAGAAATTGCATCTGAATCCTTTTAAAAACTGTAATTGCGGCGCTTTTTAAACTGACCACAGCTCTCAGCCGAAAATCTGCTTGCTCGATCTCACAGCGCTTGTAATTTGAATCTGAAATTGTATTTTAATCCTTTTTAAAAACTGTAACTGTGGCGCTTTTGAAACTGATCAAAGCTATCAGCCTAATCCCTGCCTGCTCGATCACACAGCGTTACCTCCCCTGGGCACTCCCCTCCCCAGGCCCTCAGCCAATCGGCCGTAAGGAGGTGGAGCACAGGTACAAATGCCCACCTCAGCACGGGAGCGCAGCGGACGAGCGCAGCGGGCGCGCCGACAGCACGCCGAAGGCGCGCTAAAGGCTAGCCCGTCTGCGCCCGTCCGCGCCCAGCCGGGGCCAGGGGCCACAACTCATGGCCTACTATTCAAATACTCTCCAGAGACACTTCGATCTTTAGCCACTATTCGCTCTCCCCTCGAGCTAGCCACGCACAACCACATCAGGGAAAACAATATATATTCAGATATGCTCTGCCATGCTGCTCCATCTATCCAAAACTCCAACCACCCGGCCACCGCCAATCCTAATCCATCTAACCAGTCTACTCTCCGTATCATTTATCTTAATACTCGTTCCTTAGTTAAACATCAACTCGACATCCTCTTGCTACTCAGATCTTAGAAACCAGACGTTCTTCTGCTCACTGAGACATGGCTTACTGAAAACTCCGCCCCTGACATCTTAGCAGCCCTCCCCGCGGACTACTACATCCTGGTGGCAAATCTGCCCCCAGGAAAACACGGCGGAGGGGTAGCCGCTATTATTTTCAAAGATTATCAGTTCACTACCCTTACTCCTCTCATCCTTCCTGAGGTGGAAAATGTGGTCATCAAATTAGACGCCATGTTCGGCTCTGTCCTCTGTGTATTAATTTACCGTCCCCCCCCAGGCGATGGTCTCCTTCCCCCTTTCCCTAAGCGAACAAATGGCTGACCTTGTTACCAACTACGCTAGGGTCATGCTCATAGACGACCTAAACTACTGGTTAAATGATACCTCGGGTGGACCACAAGTGGCAGAACTGTCAGAGCTATTGTCCAGCCTGAATCTGGTTCATCACATATCCTCTGCCACCCATATAAAAGGTCACACATTGGACCAAATCTGGTCCTCTAATCTTATAATATCTACCCCTATCATCTTACCCTGCATATGGTCTGATCATCATTCTATCGATTTCACTATCACTACCAACTCTAGGATCAAGATCCCTCTAACAAGCGGAGGTACAAGTAGGAAATGGTGAGCCATCGACAAACTTGCATTTATAGACACCCTAGCCAGCTCCATACCTACTCGACCCAGACGTCAATACCTCAGACGCCAATATTTCGGAATGGCTTTTGAAGGCGTGTAATACTCATGCTCCACTGACTAAATTCTCACGTGCACGACACACAGAGGCTCATAAATGGTTCTCTGCCGAGCTGAAAAAGCAAAAGCTCGAGCTGCGCCAGAAAGAAAGGAAATGGAGGCGTAACTACTCCATGGAGGACAAATTACAATTCTCTTTAGCCTGCAAGGACTATAAAAGAGCGATCCAAGAGGCCAAAGCGGCTTATTTCTCGGCTGGAATTCTGGACGCACACAACACACCCAAAGAAATCTTTACCATAGTCAACAACCTCTGTAACACTGAAAGAATTCACCCCATCCAAACACCCACTCAGGCTCTATGCAACTCCCTCAACACCTACTTTCTGGACAAAATCGCCATTATCAAAACCAGTATCCCTACTTCTTCAGACAGGGTCGACGCGATCATTACACCTATCAACCCCATCACTATGGATCATTTCCCCGCCATCTCCCCCAGTCTCTCTTAGATCTACTGGCCCGGGTCAAATCCAGCTCCCCAAACGACTGCTGTCCCCCTTACATTCTTAAGGACGTCCTGTCCACCCTCCCTCACAGTGTGCTCCCCTTCCTTAACGAATCACTTCTTCAGGGTAAGGTCCCCAGCACCTTTAAGAACGCAATAGTGGTCCCTCTATTGAAAAAACTAGGAGCTGATCCAGCAAATACCTCAAACTACCGCCCTATCTCTCTCCTCCCTTACTTAGCAAAAATTCTCAAGGCTCATGTCGCTAAATCTCTCACCAATTTTCTAGAACAGTCTGAATACTTAGAACCCAACCAAGCAGGTTTCCGACCCGCCCACTCCACCGAGTCAGTTATCCTCGCAGTCCTGGACACACTGAGAGCAAACGCAGATAGGGGAACCTCTCAAGCCTTGGTCCTCCTCGACCTGTCGGCCGCGTTCGACACGGTCGACCATAACATTTTGTTAACTCGTGTCGAACAGGCTGGCCTTCAGGGTTCTGCATACAACTGGATTAAATCCTTCCTCGATGATCAAACCCAAGCAGTCCGTCTTGGACCCTTCACTGCACCTAGGTCCGCCACCTTCTGTGGGGTGCCTCAGGGCTCGTCCCTCTCACCTCACCTATTCAACCTTTACAACCCTTGGTAAACTCTTTAAAAAACAGGAAGGTAACTACCTTCAACTACGTGGACGATCTGCAACTTATTTTTACACTGGATTCCCCTGACTCTGCCCTTGAATTCCAAGCTACCATGCTCCACATCCAACAATGGATGAACCTTAACCACCTCAAACTCAATCCCGGCAAGACAGAACTTGTATTGCCGGGAAGGAGCGAGATCAAGTGGGGCCCCCACTTCTGGCCTACGGACCTCGGACCACCCCCCACTCCCTCTACCTCAGTGAAAAGCCTGGGCATCACCCTTAATTCTGACCTCTCCCTCAGAGGTCAGGTGGGGTCAATGGTCTCTTCCTGCGTCTTCCAACTGAGGAAAATCAGGAAAATAAGCCACTTATTGACCCAATCGGCACTCATTCAGGTAGTGATCTCCTTGGTACTCTCGCGCCTGGACTTCTCCAACTCTATCTACCTTGGTCTGCCGGCGTACCTACTCAAGCGACTACAAATAGCTCAAAACCAGGCAACGAGACTGATATTCAAACTTCCAAATGGCTTTCGGCCAGTCCCCTGTTAAACAAACTGCACTGGCTTCCCAGCGGCAAACGTGCTGCTTTCAAGACCAGATGTCTGATCTTCAAGGTCTTGCACTGCAGGAGCCCTAAATTCATTAATCATCTGATCATCAAACATGCCCCACTCCGCAACCTCCGATCTGCCCACCTTAAACTCCTCACCATCCCAGTTTTCAAACTTAAACGCCAAGGCGGTTGCAGGTTCTCCTACCTAGCTCCTAACCTCTGGAACTCCTTCCCATTGAACATCAGGATGCAGGACACCTTGATGGGTTTCAGAAAGGCCCTCAAGACCTGGCTGTACTCGCGAAGCTACGCTTAGCTCATTTCGTCGCAACATTTACACAATTAGTGCCATTAAACCTTTTGGTGACCGCGCGCTCTACAAATTCCGGTTAACATAACATAACATAAACCTTTCCTTTTCTTCATATCAGACACCCCTATGGTAGGCTCAAGGGCAGGGTGCATTGTAAGTATAAGGTAGGACATGCCCTGATGTGTGTGGCATGTCCTGATAGTGAATTACAGCCATTTTAGTTTTTCACTATTACAAGGCGACCTGTTCTCCATAGGCCAGAATGGGCTGTTAGATTATTACATGTTTATAATCTTAACTGACTCAGAGAACATGGTAGAAATTCGAGTTTAGTATGCCTGAACTCAGAATGATAAAATACATCTTGAAGCTGGTTTTAACATTCTGTGTTTGAAAATACCACTTTTAGAAAGTAGGTATTTTCTTGCCTAACCTTTCAAGCCTGCCTCTGCTAGGTTGTGTATTCCTTTGTCTGGTTTCTGTGAGTGACGGGGCTGGGGGATTTCAAGAGACAGGATGAGTCAGCCCAGTGGTGAATAGAGAGATCTGCATCTAGATGGGAGGGAGGGGTTACACCTGAACCTTGAATAGGGCTGTGCCTGCCTTCCACAATGAGGGCTTCACCTCCTGGGGAGCGGCTGATGTCTCTGCCCTGCACAGTGATTGAAGAGAAGGAACCCTGTCAACAAAGTGCTCCAGGACTGTACTTGCCTTCCACAATGCTGGCTCCACCTCCTGTGGGGCGTCTGATGTTTCTGCCCTGCACTGTGAAAGGAAAGGAGAAGTCTAGTAAACAGAGTGCTCAGGAACTGGTTTGGACTGGGCAAAGGCCCCTCTCCCCTCAGAGAATTAAAGATCTTGGGGTATAAGAAGTGGGACCCTGATCCCAAGAATTTAGATCACTTTTGGAACAAGAAGAAACCTTTACTGAGGAGCGTAACCTGAAGAAACTGAGGAGAGACTATCCCTAAGCTGAAGTGCTGCTTGGGGATTGGCCTGCAGTGGTTTGCCTGACTGCCAAAGGAAGGAGAAGAGACTTTGTGTGCTTATTTCAACTTGTATGGACCTCCAAGGGCTTAGAACAGAGCTTGCCTCCTGCTGAAGTCTCGGGGACAACAGACTTCAACCCCCAGCTCCCCAGAGTTCTTTGGAAGTGCCTGCTGCTGTTTTTGGGCCTTCTGAGGGACTGCGTGTCATAAGGAGCTGGAAGCGTGACTCAACGAAGCCGAAGCGTGTCGCCGTCGCTGCTGCTGCCGTCACACTTCTGAACAAGGGTGTCGCCGCTGGAGTTGTCGCACTGCACCGCATCGAGAGAAGCGTCTCGCAACGAAGAGGAAGCGTGTCGCCGTTGCTGCTGCCTGCCATTGCACTTCTGAACAAGGGTGTCGCTGCTGGAGTTGTCGCACTGCACCGCATCGAGAGAAGGGTCTCGCAACTAGGAAAAAGCGTGTCGCCGTCGCTGTTGCTGCCATCGCACTTCTGAACAAGGGTGTCGCCACTGGAACTGTCGCATTGCACCGCATCGGAGAAAGCGCCTCGCATCCCCGAGAAGCGCGCCGCCGTCGGAGCTGCTGCCGTCGCATTTCTGAACAAGGATGTCGCCGCTGCAGTTGTCGCATCCTGCGGAAGCTTCACTCATCGTGGGAGAAGAGTGTCGCAGTTGGAGCTGTTGCCGTCGCACTTCTGAACAAGGGTGTCGCCGCTGCAGTCCATGCATCGAACTGAGAACTTCTCGCATCCCCGGAGAAGCGTGCCGCAACTGGAAGATCTTCACGTCTTTATTTCTTTGCACCAGAACTTTTCCGCATTTCCATCGCTGCGACATTGCTTGTCGTGGAAGCGCAACGCATCGTAAGGTACATTGACGCAAAGTGTCGCAACTTAAGAACTGAACTGAACTAAGCTAAAAACTACCATCTTAAAGTAATAGTATTGTGTATTTTTGTCGTTTATGGTCTTGTGGTAAATCTATATAAAGTATACTTATTTTTTATATAAAACCTGTGTGGTGTCCATTTGTAGTGTTGTCACTGGATTACTGTATGTGGTCACAAATGCTTTACATGCTGCCTCTGATATAAGCCTGTCTGCTCGTGCCAAGCTACCAAGGGGGTGAGCAGGGGTTATTTTAGGAGTGTACCCTCTTACCCTGACTAGAGGCAAAGGTCCCTATGTGTCACAAGTACCTACCTGTGCCAACTAGAGACCCCCAAATCTAGCATTGGTGATCCGCGGTGAGGATTCTGGACTTGCATTTGTGACTTATGTACAGTGATTGGTGAACACTACTTAGTGAGTGCAGACCATAACGCAACCACATACTTTTTGGTAGATTTATTTTTGGGATTTTCTATTTTTGCCAAGAACTGCCAAGTAGCCACCATGAGTAAAGCAGCATCCATAGCATCTGTTGATTTTTATTGGGAGGACAGAGAGAGATGTAGGATGCATGAAATGGAGCTGGCCAAGCTCAAGTGGAGTGGAGAACTGGAGTTGGAGAATAGGAAATTGGCCCTAGAAGATAATTAAAAATGCAAATGGAGCATGACTTGAGAATGAGGAAGTTTGATATGGAGCTCGAGAGGCTTGAGGCCATGAGTGTCCCAGCCTAGCAACAAGAAATGTGTGTAACTCAGAGTGAGCTTTGCTGAGTTGGAGGTGGAATCCAGCTCAGATGGTGGCAGCAATATTCAGTTATCTAGTGCTGGGAGAGTAGTACACACACCCAGAGACATGGCACCTGACTTGAAGGAGGGGGTTAACATACACCAGGAGGTTCAAGGACTTGAGGTAGCTCCAGTAGTGTGCAGTGTCCCTGAGGGCATTAGGGTAACTGGCGCAGGGGTTCATGGTCCTAGTGGTGGGAAGGACACTCTACTGACTCTAGATGAGAGGTGCAGGGAGAGGGGTTCCCCCAAAGTTGAAGTCCTGGTATGTGAGTGTGAAGACTGCCCATAAGAGTGTGGGTTGTGTGACAGAGACAGTCAGATACTGTCTTGCCAGTCTCAGGAGAGTGGTGTGGAGTACGTGTGTGAGGCACTGGATGGTGAGGTGAAGGATAGTTTGGTTAACCCTGCTAGGGGGCTGTGTTATCCAATTGTGATAGAGCATATTGTAAGTCGCTGTTTTCCAGAGCAATGCCAACATCTGTTGGAGAGTGAGTTCTCTGACCCCGGGGAGCTCTCATTGGAGGCCGACCTTTTGGTGGATTCCAGAGGGTCTGAAGAGGCATTGGGGAGTGATCCCAAGATGAGTGGTTCAGGTATCTTCAAACCCTGTGTGGTGGTGGAAGTGGCTCAGAGTAGCCCAGCTAGGTCCTGTAGTAGTGAGAGGGGTGTAGGGCCTCACGTCCTGTCTTTAAGGGGAAGGAGTGAGAATGGGTTATGTCTCGGTAGTGCCCAACCTCAGGCTCAGAGCCTGGATGGTTCTTTAAGGGAACACCAGGTGGGGAGCCTAGTCTGTCCTGAGGGGCTGCCCGTTGTGCCGGATCCCGTAGTGTCTGGTTAACAGGGAGTGTCTGTAAGCAGGCCTCACTCAGTTCTGGTGTCTGGCAGTACTGCTCCAGTTGGGAGGGTGCAGAAGTCCAGAGTGAGGGGTAAGAGGGGGAAAGAGTCCCCATTGGAAGAACCAGTGGGTCAGGGGTCAGCCAGAAGGGCTGCATCACCAGCGAATGACCATGGTGACACCACTTCTGTCCTGGGGGATCTTCGCGCACTGTCAGATGGACAGGGGTCAGGAGATCTGCGCCAGGCAGACTGTCACACTACATGAGTTATGTGTCACCCTCAGGGGGGCATGCATGCTCCCCGGGAAGTCCTGGTGTGCCAGGCGAGCGTTCAACCGCATGGGTTGGTCCCAGGGTTGGGAAGCCAGGTTCAGGTGTTGTCTGACCTGGAGGGTGGGACAACTGTAATCAGTGTCCTGACCCAGGTTGCTTCTAGGGGTACCACTCCAGTTGGGAGTGTGCAGTACTCTGGAAGGGAGTGCAGAGGGAGGGAGTCCTCGCCTCTGACCCTGGTGCAGCCTGAGGGTTTAGACCCTTGGTTGGAGAGCCAGATTCAGGTGTTGTCTGACCTGGAGGGAGGGACATCTGTAATCAGTGTTCCTACCAGTCTGTCTTCTTGGTGTACCTCTCCAGGTGGGAGGGTACAGCCATCTGGAAGGGGGTGCAGAGGGAGGGAGTCCTCGCCTCTTACCCCGCTTCAGCTGAAGGGTTTAGACCCTGGGTTGGAGGGCCAGGTTCAGGGTGTCCCCCCTGACCTGAATGCCCAGTTGCAGGATAGAACCCCTGAACTGGTGGGTGAATTGTGCAGGACACCTGCCACAGGTGCCCGCCAATTCTGGAAGGGGGACCACTCCAGGTGGGAGGGTACAGACCTCCAACAAGGAGGAGGAGGACCGGGTGTGGGAAAGCCCACCCCAGTCTCCTGTCCAGCCGCCGGGTACAGGCCTGGGGCTGGTGGGTCAGTGCCAGGATGTCATACCTGACCTGACAGAAGGGAGGATGGACAAAGGGTGCCAAACACCTGGGGCTACTGCCCCCCGCTCTCTGATGCCACAGATGTTTGAGAGCCCTGAGAGGCATAAGGCCTGGGTCTCATCCATGACCACTGTCCGTGGCCACTGTGGTTTGCTGCTGTCTGTTGGGACACACCTGTGAGCAAGTTAAAGTTAGATGCTTCACAGGTGGTGTCCACAGGTGAGGAGAAGGGTCCCCCATGGATTGGCTTGGTGGGCCCTGAGAGTATGGACAGAGGGATTCCAATAGGTTCAGATCGGTGTAGAACTGGAGTCTGCCGCTGCAGTGGTGGGCCAGGTCCTTGTTCTATCGCCCAAAGCAGGGAAGCCCATCAAGGTAGTGATTGGTCTACCCTGCGTTTTGGCTGGAAGGGGGTTGTGTTGGACTTGGCCCTTTTTGCAGGGTCATCCCTAAACTTTTTGCCTTCCTCCTGTATTCTTTCTGACCTGTTGTTGGCTGTTTTATGACTCTGGGCACTTTACCACTGCTGACCAGTGCTAAAGTGCATATGCTGTCCCTATTGTAAATTATTGTATTGATTAGTGATTCCATGATTGACTGATTTGGTTTACTTGTCAGACCCTAGTATAGTGCACTGAGTGTGCCCAGGGCATGTAAATCCAAATGCTGCTGGTGGGCTTGCAGCACTGGTTGTGCCACCCACAGAAGCAGCCCTGTAAAATGTGTCTAAGGTCTGCCATTGCAGAGCCTGTGTGCCGTCTGGTACTGTCATGCTGACTGGGCAAGTGCACCCACTTGCCAGTCCCTAAACCTTCCCTTTTCTTCATATCAGGCACCCCTATGGTAGGCCCAAGGGCAGGGTGCATTGTAAGTATAAGGTAGGACATGCCCTGATGTGTGTGGCATGTCCTGATAGTGAATTAAAGCCATTTTAGTTTTTCACTATTGCAAGGCTACCTGTTCTCTATAGGCCAGAATGGGCTGTTAGATTATTACATGTTTATAATCTTAACTGACTCAGAGAACATGGTAGAAATTCGAGTTTAGTATGCCTGAACTCAGAATGATAAAATACATCTTTTAGTGAAGGTGGTTTTAACATTCTGTGTTTGAAAATACCACTTTTAGAAAGTAGGTATTTTCATGCCTAACCTTTCAAGCCTGCCTCTGCTAGGTTGTGTATTCCTTTGTCTGGTTTCTGTGAGTGACAGGGCTGGGGCATTCCAAGAGACAGGATGGGTCAGCCCAGTGGTGAATAGAGAGATCTGCATCTAGATGGGAGGGAGGGGTTACACCTGAACCTTGAATAGGGCTGTGCCTGCCTTCCACAATGCTGGCTCCACCTCCTGTGGGGCGTCTGATGTTTCTGCCCTGCACTGTGAAAGGAAAGGAGAAGTCTGCTTAACAGAGTGCTCAGGAACTGGTTTGGACTGGGCAAAGGCCCCTCTGCCCTGAGAGAGCAAAGGATTTTGCAGTATAAGTAGTGGGTTCCTGATCCCAAGAATTTAGATCACTTTTGGAACAAGAAGAAACCTTTACTGAGGAGCGGAACCTGAAGAAACTGAGGAGAGACTATCCCTAAGCTGAAGTGCTGCTTGGAAGATTGGCCTGCAGTGGTTTGCCTGACTGCCAAAGGAAGGAGAAAAGAATTTGTGTGCTTATTTCAACTTGTAAGCATCTCCAAGGGCTTGGAACAGAGCTTGCCTCCTGCTGAAGTCTCAGGGACAACAGACTTCAACCCCCAGCTCCCCAGAGTTCTTTGGAAGTGCCTGCTGCTGTTTTTGGGCCTTCTGAGGGACTGCATGTCGCAAGGAGCTGGAAGCGCGACTCAACGAAGCCGAAGCGTGTCGCCGTCGCTGCTGCTGCCGTCACATTTCTGAACAAGAGTGTCGCCGCTGGAGTTGTCGCACTGCACCGCATCTAGAGAAGCGTCTCACAACGAAGAGGAAGCGTGTCGCCGTCGCTGCTGCCTGCCGTCGCACTTCTGAACAAGGTTGTCGCCGCTTGAGTTGTTGCACTGCACCGCATCGAGAGAAGGGTCTCGCAACGAGGAAGAAGCGTGTCGCCGTCGCTTTTGCTGCCGTCGAACTTCTGAACAAGGGTGTCGCCGCTGGAACTGTCGCATTGCACCGCATCGGAGAAAGCGCCTCACATCCCCGAGAAGCCGGCGGAGCTGCTGCCGTCGCATATCTGAACAAGGATGTCGCCGCTGTAGTTGTCGCATCGTGCGGAAGCTTCACGCATCGTGGGAGAAGAGTGTCGCAGTTGGAGCGGTTGCCGTCGCACTTCTGAACAAGGGTGTCGCCGCTGCAGTCCACGCTTCGAACCGAGAACTACTCGCATCACCGGAGAAGCGTGCCGCAACTGGAAGATCTTCACGTCTTTATTTCGTTGCACCAGAACTTTGCCGCATTTCCATCGCTGCGACATTGCTTGTCGTGGAAGTGCAACGCATCGTAAGGTACATTGACGCAAAGTGTCGCATCTTAAGAACTGAACTGAACTAAGCTAAAAACTACCATCTTAAAGTACTAGTATTGTGTATTTTTGTCGTTTATGGTAAATCTATATACAGTATACTTATTTCTGATATAAAACCTGTGTGGTGTCCATTTGAAGTGTTGTCACTGGATTACTGTATGTGGTCACAAATGCTTTACACACTGCCTCTGAGATAAGCCTGTCTGCTCGTGCCAAGCTACCAAGGGCATGAGCAGGGGTTATTTTAGGAGTGTACCCCCTTACCCTGAATAGAGGCAAGGGTCCCTATTTGTCACAAATACCTACCTGTGCCAACTAGAGACCCCCAAGTCTAACAGCCCCCCACACAAATAGGAACGAATAATGAAGAATGATGTGCATGTGTAAGAGCTCTCCTCATAAATAAGAGCTAACGATCAAGAATTACGTGCATGTGTACTTGTAACAGCCCACTGGGTACTGGTTTACAGTGATCAACTCTTAGTTTACAGATATTTTATAGCCTTCCATTGAATCCAACTGTCAGTCTTCAGGCCACATACTCAACTATACCTCTCCTTTTATCGACCTTACTCATAAGCACTGCTTCACATTCGAAGTGACACAATAAGAGAAATCACTTAACATAAAGTATAACACCACAAATCTGTCCACTTGGATCACCCTTGATTTCCTAAACCATTCCAAACAGACAAAACACCTTCAATGACATCTTACATCCCTTTTTGCTCCCTTGCACAGCCATTCACAACAACATATATCACACAAAAAAAATCTCTGGTTATTAACCACACCAGCCAGACATTTTCTACATAAGCCGCAGCGCTAACCTATACTCTTACTGTTATACGGTTTCTACGAATCCAGTAGGACTGAGCATATAGAACAACAAAACTTCATAATATAGAGACTGTCTTCTTATATAATCAGTTGATCTGTTTGGGTAGCTCACAGTACCGCATGTAAACTCCTAAAACTACAGAGTTATATATGTTGTCATTAACCTAGAACATGACTCTCCGATTCCTAACAAAATCGTGGTAACAGATCTAACCCTTTTGTTTGTCACTTTTGCATGCCCAAAGTGTCACAAAGAAAAATATTGCATTTTCCAACGGTTATTGAAAAGCTCTAATCTGTGTATATAAAACATGAACTGCATTATCAGAAAAATGAGACACATCATGGTTAAAATCATTATTAGAATGGTGAAAAACAAAAACAATTCAACTATTTTAACTTAATGTTACTTAAGTTGCTCCTACCTATTACTAATTCCATATGCTAAAGAGAGCATGTTGAGTGTACCCATCTGCTAGGCCAATTGGAATGACCTAGCCCCATACCTTAGTACTGTATGTCAGGCAGCTGAGCTCAATGCATTCATGAATTAATTGCACCTCCGTCTGAGTGTGCAGTTATCTTCCTTTTCAGGATGAAGGTCAGGGGCAGCATGTTTGCATCTCAGTTACAGCTCTCCGCAGCATTTCATAATGAGTCTGGCAGGAAGTGAACCTATCACTGACTTCAGCATGGACACAGTTTATATAATAAAACATCAAGCTTATCACACTGTGCTAGGGGTGTATAACAACATTTTAATTAGACTAAAGCAGAAGAGGCATTTCCATACGAGCATAGAAAATAAACCAATGCATCATGGTGTGATTTTGTGCGACCCTGGAACTAAATGTTCAGAATAAAGGGCAACAGGGCTATCAGAAATAAATGCTTGCAAAGGCCACCCACTCAATTGAAAAACATGTGCAAACCAGCATTAAAAAATTGTGCTGAGTTAAAACGAGAAACTAAAATGGAGACTAAACAGAAGCCACATAACATTTCAACTATACAAAACCTAAGGTCTAGCATGCTACCCGTCTGCCAAAGGAGTTTAGCACCTCATCAGTACTGCAATGTGTCATACAAATAAGACTACAAAGCAATACCTACTTTTTTTTTTAGAATATGTTAAAATATATATTTATATATGTGTGTGAGTATGTAGGTGTATATATATATAGATATATATATATATATATATATATATATATAGATATATAGATATATATATTACCTACTGGCGGTCGCCAGTAGGTACTTATAGTTGGAACCTAGTTTACATAGGGAAAGCATTTTTTGATTTGCCCATAACTTTGGCGCCGTTTCACGAATCTTCACAAAACCAATTGTTCCCTCAGGTCAGCTCCTGTCTTGAAAGATTCGGGGTGATTCATCAAGGGGGGGCTGAGAAAGAAGGGGAGTCCCAAAACCTGTTTTCTCCATGTTAATTGCCATAGAAAACTTTAGACACGGCTACAGCCTGAAATGCTGAACGGAATTACACCAAATTTGGCAGAGTTAGCTCTTGGTCCAGAAAGCACACTTTTTTTTAAATGATGTAAATCTGTTTAGTAGTTTTTGAGTTATTTAAGGATTTACAGATATATATATATTTGAGAATTCTGAGATCTGATTGGCTGAGCCCACCCGAGCACGAGCTTGGCTCTGATTGGCTGCCAACACTTCAAACCAGGAAGTGTTGGCAGCCATCTTGTGCCTCGGACCCAGTGAGAGGGGAAAAAGGTAAGAGAAACATTAAAAACAAAAGAAGGGGGCAGGGTAGAACACCCTGATCCCCCAGGCCTGATCAGGGGGTCCCACAGGGACCCCCAGGCCCCAAAAAAACATTTTTTGGTTGAAATGTTCAGCTGGGTCGCCCTGTGTGCGCAAACCCTGTCGTAGAAATAAAAAAAAACGAAGAGCGGACTCCCGTGCTTTGTTTTTAAGCCCCCGGGTGGGCCAGGTCCCGGGGGCAATGCTTATTTATGTAGCGGGGGCCATCGGGGGCCCCTGCAGCCCTGGAGACCGCCACCTCCCCGGGGCTTAATTGTTTATGCACGTGTCATGCGGCCCTCCCGCAGCCCCGAGGACCACCACCTCCCCATGCTTATATGTAAAATCTGTGAGGGGCTCCTGCCCCCCCCCACGCTGCCCCGGGGACTGACACCTTCCCGGGTTAATGCTTATTAATGTGTGGGGAGCCTCACGGGCCCGCCAAGCCCCGGGGACCGCCACCTCCCCGGGGATTAAAATAGAAAAAATGAAGTATGGGGGGCTCTGGCCCCCCCTCACACTGCCCCGGGGACCACCACCTCCCCGGGGCAATCTTTAATCACATTTATTAAAAAAAAAAAGTCTGGCAATGCCCTGGGAAAGGGGTCCTCGGGGCCTAAATTGCCCTCGGGAGGGGGACTGCACGGCCCCCTTCCCATTTAAAAAAAAATGTTTTAAATAAAAAGGGGTCAGGCCCTGGGGGATGGGGTCCCCAGGGCCCCAAAAATGGTAAAAGAAGGGGGGCCACACAGCCCCCCTTCTAAAAAAAATATATATAAAAAAAAGCTGGCATCTTGCCGGAGGCCCCGCCCCCTCCCTGCAACAATCTGCAAACACGCCCCCTGGCACATTCTAAGTTGGAGAATTAAGTTCACTTGAATAGTGAGGGTCCCTGGGGACCAACTAGCCCATCAGGTACCTCTAGTATGCACCACACAGCTGGATTGCAGAGAGGTGGTCCGAGGCCATGCCCATTTTTACACCACTCTGCCTCTTGGCGCACTGCTGGTGGGGCAATGAGGTCCTCTTGTGTCCTGAGGACCTCAGGACACTAGTGGACTTCATCCTCCGAGCAGAAGTGCGCCAGGAGCCGCATTTGCAGAGTGGTGTAAAAAGGGGTGTGGCCTCGGACCACCTCTCTGCAGTCCATCTCTGTGGTGCTTACTGGAGGTACCTGGTGGGCTAGTTGGCCCCCAGAGACCCTCAGTATTCAAGGGGAATTAATTCCCCAACTTACAACGTGCCAGGGGGCACGTTTGCAGAGTGGTGGAGAAAGGGGTCGTGGCCTGGTATGAGAAGTTAGAAATCCTGCTGTGTGGGACTTACTGGAGGTAATAGGAGGGGTAGTTGGCCCCCAAGGTTGACGTTGGTGGCTAACTACCCCTCCTGTTACCTCCAGTAAATCCCACACAGTGGGATTGCTAAGAGGTGTTCGGAGGCCATGCTCACCTTTCTCCACCACTCTGCAAACACGACTGCTATGTTATAGTTAAAAATTTGCATTTAAAAAACCTTTGAAAATGACTGAAAAACCCAAAGGTTTCAGGGACTTTATAGTTAGAAATTAGCCTTTAAAAAACCTTATAAATTCCCTAAAAAAAACATAGGTTTCAGGAACATTATAGTTAGTTGGACATTTCACTGGATGATGTCATCTGTGATGTCATCAGTGATGTCATTTGAGATGTCATCAGTGATGTCACTGAGCATGTCATGAGTGATGTAATATGTGACGTCATCAGCAGTGCATTGCGGGGGCGCAAGTTATAGTTAGCTCTACTAATTATAACAGCCGAATGTCTGCAATACCCGCCAGTGCAGCCCCAGAGGAGGCGCGGCATGGACACATGCTCTCTTTCCTCAGTAACATTTCACCGGGCAGGCAGCACCCGCAGAAGGATGATGGTGCCCCGCTTCCCCCAGCCCCGTCGCCTCCTCCCACGCTCCCCGAGAGTGCCCCGCTAGAGCTTGAGAAGGACGCCTTTGCCAGCTGCCTGCCAGCCCTGCAGGCTGTGGTTAGGACCCCACTGCCCACGGCACGCAACATTGGCCACATAAACTCCTTCACCCCGGGCATGCCGCTGGCTGCCACCGTGCCCTTCTGCAGGCAGCAGTTGGCAGGACCCATGGCCTGCTGGACCCCGAAGCAGCTGATGGGGAACGTCTACCTGAAGTTGCACTAGTAAGTTGCGCACATCCACCCCTGTCCTGTAGAGCGATTACATTTCAAATGTTTTTTTTTTAACGAGCGTCGCGCGGCTTAACAAACTTTTTTTTTAAACCGCTGCAACGTCACGCTTTAACTTGCAATATTTCTCTTTTTTTGTGTTCAACATCGTTACAATCTGCACGTTAACTTTAAAATGGTGCCCATACATCTATTATTAGCAGTTCGGTGGCTTCTAACATAGCCAAATGTGCTTTTTCCTTCTCCTTCTTTCCATGTGTGTAGGCAATTAAACACAAAAGGAAGGCGGTGGCCGCCTTTACATCATTGCCGGCTATGCAGCTTATACGTCGGTTATACCTTTAAACACAGTGGGCGCCGCCTTGCTTTTCTATTTGTTTAATTCTCTAACATTCACGGCACGCTTTAGCTTTTAAAATAAAAAGATAAAGCGCAGCGTGCCGCTAATGCAAAAAGCAACCAAAAATGCTAATTTCAGACATGTAACAGACTCTGAATTCATAACAATCACATGAACAAAATATAATTATTTTGATTAACTCTATATTGTGACACTTAAGCAAGTCCTTAATTGCTTTGAACTGCTCATAATAGTACTTCTGGGCTTGATTCATGACTTATGCCGTGCTCCCCAGTGATGCAGCATGCCCTGCTAGAGCAGCAGGCCCGGAGCACCCGAGGTCCGGGCCAGAGCACCCGACGCCATGAAGAAGAGCCACTCCAAATCAGCGACCCTGACCAGGCTCTTCAGGAAGAAGCAGGCCACCGACAATCTCTTTACCCCAAATCCACCCTGGATTTTACCACAGTCTCCCAGCAAAGTAGACAGGAATTCCAACGGTCAGTATAACATTTATTGTAAATTCTGCCGTTGCAGTCGCAAACCGTTCTTACTTTTTAAATAACATATGCTCCAGTTTGCGTTTCAACCCTTGTGGAATTTTCTGTGGTCTCCTTCGGTGGGTTTTGGTCTTAAATGATTTTCTTTTGCTTAATTGTGTTTGTTGGCGTCGGTCGTCTCCGAGCTTTCAATGTTTCTAGGTCTATGCCCAAGCAGTTAGTTAATTTCCGGTATTTGTAGTCCCACTTTCATAATTAGAAAAAGAGAACAAGTCCACAAATGCAAAGAAAAACTCAAATTTGATGACCTGCTTTGAGAAGTCGACATTCTTAAAGGTATCTTCCCCTAAACTGTACTGTCAACAGGGGTTCCCGAATGGCTCCTCCTTTCATGATCTCCAGGTCTAGTGTGACCAGGGACACCACAGCATCACTCAGGGCCAGCATAGGATCACTCAACGCCACCACGGCATCAGTCAGCATCACCACAGCGTCACTCAGCACCACCACAGCATCACTCAGGACCACCACAGCATCACTCAGCACCACCACAGCATCACTCAGGGCCACCACAGGATCACTCACCTTCACCACAGCATCACTCAGCACCACCACAGCATCATTCAGGAACACCACAACATTACTCAGGGCAACCACAGCATTACTCAGCGCCACCACATCACTTAGCACAACTACAGCAACACTCAGCACCACAACAGCATTACTCAGGGCCACCACAGCATTACTCAGGGCCACCACAGCATCACTCTGAAAAACCACAGCATCGCTCAGCACCACAACAGCATCACTCAGCGCCACCACAGCATCACTCAGGGGCACCACAACATCACTCAGCGCAACTACAGCAACACTCAGCACCACAACAGCATCACTCAGGGCCACCACAGCATCACTCAACGCTTCTTACACTTTTTAATTACAACTTCTTAGCATGCTGCACAGCAGCCACACTTCTCTACAGCACAGCTTAGAAACATTGCCAAAGTCAATAGCTCTACCTAAACACTTACAAGGACCCCCAATGCATAGCCAATAGGTCTTGCCTTTGGGACATTATAAATGTATAGTTACCCAGCACAATATCCTAGATCAGACAACATGAAGTGTTTCATGGCTATTCACTTATAAGGTTCTAAAAAGCGAGACCTATTGGCCATGCCAATGCTTGTTTAATCTTGGAACATACCAGAGATTATGTGTACATTTGCAGGATATTATCTAACTTACATACTCAATGATATGTTTTTTAATGCTTTTTTATGTGCTTTTATGATTGTCTGATATAGCAATCGAATAAAACTTTCTTTGACTTTGACTTTGACTCAATTCAAATTACACACTAGACAAGAGCAATATGCTGCCTAAAAAAAAGTTAACAACAACCAGAAAAAGCAAACACTCATTGGAAATGCAAGATTAAGTAAAGCATGTGAAATGTAAACAGGAACAACATGGTTACCTTTTTCCTTTTACACTCATTATTCAGAAATTAGAGAGTGCTTTTTCCTGAAAAGTTAAGGCCATGACTATAGGGCCCAGAAGGGGCCCTTTTCAATGCCCATTGCTTATATCCTTACAAAACGTAGGCTATGTTTTAGAAAGACCACTTTCGTGAACGCACAGCCGATGTACACATTTTGTTTTCCACTTCATCCATCAAGCAGGTATTTCAGTACTTCCAGGAATAGTGCACTTTCCCACTCCGGGAAAACAATGTTGTTCAAAGAGAGAAGAGAAAACGAAAGTAGCGCTTCACTGGCAAACACTGTAAAGTGGTGCTAATGTGTTTAGGTGTGAATAAATCAATCTGGCCACCTGGCAACCACTCTGTTTTGCTTTAGTTGGTTAGTATTTATTTTTCATATTTTGAATGTTTTATTTCTCTTCACCCCAAGGCTGCACTTAGAAATTGGAAAATGTCAGAAAAAGACGTCATTTCCAGCAAAAGTGTATTTCTTTTTTGGATCCATTTCACAGGGGAGCAGATAAACGAAAGGTGGAAAGAGAGAAGAGAACCAATTCTTGTAGTCTCGGTTTTCACTAAATGAGTAGGAGCGAGACAGAAAGAGGGAAGAGGAGGAACAAAAGGGTGGGGGGCTACTGCCAGCCGCAGGAGAACTGGACACTGTCTTTGTCTTCTCTGGGCACTAAGAAAAAGATAGAATCCTTTTCCTTCTCGGCCCGTTCCGCACGTCCCCAAAAGCCGAGCGTTAACTATCAAACATGGCGATTTCTGCAGTCGGGGACGCATGTTTAAAAGAAGAAAGTATGGGGACGGAATCTATTAAATTCAAGAAGTAAAGGCACGGCGTGCCCTGCTGATCCCGCCCACTTTGACCACTGTGTAGAGCTACGTAGCTAAGGAGGGATCTAAGTGGGATGAAAAAACAAGCAATTGCATAGCCAATAGGTCTCACCTTTGGGACCTTATAAGTGTTTAGCAATGCAACAGTTGATGTTGTTGAACCAAGGATATTGTGCTGCATAACTAAATACTTATAAGGTCCCAAAAGCGAGACCTATTGGCTATGCCAGTGCTTGTTGTGATTTGGTGTAAATCCTTTCAGTAGTTATGGAGTTATTAAAGAAAAAAGACTTATAAATATCTAGGGATGCTGATCCCACAGATCTCATGGTATGATCTGATTGGCTACCAACACTTCCTGCTTGAAGTGTTGGCATCTAAGTTCCAAGAAAAAAGGTGGAAAAAAAGAAGGGGGCAGGGTACTTCTACCCTGATCCCCTAGGCCTGGTGGATGGGTCAAACAGGGACACCGCTGGGGGCCAAAAGCATATTTTTTTTCAATGTTGCCACGATTTTTAGGAGAATCAGCAAATTTACGGCAAAACTAGAAAACAAAAAAAATGCTGTCTCTCACGTCTGTTTTCTTTATGCCCCCCTTGGTCGGCCAGGTCCTGGGGGGTGGAGGTCCACGGGGTCCCCCCTCTAGTGGATTGTTTTGGTCTGGGGTGGCTGTATTTTACCCCAGGGACCACCACCTCTCTGGGGCCGATTTATAGAAGGGGAGCGGGCTGTGTGGCTCCCTCCTGGGCCGTAATTGGCTCTTTGGCCCACTACCTCCTGGGGCCAGGCTGATTTAAAAAATGGGGAGTAGGTCCCTGCGGCCCCCTTCATGGGCCTGTTTTGGTCCAGGGACCACCACCTCCCCAGGGTCAGGCCAATTGGTAAAAGGGGGAGGGGGCTGTGCAGCCCCCCTCCCCAGGCGGCGATTGGCTCTAGGGACACCATCTCTCGGGGCCCAGCCGTGCAATATAAGGGGAGGAGGGCTGCACGGTCTGCCTCCTGGAGCCATTAATGGCCCTGGGGACCCCATCCCCCAGGGCCTGCTCAACTATGCACCAGGTGCCCACCTCCAGGACATAACATGTTTGCTCCCGCTTGACGGGAGCAATTTAAAGCTCCTATCCATCGGGCGAAAGCAGGAAAAATGCTCATGAGTTCCCTGCCTGCTGTGAAACGGGCAGGGAAACAGGTAAAAAAATCGGTTCTGCATGCAGAGAGTAGCATTTTCTTGCTGCTCCCAGTGTGCAAGAGCACTTCCGGCTCCCGATGGAGGCGGGGACCCAACAGGGACAACAGGGGTGTTAGAGCTCCCCCAGGCTCCCCCAACAACAACATGGTGGGTGCCTTGGGTGGGCACCAGGGCACCAAATTTTAGCTGGCCGTGCCCTAGGGAATGGGGACCCCGGGGCCAAAATCTGCCTAGGGATGCGGTCCGTACAGCTCCTCCTCCCCCTTTATTGCTGGTGCCCAGTTGAAACTCACTTGTGTAAATGACAAATGATCCTAACTTCTTGGACTTGGCAAACGTAAAGCAAGTGTGTTTCCTCTGCAACTCCACATCAAAAAACAATCTGAAATCTTTAATGGAGGTGAACACATTGTTGCTCTGTTGGAGCGCAGTCTGTTCTGTAGTGACTGTGATGAGTGGGTACTTTCTTGTTGTCTCCCGTCTAAGGTTCTCACTTTTAATTACCCCAAATATGCAAATGCCTAAAATCATCTGATAACTCCACCTGTTTGGCTCCACCCTGTTTTTATTAGTATTATGCAAAGGACATCACGCCTTTACCCAGGTTGATGAATAGCTTACCTAAGGGCCCAAGCGGTTTTCCCGCAGATTCTGCTGACACGTTCTTGATGCAGAGGAACATGAGAACATTTCCACCAAACAAAGAAGCTCTTACTTCATATAGCTAAGAGGAAGTACACTTGTTTGGTGGAGATTCATCTCTTTGTAGTCTCGTTCTCTAGACGAGGATTCATGTTATAACAGATTTGTGAACGAAGACACTTGAGGAACAATCACATTGCCAAAATTACCTGCACAAGGTCACTGTACATTTACCCAGGGAGGAAGCACTTACTAATTAACCAGTAGAGAGTACTCCAGTTGGGTAGACATTTTCTGCAAAACTGTGGATTCTTCTTGTGTAAAAAGAGGGTTCCATTCATCTCTTTGCTGTCTCGTCCTCTAGACGAGAATTCATGTTATAACAGATTTGTGAACGAAGACACTCGAGGAACAATCACATTGCCAAAATTGCATGCACAAGATCACTGGACATTTACCCATGGAGGTAGCACTTACTAATTAACCAGTAGAGAGTACTCCAGTTGGGTAGACATTTTCTGCAAAACTGTGGACTCTTCTTGTGTAAAAAGAGGGTTCCCTTCATCTCTTTGCAGTCTCGTCCTCTAGACGAGAATTCATGTTATAACAGATTTGTGAACGAAGACACTCGAGGAACAATCACATTGCCAAAATTGCATGCACAAGATCACTGGACATTTACCCATAGAGGTAGCACTTACTAATTAACCAGTAGAGAGTACTCCAGTTGGGTAGACATTTTCTGCAAAACTGTGGACTCTTCTTAGGTAAATTGAGGTTCCATTCTGGTTGTGATGCTCATTTCACAGAAATTAAACCTCAACGGGGAGCACTTACAAATGCAAACATAGCTTGTGCCCCAGTTGAAGGTCCACTTCTGTAAAGTTAAAATGATCTTAACTTCTTGGGCTTGGCGATGGCAAAGCAGATGTTTTCTCTGCAATTCCACCTTAAAAAATGAACTGTAATCATGTTGGATTAGCATTTGATAAATAAATATTACTTTCAAGTTAGAAAAACCATAGAAATTCACTGAAACAAAGGTTACAGGGATGTTATAGTTCGGTTTGCATTTTATACACACAGAACCATAGACATTCAGCAGTTATAGTTATAGTTATCTGAAACAAATAAAACTCATGCCCTACGGTAACTATAACTTGCGCCCTTGCCGTGCAATGCAAATTACCCCACATATTACATCATTCATAACATCTTCTATGACATCTCTGGTAATATCACTGCAACATTTGCAAAAAAGATTATTGATGAGAAAACTGTGCGTGGCGGGGATGGGAGTTAGTTACCTTAGGCCAGGAGTTATAGTTTCTTCAGATAACTGTAACTATAGCTGCTGAATTTCTATGGTTTTGTGTGTGTAAAACGTGAACCTAACTATAACGTCCCTATAACCTTTGTTACATATATTTGTTATATATATGTTGACTGAAAAAAAAGAGTGAGAAAAAGGTTTACTGTAAAAAAAAATGAAGGTTACAGGGATTGTATATATTGTCTGAAAAAAGCGAAGGTTACAGGGACGTTATAGTTAGGAAATAGAGCTTAGAAAAACTTGGAAATTTACTGAAAAAAACAAAAGGTTACATGGACGTTATAGCTAGGCTCAGATTTCACTCCTGCAGAACCAGTGAAATTCAGCAGTTATAGTTAGCTGAGCTGAGCTAACTATAACTCACGCCCCGCAATGCACTGCTTATGACCTCACATATTACATCACTCATGACATGGTCAGTGACTTCACTGATGACATCACTGAGGACATCTCAAATTACATCACTGATGACATTATCATGTGAGTATTTTCCATAAACATTTCTGAGACTTATAGCTATATTTCAGGCTACAGCATAAGTTAAATGACTATTCTTTCTATACTAGTAATTAGATATACTATTTCTAACATATCTCATCACAGTGGCTGTGTGACTCTGCCTGGCTGAATGTTACTGTACATATGCCTCCCTGTACACCTACGTTTATGAAAGTCTACATGGAGGTGTTTGGTCAAGGTATACTGTAAGTATGCGGGAAGCCATAATTTTGCTCCTCCTGAAGGTCTGTCAAGACCTGTTGGCGCTTACATCATATAGCCATTATCCATTTTGAATTTGGGTTATAAAATCCTGGCCAAGATGATAGGGAACAGGATATTCCCCATGAGTACCACCCTGGTAAATAATGATCAGAAGGGATCTATTCGCACTAGGTGTATGGCCATGAATGTCGGGCATCTTGTCCATGTCCTGCGAGAATGTACAAAGGATGATCAGATATCAGTAGTGAAATCAATTGACATGGAGAAGGCATTTGACTCTTTAGAGTGGGAGTATTTTTTGCAGTGTTAATGGAGGCTGACTTGGGGAAGGCATATTGAAATGGATACGATTGTTGCAAAGCTAGAATTCGGATTAGAAAGGTTATCTCAGAGCTATGGCCAGTTAAACGTGGGACTAGGCAGGGCTGCCCTCTGCCATCCCGTCAATGGACCCAATGGTGGCAATGTTCAGGGAACATAGTGTTGGGTGAGGCATCGAGGGTGTACCAAGATGCATGTATTATCATTATATGCCGATGATATTCTATTGAACTTATGTGATATGCCCCAGCAGTTCCACAGGTCCTGGAGATCATGTGGATATTTGGGGAAGTCTCGGGATAACAAGTTAATTATGCTCATTCTTAGGTGTACCTTTTATGGGAGCTTGAACCAAATGTGGTACACAGGTTATCGGTCTTAGCCCTAAGCTGGGAGCATGTGACATTTCGGTATTTGGACTCACAGATATATTGTACCAATGCTGAACTGCTTGAGGTAAACCTAGAGAAGGTAATGGTGGGTATTCATAAGTTAGTGAATTTCTGGAAGAAACCTCCGCGATACTTTAATTATCTGATAGTATCTCTTCTTGACCCTTCCCTTGTTTGCGTAAAAAGATAAATCACCACACCTAATAGAGTGGGCTGGAAAGAGACAGAAATGCAGTACCAGCAAGTTGCAGTTGTCAGATAAAGATGGGGGCCTAGTAGAGACGATTGCAGATTATAATACAAAGCTGCTCAGCTACAATGATTGGCTAGGTGGGTGGCAGGTGTCAGAAATCAAGAGATGTATCTGGGAGATGGATATATTTGGACGAGAGTGTTGAGTATTCTACATGAACCATACAGAAGACCTGTCCCACTCCATAAGCTCATAGAAGTTGCAAAATACTGTGGGAAGGAATCCTTCACCCGCACATGTTGCATATGCCCGAGTTGCATTTAATAAGCTTGCTGAATGAGCAGATACAAAAGTATGGAGCAGGGGCAAAAGTGACCAACTTGGAGAATCTATTGGATGATGGGAGTATGTGTACATTTTAAATCCTTACTCAGGCGTTCTTGATATACAATGTGTTGAAAAGATTGATACAATACACCTTGATACTAGAGACCTGGGGTGCATATATGGAGATATTGAAGCAGCATGAAGTGTTAAATATCTTACTAACTGTCGGTAGCATAGAGGAGTAGTGACTCGTTTGTATAAAGCGCTGATGGCCCAGACCAGGAAGTCGTTGTGCAAAGGTAATAATTTGTGGGTTGACGATGCAGATGAATGCATAACAGATGGTGAATGGCAGCAAATTGTAGACTACCCCAAATTGGTGTCTAGAAATACGAGGTTCCAGCTACTACAGTTCCACATATTGTGCCAATATTATCTGACACAGTGGTGTTGAATAGATGATCCCTGCCACTTGCCAGAATCGCTAATCTCCAGCACATGTTTTGGGCATGCCCTGCTCTGTCCTTCTATTGGCCAACCGTCCTAAACCAGAGATATCACATAACAGGGTTGCCGCTAAAAAAAGACCCTGAGGCCTCTCTTCTGGGTATATTATCAAGGAGCAAAAGCTATAAGGAGGCTTAAAATTTGCAAAAAGACACATCACAATCTCATGGCAAAGCAACAGCTCTCCACAGATTGTCCAATGGAGGGATAACCTCAAAAGTTGGGCTGAGGTAAGTAATAAGATACTTACAAATTTAAGGAATTGAAATCGATCTGGTCCTGAATAAATTGACCAAAGATGACACAAGGCTACCATGAACGAGGTATGGCAGGTAAATTTGTAATAGCAGCAAATTAATAAATATAATGGGAACTGAAGCTATGGCCACAGTGTGAGTTGCCCTCTAGATCCAGAACAGTGGTGACCCTGAGGTGTTGGTGAAGCTGTATATTTGCTTTGTCTTGTTAATCCCAGAAACATTATGGGACATGTAGGATGGGAGCCAGAGGAATTATGATAGTAATTTCGATTTCGTGCCAGATGCCAGCTGCTATAGATACATGCATAACCTAATAAGTATTATCCTAGAAGCACTGCATCTTATGTTTCAATGTCATGTTTTCTTTTTTTGTGCTCCAATTGCAGTTGCAAATGTCTGTATTACTTATACTGGTGAAAAGGGACAACATGCCACCATTAGCGTATGTTAGGCCCGATTCACAAAAGTAAACTTACATTTTTGGTCTAAACGTATACCAGACTTCCAAGATTACAATTTTAGGAATTCACAAAGGACATTTACGAGTACTATCTTTATGTCTGCACTCGAGGCCTCACCTGCAAGATGGAGGCAGGATGGTATGCGCGTCTCACCCGGCCCGTGGCCTGCAGCAGAGGTCGGGCCGCATTCTAGATGCTGCCATGAGGAGTCCGGAGAAGGAGGGTAGCAGGCCCGCGGTTGGGCTTTGGGTGAGCCGGAGGTGAGGCGCAGGCTGGTGTCGGCCCAGTGAGGGTTGTGAACAAGGCGGACAGACGTGTTGATTTGGGGCTCAGCCTGGCGGGTGCCCATATGAGTGCAAGTGCAGCAGCCGGGGCCCACATCTATCGGGCCATGCTGTGGTGAGGCCAGGACAGGCCAGAAGACTGGGGTGAGGATTCGGCTGCCCTTACTGAACGCTACTGCTGGACTGATGAGACTGCGCTCGCAGATAGCGCATAAGGGCCCAAGAAGTCTCCTTGTTGCTGGGGGGCATCGGAGGGTGAGTGATAGATGGCCTCCCTCCCATTTCCTCCTGGCCTGGTCCCATCTGGTTCAGCACGGCTGATGAGCTTCACTGCTGCTGGGTGGACTTGTAGCTACTATGAGAGCAGCATCTGGAGTGCAAAGAAGAGGGGCTCTTCTGCACGGAGAGACACCCTAAGGGGGTCTGCACAGGACCCTGGCTGGCAGACAAGAGGAGACATCCTGGAAGCGTCATTGGGCTGCGCAGGCACTTCAGCAGACTGCACGTACGTGGAGGGGGCCCAGGAATTTGGGAGCACAGAAACTGCGGGGTCAGTGAGCTGCAAAATCCATAAAGCTGCACTGCTCTGACTCTATTCTCATGGTCACTGGGGTCCAGTTTTTACTGAAGGCGCTTAGTGAAACTTCTGACTGGCGAAAGTGTAGCACCCACACTCCCCCCCCCCTCCCCTCCGCATGACGATGTCTGGTTATGGTCCGGCCTATGGTTCTGAATCCCCCACCCTCAAAATCCATCATAGACATGCTGCCAGCTTCCCCCATCGCCAGTGGACCCGATTTGCCTACTAGAAACGACCTTGGAGAAACACACAGGGATATTTGATAAAATCTTACAAGCCATTAATGACTTGAAAAATGCTGTGAAGGCCCAACTCAGGGCGATACAGGTGGAGACTGGCCTGCAGCGAGGAGAACATGACAAACTGTTGGATAGAATGGACGAAGCAGAGTACTTCTTGACATTGATGCGGCCTACCATGACGTCCATGCAGGACTGCCCGTTGACCATACTGGAGGTGGTGTGGGAGCTGAAGGTCTGACGAGAGGATGCTGACGGGCGATCCCGACATAACAATATCTGCTTTCTGAGAGGTTGGAGGGCCCAAATATGGAGCTATTTGTGGAGAACTGGCTGACATCCGTAGTACTGGCGGCCCACATGCCAAAATTCTTCTATATTGAAAGGGTGCATAGGGTCCCCAGTAGCCCCCCTAGGGGCCCACTGCGCCCAGTGATAGTCCAGCTATTAAACTACAGGTACTGAGATCTCCTGCTGCAAGTGATCCATGCAAAAGGCCCCTGGAGGCACAAAAGGGAACCTCAGAACAGCCTACCGGTACAACATGGCCGAAGTTCAGAGATGGTGCAACACCTTCGGGGCTATCAAGGGACAGGTCCACTCCCTGGGGCTGCCTATACACTGCTTTTCCCGGCACGGCTCAGTGTGGTAGATTCGGATGTGACCCACTTCTTTTCTATATGGGGAGGCCTGGACGTGGTTGAGATCCAAAGGGATTCAGGATCCGCCTGGACCAGAAGAGAGCAATCTGCTGGGCTAGTCTAAGGGGATGCCTCCTCGTCACGCTACTGTCCGGGGCTCGCTCCTCAGAAGAGCAGGCGGTGAAAGAATTGGCTCAGGCAGTTCCAGAGGTCTCCCTGCATAACAGAAAACAGATATGATATCCTAGTCCCGAGACACATTTGGAGTCGGTGATGGTGCACCTGCTCTAGAGCCCTTGGGAGGAGGACTCTGTCACGCAAGTGGGCTCGCCACGACGAAAGCTGCCAGACCTGTGACTGTGCATAGGTGGTAAGTGCCCAGGGGGTTCCTTGCTTTGCTTTGCCTTATTGGGAGGATGGCTCAGAGGGTCCTGGTCGAAACCGGGAGTGGGGCTTTCCCCCCGGACCAGAACTTTCTGGCACGGACCCAGAGGAGCCTATCTTATGACTATAAGTGTGTTTTCTTGGCTCACTCACCAATAGATACATTCAGATGGGGGAGAGTGCACGATTCGATTCCAACATGGATGTTCAAGTTGGAGGCCCTGCATCACACATTCTTTTGGAAAACCACCAGCACACACCTGCTACAGTACTTAGAGGACAATGAGGGGCCGGTAGAGACCAGGTGGCTGATTGGGAAGCGATGAAGGTGGTCTTAAGGGAGCACTATATACAAACTTCCTGGGGGTGAGAGCATCCCTCCTGCGCAGTCTACTGACATTAGAGGACCAAATGCAGGTGGCCGAGAAGAAGGCAGTGACAATGGTGGAGGCCTGGGCACAGCTTACGGCATTGTGAAAATGGCATAGGGATGAGACACTCCAACTCAGCAATATCCACTATAAAACCTTTCTCCCCAAGCAACACATGAACGGTGACAAATCGGGGTGCACCCTGGCATGGTTATTAAAGTCAGTAGCTCTTAGAATCCTGATAGGGGTGATCCGTGATGCCACCGGTAGCAGGGTCAGTACGCAAGCCGGTATCAACTTGGTGTTCACAGAATACTAGGAGGCATTGTATTCCTCCTCTGGGGCTGACCAAAGACCAAGTCCAGAACGTGCACTCTACCACCCTCCCCCGTATGATGCCCTTGCAACTGCAAGAATTAGGGGATCCGTTGCAGTTAGAGGAAGTGCGAGCGGCGATCCACCAAATGGTTCACAACAAAGTACTGGGCACTGACGAGGTCCCAGTGGAAATTTACTCCACATATGGTGCGACCCTCGTCCCCAAACTGCTCAATATGTATCAGGAGGCGCACGAGGAGGGAATACTACCAACATTCATTTGCAAAGCTCTTATTGTTGTACTTCCTAAGTCTGGCAGAGAACCTCTGAAGGTCAGTTCATATTGCCCACTGTCAATGCTTATAAGGTCTTAAGCAAGGTGCTCGCATACAGGCTGTTGCCCCTGCTGCAGAAGCTGGTGCACCCCTACCATGATAGTTTTATTCCCCATGGGGAAACCTTTTATAACACTTGCCATATCATGGGGGCAGTTAAAGGAGCCCTTGACCTCCCGGTTGTGGTGTCCTAAAACATCGAAAAGGTGTTCGATACTGTTAGACCTGGCATCTTTTGGTGTGTCTCCCCTGTCTTTTTGCTTTCTGGCCTCCTGGTTTTAATGGTATGTTGGACTTCCTTTTGCTGCTTTAGTGCCTTTGCGCTCTTTATTACTGCTGTTCAGTATTAAAGTGAAAGTGCTCCTACTGTAAATTATGTTTATGTATTGGTGTTTCCATGTTTGGCTTATTTGATTTACTGCTAAGTCCATAGTATAGTGTCCAGTGTGTGCTCAGGGCTTGTAAATCAAATGCTGCTAGTGGGCAAGCAGCACAGATTGTGCCACCCACACAAGCAGCCTTTCAGAGGTGTCTCAGACCTACCATTGCAGTGTCTGCGCACAGCTTTTACTGCCTGGTCGACCTGGCAAGTGCACCCACTTGCCAGGCCCAATCCTTCCCTTTTCTTACATGTATGGCACCCCTCAGATAGTCCCAAGGTGTACCTCTATGGGCAGGGTGCAGTGTATGTGAAAGGTCAGACATGTCTTGTTTGTGTGACATGTCTTGTGTGTGTGACATATCCTGATAGTGAAATACTGTGTATTTTGTTTTTCACAGTTGAAAGGCTATCTGTTCCATAGGATAGCATGGGAGATACTTTGTAACATTGTACAAGTATAACTTCCCATGGGGACAAAATATAACGTTGGAGTTTAGGTTCTCAAAACTCAGAATTTAATAACACCTCTTTTTAGTAAAGATGGTTTTTAAATTATGTGTTTGAAAATGCAACTTACAGAAAGTGGGCTTTTGCTTGGTTAGCTATTTTATATGCCTGTGCTGGGTTGTGTATTGACTGACTGGTTTTGGAGTGACAGGAGCTAGGATGTGCATTCACTGCAGACAGCTAGTGGGGGACGGGGGTTGAGATGTGTCCTGCCTTTCCTGTATGACTCAGAGCTGAGCTGAATAGACCTGGGCTGCATTTTGAGTAGTCAGAGCAGTTTTTCTTGCACCTGAATAGGCCCTATCTCCTGTACGTAATGCTGTCTCCACCTCCTGCCAAGAAGCTGGACCAGAGAGGACAGAACTAGTTTGGACTGAGCTGAGAGACTTTTGCCACAAGGGAAAATATGGTATAAATATTGGGGCCCATACCCCAGAACTTTAGAACTCTTTTGGATCAAGGAACCTGCCAAGAGGAAGGGCTGGAGAAGTTGTGAGGAGGAACTACCGCTTTGTTGTGTGCATTGCAGTGTTGGCCTGCAGTGGCTGCTTCTGTCTTGGGCAGAGAAAGGACTGAACTTTCTCCACCTTCTTAGTTTGAGTTTCCTGAACGGCTTGAGGTAGAGCTTGCCCCCTGTTCAAAAAGTCTCAGGAGCAGCAAAGACTTCAAGTTCATCTGCTACCAGCACTCAAAACTGTGTGTTTTGTGCTGCAGTAGAAAAAAATGTTGCAGCAAACAAATGATGGACAGAATGCTGAGAATACAAAAATTCTCCCCCAGTCAAAAGATCTGGGTTAAATCCATCGTTCTTTTGCGCCACCACGCCACCCCAGTGTGGACCCAGCCATATGCAAATCAGTCTTGACCCTGTGCCCCATGGGAACAGTCCAGACCGAACTGCCAGGCCAGGTCCTCCCTGGACCGGAAACAAACAACCTGGGACGGGTTTCAGGGTATGTCACCCTTCTTCAGCCAGGCTAGCTTGAATCCAGTGGCACAGTGAGCAAGGGACCCAAGTCTGGGCATACCCATCCCACTTAGGGCGAAAAGTGTTACAGCAACCAAATGATGGACAGAATGCTGACAATGCAAACATTCTCCCCCAGTCAAAAGAACTGCATTAAATCCATCGTTCTTTTGTCCAGTTTGGACCCAGCCATAAGCAAGTCAGTCTTGACTCTATGCCCCATGGGAACAGTCCAGACCGAACTGCCAGGCCATGTCCTCCTGAGACGACCTGGCTTGACAGTTTGGGCTAGACTGTTCCCATGAGGCACAGGGTCAAGACTGATTTCCATATGGCTGGGTTCAAACTGGAATAGCATTGTTCTGCATTCTGTCCATCAACTGTTGTTTTTGCGTTTGTCACCCCGAGTGGGACGGGTATGCCCAGACATGGGTCCCGTGCTCTCCATGCCACTGGAATCAAGCTATCCTGGCTGAAGAGGGGTGAAAGCCTGAAACCGATCCTAGGATGCTTGTTTCCAGTCCAGGAAGGGCCTGGCTTGGCAGTTCGGGCTGGACTGTTCCCATGAGGCACAGGGTCAAGACTGATTTGCATATGGCTGGGTTCAACCTGGAATGGCATGGTGAGCAAAAAAAGATGGATTTAGGCCCAGATCTTTGTACTGGGGTGAATGTATGACATTGTTCTGCATTCTGTCCATCAACTGTTGTTTTTGCAGTAGTAAAAAAAGCAACCCGATGCCGTCAACAACGCCGCTGCCTTTTCCTTGTCCTGAAGGCACCGCAGAGGGCACCGCCGTACTTCCCACCACCATTCTGGTCTTACTGACGCCGCCACTGAACCGCCTCGCTTCACACCGCCGCCCTGGTATCCCGACGATGCCGCTCCACACCAGTATAGATGCTGCTGCTTGCACCCGGGTTTGAGGGCCCGCTCATAAGTTACATGGTGCACCTCCCCGTCCCACACTGTAGCCTTGGCCTAACAACACCGGCGCCATCGACTCGGGTTCATCAGTGGAAAACAGCTCTTCAGCAACGATGACATCCACTGCTTGCACCGTGACCTGCCAGCACCGCGATGAGCACTGCACCACTTCTCAGCGCAGCCCTGGTCTCACCGATGCCGATGAACGACCTAACGGCACTGCATGCCGTACTGCTGCACTTCGCACTGCAGCCCCCCGCCCGCTGAAACCGGCGCTCCCAACTTCAACCACACGGAGTTCGATCCTCAACACGTGTGACTTCAAAGGCCTGATGACTCCTGCACCAACCTCCAGAACCGACGCTTGCTGACTCTGGCTCTTCGGAGCTTACTGCGAGATGCCCGGCGCCCTGCATTTCTAATGAGACTGTTTTGCTGTTCTTCCCAACACCATAGCTCGCCCACGATGCTGTGGTTAGCCACATTTGTTTGAATTTGTTGTTCACGATGCCATGATGGCCCTGGACGGAGCAATCGACTTCAAGGAACTGTATTTTAAGTCTACTTTTGCTTATTAATATTTCTAATAACTGTATGTTGGATTTTTATTGTTTTTGATCTTGTTTCCACAGATAAAATATTGGATATTTTTCTAAAACTGGTGTGGTGTCCTTTTGTAGTGTTTTCATTGTATTACTGTATCTTATGTGCAAATGCTTTACACACTGCCTCCGAGATAAGCCTGACTGTTCATACCAAGCTGCCAAGGGGATCAGCAGGGGTTCTTTTATAAGTGTATCCCTCCTTGTCCTGACTAGGAAGAAGGGTCCCTACTTGGACAGGGTAACAAAGTGCCAACTAGAGACCCCCATTTCTAACAGATACCCTAAGGTGGAACTACCTGTTGGTATTGGAGGACCTGGGAATTGGACTCAGCGGGATCATGCTGCTTTACACAGCCTGGCAGGCCAGAGTGAGAACAGGACAACAAGTCTCGTGCCAGTTTGTGATCAGGAAGGGTACCCGGCAGGCTTGCTTCCTCTCACCTATAATTTTTGCCCTGGCAATGGAACCCCTGGCCAATCTGCTCGGGATCAGAGCCTCTAATGGGGCGTGGCGGTAGGGGTAAACTGTCATATTGTTGCACTGTACACCGATGAGGCCCGTATATATATTTGTGACCACTGATGGGTGCTACCGGTCTTGTTTTTGTGCTACTGGAGCTTTTTGGAGAGATGACAGGCCTCAGCATAACTGGGGGAATTCTTACCTGTTTACCTTTCAGTGTGTGCGGCAGGCAGGGGGGAGGGGCTGGAGGCCTGGAAACTACCTTGGTGTCTTGAGACCTTCTGCTATCTCGGGAACAACGTCTAGAACTCAGAAAAAGACTTCCTGGCGGTAATCTCAGCAGAGCTCTGTTGGTTGTATGCCAGTCCCTGGCTTTCTAGATGCACCCTACCCTATCTCCAATGGGATGTACGTCCATAGTGAAGATAGTAGTCTTGCTGTGTTTTCTGTATTTATTTTCGGCCCTTCCAGCGATGCCGGCTCGGGCCTTCTTTACGGAACTGGTAAGAATTATATCAGACTTGATCTGGGGGAGTGGATGGAAAAGAGAGTTGATTACCACTCCCCAGTGGCTGGTAGCAGCCGGGGGCCTGGGGTTGCTGGACCTCGAGCTGTATCATGCTGCAGCAGTCGCCCATGTGCTGAATGGCTAACAGTACATTGGCGGAAAGTGTGGTGATCCGTGAGGAACTCCTGGCACTAAGGTGCTGGACTGATTGATGAATTGTGGTGGCCCATTGAGTGGACTGAGCAGATTGACCCGGGTGGCCAGGCTCAGTTGAAACACGTACATCCATGTACATCTAACCTGGATGTCGCCGTGCGGCATATGCCTCGCAGTTGCCACTGTGGAGTGTACCGAAGGTGAGGGACATGTTGGCAGCTCATGACCCGACTCCGTGGCGTAAGGCGGTGGTGAATTAAGTGGGTGACCTATATGCGGAGAGAGGGCTGTGTGCCTTTCCAGATCTGTACACCACCCTTTATCTGGAGTACGGTGCATTTGTGATGGTGGTGCGAGACACCTGGGGAGTGAGCCAAGATGAGCCAGATCTGCATGAAGGGGTGAAATGTCCCGCATTTTCCCCGCCCACAGCCTATTGGTGTCTGCTACCCGCACGGCCGACATCTGTTTTGCATTATCGTGCCCAGACTCGTGCGCCATATTGCAAAACAGATGGCCTGCTCCCTCACACAAGCCTGCGCGCTCTCACGCACAACTCATTTGTTTTAGAATCGCGGCAGGATGACGTGCGCAGCCGGGACAATGGTGTATTATTAAGCACAACTAGACCCTCCGTTTGGAGCCCCTCGGTGTCCGCAGTTGCTCTGTCATCACAGAAAACAAGTGGTGATTAACAACATGTAGGCATATCTTCATTATTGGGTGCCGCAGAGAATAACACCATAGGTTGGGCTGTGGGTTTGGGGCATAAACTACCCTCTCTCACGCGATAGTCTCCTATATATTCCACAGTCCGTGCTGAAATACGCTGTGTGGCTTTCGGTGACACGTATATTTTGCTGTCCTCTACATTCTCTCTGGCAGTTATCCAGCACAGATGTACTTTGTATTATTGTGTTTTACTAGCTGCCTGTCCTCCTCCCCCAACCACCTCTCCTTTCTTCCTGCATCCTCCCCCCATCTTCCTCGCTTGCAAGGGGTACCCACAACAGGCAATTGTCTAAAGCCTGCTCCTACTTTTATATATTCTATCAACAGCCTTGGTGTTGGGGAGTGGTGGGGCAGAAGGAATGGAGCTGGGGCTCCCCAAGTCATCCGAGTTTCTTTACCCAGGGCTCTCGGGTTTCCCATTTCCAGCATGAGTATCTCATCCTGTTCAGGTTTTCACTTTACATGCTGGAAGTTGTGGTCCTGATTAAGTTTCAGCCCGCAGACAGATTCTAGCTGTTTGCAAGTGAGAGTTTCCTGTGGACCATACCAAAAATATTCAGTGGGCATGCAGTCTGCCCACTGCTTGCCATTGGTTGGCTTTGTCACTCGTTCGCTTCTATTCTACCCAGTGGCTTGCCATCCTCTTCATGTGTCTGACCCTCCCCTGGAGTATAGCCTATTTACTATTGTTTTGATTGGCTGACTTGTGTTCTTCCATTATTCTCATTTAGTGACCTACTTTTTTTAGGTCTCGCCTAGGCAGCGCTTGCGCTGTCTCTTCGAGACATGCTGTATTCAGGTATGGACTTGAAGCTCTGCCCATTTCCCCCCCCCATCTTTTCAATTGGCTCCTTTTTCTGTCCTTTCTAAATGGTTGCTTTTGATTCGTGAATAGGCTAGGTAGTCCCTCCTTAGTACTGCCTTTTCTTCTTTTGTAACCTTCCATGAGGATTGGCCCTACTTGTGGTGTTTCTTTTACAGTCTGTAAACACTATTTTCGTAAATGGCTTTCCCCTACTGCATGCACAACATGCTTTCCTGCAACCGCTTGTTGTTAAGCAGTGCAGCCATGCTTTATCATGTGTGTTTTGCTTTAATGGCTGCTGTGTCATTAACGCTGTTCATTCTATAAAATATATATATTTTTTTTAAGCACTGTGGTTATAAGACACACTTTATGCTGTTTTTTTAAACGGGAGGCAAGCTTCAGGTTCGAGAATGGCAGTCGTGCATTTTTTGTTGTTGTGTGGCTCCCTGAAATCAATCAACACATGTCAACAATGGCGCCCACAGCTTGCAGCCCCTCAACCCAGTTCTGCTCCCCAGGCACCGCACTTTAGTTTTCAGCACGGCGCCCACTTTCAGATTAACAACACAGGCACTGCTTTTTATATTGCAGCACAGCACCCGCTTTTATTATTGGGCAGCATAGTGTAGCAATCAGCTACCTCAACGAGCACTGCAAGCTGGACATTTCACCCCAGTACTCCTCACCAAACATGCTCTGTCAAATAGACAAGATCACACTCAAATATGGGTCATCGAGGAGCCAAATCGCTCACCTAACTTGCAGATAGTGTGGTTTATAGCCCACAGGTCCTACCCGGCTAGGAGCAGCATGCCACACCTACTCGCAGCTACTGCACAGTTCTCCCACCACTATCTCAAACTGCTCGGCGCCATGACTCTGGGATCTGCTCATGCCGCCCGCGTCACAACAGCAAGGGTGCTCACAGTGTTACAGCAGCAGTCAGGTGCCAAAGATGACACAGCTCACAGTGTCAGCCTGCGCTATTGCAGTGCTGCACCCGATCTATCACTCCCCGGGGCAACCAGTGCCACAGATGACTTTTACATGACTAAAACATGTGACTGCAGCTAGCTGTTCAAACAGTTCCATCATGTTTGTCCTGCAGAAATAGTCATTGCTATAGCTTTACGACCATGCCTGCAACTGTGCAACTCCCTGATATATGGCTGTGGAGTGTCTCTCTGCTGGCCATATTTGTTTTCTGAAGAGTGCATGGGAAAGGGACATACATTTTGTCTCCGTAATGCTATAGCAAGTCATAAATAAATGGTTATCCTTGGCATCTATGGCTACCTCTTTTTCTGTTCCATCCTATAAATTGATTGCACCTTTTAACACTCTCGTGTTTTCAGCCCCCCTGTGCCCTTCAATTGTCGTATTTAGTCTCCTCTTTCAATTCTTTCCTGAATTCATCTTTTCAACTATCTCTTGCTTTTAAGCACCCCTGAACTAGCAATCTCCTATACTGCGAGACACCACAGCTGAGGTCGCAGCTGTAGAATCATGTTACATTTTACTTTCATTCAAGTTCCTCTGTTTGTTATGTACTCATCCCCCAGTGGTCTCTCAATATGAGGTCACTCTGGTGACATATTGGCCTGGCTGATCAGCTCTCAAAATTCTCCTCCTTTTAAAAAATAGACAGTAACTTTTGCGGTGCGGTTGTGTCTGTGGATCTGTACGGTGTCTGTACATTGCCTAACAGGAGGTTGAGTGATCTCTTTTCACATTCTTAGAAAGGAGTAAGGACCTCTTTGTTGTTTGTGCCTTCCACTCTTGTCCCACTTCCTCAGTAACTCTCCTCCCAGTGGCTGGAATCAGCACTCTTAATCTGATTCTAGCATGTCCACAAAATCCAGTTTGCGCTGCACCCATCACAGTCACAGATTTGAGTTTGGTCCGCAACCAGCTCCATATTAAACAGAATACATACTGGACCCTATAGGCCAGTGCGTTAGCCTGCTTTTGACCTCAAAATGCCATTAGGTTCTTATGTGCTGCACATTTTTTTTTCTTCAATTTCTTTACTTTTCTTAGAATCACAACACCCACGCTTTAGCTTTAAACATCTTAAGCTAAATAGGGTGCCGCAATTGCTTAAATTTTTATATATATATATATATATATATATATATATATATATATATATATATATATATTTCTCCACAGTTTCTATCCCTTGCTTGGAGCGCACTCAGATATCAAGCAGGACTCCATTGTTTGTTGTAGAGTCCTTTATTTTAGCAAACCGGCATTCCTTGCAAACCTTTTCAAAAAGCCCTACGCGTTTCAGTGCTCCTGCACCTTGTTCACGGGCTGGTGTGCTATTTCCTGGCAGATTCACCAGGGCGCCAAGTCAGCTCCTTTAAATATCAGTTGCCCGCCCCCTCGTGGGCTTGCTTCGGTGCAAACAATTAAAAGGCATTCTGGAGCTTGAAGTTTTCCTTCGTGTACTTCCGCCCTATAGTGATTACTGTCATCAATAGTCCGTTTATTCCATCATTCCTATTACCCTCCAGTGGGTCGTTTGTGAGGAATCCAGTTTAATTCACGCTGTTCAACTTGACACTCTGCTCTTGTCAAGTTGAACAGCGTGAATTAAACTGGATTCCTCACAAACGACCCACTGGAGGGTAATAGGAATGATGGAATAAACGGACTATTGATGACAGTAATCACTATAGGGCGGAAGAACACGAAGGAAAACTTCAAGCTCCAGAATGCCTTTTAATTGTTTGCACCGAAGCAAGCCCACGAGGGGGCGGGCAACTGATATTTAAAGGAGCTGACTTGGCGCCCTGGTGAATCTGCCAGGAAATAGCACACCAGCCCGTGAACAAGGTGCAGGAGCACTGAAACGCGTAGGGCTTTTTGAAAAGGTTTGCAAGGAATGCCGGTTTGCTAAAATAAAGGACTCTACAACAAACAATGGAGTCCTGCTTGATATCTGAGTGCGCTCCAAGCAAGGGATAGAAACTGGAGAAATATATATATATATATATATATATATATATATATATATATATATATATATATATATATATATATATATATATTTGCAATATAATAGCTCCCGCATTACTGAAAGTTTGAGCTATTGGCATTGCATTATTATTGGTAATGCCAATAGCTCAAACTTACAGTAATGCGAGACCTATTGCATTGCAAATGCTTGTTATTTATTGTCAAAAATAGTCCCAGAAATGAATAACAATTTTTTAAGAAGTGTTGAAACATTCAGAAATACATTTGGAAAAAGAACAAAAAAAGATCTATTTCGAAACATAAAAACACCCCTCAAATATATACTGGCTAGGAGCAAGGCTTAACTGCTTACTGCAAGTTGAGTGCACGACCTTGTTGTAGAGGGCCAAAGATCATGTGCAGTGGCCACAGGGCCACTGCACCCTCTTTGCGCACAGCCAAAGGAAGTGCTCAGAAGGGATCAGCTGTCAATAGTTGTTAAGATGGAAGGAGCAGTGGCACTTGATATAAAAACACAAACATTCACTGAAAAAAACTGTTAAAGCAAAGTAGCAGAACACAATCTAAAAACCACAGAACTTTACCAGTTAAAGTTAGTTAAACTAACCATGGATCACTAGACCTGTCATTCACTGCTTATCACCTCACATTAAACATCACCAATGAAATTTTAAATTACATCATTATTGACATCAAATCACTGATGACATCTCAAATGACATAATTGATGGCATTACTGATTGCCTTACTCATGATATTATCCAGAGGTTGTAATGTGCCCAACCCTCCATGCAGTACCAAGGCCATGCTATGGATGTTTTGTTCAGGAGTTGCTTGCAGGACCTGGCCCCTGGGACTTCTGCTGTGCGCTTAGGGGGACTGCCTGCAGGGCTTCAACAGGTGGTTAGCTCCTACAATTCACATCATTTTGCCGTGTGCACTGGGAGTAACCTTTAGGAACTTACCTCGGCTTTCTGTCTCTGCTTTCAGCCTGGGCAGGGGGTTGGGGCAGGGGTTGGCCTCTGGCCAGGTCCTGCCCCCAATCACCTGTGGTCAGCCTACTGCTACAGCACATGGCCATTGGTCATGTACAGAGGTGGTTGCTCAGAGGCCCTAGCCTCTGAAGTTCAGCTATTCTCACTGAGATTTGCCTGCACATCCCCCACAGATCACCAACCACACAGTGCACAGCCTTCTGCCATATGCAGTGGGAGTAGTCTGTTCCCAACCACCCACAGGAAGTCCATCCCCTGCAGCGCACATTCGTCGTCCCCTGCACCAAACACTGTGGAGGGGCCAACCCGAGCAGCATGCAGTCTTCTACCAAGCACAGTGGAGTTTGACTGCTGGGCCTGACCTGCTCCCTAGCCGTGCACCCTATCCTCTGTAGGGGTTGGGCACAAGGCCTGGCTTCGATTAAATGTCTCTACCCAGGCTCCTGTGGAAAGTCATCTAAGAAGTACATGACCTTCGGCTGTGTGTGGCATGGGCTGCTGTAGGGCCTGGCATCCATTAAGATCCTGCCCCCAGCTAGCTGATGGATTGATGGATTTACATTGAACTAAGCAAAGGCACTTCCTTGAGTTGTGTTCTAAATTCATTCCAGGGTTTGTGTAGTTCCAATCATCCATTGTTCCTGTATTGAGGAGCAAATACTCCTATGGGATGGGAATCCTATCCTATGAGTTAAAATGGGATCCTACCTTTATTTTGGCCCCACCTGATGGATCTAGAGTAGACAAATATTGCCTTGAATAACCCAAAGTGGATGTATGTTTTTGTTTATACTTTTGTGCAGATCCATCAAACAAAACAGAAAATGCCTTTTGAATGGAGTGTTGGACCTAACCATAGCTACATTTGTACTTAGGATCTATCACTGTCTTTGTAAATAAAAAGCACACACACACACCTGATCAAGGCTTTAATCATGGTTACGGTGCACTGGAAATCATCACATTTTCATAGTAATGTTTTTTCTACGGTGTTTTATTTCCATAAAGTCTAGATTTGTCAGGCTATTATTATCAGGTTTTTTATCATTTTTTAAAATAATTCTTCTAATTTGCATTTCCAGTTCAAACAATCATATAGTCATGCAACATTAATAAACAGGTACAGTAATTATTGTGTTTATGCAAAATCATCACACATTTAGTCTAAAAAAGAAAGGAGATAAAAAGTCAGCAGCCTGTATACCCGATAATATCTGTGCACAATGTTATGTAGGTAGATGTCAGGACCAGCCTATCAGACATCATTAGGCAGAGTCCATTTATACCAAATCCAATAAAATAGACTGTGTCCTCCACATGCGCACATCTGTCCATCACTCCTTTCCATTCACCCACAGTGGGGGTAGGAGAAGGTGGGATACTGCTTCACCAATTTTTTGCAATGTCACATTTTGCAATCATATAGGCCAGGCATGTCAACAGGCGACCGCAGCTGTTCTCCTTCAAGCCATCCATGATCCCCAACTGGGCCGCCCCAGGTTCCAGTGGATACTTGTAGCCCAGTACGCTTCCAAGTTGTGTATGTATACTAGCCCAGTATGTAGCTATGATTGGCAACTGCAAATAGTATGTATGAGTGTGCCCTCAGAACTATGGCATTGTCGACAAGCAGCCGAAAAGCGCTCTACCCATCTGCCACAGCCTGGAGTGATGATGATAACATGATGCAAGTAATTACATTGAATGAGTCTGAGTCTGGCTGAAAGGGCCATTACTTGCAGGGCCATTGTGGTCGCGGTCCAATCGCTGTCATCCAGAATTCGCAAGTCCTTCGCCCAATGTTTCCTGAGGCACAGGAAAAAATTGGGGGAATTGGAGCTAAGAATATGTGAATATGTGAGATTCCCTTCTCTCCACTTTGCTCCATTGTGCTCTTTGCCTCTAGCCAGTGAAATTCCAACATCGCTTGGAGCAACATTTCATGACTGTTAAGGGCACACCTAAGCTTCAAATATAAAAAAAATAGAAATTAGTTCCAACTCAATTTTACGTTTACGAGGATGTTCATTTCGACCGACCGAGTTCTTAGCCGGGAATTTCAATTATGTCCCTCTGCAGAGCCCATCCATACCAGCATGGAGAACTGGGCCAGACTACCACTTACTATGGTGGTTTGTGGAGCTTTGTTTGAAATGATGATCCTCCCTCACAGCCTCTTTGTCATTCAGAACTACCCCTAACCATTCCCCCTGGACTTCTTCCTCTCATTGCAACACAACCTCACATGCTTCTTATGGGTGGCTGGCACCCCACATATGTCACTATCTAAGTGCCCACCGGCCACATTTAACAGCGGACTGGGTATTCCTAATCTCTAGCTTTACTACTGGGTATCACAACTCATTCTCCAAAATGATTGGTTCTTTTGTGATAGGAATGGCAAAGCTCTGCACGTAGTGTGCCAGTTAATGTAACCGTATGATCTATACTCTGTCACTAATGGTGCACACATTCCCCATGCACTTCCTAAAATCGCAAGAATTTCACTGGAGAGTTGAAAAGCATTGGTTAAGCATATCAGATGGCAGACTGTAGAGACACCCACCATGCAATTATACACTCCTTAAACAGGTGGCCAGTCTATCTGGATTCCAAGCCTGAGACCTTATCAGCATATCAAAAGGTGGTTATGTCTAGGCATTACTCAAAAGTTAATTTCAAGATATTGGCATTTTGTGGAGGGACTCGCACAAGTGGCATATATGTCGTTTTCCCCCAATTGACCGCGAGACCAGATGACTCGCCATAGGCTTGAACAATGTGGAATATTCTTGGGTTGGAAAACTCCTGTTACTGCACAAAAAGTAGGGTGGTCATCTGCATGTAAAGTGGTCCTATCATCGGGACCGGCCAGTGAAATCCCCATACCCCTGCGTCTCGCCTTATCCATTGTGGGAGCAGCTCAATAACTAGAGCATACAGGAGTGGTGAAAGCAGGCACTCTTGATTTGTGCTTTGGCCAATCTTAAAAGGGGCAGGATGAGCACCGTTTACCCGTGCTTGGGCCGATGAGAAAGTGTATAATGTGTTAATAAACCCTAGGATGCGTCAGCAACATCCCATTCTTTCAAGCACTGTGAGCATAAAGGGTCAGGTATTAAATGCCTTTCAGAAGTTGATTGAGAACAGGGCGGTATCCCCTCCAACCTTGGCGTTACTGTTAAGGCCACTTACAACCTACAGAAGCAATGTTTAGTCCTCCTCCCTTCCATAAAGACATTTTGATCAGTGTGGATCCGGGTGTGAACCTTCTCTGCTAGTCCATTTGAAAGGATTTTAGCAAGGAATTTAGTTCTGGTATTGGATTCCAAGGGGCATCTGGGCTATGTATAAGTTTTCACATTGTCGCACAAAGGTGTGTGCAGTCTCACATTGTTTTACATTTTTAGAGAAAAGGAATACATTGTTCTCAAGTTTCAAAGGTCCCTGTGAGAGCTTTGTAACCAGTCCAAGTTTTGATTTGCATTGTGGGACTTGTGATCAACCTTTTTATTGAAAAAATAGGACTACAAGTCATCCATCAAAAGCTAAAACCTAGACTGGATGTGCTCTCTATTCAAGAACCTGGGAATACTGTTTTATAATATGCATTGTTTGGAAATTCTCTATTTATAGGGTTATTGGTTACTCTTTTCTAGCTACCCATTTCTTAAAAGACATAAAAAGATGAAAAGGTCCAATATATTTTCTGGCTCTGTAAACAATTGTGTGTGTTTTATTACTTTACAGGCACCCCAGGACGTTTTCCTCCAACAATGCATCCAAAACTCTCAGATGGCAGATCTCCTAGCTCTCAGTTTCCAAGATCACATCTCACAGAAGCTGTGTCCAAGGCAAAAGGTGGCACTGGAGTTGGGGGTGCCACTAGACAGAACCTTCTTGGACAGATTATCCCAGTTTATGGGTTTGGGATCCTTCTGTACATTTTATACATTCTTTTTAAGGTAAGAATGAGGATAACCATGTGTTTACTGCAGCTCAGAGTCTCTATGTGTACTGTTTGTGAGTTGCTGATGAAAAAAGTCTTATAATGAGAATGCTTGCAAGTGGCATTGTCTATAGTTTAGCTTGTCCCTTTCACTGGTCTTGGAAGGAAGGTCTCTAGGCGTCACCTGAATTGATGACAATAATGACTGTGTGCTGACGAGGGAAGAGTTGTGGATTTTGGCCGGGGAGACAGCATTTTTGCTTTGCTATACTTCGGCTGGTCTTGTCGGGTTAGCAGAGCAGGATAGGGTAGGCAAGGATGCAATTGTAGGTTTATGCTCACAAACTTAAATTTCCAAGGATTCCCTCCGGGGAACTGACACCATTCCCCAGAGTGCCAAACGACCATCTGCTGTAGGCTAACATACACAGCAGTCTCATCAATGTGAGTGAGTTCAGGTCGCTTAGTGTAGCTCTTTCAGTCATTTGGGCCTTCAGATGAATACATTTTTCTAAGTTGTGGCTCTGCAGTTCTGACTTGGGAACTTTACACATAGGTGCCTCAATTCCAACCCTTTCTTCAGAATAAATGACTTTTCATCAATTTTAAAGAGTTTGTTTGATATCAGATGGCGCTGTCTGTCTATGTATTATTTGTATTTTAATAATTTATAAGGTGCAACTATGCCACAGAAACAGCTTCAAAGCTCTGCATAGATTACCAAAAATTATCCAGACACGTACATATATTATGTTAGGTTAATTTTATTTGTAGAGCGCACCTACATCGAGAGGTTTCTTGGCACTAATGCAGAATAATTTAGCAAAGGGAATTAAGAACCAGGGGCCAAATGCACAAAGCATTTTTTCCTTCACAAATGGCCTCATTCCCAGAATTGGGCCATTTGCGACCAGAAAAAAAGCTTCTTCTAAATGCAAAATGTGATTTGGTAACTTGTTACTGAATGGCAATTTGCATTTGTGATTTAGTATTTGGAAGGGGCGTGCTTTGGGCGTCCCTTCCAAATACCGAATTGGTATGGTATGTATTACTGTTTTTCGACCGAATTCCAGTTGCTAACAGTAATACTTTACTACCATTTTAAAAGTGGTGGTAGCCCATTTGCAGATGAAAAGGGCCCCCCTTTGAGAATGTTGAGAAAGTATTTTCAAAGAGCAAGCAGTGGTCCCGTGGACCACTGCCTACTCTTACAAACTGAAACTTCAAAGGTTCTGTGTTTTTCTGTTTAAACACATCCTGCATTAAAAAAAAAAAAATGCAATCACTGACATGGTGGTTGGCTGACCTCAGCAGGCCACTATCCCCGTGATGGCTGCGATTCGTAATGGGTCACAAATTGCGACACACCTCATTAATTTTCATAAGGTAGGTCGATTTTCGACCCACTAGGAATTGCTAATTCGAAGTTGCACGTTTTCTTACATAAGGAATTGCAATTTCCTCGTTGCGTTTTGGTGAGTATCGCAATTTGGAGACCATAATGCCTACTTTTTGTAAATCTGGCCCAGATCCAGAAATCTAATGAGTGGATGTCTGTTTGAGAATCCATGTTTTAGGTAGGGGGAGAGGGCCATATGTATGAAGAATTTTTGGCATCACAAACGGCCCGATTTGAAAAATCGGGCCATTTGTAACAGCAAAAATGCTTTTCCAAATGTAGAAACATCCAAACTGAGATTCTCCAGAACCGCAGTTGGGTGTGGAAATCTCAATTTGGAAAGGGCGTGTTTAGAGCATCCCTGCCAAATAGTGGTTTCAAGTGTTATATATCAAGGTTTTACGACTGAAATGTGGTCTCAAAAACCTGGATATTCTACCACCAACTCAAAGCTGGTGGTAACGCATTCGCAAAACCCCTTCCCTTTGGTGGATGTTAAAAAAAAATTAAGTTCAGGCAGTGGTCTCTGGGACCAAAGCCAGCTCTTAAAAAATAAAAACAAAACGTTTCATATTTTATTGTTGAAACAAATCTCGTTTTTCTTTAAGGAAAAAGGTTGCATTTCAACAAAAAAGGAACCCTTTTGTCATAGGCAATCACAGACATGGTGGTCTGCTGACAATTTTACAATCCTTACTGCATGGTTTTGCACAGCTTGTAAGTTAGCTAAATTAGACTTGGAAAAGCTCAAAGTATATACCTAAATAGCACCCCAGTCTGGAACAAAATCACTGCCTGAATTAAAAGAAGGAAATGGGGTGTTTTTAGCACAGAGGTTAATTTTGACAGATTATACAATTGATATTCTTCTTTTTTTGTTACCCCCAAAATGACAAAGATGCATCAATTATAACCTCTAGTGTCTTCATTGAGAAAGATGGGGTTCGTATATCACCAAAATTAAGAGGCCAAATTCTAAGCTCGCTTGTTTGGTGCTATAAAGCAAACTTTTTGTTTGCATTCAGAGTTGATTAAGGTTCATTCTCTTATGAACCTTTTTAGGCAGGTCAATAAATCAAGAATCAAAGTTGATTCTTCTTTTGGAGGTTCAAGAATCTACATATCATCCACATACATCTGACCTTAAATTCCATTGCTTGTAACTGGATGTGTAAAAGGGATCATATTGTATGTGGAAAAGCAAGGGAAAGAGAGCAGAGCAGAGCCCTACTTAATGCCTTAACCTCAGAATAATTATAACTCAACCAAACATAGTGGCACTGATCTTAAATAAAGGAGGGAATTCACTCCGGGGCAATACTAAATCTCAATACGGATTCCAGTCCATCGTACAACAGCCTGTGGCCCATGATTTAAATGCTGCAGATATATCTGCCAAGATTAAAGCTGCAGAATTGCCGCGACCACATAAAAGATGCTTTTGTTCTCCTATGTCAAAAATAGTTAATTCTTTCCAAGAAAAAATCATAATACCATCAACATCATTTTTGTACACTTTTCTAGCAGTATAGTTTCTGTTATCTTTGCCAAAAAGGAAAGGGTAAAAATCGGGTGATAGTTTGTTAATTTTAGATCAAGAGATGTTGTTTTCCCCAATTGATATCACAATCACTATCTCTAGAAAAAAGCTTAGCATGTCTCTTGCAGGGATGCATTGATCGTATTTGTTATATCTTCTGTTAAAGTTCAGTGTTTTACTTGATACAACTAAAAGGTAGGATGTCATCAGAAGAGCCTGATGGTTTTAGAGAAACTACGATATGTGTGGGGTCACTAGTTAAATCGAAGTTACTAAACTTAAACATAACAATCAAAAATGACTGATTCGACAACAGAATTCAATTTCACCTTGAAATTTTGCATCTATGTCTTCATTAAACTCGAAATATAGTTTCACAACTTGTCACAGAATTTTTGTGAGGGCACATCAAAAACTATTGTTTGATGTATTGTGTTGTATCATGTTTGTTAGGGAACTTGGTAATTCTTTATATCTTCAAGAATTCTCAAGCAGAGCTACATAATTCATTTGTTTGGCCTTATGTGTGAGAAATTGTGTTACTGGTTGAGGGGGCCGAAACCCTACTCAAGCAGCAACCACCATCCTTGTCAGGGTAAGGCACAAGCAAACCCCAAATTAACCTGTTCTCAATCCTCTGGTGGCTTGGCATAGAGCAGTCAGGCTTTTTACTTAGTCAATGTGTAAAGTATTTATGCAGCACTTCAAACGGTAATGAAGTGAAACCTCAACACAAGTAAAATCCCATACCAATTTAGAAAAACAGAGCAAAAGTTTATAAATAAATCATGAATAAAATGACAACAATCCAATCAGTAGAAACAGAGGTTTGCAAATTGGAAGATTTAAGTGAAAATAGTGCCAAAAATCCCAAAGGCATACTCACGGCTATCTGGTGCTGTGAGACTGGGACTGACTGACTGAGTTATTTATTAAGCGCACTTATGCCGAGGCGTCTTGGCGCTGTGATAGAAGGGGCGAGGTGGAGCTAGATTAAGAATTGGTGAACAGCCAGGTTTTCAAGGCCTTTCTGAACGGGATCATGTTTGTTCCCAGTCGAAGTGCTGTTGGTAGGGTGTTCCAAAGTCTTGCTGCCTGGAACGAGAAGGCCCTGCCTCCCCATCGTGACCTCTTAAATTTTGATGGGCAGACTAGGCCCATGGTAGAGGATCTGAGTGTGCGAGAGGGGGCATAGGTAGGAAATAGGGATTTCATGTCGTCAGCCCCTCCTCCATGTACAGCTTTGTGCACTAGACATAAAGTCTTAAACTGGATCCTGTTATGCACAGGAAGCCAATGGAGTCTCCTCATGTAAGAAGATGTGGGATGATGCTTCGGGAGATCGAGCAGGACTCTGACAGCCGCATTTTGCAGGGATTGAAGCTTAGAAAGCTGTCGCTCCCCTATCCCGGCATACAATGCATTGCAGTAGTCTATGCGGGAGAGGACTAAGGCCCCCACTACTGTTTTCCGCAAGGTAAACGGGATAAAAGGTAGGATCTTCCGGAGTATTTTGATCATCAGGAAACAGGCCGAGGTCACCTGATTGACTTGGAACGTCAGTGAGAGGTCTTTGTCCATCAGGAAACCTAGGTTCTTTACTTTGGGTGCGGGGACTGGACAGGTGCCCGCTTCAGATGGCCACCAAAGATGGTTCCAGATGGACGGCTTGTGGCCAAATTCTATCACCTCCGTCTTCTCAGTGTTTAGTTTGAGGAAGTTCAGACTCATCCAACTCATCACTCTGGAGAGGCAGGTTCTAAATTTCTCTGCAGTAACTTCAACACTTTGCGACAGGGACACCACTAATTGTGTGTCGTCGGCGTAAGAAACCAGATTTAACCCATGATCCTTTATTAAGTTGGCTAGTGGGGTTACATATAGATTAAACAATGTGGGGGATAATGCTGATCCCTGAGGAACACCACAAGGGAGAGAAAGTTCTTCAGACTGGAGACCATCCCAGTGGATCTGCTGAGATCTGGACTCGAGAAAAGAGTGAAGGAGCGCCAGAGCAGAATCCTTTATGCCTAGCTGGATCAATCTATCATGTAAAACTGCATGATTAACGGTGTCAAACGCCGCCGTTAGGTCGAGTAGGACAAGAGTGGCCCTGCCCCCACTGTCCATGGCTCTACGAATTTCCTCTGTAGCCATTATTAAGGCAGATTCAGTGGAGTGGCGTGGTCTGAAACCGTGTTGTGTGGTGTCCAAGGAGCTGTTAGTATCGATGAATTGCATTAGCTCCTGATTGATCACTTTTCCTAAAACTTTGGCGGGCAGAGGAAGACAGGATATAGGGCGATAATGTTTAGTGACCTGGGAGTCAAGTGCAGGCTTCTTAAGAATCGGCCTTATACAAGCCTTTTTCCAGGTTGAAGGGAAGACACCTGAGCTAATGATCTCGTTTAGCAAGGGAGTCAGAGATGCACTTATCACCGTAGGGGCCAAGTGGTAAATGCGAGGAGGGCAGGGATCTAGGGGAGAGCCAGATTTTATTTGGAGTAGTATGTCACTGACCTGTTCCTCACTGAGAGGAGAGAATTGGGACAGGCTGTTGGGCGGTATGGGGACCTCCAAGGGATGGCCTATGTTATTCCCAGGGGCAGATTGTAACTCCTGGAGTTCCTTATAGACATCTTGGATCTTGCGTTGAAAGAAAAGGGCGAGATTATCAACGAATTTTTGATCAGGACAGAAAATAGAATCGTTGGGACTCCTAGATAGTAATGTCACTATTTTGAAGAGTTCCTTCGAGGAACTATTAGCCTCTTGAATTTTGTTAGTAAAGTATGTGACTTTGGCTTGTTTTATTAAGGACTTGTACAGGTCCAGAGTATGATTATATTCCTTCTTTAATGCAGGACTGTAATCTGATCTCCAAAGACGTTCCTGCCGTCTACATTTGATTTTGGCAAGTTTCAGCTCTGGTGTGTACCAGGGTGAAGTCACTAGTCGTTTTTTTGGCTGGGTGAGTTTCACTGGGGCTAGTTTGTCTATTGCCTTACTGATCCAGGAATCAAATTTAGTAGCCCCGCCATTGCTATCCTTAGGGTGGGGAGTACCCTCTAGCAAGGCTTCAGCTAGTTCGATGCCTTGGATGTCCTTCCAAGGGCGGGTGTTAACCAGCCGAGGGCGAGATTTCCGTCCCGTTATGGATAGATGGAGGTTCACCTTAAAAAGGATTACTGCGTGGTCCGTCCAAGGGACCCGTTGAATATCTTTTACAGCAAGCCTGTCATTATTGGTGAAAATTCCATCTAATGTGTGGCCTGCCAAGTGGGTGGGTTGTGTTATGATTTGGCAAAGTCCATATCCTGCCATGATGTCAATAAGGTTGGAGGAGTCTGAATTGGTAAGGTCATCTAGGTGAAAATTGAAGTCACCTAGGACTGTAAGTGTTGTGGTATCATAACACGATTCAAGAAAGGTCTGTAGAGATTTTGTAAAAGGAGCTCTTGCTCCAGGGGGTCGATAGACCAGTAGACCGGAAAGAAGTTCCACATTATTAAATTTTATAATAAATGACATGACTTCGGCCTCTAGTGAGGATTCTTGTTTAAAAGAAACTTTGAGGTGGGAGCGATAGATAAGCGCAATACCCCCTCCGACCGATCCTGTCCGGTCTACTTGCGCCAGTGAGTATCCCAGAGGGACAGCATTGTTCCAATCTGGGGCAGAGGTGACCGATGACCAGGTTTCTGTAAGAAAGACCAAGTCAGAACTGGTGGCTGAGATGAGATCCTCCAGTTCATACTTATGTTTTGCCATTGACCTTGTGTTAAGGAGAATACAGTGCAACTCGTTAGACGATTTTGCGATATTAACAGAACTGACGTACCTCTCATAGGGAGCCATCTGTTCAGAACATTGGGTAAGAGGGCTGAGGCCAGAGTGGTACAAAGGGGCGGAGATACCATGAGGCATAATAAAAACCGTCTTTAGGCCGCACATTGAGCAGCAGTTAGGACCTACTGTATCATGGTCGAGCAGAAGAGTCGGCCGCTGACACTTACCAGTGTTTAAGGCCAGTAGTTCATCCGGCTGGTACCCAAGTCTGACACCGACCGTACGGCCCATGGCGCTGGCCGCGATCTTGGCGCGGACGGGCGCAGACGGGCTTGCCTTTGGCTCGCCTTCGGCGCGCCGCCGGCGCGCCCGCTGCGCGCGTCCGCTGCGCGGTCGCGTCATTGCGTGTTTTATAGTGTGCGACCTGGGAACTAGAGCGCTGACTCAATTCGGAATGAATGGGAGAGAGTCACAAGTTCAGGACGACTGCCACGAATTGCTGATAGGGTTCATGGACCAGGTTGATCCTGCCAAAAGGTCAGGCCAGAACTTTGCGGTGCTGCTTTTCCTGAGCAGTAGATGATGTGGAACAAAGGGTTGGGTTGATGAGAAAAATTCCCATTGGGGACAGTGCGAGCGACAGGGTTCTGCCACCAGCTGGCTCATTGTGGCCACGAAGAGCCCAAAAACGTGTATTCAGCGCCACTGAGGCCACGCCAAGGGTCCAATACGTGAGGGGCGCTACTTGGGGGTCGGGGCTTGCTCCAGCTGGATCTGGGTACTGTTTCAGGTGGTTAGGAGCTTGTTATGCCCATTGGCTCTGAACAGGAGGCAAGCATACTAGCCCTTGGAGTCACTCAGGGAGTCCTGGGTTCAGGTGCAGGGCCAATCGCTCTGAATAAGGCGGGAGGTCGCAGGAGAGCAATCCAGCAAGGCAGTAGTCCAGCAAAGTGGCCTTCCTTTCAGCAGCACAGCAGTCTTTCTTCTTGGCAGATTCTCCACAGGTCCAGAAGTGTACTGAAGTGTTGGTGTCTGAGGTCCAATATTTAAGCCAGGTGACGTCTTTGAAATGGGAGAAGCTTCAAGAGGTTTGATGTGCACAGATTTCCTCCCTCCCCTGTCCTGACTAGCTACAGGGGGTATGCAACCCTTTGTGTGGAGGTAGGACACAGCCTATTCAAGTGTAAGTAGGGCTATGCCAATCTCCCCCTCCCATCCTGCTGGTGATGGCCCATCCAGGCATAACTCATCTTTATAATGTGTGTGGCTGTCTAGAAGGAACACACAAAGCCTAATTGTTAGCTTCACCAAGCATGTCACCCAGAGACAGGCTGCAGGCACTAAATGGCTAAGGTAGGAAAATGGCGACTTTTTAAAAGCAGCATTTTTAAAACTGTATTTTAAAATATGACTTTACATAAGAGAGGATTTTTCATTACAATTCCAAAGACATTAAACATGAGCTGGTTATCTGTTCAGGTACGAAAGTTACAGCTTCTTAAATATAATAAGGTAACTCAAAGTTATCCTATGGGAAAGGTAGGCCTTGCAGTATTGAAAAACTAATTTAAGACTTTTTCACTACCAGTATGTGTAAAACTTAAAAGTACATATCCGACTTTTGAAATACCTTGCCCCCTAGGGACTATATCCTAGGGGTGACTACATGTATTAACAAGCATTGGCATAGCCAATAGGTCTCGCCTTTGGGACCTTATAAGTGTTTAGCCATGCAACAGTTGATGTTGTTGCACTAAGGATAGTGTGCTGCATAACTAAATACTTATATGCCAATGCTTTTATTTATTTGAGGCGGGGAAGCTGGTATCAAGCTTGTTTCCCTAGCAGCGTTTTCTTTAAAGTAGAGTTCTGTGCTGAGGATTAATTAAAGTGATTGCTCACAGGCTCAGAAGGAGGTGAAGATGTCTCGGTTCACATCACAGAGCAAAGATTGGATCAGAGGTTGTTTGGAGCTGCTGGTGAACGGGCGGGGGGTGAACGGGAGGGGGGTTGCATTTGTTGAGCTCACCTTTCAGTGAGCACCTGACCACCAATTCTGTATCAGCTCAAGGGAGGTTCTAAGACAATGAATATAGTTGGTAGAGGAGACTTTTAGAATTGGGTCTGCATATGCATGGAGCCGGAGGTTGTTGGTGACTAGAAATGACAGCGGTCCATTAGAGATCGAAGATGATGATGTAAGGGATGGATCCTTAAAATACTCCACAGCTCTTTTGCAGATCCCTGCTGTACGAACAGCAGGTGAGGCAGCTGTACTTACTTCATAATTATAGATTGTGGATTTGTCACATAATCGACTTTCTGCGCCATGCATTGCAGATTTCCTTAAAAATGGTTACAAGCTGAAATGGATCAAAATCTGCTGTTAATACTGCATATGGAATGAAAATCTTCTCCCACTTATCAAAGTTAACTGAGCACCTTTTCACCTTTGAATTGTGTTTTAAAATACTTACTGAAATGCACTATCCACATTTCTAATGGTTGCATTTTAGTGGAGTGGGGGTAGAGAGTGATTCAGTATATAACAGAAAACCAAACCTGTACATATTTAAGCATTTATCAAAGAGAACAAAAATATATATTTCTTTGGCATGCACATGTTTTGTTTTACAGTGGTTAACAATTCAAGAGTATAGCACAGTGCAGAGTTCTCAAAGCAAAACTTATTTCAAGAGTGCACTCCCAATTCAGACACAATGTACATCCCTTTTTAAAAACGTAAGGTCAGAAAGCAAAGTGCCTCCCAATGGAAGTACTGATGTAATGAAAAGTAAAGTGCCGCCTAATGGGAGATTTTGATTGTGAATTCAGAGTTTACAATTTTATTCTCGGAGACGTTCCTTGGACTGCTTTGCATACAGTAGCTCAAGGTGTAAACAAAGAACACCCCCCAACGTGCTTTCCATGAGACAAGTTTTAAGGCATTGCTGTGAAGTAAAAGTTGTATAACCTCTATTACCATAAGTGATTGCTTAGTGCAACACTGCTTTTGATTCACACAAAATGTTTAGGTTGAGAGGAAACCGAGTAAAATTGAGTGTAGACGTAAAAAATAATGAAAGAGAGGAAGAGAAAGGGGGCAAAGGAAAAGAAGGCAAATAAACAAATGCATGAATAAAAGAAAGACAGTTGAGGGTAACATCACATGAAAGAAAACAAGAAACGCGATTGGTGCGTGCGCGAAAAGTGAAAGTAGGCTGCGTGTGCGAAAGTGAGGGATTGCGCGCTCGCGTGCGAAAAGTGAAAGTAGGCTGCGCTCGCGAAAGTGAGTGATCGCGGCTGTACATATTGCAAAGCTGCCGGCTGCGCACGTGCACATTCGTGGTAACGCAAGCTTGTCGCCAGCCAGCAGCACTTTCAAGACTCACATACTAAATGTCTTTCCGAGCAGCGCATGCGCGCTGACTCAGCGAGACCTAAAAAAGGAAGGGTTGGATCTGGCAAAAGGGTTTGTTTTGCCAGGTCGAAATTACAGTTTAAAACTAGACACATAGGCTGCAGTAGCAGGTCAGAGACACGTATAAAGTGCTACTAAAGTGGGTGGCACAATCAGTGCTGCAGGCCCAGTAGTAGCATTTAATTTATAAGCCCTGGGCACAGGTAATGGCTCTTTACTAGAGACATACAAGTTAATTAAATATTCCAGTTGGGTATAAGCCAACTTTTACCATGTTTTAAGGAATGAGCACATGCACTTCAGCACTGGTTGGCAATGATAAAGAGCCCAGAGTCCTAAGGCCAGCGAAAACGATATCATCCAAAAATAGTGTGTTTGAAGGCAAAAGGTTTGGGGATAAGACCACCAAAAGGCTGACAGGTCTAGCAAACAGCTTTATGGTATTGATATTCAGTTGGATAGCATGTGTTGCTGTTCATCCTATTTCTTTTTTGCTTAATGATCTTGATTGCGTTAGCAAAAAAACGGTGTCAAATTTTATGAAAATGTATTTTACATCTGTACTGAGACAAAAGAGTCACTATTCTGTCCACCTTATATAAGTGCTCTGGTAATCCATTAGTTGTAATGTATAGGTGTTGGACTTGGCCCTTTATGCAGGGTCATCCGTGAACTTTTTGCCTTCCTCCTAGTCTTTTTTCTGACATGGTGTTGGTGGTTTTAGGACTCTGTGCACTTAGCGCTGCTGTCCAGTGTAAAGTGTGTGTGCTTTCTGTGGTAAACATGGTAAGATTGGTCTACACCTGTTTGGCGTATTTAATTTACCTGTCAGTCCCCAGTAATGTGGTATCTCAAATACCCTAGGCCTGTAAATTAAATGCTACTGGTGGACTTGCAGCGCTGATTGCACCACCCACCAAAGTAGCCTTTCAAACTTGTCTCAGGCCTCTGCCATTGCAGGGCCTGTGCGCGCAGTGTTACTGCCGCTGTGACGTGACACCTAACGTGTGTGCCACGTCTGTGACCCCCCTTTTACTGCATGTCAGTCACCCCTAAGGTAGGCCCTAGCTAGCCCTAAGGGCAGGGTGCATTGTTGGTAGAAAGTAGGACATGTACCTTAAGTGCGTGACATGTCCTGGTAGTGACAAACAACCATTTTGGTTTCTCACTGCTGTGAGGCTACCCTCTCATAGGAATGCATTGGGGATTCCCTGATAAGTGTTTCAGTGGTAATTCCTGATATGAGAGGAGCAGCATGGTCAAGTTTGGTATGTTTGGAATAGTAATAATAAATGCTGTGCAATGGTGTGCGCAGATTTATTATCACTATTCTAGAAATGCCACTTTTAGAAGTTGGCATTTCTGTGTGCTATGTATCTGCCTACCTGATGTGTATTGCATGTCTGGCTCTGGAGTGACAGGGGCTGGTGAGGTGTGTGGCTCCAGGGAGGGCAGGGTGAGTCAGCACTAGGCTGAATAGGAGATCTGCATTTGGAGTAGTGGGAGGAGTATTCCCCTGACCCTGAATAGGTCTGTGCCTGCCTGGGTGAATGCTGGCTCCGCCCCCCTGTGGAGTGTCTGATGACCGAGCCCCCACCTGACAAAGGAGGGTGTGAGCACTGTACACAAAGTGCTCCATTACCCCCCAGAACCAGTTGATACTGGTTCCCAAAGCCCTGTGCCAAGGGCAGAACGGAAAATGTCCTTTAAATACTGGGGCTGTGGCCCCATGAAAAGTGTACTGCTTTGGGGATACTTGCTGCTGCTGGGCCCCAGGAGGAACCACCATGAGGGACTGCCTCCCTGCTGGAGGGCCCTGTGAGCGGGCCTGCCTGGGCCCAACCTTTGCCTTGAAACTTTAGGGGGCTTAGCGCCTCGTGAGTACTATATCTTTATTCCAGGAGGAGTGCTTGTGGCCTGCAGCGCTGGGCTGCCAAGTGCCCCGAGGAAATCCCAATGTTGGGATTCCTCCACATTGCTTGGAGACGTGGAAGGAGCCCACCCAGCATTGCTGTGTTGAGGGGCCTAACCCCCCGTGATTCTGAGAGACAGCGCGGGAACCCACCCCGCATTTGTGTGCATTTAACAGCAGGAGCCTACCCCGCATTGAGGTGTCTGCAGAATTAAAGCGGGAGCGTACCCTGCTGTTGTGTGCCCAGAGCCGTTCATCTCTTCACCTAGGTGCCGTCCCGAGACCATGGGCAGAAGTCAGACAAGTTGCCTGGTTGGGGGCATGGCAGGAAGGAGGACGCCGGAAGTCCAGCCACCAGTACTCGGATCGGCGCATTCTGCCCCTGCCGTAGGGGGCACTTGATCGCCTTGGGGGCCTGCCGCTGAGAGAGGAGGAAGCCACTACGAGTCGTCGCTGCTCCCCGGTGGTGACGTTCGGGGGCCCGGCGGAAAAAGAGGTCGAGCCTCGGGAAGCCAAGCAAAGCCTGGCTGTGGGCAGAGCTCCCCGTGAGGAGAGGGAGGAGCCCCACGTGCGAACAAAGGCGCCACCCGGGAGATTACAGCACCTTCGGAGGTGAGCACTGTCAGTCCCAACAAGCTGCTGTGAATTTCCTGGCTGGAGGAGCCCAGTTAGTGCCTGCTTGCGCCAGTGGCACGGAAGAGTCCCGGTGAGTGGGGCTGGAGTTGTGGGGCATTTTTGGTGCTGATCGAGGGCACCAGGAGGAGCCCGGTAACGGGGGCTCTTACGGCACAGTTAGTGCCAGTGATGGGGTTTCTCCAGCTGCACCGCGAGAGAGCGAGCAGCTGCAACGAGGGGGCATCTTTGATTTTTGAGAGTAAGGAAGGAGTGAGAGACACTCCCCCGCCCCAGTGCATTACGCACATTGGTTTCGCTCCCACGGTAGCCAGAGGGCCAGTGAAAGGCCCTACGTTTAGAGCCCTGACATTTTGGACAGAGGGCATTGGTGCCCCAAGGAAGGCCAGTTGGCCTGGGGGCTTTTTTGTGTCCTGGTAGGGCCCAAGGCCCAGAGAATGTGCATAATGTGTTTATGATTGAGGTGATGTATGCACCTGGGGAGTGTTACTGCGGTGCACTCCTAAATGTGATTTATGCATAATGTGTTTATGCCTAATGTGATGCAGACATTATGTGTTTATGTTGCTAATGCTGAGTACAGTATTTTGCCAGTAGTTACTGGTTGTGCTATTTTTACTACTTGTGTTTTGCGATGGTTCTGACAGTGGCCCGATTGGCCCTCTCATGTATATAATCCCCTGTAAATTATTACCTGGTGCCAGTTGGCACAGTGTATATGTGTGGTTATGATTCTAATGTGTTTTGGATAATACAAATGCAATTTTTTTATATAACCTTGTGTGAATTTTCTTTTGTAGTGTGCCTAGTATGTTGGTGCTGTGTGTGTGTGTCTGTTACACAAACACTTTACACATGGCCTCTGGGATAAGCCTGACTGCTCGTGCCAAGCTACCAAGGGGGTGAGCAGGGGTTATCTTCAGCGTGCAACTACCTTGCCCTGACTAGAGTGGTGGTTTCGGCCTGGCTTAGGCGCATTCCCTAGCCAACCAGAAATACCATTTCTAACAATATGTAATCGATGTACAATAACACCTCAGGATCTTCTAGAAAGACCATCATAATTCTTGCTTCAAAAAGCCCAGGGGTCTTCTTGTACCCCTGAGCCAATCTTGTCTGGGCATGCAGAATTTTGCCAAACAAGAACAAGGTTAAAAATTTTGCTTCGGCTTCTGTATTTTGACTAAAGAGCCTGTTTAAGATGCCCAATGTTGCTTTGTGTTTTTTCCTAACTAACACTGCATGCATGTATGTATCAGCATTCTTATTTCTACAGTTCAGTACAATTCTATATGAGTTGGCTGCTTTCAACACATGGAAAAGGGCAGTGTTCAAGGTTGAGTGACAAAGCTCCATTATACCCTGGTATAGTAATAGAACTAGGATGACCCTCACTTCATGCCTTCGCTTCTGGCTTTCATTGATAGTGAGCCTGCACCTGTTGTACACTCCATAGGGGAAATCACATGTGCTACAGAGTCTTTATCCCACCCCACTTGGTTCATATTCAACACAGTATTTTCTTGCTTCATATTTGTCCCTGAGATCCTTAGGTCCTAAGGAGGAAAATGCTTCTGTTAAATGAGCTTTGATACTGAACATTTCTCTTTTTTTTGCTCGCTAACCTCAACATTGCATGTGTGTTATTTTTCACACATTTTATCAAGCGCACTACCCTTTTCTGTGATATTCAGTTTGTGCACTCTTTTCTGTCCTTCCACTCTCTGGAGAGTCCCAAAAACAAGGAGACTGTTTAGCTTTCTTGCATTTTTTTTCAGTCTTCGGTGCTTTCTCTTTCACTGAACCCTCAGACTAGTTTTTTAGGTCGAGCCTAGCGCAGAGCGCATGCGCTCCTCTAGGAGAGGGCCTCTTGGAATCACTCCAGATTCCAAGGGACTTCTCCGTGTGGGTCGTCCTCCTCCCACACATTTCATTGGCCTTTGCGTGTGGCTTTCACTAATGAAAGCACGCAAATGGCCAAAGACGGGTGCATGTGGCCATAGTAAAGTTAGGGCCCTGCATTGAGGTCACTGCCATTAATTGGATCCTGTGCCTCGCCTCCCCAACAATGCTGTAGGCGGTCTGCATTCTGCGGTGACTGCTTCAGGCATCAGTTTCGTCAGCATGTTCCAGTGCACCATTATTTGTTTATCCTTCCTACTCTTAGCGGACATTGCTATTGGTGGCACCGAAGCGCCACATAATTATATGCCACATAATTACACTGCACTCAATGCAACATGCACTCCACATAGTACCACTCAGTGCCACATAATTACACACCACATATTTACACTCTACTGAATGCAACATACACTCCACAAAATACCACTCAGTGCCACATAATTACACGTTACATAATTACACTCTGCTCAATGCAACATAAATGCACTCCACATAATACCACTCAGTGCCACGTAATAACACGCCACATAATTACACTCTACTCAATGCAACATAAATACACTCCACATAATACCACTCAGTACCACATAATCACGTCATAGTTACACTCTATTCAATGCAACATAAATACACTCTACATAATACCACTCAGTGCCACATAATTACACACCACATAATTACACTCTAATGAATGCAACATACACTCCATAAAATACCACTCAGTGCCACATAATTACACGTCACATAATTACACTCTACTCAATGCAACATAAATACACTCCACATAATACCACTCAGTGCCACATAATTACACGCCACATAATTACACTCTACTCAATGCAACATGAATATACTCCACATAATACCACTCAGTGTGACATAGTTACACGCCACATAATTACAATCTACTCAATGCAACATAAATACACCCCACATACCACTCAGTACCACAGAATTACAAGCCACATAATTACACTCTACTCAATGCAACATGAATTCACTCCACATAATACCACTCAGTGCCACGTAATTACACTCTACTCAATGCAACATAAATACACTCACATAATACCACTCAGTGCCACATAATTATACGCCACATATTTACACTCTACTCAATGCAACATAAATACACTCAACATAATAACACTCAGTACCACATAACTACACGTCACATAATTAAACTCTATTCAATGCAACATAAACACACTCCACATAATACCACTGTGCCACATAATTACACTCTACTCAATGCAACATAAATACACTCCACAAAATACCACTCAGTGCGACATAGTTACACACCACATAATTACGCTCTACTCAATGCAACATAAATACACTCCACATATCACTCAGTACCACATAGTTACACGCCACATATTTACTCTACTCAATGCAACATAAATACACTCCACATAATATCACTCACTGCCACATAATTATACGCCACATAATTGCACTCTACTCAATGCAACATAAATACACTCCGCATAAATGCACTCCATGCCACATACCACCAATCAACATAAATTCACACCACACCATGACACAATTTCACTGAGCATAATTTCACTCAACTCCAGGCCACACAATTCAACTCCACACATTTCCAATACACACCACATAATTACACACCAAACAACATATTTCAACTCCACAACTCCACAATCCACAACGTATCTCCAATCTATACCATATAGTGGCACCACCTGAGCACCAAACATCACTCGCCACCACCATTTTGCATCAGCGCACCACCTAAGCATCAGCTAAACATCACCTAAGCATCACGTCATTCTGCCCTCGGAATCTGGCATCTGTTAATTCTCCCCTAGTGTCCATCAGCTGCTTGTGTTCTTATTAAATTTCTGTTTTCCAACCTCCACTCCCCCGCTATTTATGTCCCGCTCCCCCACAAAAAAAATTATAACAAACAAGCATGAAAACAGGCAGGAAGAAGTTGCCAGCAGTGCAAGTACAAAAAAACTAGAAGACATTTTTTATGTTAAATTCTGTTTTAGTCAGGTTGTTTATAATGTCGTCTTGGTTTGTATAAGGGTAACAAAAATGCTTTACACTTTTTATAACTTTTCAAGATGATGCACAGCTGCCACAATGGTCTACAACATAGCCAAATGTTCTGGCTAAACACATAAATCCTAAAGGCGAGACCTACTGGCTATGCCAATGCTTGTCATTTTGAGCTTCGGTTTTGAGGCACAAATGCCTAAGATTTCTCAGCCTACAGAGTTATTTACTTCTGAAATAATTTTAGGTAATTCACGTTCACAGTCTTGTACAGTAACAGGTTCCAGAGGCTGGGGTACAACCAAAACCTCCTCTTCCCCTCAAACACTACTACGAGGTATCGAAGAGACAGTTTCAAAGTTACAAATCAACTTAATACCCAAATCAACCCTCGGATCAGCTCCATGACTAATTTACATTTGTTTTAATACATACCTACAGTAAGAGTGCTAAAGACATGTGCCATGTGTATTAGTGTGGACTCTCAGAAATATAGCTTCCATGTAGCACAATTCTCTAGGTAGTAACATGCCAAGAGGATAGGAATTAAGATCATGTGCTTATATTTGGGTGTAGTATGAAGATAGACTGGTTCCAGTTGATTTGTTTTGCAAGCAGTCGGCAGTCCAAAACAGAATCTTTCTTAGTGGGCTTTTTATCCACAATCGCGCTGATAGTCTGTAGGCTAATTATCTGCACAGGGGCATGTGCAGCTGCAGGAACTAAAATACCAGTCCTTATCATCTGTAGCTCATATTATTGAAGTTGTCTATATATAGTGACTTGTTAAGTTAGCAAATGTCTCATTTCTAGGGCATTCAAATTTCTTGTTTTCGGATGAGGAGCATAACCAACCAATATGGGGCTGGAAATTCCTGGAAGGCCTCCGGGGCCCATTCTAACAAGCTCCACCACATGGGAAAAGTGCCCGGCAAACCTTGTTTTTGTTTAAAGTTACTGATTTTCTGTAGAGATTTCTAGCTTTTGATATAGTTCAGATAGTATTATAGGTATCAAACTGCCTACTGTTTTGTTCTACAAGAGCAAACGCCAACAATGAGTAAATTACTTCAAAGGGGTATATTCTGTATGTGTATTAACTACTGAAATTACTCCGCCGAATGCCTCAAGGAACTCTTGCTCTATCGAGTCAACGTAACAGTAAAGTTTACCCTTATCACAACAGGTTATGCCACCATTTTGACACTTTTAGAATGAGATTCAAAATACAGTTTAATGGGGAAAACCTTTTGCTAGTCAAGTGTGTGATAAGCCCTTCACCAGAGAGAAAGCTTCGGTCTGAACTGAAGGAAGAAACCAATATTACAAGACATCTCTGCATTAGTAATTATTGGTACAATCATGTGTATGTTTCTCAAGGGTACTCAGAGCTCTTTCCCAATTAAAGCACTGTAGGAAACTGCCTCTTTTTGCACGATCACCCCCATTTTTATGGACTGATGTTGCTGTTTTCTTTTTACTCTATGCCTTTGGACTGTGCTACGTAGGCAATAGGGCATGAGCTGTGACCCCTAAAAAATGTTGAAAGTGGCTATAGTCTGATATGGAAAACTTAACTTACCTATAATTTCATAGTACAAGTGTAGCCGGAGCCAGTAACTAAATTTCAGTAGTGGACTGCTGCACATATTGTGCCACTACAGAAGTGAGGTAAACAACGTTTATAACGAAACTTTTTTTCTGCAGGGAATCACAACGCGGTCGTTACAACGACCGCGTTGTGACTCCGCAAGTCTGAACAATGACTTGCGGAGGGGGGGGAGGTGTTGGATTTAAAGCCCAACACCTTCCCTACTGTCCGCACAGACTGGAGATCGAATAGTAAATTATACTATTCCAACATCCAGCGCCCCCCCTCCGCATGTCGTTGTTCTGACTTGCGGAGTAATGGTATGCGGAATCACAACGCGGTCGTTGTAACAACCGCGTTGTGATTCCCTGCAGAAAAACAGAATGCGGGATAAGGAGGCATATTTCTGAAGTAACAATGCAAGGCATTACTATAGGCCTGCCACCAGTAGGCTGGCTGTGCAGGTTTAAACTGCAAAATCGACCTTTCAAAAGTGACAGGCCTAAACCGTTCCTTTAAGTATTAAAAGTTATCCTAAGTAGACCTTACATGCCCATAAGGCAGGGTGCATGATATTTAAAAGGAGGACATGTAAATATTTAATTATAAACATGTCCTTAAAGTGACAATGCCCCAAAAGCAATTTTTTTTAGCGTATTAAGCTGTTCCATAGGAAAGTATTGGGATACATTATTAAAGTTATATTGTTATCTCTGCCTCTGACCCACATATAAAGTTAATTCTTGGACTTTTTTAAATATGTTTTACCATGGCCCATGTTCATACAACCAAAAAGAAGGGCAAGCGGCGTGAGAAACCAGCTTCAAAACTTCCCATGGCCTAGAAGTAATCAGCCCCCAATGAGGGAGGATCTGATACCTAAAGGGGAAGAAGAGTGCACCCTGAAAGACCTGCAGGAACTCTCTTAATTGCATGGAGCAGGAGGACTCTCCAGGGAGAAATTCTATCAAGCACAGATAGCATGCCCTGACGTCCTTTGTCATCAGGCTAAAGTCCAGAAGTGGAAAATGGGTGGTACAAGTGGAATCTATGGGATCTACTTGGAGGAAAGTATCGTGTATAGTAAGGCTAGGGACTCAAAGCCAAGGGCATCCTGGGGAGTGTTGGTCCCACAGCATTACTAGGCCTATTCCCTTGACTGAACATTTGGAGCAGACCAGAACCTCGGTAAGGTTAGTCAACCACTATTACTGATCCAGATGTCTGAAAAGGTGAAAGACTTTTGTCTCTACTGCACCACCTATCAAGTATGTGGCACGACAGGAAGACAACCCAGGGCGCCATGAATTCCACTACCTGTGGCTGGGACTCCTTTTGAGATGGTGGGGATTGACATGGTGTCTCCTGGACCCTAAAACTACATCATGGAATAGGTTCATATTGGTGGTGGTGTACCATGCCAAAGGGTACCGTGAAGCCATACCTCTGAGGATGTCTGAGGATGTTAACTGCATCTGTGATGACCAGGCCCCTGTTTGCTATCTTTACCAAAGTAGGGTTCATCTAGGAGGTAATCTCAGATAGGGGGACAACCGTTATTTCTGCGCACTTGAAGGCTATGTAGGATGAGTGTGGGATGACGTATAAATTAACCACCCAATACCACCCCCAAAGGTAATGGTCTGGTGGGGAGATTTAACAAGGCCTCTTAAGGTATATTATGGGGTCATCTATGAAACTCCATAGAAAATGGGATGTCCTACTCCCATGCCTTTTATTTGCCTATAGGACAAAAAAAGGGAGTGGGCTCGTACCCCTTTGAACTTTTGTATGGGCAACCTGTCAGAGGGCCCTTAAGTCTTGTCTGAGAAGGGTAGGATAAACCTCCAAAGGAACCCAAAAAAGACAATGTGGTGTATGTGCTGGGCCTGCATTGCAACTTGGCTGAGTACATGAAAAGGGCTAAGAGGATTCTAGAGACCTGCCAGGAACTTACTAAGAACTGATATGATGAGAAAGCAACCTTGATGGAATACCAGCCAGGTCAAAAGTGTGGGTAGTGGAGCCTATGGCTCCCTGGGCCTTTCAGGACAAATGGACTCGAGAAAATAGGGGAGGTCACCTACCTGTTGGACCTTGATACCCCGTAAGGAGATCAATGGCAACCTTATGAAGCCCCACATTGGCAGAGCAGATGTATTATGCTCATAGTTACACATGAAGGACAGTAAGATGAAAATGACCCTCTCCAAGACCTCTTGTCTTGCAGTGCCAAGAATGGTTCAGTGGAGGGAATAGTACTCTCCCGTTCCCTGACAAGGCAGCAGTTGAAAGGCTGTAACTAAATGTTGGAATAGTTTGTTGGACTGTTCTTACTGACACCTGGACTGACCCAATGTTGTGTTCATGACATTAACACGGGTGACAAATTACCTGTCAAAAACAAAATATACAGGTTGGCAGAGAAAGTGCCAGCATTAAGACATACGTTTAAATAATGCTGTCCCTGAGGGTGATTGAATCTTCTTATGGTCTCAGGGCCAGCCCAGTGATGCTGGTGCCCAAGGCCAATCTGAAAGGGGGGATCCTACAACTCAGGATCTGGTTGGACTACAGAGAGATGAATGCCATCGCAAAGAGTGACGCACACCTCATTCCCAGAGCTGATGAGCTCATCAACTGGTTAGGGACTGTCAAGTTTCTTGGCATGTTTGATTTAACTTCCAGGTCCTGACAGATTGCCATGCCTGAGGGAGAAAAGGGGAGATCAGCATTCTGAACTCCTGGAGGCCACTTCCAATTCAGAGTAATGCCATTTGAGTTCAAGAATGCCCCTGCCACCTTGCAGAGGCTGATGAACAGGGTACTATCTGGGCTGGAGAACCTTAGTACATCATATCTGGAGGATATTGCTGTCTTTAGCCCCACCTGGCAGTGACACCTGAACCACCTCAGGGATGTGCTTCAGTCCATGTTACAGGCAGGGCTGACTATTAAGGAATCTAGTGCCAGATGGGACAGGTGTCTGTTGTGTACCTGGGCCGCCAAGTAGGTGGGAGTTGCATGCGCAGCCTTTCCCCCTCAGTATACAGACAATCATGACTCCCAAAACCCAGACTCATATCTGAGGTTTCCTGTGTTTAAGAGGTTATTACAGGAGATTTGTCAAGAGGTCTGGCACCATTTAATTCCCCCCGTAATAAAGGTGACTTCAATGAAGCTGCCAAAGAAGGCTATGGACTGAAGAGTGTCAGAAGGCCTTTGACACCCTGAACGAGGTGCTGTGTGCAGCACCTGTACTCAAGGCACCTGACTTCAATTAGGAGTTTGTGGTATAAACAGATGCTTCAGAACATGGGATAGGGGCAGTGTAATCACAGCTAACCGATGAGGATCAGAATTAACCAGTTGCTTGCTACAATTGCATCCAGGCTTAACTTAGAGGCAATGTGAAAAGTACTTATCCAGCACACAAACAGCAGTAAAGTAAAAACGCAACACAATGGCAATTTAGAAAAATAGAGTATATTTTAATAAATTTTTTGACACCAAACAACAAAAAGCCATAAATTATTTAAAATCAAAACAACAAAAATCCAGTCAGTAGAACCAAAGATATGAATTATGAAAGTTTGAGAAAAAACTAGTGCCTAAAAATCAAAGTGGCAACCGCAGACATCTAGCTGCACAAGACTGGCTTAAAGTCGAAAATATGACCAACTGTAATGCAAAATGGGTTGAATACAAGAAGTGGATTGGCCTGGTTGGTGCTTACCTTCAGACTTCAGGAGAAGGTAATCAAAGCAAGACTTCAGGCAGTGTACTGGGGGCGTCATCATCGGGGAGCCGCTGGCTGAAGTTGTGCTGAAGATTTCTATGTCCTGACTTAGTCTCTTTTTTAGAATCTAAAATTCTCCAGTGGGACAAAGCTGTAAGCTGTATTTGACAAGGGATCTGTGAGGCAGGATATCCCTTCGGCGCAGAACCGCTGAACAGGATTTGCTGCTGTTGAGTAGAAAGTAGCGGAGGCTGCCGCAAACTCAGGCTGACCAGCAATGCACCTCGGGCAGATCTACAAGCAGGTAGGTCTGGGTCTCCTCTTGGTTTTCAGAGCACTTTTTAGCCAACATTTTTTTAAATCCTAAGTTTTGCATTTTGGCTATTTGGCACATTTAGCATCACTTTCAAGGGTCCAGGACAGGAGAGGTACCACTTGGAGGGGCAGGTCTCACTTAGGCTGGGTCCAGGTGCGGTTTCAAGATGGGTGGACCCTTTTCTGTCCTTGAGACTCTGATGAGGAGGCCAGCTAACTAGCCCTTGGAGTCACTGTGGTAGTCCTGGGTTCAAGAAGTCGAGCAGGGCTCAAGCAGCAGGACAGGCCCGTGAGGGTTCGAGGCAGGCTTCACCAGCACAGCAGTCCTTCCAGGTGCAGCAAAGTAGACTTCTGAAGTACACAGCAGACCACAGCAGCAGGCACTCCTCTGAGAGTCCTTTTGCAGGTCCAGAAAGTGAAACCAAGAGTGGGTCTGAGGGTCCTATTTTTATATCTGGTACCTTCTTTGAACTAGGAGAATTTTCTAGAGATTCCCTTTGAGGTGTTTAAAAATCCCTGGCTGCCCTGCCCAGTCTCGAGCCTGGCTACAAGCACAAGGTGGTCGGGCGAAGTCCTTTGTGTGAAGGCAGGACACAGCCTATTGATTTGCAAGTGTGGCTATGCCTAGCTCCACCTTCCCCATCCTGCCAGTGATGGCCTATGTCTGGGAGGAATATACAAAGTGCAACTGCCAACTACACACAGTCATTGTGACCCAAAAGCAGGCTGCAGGCACCAGATGGTTAGTGTAAGAGGGACTCCAAAGGAGTACAGCAAGATCATCGTGGCTGCTTCTCTTTCCAGGAGAAGCAGCAATCTTTTGGAGCACACCCAGCCAAATTCACTCAGCTCTCCTTTCAAGCAGTGTTGTCTGCTGTCCAGGAAAATTGTTTGGTACTCCTCAGGAATCCCTTTTTACATTCTAGAAGCGGCGCACTCTGCCCACTGACATTACCAGATCCCTAGGACCCAATCCGAACTAAACTGAATTTTTTTTAACGACTTTGTGATTCTATTCAATCCTTGCCCAGGTGTAGCTGAATTGAGCCAAAGGGTGCCTTCAGCAATGTTTGATTAGTGCCCATCATCTATTTTTCTTGTTCTCATGTATTCTTAGAGTCCTGATGATGATCCTTCTATCTCTCTAAATGATCGAAACAGTATTGAATAGTTCTATGTATGCAATTTGATTGTACATAAGAATAAAATGGGCTTTGTTGTTCTTACTTGATATAAACTCTTGATCACATATTGTCAAATGTGTGCATCACTTATATGAGAGCACCAAGCACATTTCTCACCACACACCAACTGTACGTCACATTGTTTTTAATCTTTTTTTATATACAATTGAATAAATTGATCATTTGAGGCATTTGCACATTGATTGTGATAACTTTCTAAAAGTGGCATTTTCAAAATTGTAACTTAAAATCAAACTTTACCATTAAAGAGAATTTTCAGATACAATTTCCCAGACACCAAATTTCCCAATCAAACTTTAGCCCTTATTAAATGTAATAAGGCAAACCAATGTTATTCTATGTGAGAAGAAAACTTTACAGTAGTGAAAAACGAATATCTTAGTTTTTCACTACCAAGCTTAAAGATAAATATCCAGATTTTTTATCACAATGCACCCTGCCTTATGGGCTATCTAGGGCCTACCTTAGGGGTGACTTATATTTAAATAAACTGGATTTTAAGGTTTGACAAGGTGGCTATTTTGTCTAGTCAAATCGGCAGATTAAAACTGCATTCAGGCTGCAATGGCAGATCTAGGACATGTTTTAAAGGGTGCCATAATAAGTCCTGCACGCCCACTAGTAGCATTTAATTTACAGGCCCTGGTTATATAGTTTACCCCTTTACTAGAGACTTATAAGTAAAATAAATAGGCAAGTCAGATCTAAACCAATTTTACCATGTTTTAGGGATTGAGCACAAGCACTTTCTCACTGCTTAGCAGCGTTAAAGGGCAGAAGTCCTAGAGCCAACAAAAACGAATTCTGAAAAATCAGAGGGGTGAAGGAAAAAGATTTGGAGGTGACCCTGCACAGAGGGCCAAGTCCAACAGCGGGGAAAACCTCAACATTTTGAGGTGGTCCACCTCCCTACAAGGTAATGGACTTTAAGTTGAACACTGAACTGGAACTGACCTTGTCAGTGCAGAGGGCCTTTCCAGATTCTTCCCTTTAGATGATGAGCCCGGACAAGGGAATGGTTGAGTTGCTCGTTACCTTACATTTGGGGGGTGTGCATGTAGGAAAAGCCTGTTTTTGCATGATCACCCCAATTTGTTTGACTGATTCTGCATGTTTTTGGCCCCTGTGCACTGGGACCCTGCTAGCCAACCCCCACCGCCTATGCTCTGATCCCTAAACATGTCTAAATGGTTATAACTCCCTAGTAGATGGGACAAAGTGTACCCAGGACCTGTAAGTTAAATGTCACTTGTGGACTGAAGCATATATTGTGCCACCACTAATGCGACAATACAAAACATGACTGCAGGCCTGCCACCAGTAAACTTCATTCGACCTATCAAAGTAAACCCTTTTTACAGGATGAAACTTTTAACTATTAGTAAATCACACCTAAGTAGGCCTTAAATGCCCATAAGCCATGGTGCTTGTTGTTTAAAAGTAGGACATGTAAACATTTGATGGTAAACATGTCCTTACAGTAACATGCCCTAAAAGATATTTTCGCTGTAGTAGGGATAGCTGTTCCATAGGAAAGCATTAGGATACACTGGTAAAGTTAATAATGTTATCACAACCTGGGAACCAGATGAAAAGTTAATTCTAGGACTTTTTAAAATATTTATTATAAATCAAATGAATTAATAAAGTCAGATTTGTTATACAAATATTTTAAAGAGGTACTTTTGGAAAGTCACCTGCAACCTGCCTAAAGCCTTTAGAGGCCCATTTACCTGAGCTTCCAACTGCCACCTAAGAGGTGAATAGTTCCTTGTAAATTATCTCCCAGAGCTGAGAGAAAGACCTTTGGTGTGGGGACAGGATAGGCATGCAGAATGTTCCCAGCCCCGTGCAGTACTTGGAAGAATGCCTACCCTGTCACTGACAGATGTAGCTCACACCTGAACCTGCCTCCCTTTTGTCTTCCTTGCCAGACAGACACCAATCCCAGTGGAAGAGCTACCCCCACAACTGTTTTTAGTGACTAAAGAGAAAGGATTGCTCATTTCCCTTTCTATACCTCTAGGATAGGCACAGGAGCTCTGCACAGGATGAGAAAGGGTCTGCCATGTTGTATTTAGGTAGAGAGGAGTGATCTAAGATTGCTTGCAGTAGGGCACACAGGACCCCTGGGAAGTTGTTTGCTATTTGTTAGTGAGGGGCCTGAAGTCACCCCCACCCACAGGCTAGTGCCAGGCATAAATGTGGTACCTTCTTAAGAACACTACTTAACCTGGGGAAAGACAGAAGGACTGCACCTGCTGTTGAGACTTGTTAGTAGAACTCTCAAAGTTAAGCTACAGGAACACCAAAGCTACAAGAATACCAATTTTCTCGAAGAGTCCTGCTGACCAGTTTCTACTGGACGTGCCCTTATCCTTCTGGTGGCTTCTGTTGGAGACCCCGAGTGCTGTTTCTGAGGTCCTGAAACCATTGGCTGTTGTCAGAGTGTGCTCCTCTTGCCTAACCCTAAAAGTTCGGAAAGAAACTTTCAATGAATATTTTGCCTAGAGAACAGTTGAGGGACTGGGATCTACCTACCAGTCAATCTGCTGAAGGTGCATAGCCAGTGGGCCTGACTTCGCTGTAGCTCCAGCTATATTCTCCACTCAGTATCAATGTTCATTGATGTCAAGATCGCTTCGACTTCATCTTGTAGCTCCCTCGATACCACTGTTGACGATAACCCGATTAATGCCGAAAACCTATAGGGCACGGAAATCTGAGCTTCTCCTGCCATCGTTGACAACCACATCTGGAACCTGTCCTGCATCTTCACCATTGAGCCTGACTTTGGCTTTCACCTACTGCTTTTGATGCTGGTGAACCCTTTGACGACCTTTCAATGTCAAGGACTGTTTCTAAGAAAAGAAGGTAACTCTTTGACCGGGACAAACCCAGTTCCTGCATCTGACCAGCAATTGAGTGTTGACAGCCTTAACTTGTGACTTTGCTCTGGTCTAGTGTGCCTGAAGTGGGTGCGTGACACTTTATGGTGATATTTTCATTTAAAACTATTCAAATTCCTATCTCCTGTTTCCCTTATTGGATCTTTATCATATTGTTCATTAAAATCTTCTCAATCTATATGCATTGAAGTGGGGTTTTTACTGTGTTGTGTTTTTCAGCTTTTTAAGTGTTTTGCTACTTTTGAAATATTTGCAATGCTCTTAAATTAAGCCTGTTTGCTCTGTGCTTTAGCTGCCAATAGTTCAGCTTGGATTTAAATTTCTGAAACCTTGACTGGACGTAACAAGAATAGTGACATTATTACATGTGGTTGACTGCCAACCCCCAACTAAGAATCCAGTTTCTCACAAATGCCATGATATGTTTTTGCAACTTTAGAAGCAATGCTCAGGCTCAGCTCCTACCTTGCCTCTGTCTGGCCTCCCAGCCAGTCCAGGTCCCTCCTGCGGCTGCTTTCATTTTGCTCTTGTCTCTGTCACCTGGTTTCTCACTCTTCTCTCACCTTTTGTCTGTATTTTTTGCTGCTGCTCCCACCCTTTTCAATCCGTCTTTGTCTCTCTCTGCCCTCAATTTTTACTCTTCTCTCACCCTGTATCCCTGTTGTTTGCTGCTGCTCCCACACTTCTCATTACGCTTTTTATCGCTCTCACAATTTTTCACTCTTCTCTCACCTTCTGATCCTGTTTTCACTGCTGTTCCCACCCGTTTATATTAACGTTTTTTAACTCTGTCCCTGTTTCTTTTTCACTCTTTTCTCTCCTTCTCAGCCCCTTTGCTACTGCTCCCATCCTTACTTATCTTTTGGCCCCTGTCATGCTCTTTCCTTGTTCTTCGTCTTCTCTGGCTCTTCTCCCTCTTTTACTGCTGCTTCCTCCCAGCTTCTCTTTCTCGCCTCTCTCACTCCCCACCCACCACCACTCACTGCCTCTCTCACTACCCAGGACCTACTTAATGACAGCTGCAGCACAAGTCCATCTGCGCCCTTCCACACCTCCACCATCACACATGCTCTGTTCCCTGCACCCCCGCAGGTACAACCCAGCTGCCATCCACACCCTAAACCCCGGTCGCCATCACAAACATTGCTGCTGTGCTGCCCCGCACTCCATGGTAGGACCCTTCACCTGCACCCACTGCCACCTTTCCTGCACCAACACACACGCCGACATGACACCCGGCCCCTCCCCTACCAGTTTTCACACCACACCAGTAACTCAGCACCAGCTCACATGCACCCTCCTTAACTTCCACTCTGTTTGCAAACACACCACATAGGTCTGGGACCACATCAACACCTTTACGCCAGACTTCATTTTCCTCAGTGAGACCTGACTGAACCCAGGCTCTGCCCTGACATTGCCACTGCAGTACCAACAGGATACAAGATCACCCACCGCAACCGCACAAACAAGCCAGCCGGAAGAATCGTCATCATCCACAGGAAGTCCTTCAGATGCACCAGCACTACCACGGACGCTCCCTTCCTGGGCAAGGAAGATCTGAATTTCAGACTCCAGGCAGTCAAAAACACAACAATGAGGGGTACCCTCGCCTACTGACCACCGGGACCACGGACCATGTGCTGCAACTCCATGGCTGACTTAATCCCCCCTCGCAAATGCCCCCAAGGACTACGTATTCCTGGACAACCTCAAAGTCAACCTCGACAACCTCACTGACCCTAACTCAGTCCACCTCCACAACAACCTGGACAAAATCGGCCTCATCCAACTCGCCCATGACCCCACGGACATTGCAGGCCACACGCTCAACCCCATCTTTATTTCCTGAGACAGAATCAAGTACAGCCACGCCACAGAACTCACATGGACCGACCACTCCATTGTCCATTTCAACATTACCACCCCGAGAACTCCCCCCCATGCTGCCTACTGCCCCATATTGCTGCTGAAGCAGAAACTCAGAGACTGAATAGAGCAAAGCCCTTACCACCAACCAGCCCGAACGCTCCAACAACCAGGACGAAAACATCAGGAACTTCAACAACTGGCTCACAGACTGCTCCAACGGCATTGCCCTCATCTGCAATACAAAACACAGGAGATCCACTAAGCAAGCCAGCTGGTACACCAAAGTCCTCAGGAACTCCAAACATCTCTGCAAAACAACTCGAGAGAAGATGACGAACCAGTAGGGACACCTCTGACAGAAACACCTTCAAAACATCACTCAACCTCTAACACCAGTAACTACAGGAGACAAAGAATAAAGCCCTGCCGACACACATCAAACCCAGCTCAAACAACAGCAAAGAACTCTTCACCATTGTAAAGGAATTCTCCAAACCCGCAGCTGCTACAAACATCACTCCCTCAAAAGACCTCTGCAACCACCTCACAAACTTCTTCTATGACATGATCACCAAAACCTACAAGATTTTCACCCCCCAACTAAATCCCACCGACTTATTTAACAACCAGCATAACAACTCCACACCCACAACTTACCGCATGAAACCACCTCACCATGCAGGAAACCACCACCATCATGAAATCAGTACACTCTGGAGCCCCCACAGACCCTTCTCCCCACCACATTTTCAACCTTGAAATAACCAGGATCAGCCAAGAACTCACCACCCTACTAAATGCCTCCCTGACTACGACCACCTTACTAGAAGACTGGGAGCATGCAGAGGTCAACACTGATGAAAAAACCATCAGCAGATCCCAACAAATTAAAAAACTACAGACCCATCCTCCTGCTACTTTTCCCAGCTAATGTCATTATAAAAGGCCATTAACCAGCAACTCACAACATACCTAGAACACAATCACCTTGTGGACAACTCCCAATCCAGCTTCTACAGCATCCACACCACTGATCACAGCTACTGATGACATCTGGGCCCTCCTCAAGAAGGGGGAGATGGTGGCACAAATCCGCCCTGACTTCTCCATAGCCTTTGACAGCATCTCCCATGAAACTTTCATCGCCAGACTACACAACGTCAGTGTCCAAGGAACCGCCCTCAGGTGAATCGGCTCCCTCCTCACCAGCAGACCACAATGAGTTTTCCTGCTACCATTCCCCTCCACGCTCAAGGAGATCATCTGGGAAGTCCCTCAAGGCTCATAACTCAGCTCCACCCTCTTCAGCACCTGAATTACACCACTGGCTAGCATCGTCAGAGCACACAGACTCAACATAATCTCCTACACTAACTACAAACAACTCATTCTCTCCATGGGAGATGGCCTGGCGTTGGCCGAACAGTAGCATCTCCCTGGAGCTCCTCACCAGCCCTATCGTAAAGCGCCTTTAATCCTTGGCTATTCACCCCCAACCTAAGGCATCCAAACAGATATCAGCCCCTGACTTTCCCCCCCTTGCAATCCCACGAGAAAAGCTGCTGGCTGAGTGGTTTGCAGACCACCATTGAGTCCAGACCTGCGGCGGCCGTGTGTGCGGCTGAGTGGCCGGAGTGTGGGCTGTCCTGCAGCGAACACTGTTGGAGCCGCTGCAGCATAAAATTGTGACCCCGGGGGCCTGAGAAGCAGGGCTGCTGCTAAGGAGCTTTGCTGTGACTACTGCTGGAGCCAACCTGGGAGTATTCCTGCAGTGGGCCTTGCAGGGGCACGGCTGCGTGGACTGCCTGGGGCCTGCTTATCCGAGTAAAACTTCAGATCGGAAGCTGTCTCTGCGTTATCTGCTGGGTCCCTTGGTCTCGACTTGCCTGGATTATGAGTGACAGTGCCACTGGGCTGTGCTGATCTCTGTAATGTAGCAGGCTCGGTGGCGGCCAGCGATGCCCTTGTGTGCTCAGCCCTGGGCTCTCACCCACGATACTTGGAGAAACAATCGCAATGGCGGGGTGCGGTTTGAAGGTGACCGCATGATTTGGGAGCAGCTTGGGGAGCGTTCTTGTTGTGGATATCTGGGGCCCATCTGAGTACCCATGGCGACACCCTTCCCCCATATGAACTTTGCTTGCTGATGGGCCTGTTGTGCGGGCTCTGAATAGGAGACTGTATCCTGCTGCTATATGCTGCTGTATATGGCCCTCCACCCCATGTCTCTTGAGACGGCTGGTGACTTTCTTCACTACACTGTGCCCCTCCACTGGTGGTATCCTTAAACACCCTGTTCTTTGGCCGGAGGGAGGCCAACCCAGGGTGAAGCTGTAGCGACTGCATCAGAGGTAGTCATGTGCCTGCCTGCGGGTACAACGAAGCCCACACTGGAGGCTGGATAAATATTAGCACCTTCCTAAGTTCTGAAGCCCTTGGAGTGTGGCAGTTGCTCCATTGAAGGGTCAACTATTGTGCAACCAGTGGTGACTGAGGAGGCCAGACACTTGTAGCTTCACTTGCCATTATGGCGAAAGACAAGCCCTAGAAACCCGTGCAGACCAACAAAATAGACCATTATGCCCTCCCCTTGCTGTTGGAGGGTGCAAGGAGCGAGCAATATAAGCTGCCTCAACCTGGTGATTCTCAACCTCCTACTGATGGAAATTAAGGGGTCACTTGAACTCATGTTGGCAAAAATTGATACTGTGGGCCTTGAAAGGGGTCTACTTCACACGGACGTCATAAAAATCTTTGAGAGGGTCAAAGAGATGACGGGGCAGGTCACTAGGCTCCAGGAAGTGGACACACTTAAGACAACGGTCTCTGAACGTAAGACACTCATGACTCTCCTGGATGATCGGGTGGAGCATTTGCGGGGGTCATCCCAGAGGAATAACCTCCGACTTTTGTGGGCTTTCCGTAGAAGCCAGAGGGACAGCCTGCCTAGAGGCAGGGCTTTACGTGGGAAAATAAAACGGGGGTGCTCTAAAAAGGGCGGGGCAAACTTCCTATCCAAGTAGGGGCGTGGTCTAAATCAAGATAACTGGCATTGTGTGCTTGAGAAAATCCCCTCCAATGATCCTACCTTTGGAAAACACTCTCTTTAAAGGATTTCCCTTCCTCCTACAACACGGCTCACCTAGCATGACGTCTCCACATCTCAGTAGTGAGCAAAATTAGCATGCGCACATCGATGTGCATGCTCTCACTGCAGTCCAATAAAAAAGAAAAAAAGAAAAAAATGGACTACCTTTACAAGGCCCGAAAATAGGGCCCAATAGAGACCTGTTTTGAGCCCCCTGAAAATAACTGCCGGTGCTCAGACCCGACCCACTTAAAGCCCTGCATCCATCCATCCATCCTAAGCACTGTGCCATCCAACCATCTTTCAATCCATCCGTACATTCCTACCTACCTACATACATACATCTGTCCCTACACCTATCCTAAGCATCTATCAACCCACCCGCCTATCCTAAGTAATGGTCCATTCATCCATTCATCCATCCATCCACCCACCCATCCACCCACCCATCCACCCACCCATCCATCCATCCACCCACCCATCCAGCCAGCCAGCAATCCATTCAATCATTCATCCATCCAGCCATCCATCCATCCATCCATCCATCCATACATGTGTCCCTGGACCTATCCTAAGCATCTATCATCCCACCTGCCTATGCTAAGCACTGTGCCATGCATCCATTCATCCTTCCATCCATACATTCATCCATCCATTCATCTAGCTATCCATTCATCCATCTGGCCATCCCATCCACTCGCCCTTTATTCACCTATCCGTCCTTCTTTCCGTGCACCCTCCGCCCCCGATCCTAAACACCCCGTATTATACTCATCCACCCAGCCTCTTAATGGAGCCGAAAAGGCTGGTGACAACCATTGACAGGCAGATGTTTCTGATAAAGGACAAGAAAGCTTTCAGTTGCTCTTTGTGGACCATAGTTCACCACCCTTCTCTGGTGGTGTTTTAAACAAAGGTTGATCCAGCGAAAGAAGTGTAAACCAGCTTTTCAGTGTAAGACGCTAATTCAGGAACACAACCTTTTGTCCATTTCTATATAGGAACACTGCTTTAAATTGGCCATGATTCACAGATACTGAATACCTGTAGTTCTTACATTTGAGAGAGTATACCAAACAGCTAATTTGGGGTGGTGAGAACCTGCCCTTCTATATTTCCATGTGACGCACAGTATAGGAATATAAAGGTAATTTCAATTCTACAATCTTCATATTAAAGAGGGGGCCAGGCAAAGCATGTGTTTTCGTAGCACTAAAACAAGACGCTGTGAAAGGTCAGAGCAGAGTCGTGCTGGAGTTGGCTGCCTGTGGTCGTCTCCAGAGGCGCAACTAGAGCCAAATTACGGGGGAGGCTAATTCTTCCAGCAATAGACAGAGTGGGGATGCAGGGGCTCTAAAAGTGGGTGAAAAACAACAGAGCCTCATTTACAAGCAAATGGTCTTTTAAAGACCTGTGAAGTACTCGGGTGCGGCTGTGTGTGTGCGCCCGGGAAGCTGTCTCAGCCCGGGGCAATGGGCGTTGTGCACCTGGTCGTCTCTCTCCTTATCATCCCACGATGATGTTGCTCCTGCGCTGCAAAAAGAGAAGGGAAATCCTGAGAGAAAATGGCTCACTTTAAAGGATTTCCCTTCCCCTACAATGCGGCTCACCTGGCCTGACGTCTCCACTTCTCAATAGTGAGCGATGTGCATGCTCTCACTGCAGTCCAGTTAAAATAAAGAAAACTGACTACCTTTGCGAGGCCCGAAAATAGAGCCCGATAGAGACCCGTTTCAAGGCCCCCTGAAAATAACTGCCGGTGCCCAGACCCGGACAGACCCAGCCCACTTAAAGCCCTGCCTAGAGGACTGGATAACTACGGCACTGCAGGCCCAGTGCCTATCCAAGTTTTTCACCACTGGCTCCGGTGCCTAGACCGGGGGCGCCGCCTTGTGCTATAACTGCCCGCCTCTTCAACTTTTGAGATAGGGAGTTGATTCTGCAGCATGTTAGCGTGAAGGGAGCTCCCCCATTCTAGGACAATAACATCATGATTTTCCTAGATTATACCTGGAGGCTACAAGATCTTCGTAAGGATTACATGGCGACCAAAAAATGACTGTGAGACCAGGGCATTCGTTATAGCCTTAGGTTTCCAGAGAAACTACGGGTCAAACATGAGGGGGAGCACCCATTTCTTTTTCACCCCATGGGGGGCTAATGTCTGCCTCGATTCCTCAGTCCATGCACTGCACAAACACCGTAACGCTGGTAAATCTGATGATTCTGGTGCCCCTTGCAGGAGCAGGAGGAAATGGAAGCCCAGCGCGGACTCTGGACGAAGCTCGGCTCTTTGTCAGACTGGAAAGATACTTGTCTGTCCTGATGTCACACTTGTGGATTCGAACTGTGTGTCAGACTCTCATGAATCCGTCCACACCCACAGGGAAGGTGATGATTATCCCAGTGATAGTACAGACTGAGAGCTGTTGGGTCATGGGAGAGGGGTAATGGCACGCGTTTCTTACTGTGCAGCTTAATGTTACTGTACAAGTGTATGTTATGTGGGGGCCAGTATCGTAGTTCCGCCAATGCCTGATTTGCCTTCATACTTGCCAAGGTCATTGTTTGGTGACACGTCTTCATGATTTCGTTGTTTTTCTCCCAGTGGGGGATGGTCTTCTTCACACACATGTCATGAGTTACTGCATATTCCTGTTGAATTTGGGTCTGGTGGGCGGTGGGGAGGTCAAGGTGGGTGACGGTCTCACTTCCTGTGGTTGGAGTGCCCTTGGCCTCGCCATTCGGAGGGGATGAAAAACTCACAGCAAGATGTTACAGTTTTAATTGGGGCTTCGGCTTCAGGGGAGGGGGAATAAGGGAGTGGGACTACGTGGATGTCCTGACCTTGGGGGCCCAAGCTGTTTAGGCTCACTGGGGGTTTTCTGATTTCTATGATGGGTGTTGTGATTCAATTGTTTTGTAGGTTTTGGCATCAAAATGTTTGAGTGTTTGATTATGCACTCAATTTCCTTGCGGGAGACTACTGGCTGGGGCAGCAGCATACATGGCATGCTGAGGGTATGGAACATAAGGGGACTGGGTCAGACTGAAAAGCGAAGACGAGTATACTTCTACCTGCGGCGCTATGGGGTCACAGTGGCATTCCTGCAGGAGACCTATACCTGGGGAAACTGCAATGTGAGTTTGAGGCACTGGTGGTCTGGGTAAAATGTTTGCGATCTCCTATTCTAGTTACAACAGGGGATCCCTGACGTGGCTGGCCCCTGGAGTACCCTTTGTGGCTAAGTGAGTTGCCTCAGATCCTAATGGGCAACACACAATTCTTTCAGGGATATTGGTTGGCAGAGATATTTGTTTGATTAATGATATGCACCGAACACGGACGATGGGGTCTTCGTTGGCATGATAATGAATGTGGTGGCTGCTTACCTGGCCACTGAGATCCTTTTGACTGGGGACTTGAATTGTGTATTTGACTGTGAGATAGATTGTCTTCCCCCAAAGGCAGATACCAAACCAGTGATGCTAAAATCTCTTATAGAGGTTATGGGGAGTTTGGGGTTGCAGGATGTTTGGCTAGTGAGACACCTTACCATTAAAGCATACTCCTGCTTTGTGCTGGCCACAGGTACTTACCGTCGCCTGGATTATTGTTTGGCATCTGGGGCTTTGATAGATTGTGTGGACACTGCTTCTTACCTTGCACAGTACCTATCTGATCACTCCCCCTTGCTAGCTTCCTTCTGAATGTCTCAGGAGGCCCCAAGGATACCCCTATGGAGGATTGGGGTGGAGGCCCTGACTGACCTAGCCTTCAAAGAGACAGTGAAAGAGGTGGTCAATAATTACTTTGCAGACAACTGGGGTATTGCGTCGACGAGAGCAATAGAATGGGATGCCATGAAGAGGGTGCTCTGTAGATAATGTTTGTAAACTACCATCGGGGTGAAACAACAATTTTCTAGGTCGTTGGACACTTTGGAACTAAAATTGGGTAAACTTGAGGCCTAGTTGGTGGATCAGCCACATGGGCTTCGGGAGTGGAGAGAAAGTAGGCGTGAATTGATGGAAACATGGGATCGCCCTCGACAAATATACCCGAACTAGCTTTCAGCAGCGTCTTCATGTGGAGGGAACTAAGGCGAGCAGATTACTTGCCACTCTGCTCCGCAAAGAAACACGTATTCCACCTTTAGCAGGGATCTGTGATATAATGGGGAGGCAGGTGTGTATGCAGTAGGGGATACTCGAGGCATTTGTGACTCATTTTCAAGCTTTTTATACACCGCCAACTCCGTTCTCTGCATTGGAGCAACACAACTATCTGGTGGGTTTGGAGATGACTGCTCTTACAGGGGAGGAAAAGGATGTGTTAGATGCACCTATAACCAAGGAAGAGATAGCGGCGGCCATTAGGACAGTAAGGATAGTAAAGGCTCCTGGTGGCGATAGATTGCCAAATGGAGTTTTAACAACGCAGGGCGGGTACGATAACCGAGAAACTCCCTGAAGTCTATACCAAAGCCTGTGAGAAGGGGGTTCTCCCAGCCTCTATGAGGAAGGCCCTCATAGTCTTGCCACCCAAGCCAGACAAAGACGTTGCGGAGGTTACCTAGCGTCTCCTTTCCATGTTGAATGTGGATGTAAAGATACTGAGCAAGGTACTTGTGACCCGACTTTTTCCATATATGTCTCGTCTTATACATCAATCAATCAATCACATAATTTTTAAGGCGCACTACATACCCGTGAGGGTTTCAAGGCGCTGGGGTGGGGGGGGTGCTGCTGCTATGAAGACCAATGTGGCTTTATTCCAGGGAGGAAAACCCTCTGCAACTTATTGCGAGCCTCGCTGATATGGCATGCCTTGGTTACTGAGAAGGACCCCTATGCATTGGCCCTCCTCAACATTGAATTGAATTGAATATTGTACTTATAGAGTGCACTGTCACTCCCAGGGGAGCATCCTGGCGCTGAGCAACTATGAGTGTGGCTGTGTGAGTTAAGTCATTCTTGGTACGTCCTTAATGAAGAGAAGAAGTGTGTAAGAGAATGAGTGAACAAGCATTTGACACCATCTTGTTGGAGTACTTGTGTGGGGTACTTCCCTGGATAGGCATTGGAGATAATTTCCTGAAGTGGCTGCAACTGTTATACAAGCAACCGAGGGCGAGAGTGAGGGTGGGAGGCTTGGCGTCTTAACAGTTCTCTCTGCACCTTGGGACCAGGCAGGGCTGTCTGTATCCCCTCTATTGTTGGCGATGGCAGTGGAGTCGCTGGCATGTAGGCTAAGGCACACCAGGCGGGGCTGAGGCGTACCACTAAAGAGGACCACTCATGTAATCTTCCGATCTACCGACGATGCTTTGCTTTACCTACGTCTGCCTGAGTAGTCGGTCCTTTTTTGTTGCCTCTCCTCACTGAGTTTGGGGAAATATCTTGACTTTCCATTAATCGCACTAAATCAAAACTGTTCCCATTGGGAGGACTGGCTGGTATGCCTGCGGAGAGCCTTCCTGGGCAGCTCTGACGTGGAAGACAGGAACCGCGAGATACATGGGGATCAGACGGACGCATGGCGAGACTGAGTTGGGGGCGGCCAATATGGGTCGAGTGTTGGGTAGCTGGAAACCCTCCATAAAGTTTTGGAACACTTTGCGACTGTCCCTGATGGGGAACCAGCTATAGTAAACATGGTTACACTGCCTCGTTGTCTATACGTCTTTGTTAAAGATGATCCGTAGTCCATAAATCTGAATAACGAAGTTTAATGGTACATATAGTAGCACCACCAGAACACATTTGCTCCAGCCCGTCACCAACCACCAGCTCCCATAGATAGCACCGCACGGACCCAAGCACTCTAGAACAGTATCAGGGGGGCATGCCGAGATACTAGTTTACATACCTTAACACAACAGTCTTCCAGGGCACCTTATAAAAGAGCCCTCGGAAAGTGTTGCAGGAGGATTCCATTTGGAATTTAGAGTACACCGTTTTGTTTGCATACTTTGTAATACGGGATTGTCAAACGAGGCCAGAGGACTATAAAGTACAGGGCTCAATTCCTCTCATTTCATATGCAGCACATTGATGAAGAATGGGGCTTGTATTAGAAACATTGCACCTAGGAGAAACTTATACAAATGCTCAATATTTCGTTCCAGCAGATGGTGCTATAATCCTTCTAAAATAGTTTTCTGGCAATTTCCTTGATCTGAACTCCTAAAGGGAACAATGAAACTATTACATAGAAATGTGAAATCAATCTGCTTTTTGCTCGTTATGCACTGTTTCTATCATGTAAACAATACCGGTTAGGACTGTATATATTCATGCGACAGAGATATGAAATATTGCACATTTTTCAGGTGTGTGCACTGTGTGCGTGTTACACTCTATCATTAGTGCTACGAGTTTCAAACAAGACAACAAGATTTGCCTTTATTAAAACATAATTCTATTTAGGTAATTTAGTTAGTAGAAATATACATAAAACATTTGTCGGGCGATTTTGGTGATTCATCAGGAAGGTGGCTCCGAAAAGTGAAATGGTTCACCTGCAAAATGCTTCAATTTATGGAATTAGCGCCAGATGTACGACTGATTGTGGGCCATGTATACACTCTATTTTGCGAGTCGCAAATAATTTGCTTGTCGCAAAATAGTGTTTAGCGACTCGCTATTAGGAAGGGGCGTTCCCTTCCTAATAGCGACCCCAAAGGCTATGTAAGATTGTTTTGCAACAGCAATTGCAGTCGCAAAACACTCGCAGTTTACCACTCTTCTCAGAAAGGTGGTAAAGCACTCACACACGTGAAGAGGTCCCCAGGGGACCCCTTCCCCTTTAGGAATGCATGCTCAAACATTTTTTTAGGGCAGGTAGTGGTCCCAGGGACCACAGCCTGCCCTTAAAAAATGAAAATGGAAAGTTAAATTTTTATTTTTTCAATGAATCCTGTTTTCCTTTAAAGAAAACGGGCTGCATTTAAAACGCAAAACTGCTTTAATTAAAAGCAGTCCCAGACATGGAGGTCTGCTGACCCCAGGAGGCCACCATCTATGGGAGTGGCAAGCATTCCCAATGGGGCCGCAAATTGCGACAGCTTCATTACATTTTTATGATGCATGCAATTTGCAACCCCATTGCGAATTGCAAACAGTGTCTCAGACACTGTTGTAGATTGACTTTTGTGACTCCAATTTGCGAGTTGCAAAAGTAAATGGTCGTACATCTGGCCCTTAGTGTGCCTTGTTAGTTGTGATATGTCATATCAGGTGTTTTATGGAAACAATTCTGGGTGGCAGTAAAGACACACTGTGCACATGGGCACCCACAGCACGAGCAAAACCTGCAAGAAATGCATCTGAGCAATGCCTGGTTGAGGATCATCTACTTAGTGCCACTTGTTGCTGATGAAGTCTTGTAAGCAGCTGACAAACTCACCCCAAAAGCAGAAATATAAGACTAGACTTTTATGCAAAATAAATTATATGAATGATATGCCAGATATGACGGTCAAACTGACTACGATCATGTTTTACAATATTGGACAAACTAGTACGTAAATTAGGGAAACACTAGGGCCACGAGGCACGCACTACAGATCAGTGGAACATTGGAATGTATTTTTTTATTTAATCAGTTAAATAGTTGTCTAGTTTTGAAAGTGCAATACATGAAACTTTCAGTTAGTTGAGAGTGCAGGATGGAACAGAGACACCAATGCCTAGTGTCATTCGGAGGCCGAGCTCGTGGGATATGCAGATTCAATCAAAGTAGGGGTGATCCCAAAAATGATGTTTGGTGATAGCCGCCCCAGAGACCACAGAAAACACATCTAGAAGGTGAGTCTGAATAGTTCAATTGTCAGAAGTTTCCTGAAGAAACTGTGGTTGGCATGTGGAATGAATGCAGGGACGTAACGCAGGACCCTGCAGCTCCTGCTGTGCTGGGGGGCCCCAACTCTTCAAGACACCCCCAAACCATCAGAGGACCACCATTCAGCCCAAGACTAATGTATATCTGTGAGAAATGGAAGACTCAGGGCCCTCTCATCACGTTTTGCAGGGGGCTCATCATTTTACGGCACTGAACGAATAAATAACAGCTGGAGATTAAAAGAATCCCCAAATTTCTACCCTGAATGGTAGTGGAAAGGGTGTTGAGACCTGGAAACCAGTGCAAGGGTATTGACCATGGTTATGCTCTTGCATGTCCATTTAGTGCCGAAGCATTTCTGGTGCCGAATATGAACACAAAATAATTAAAGTGCTACAAAATAGCTAAACTGGTGTCAAATGCAATACAAACAGAAAGTGGCTTATTGTTTGAGAAGGGTGGAAGTCCCACTCAGGTAAATCCTTATCAGGGTGAAGCACAAGTCACTAAGGGCCTAATTACGAGTTTAGCGGTTTAGGAATCGGTGACACTTTTCGGCAGTCCAACACCCCCAGCTTCCCTAGAGGTCCGAGCAGGGCGGGAACACTGCTTCAAGACTGCCGCCACCGCCAACATGTCTGCTACTGTGGCAGTGGCATACACAAGGAGATGATGGAGGACTGAAACTTTTCAGACACTCGCCCCCAGTCACATAACTGGGTTGAATCCATCATCGTTCTTTAGCTCACTTCGCTACCCAAGTTCAGACCCAGCTATATGCAAATCAGGCTTGGCCCTGTGCCTCATGGGAATGTTCCAGCCGAAACTGCCAAGCCAGGTCTTCCATGGACTGTAAACAAGCATCTTGGGACCAGTTTCGGGGTAACACCCCTCATCCGCCAGGCTAGCTTGAATCCAGTGGCAAAGTGAGCGGCAGAGTGAGAGGCAGCCCAAAGAGGCGTCCACGGTATTGTTTCCACAGTGCTAATCAGAAACTACCTTTCCGCTGACTTTTTCATGGCAAAGACAGCCATCTGAGAGTTGGCAGAAAGGCAGTTAAATTGGCCAAATTTTGTCCCAAGGGTGATTGTGCCATGTCACTGGTGCACATAAAAAGCGCTCTAATACCTTCGGGTCGAGGTAGCGCTGTAGCAAACTGCCAATTAATAAAAACACAAACATACCCCCAACTGGCTTGGATCACGTTCTGGGTGTGTCCAGCAGTCCGCAGCATGGGCAGCATAGGAATCCGACTTGACTCTGCCACCATACAACTGCCGGCCCGTGGGTAACTCCTAATATGGCAGGCAGGGAGACCCGCTGCCGCGGGACAGCGGAACTCATAACAAGGTCCTAAATTAACCTGTGCTTAACTCTCTAGTAGATTGGCACACATCAGGCAGGCTTAACTTGGAGGCAATGTGTAAAGTATTATGAGGCACACAAACATTTATACATTAAAAACACAACACAAGAACATTTCCAAACCAATTTAGAAAAATATAGTACATTTGAATAAACAAAATGGTACAAGAACAACACAATTCCAATAGTATAACCTGAGATAGTCGATGTGAATTTTTTTATTGAAAATACTCGTGGTCATCTGGTCACGCTGGACCGGAGAAAAGTCAGAAGTCAAGCCGACTGCAATGGAGCGCGGGTTGTATACAGGGACCCTGCTAGTACCACTGAAGAGTTACCTTCTGAGTCCAGCATGAAGAATTCCATTCACAGTGGAGGAGGTCGTGAGGAGCAGGTAGAGCATCGCAAATGGCTGTCGCTGTTGCATGAAGAGCCGGTTAAGCATCATGGTTGCTATTACTTCTCATTGATGGTCATCGTGGCCTCGCTTTGCAGTAGTGCGAAGTGAAGGTATTGCATTACCGGTCATTGCTGGCCGTCACTGTAATATGAAGAGCAGGTCTCACCAGAGCTTCACGTTGGCAGTTTCGCGGGTGGCAGACTCTAAATACGAACAGGCCTGTTTGCAGTCACCAGGAGTCCAAACTTCAGAATTTTCACCTTTACTTTCAGAGGAGTACACTGTAATGCAAGTCTAGGGTCCAGGACCTAGGTATACACCTTTTGGGGGTAAGGGACTCACTCCAGCAGAAACCAGCAGGGATCAGGGTGGCCCAAATTGCAGATCCAGGCTGTCCAGTTGCAGATCCAGATTGATCCATTTGCAACAGGCCAGCTGGGTAGTGGCAGGGAGGCCTCTGAAGCTTGTTGTGTTCCTGTAGCTCACACAGGAGGTCATTCAACTGCCCTTTGAGTCAATCTGAATTATCGTGGGAAAAAGGAAAGCAGGTCCAGTTGTCTTTCTCAGAAAGCAAGACAGTCCCCAGCAGTAGGGCTGTTCTCTGGCAGCAGGGCAGTCCTTCTGTAGCTTTCAGCGGTCCATGAGTGTTCTGAAGAGTGGCTCTGGTGTCCAATTTGTATACTTGGTATCAGCCTTTGAGTGGAGGATTCTCTGTCCCAATCTCACATCCGGTTCTGGAAAGTTCTTCCCCTGTCAAGGCTCCAAACTGTCTGGGGTGACAAAATATAGGGTAGGCCTGGTTGCAGATTAATTTGTGTGTGCAGGAGGCAAAGCCCTTTGAAATGTAAGTGGGGCTGGGTACAGCTTCTCCTAGTCACTCTGTCAGGATGGCCGATCCTGTCAACACCTAAGCTCTCTTTGTTTTAGTTTTTAGAAGCAATACACAAACCACAGTAGCAGAGCTATTCACAGCCATGTGACCTAGGACACTAGAAGAAGGCACAAATGGTCCAAATTAGAAAATGGCAGCTTTCTAAAAGTGTGTTTGTGGGGGTATGTCTGTGCGTGTGTGTGTGTCCGTGTGTGTGTGTTTGTGTGTTGCTTAGGCTTTCCATGTCGGGTGCTGCTGTGACACAAGAAAGATTATAGAATACACATACACATATATATAATACATATATATATAAATATATAACCAAAGCTATATATACTATAGCTATATAAATATACTGCTGAATTTCTCTGGCTGTGTACGAGTGAGATCTGAGCCTAACTATAACGTTCCTGTAACCTTTGTTTTTTTCAGTGAATATATACACACACACACACACTTATATATACATTTATACACACATATTTATATATATATATATATATATATATATATATATATATATATATATATATATATATATATATATATATATATATATATATATATATATATATAAATAAATTATCTACTGGCGGTCACCAGTAGATAGTTATAGTTAGGACCGTGTTTCCATAGGAAATCTCAAAATTCTATTTTGAATAACTTCGGCGCCGGTTGACGAATCCTCGCGAAATTTTTAAAACTAATGGGGCGCTCCACTCAGCTCCTACCCTGAAAGTCTCGGAGGGATTCGTCAAGCGGGGGCCGAGAAAAAAGGGGGTCCCAAAACACGTTTTCCCCATGCATTTTCCCATAGGACCTTTAGTCGAAGGTACAGCCCGAACGGCTGAACAGAATTACTTGAAATTTGGCAAAGAGGTAGTCCTCAGGTCAGGGATGTGCCTTTTGCATATATGGAGTCAATCTGTTCAGTAGTTCCTGAGAAAATTGCAGTTAAAAGTACATAAATATCTATAGCCGCTCAGGGTGCGCGCACCGTGCGCGCACCCTAACGTGTGCGAGCATAATTCTGATTGGTGGTTACATGTCAGTCAACGTTCGAATCGGTCGAAATCAGGATGTGTCGGCCGCCATTTTGTTTGTTTTGAGTGCGAGAGTGAAAAAGGAAGGTGGCGAACGTGAAAAGGGGGCAGGGTAGAGAGTTCCTGACCCCCTAGCCTTTGTCAGGGGGTCCCTGAAGGATCCCAAAGGCATAAAAAAAAAATTAATTTTTTTTTTTTTTTTAAACGCGGGGTGCGCGCACCGTGCGCGCACGGTGAATAACCATTAAAAAAAACCAACTTTTTAATACGTAGTTTATTGTAAAATATATATATAAAAAATATAATAATACATACATAACTTAGCATTTAAAAAAACGTACAAATTCGCTGAAAAAACCATAGGTTTCACACACGTTATAGTTGGGAATTAGCATTTAAAAAACCTAGCAAATTCACTTAAAAAACCATAGGTTTCACACATGTTATAGTTAGCTGGATATTTCACTCGTAAAAAACCAATGAAATTCCCCCGTTATAGTTAGTTCAGATAACTATAACTCGCGCGACCACCACTCTATCACAAGGATGATGTTATCAGTGATGTCATGAGTGATGCCACTGACCATGTCATGAGTGATGTAATATGTGACGTCATGAGCAGTGGATTGCGGGCGCGCAAGTTATAGTTATGTGAACTAACTATAACGGGGGAATTTCATTGGCTTTTTACGAGTGAAATGTCCAGCTATATAACTCGTGCCCCTGCAATGTACTGCTGATGACGTCACATATTACATCATTCATGACATGGTCAGTGACATCACTGATGACATCTCAAATGACATCACTGATGACATCACTGATGACACCATCCAGTGACTGTGTGTTTCTGTAAAGTTTAAATGTGTTTTATATATATATGCCAAGGTGTATTGAAGAATAAGTGGGTGTATAAGTGTCTGGATGAAGCATTTAGTAGGTGTGTGACTGACTGTATAAGTGAGTGATTAAATGTGTCTTACTGAATGCATGGGTTAGTGACTAAACTGTCTGAATGTCTGTATCAGTATGTCTGTTGTTGTGTAAGCTTCTGCATGTGTTTGTCAGGAGCTACATCAGTGTCTATATGGGTTATTGATTGGTTGCCTGAGTTTTTGTATGGGAGACTGAGTGTGTGTGTGTGGGTGGGTGGGTGGGAGGTGTGTGACTCTGTGCATAGATGTGTGAGTGGCTGATTCACTGGGTGTATGGGTTCAAGAGTGCATGTAGAAACAGCTGTATGGGCCGGTGAGTGTGTGTATGGGTGTGTTGGTAAGACATTGGATGCCTCAGTGGCACATGTCCGAGTCGCTACATATGTAAAAGGCAGTGTATGTGAGAGTTGGAGTATATAAATGACTATACGTGAGAGTCAGTGATTGTGAGAGTGGCTGTATGGATGAGTGTGTACTTGCATCAGTGATTGCATAAGAGAGTAAGTATGTGTTAGTATATGTTTGAATAAGTGAGGTGGTGTGTGTATAACTGTATAGGGGAGGAAATGGGAGTGTGATTAATTCTTTGCATGACTGACTAGGTGTGTGAGTAACTCCATGAATGAGTGGTGGTGTGTGAGTGTCTGTATAGGTGTATGAGTGCATATGATAGTGTTGTATTGATGAGTGACTGTATGTATGAGTGATTGTATGGGTGAATGAGTGGATGTGTGTGTAGACCTAGGAATCAGTGAGTGTGTATGTAGTAACTGGTATTGGTGTGTCGATGGTTTCGAAAATGGTAGTCTGTATTTTACAATGGGTGTATCAAAGGTTATATTAGACTGTGAAGAGGTGCATCAGATTTTCACGTGGATGATGTCATCAGTGATATCATTTGAGATGTCATCACTGATGTCACTGACCATGTCATTAATGATGTAATATGTGACATCATCAGCAGTGCATTGCGGGGGCGCGAGTGATAGTTAGCTGAACTAACTATAACAGGGACATTTCTATGGTTTTCTACGAGTGAAATGCTCAACTAACTATAACGTCCCTGAAACCTATGTTTTTTTCAGTGAATTTGTAAAGTTTTTTAAATGCTAATTTCTAACTATAATGTACCTGAAACCTAAAGTTTTTTCAGTGAATTTCAATGGTTTTTTGTAAATGCTAATTTATAACTATAACATGCCTGAAACTTATGGTTTTTTCAGTGAATTTCAAAGGTTTTTTAAATGCTAATTTCTAACTATGCCTACAAAGGTAGGACATGTAAAGAAAGAAGAAGAAAAGCGCAGAATGAAGCAAGAAAAATGCAGAAAGAGGCAACAGAAGTCCAGAAAGACTTTAGAAAAGTCCAGGAAGAAGCAAGAGATGTGCAGAAAGAACCAACAGAGGAGCAGAAAGTCCTCCTGTGCCCCAACTTTTTACTGACGGGTACTGGTGGTAACTGACTGACTAACCAGGACCAGAGCCAGTGCTATGCTAAAAGACACTTAGAATACAGTGAAAACACCTACATACACTAGGGAACACTATGCGTTGGGGTACCCCTGTGAATAGCATGACCTCCTCTGTATTTGCCATGAGTTAGTGCCTGGGTCATTGCATGAGTACATGGGTACTGATTGGAAGATTAGAGTACTGCAAGTGCTTGGGTTTTGGCGGAGTGATTGGATAAGTACATGATGCTGGATGGGTGACATTGAGCAGTGCATGGGTAGTGACAGGGATTTCTGAAGTGCATGGGTACAACCTGGGTAATTGGAGGAGTGAATCAGTACTGTGTAGGTGGTTAGAGATCTACATGGGTAGTGCACAGGGGATTGTAGCAGTGCACGTGTTAGTGCCTGGGTCATTCCATGAGTACATTGGTGCTGACTGGAAGATTAGAGTACAGCAAGTAGAGTGCACGGTGAATTTATAAGTGCTTGGGTTTTGGTGGAGTGATTGGATAAGTACATGGTGCTGGCTGGGTGATTGAAAGAGTGCATGGGTACTGACAGGGCGATGGCTGGACTGCATGGGTAGTGCTCAAAGGATTGTAGCAGTGCATGTGTTAGTGCCTGGGTCATTGCATAAGTACATGGATACTGATTGGATGATTAGAGTACTGCAAGGACCGTGCATGGTGAATTTATAAGTGCCTGGGTTTTGGCGGAGTGATTGGATAAGTACATGGTGCGCGCTGGGTGATTGGAGGAGTGCATGGGTAGTGACAGGGCGATGGCTGGACTGCATGGGTACTTCTCAAGGTATTGTAGCAGCGCATGAGTTAGCCATGGGTCATTGCATGAGTGCATGGGTAGTGACTGGATGATTAGTGTGCTGCAAGGAGAGTGCATGGTGAATTTATAAGTGCTTGGGTTTTGGCGGGGTGATTGAATTAGTACACACATGTCACATCAGGCCCGCCCTCTCCCTTCACCACTGTGCAATCGCGCCCCCTGGTGGGTTTTAAGTTGGGGGATTAAGTCCCCTTGAGTCCTGAGGGTCCCTGTGGGCCAACTAGCCCACCAGCTACCTCCAGTATGCGCCACAGAGCTGTGTTGCAGAGTGGTGTGAAAAGGGGGCGTGGCCTTGGACCACCTCTCTGCAACGCAGCTCCCTGGCGCTTACTGGAGGTACCTGGTGGGCTAGTTGGCCCCCAGAGACCCTCAGGATTCAAGGGGTCTTAATCCCCCAACTTAAAACGCGCCACAGGTCGCATTTGCACACTTGTCACATCAGGCCACACCCCCTCCCTGCACCACTGTGCAAACACGCCCCCTGGAGTGTTGTAAATTGGGGAATTAAATCCCCTTGAGGCCTGAGGGTCCCTGGTGGCCAACTAGCCCACCAGCTACCTCCAGTAAGCGCCACAGAGCTGCGTTGCAGAGAGGTGTAAAAATGGGCATGGCCTCTGAACACCTCTCCGCAACGCAGCTCCCTAGTGCATACTGGAGTTACCTGGTTGGCTAGTTCGCCCCCAGGGTCCCTCAGGATTGACGGGGACTTAATCCCCCAATTTACAATGTGCCAGGGGGTGCCTTTGCACATTTGCTAGGTCAGGCCCCGCCCCCTCCCTGTACCACTGTGCAAACTTGCCCCCTGGCGCGTTGTAAATTGGGGGATTAATTCCCATTGAGTCCTGAGGGTTCCTGAGGGTCCCTGAGGGCCAACTAGCCCACCAGTTACCTCCAGTAAGCGCCACAGTTCTGCGTTGCAGAGAGGTGTAAAAAGGGGTGTGGCCTCTGAACACATCTCTGCAACGCATCTCCCTGGCGCATACTGGAGGTAGCTGGTGGGCTAGTTGGCCCCCAGGGACCCTCAGTATTCAAGGGGAATTAATTCCCCAATTTACAACGCACCAGGGGGCGCGTTTGCTGAATGCTTTAGGGAGGGGCAGGGCCTCACCGAGATGCCGGCTTTTTTAAAAAAAAAGAAAAATGTTAAGAAGGGGGCTGTGTGGCCCCCCTCCTCTTTCCTTTTTTTGGGCTCTGGGGACCACATCCCCCAGGGCCTTTCCCCTTTAAAAAAAAATGTAAACGGGAAGGGGGCAGCGTGGGACCCCATCCCCCGGGGAATGGCCATAATTTTTTTATTATTATTTTTTTATGTAGGAGGCTGGCTCCATTGACCCCTCCTGAGGCCTCTATTATTAGCCCCGGGGACCCCAACCCCTGGGCTGTGCCTCTTTTATTTTTTTTTATTTGATGGAGGGGGGCCACATGGCCCCCCTCCTAGGCCACTCATGGCCCCGGGAACCCCATCCCCTGGGGGCCTAGCCTCTCTGTTGGGGACTGTGGGGGGGGTCCCCAATTCCCCCACAGTCCCGCCAGTTCCCCGCCTCCTGCGGGAGCCGGCATTGCTTTTCCACATGGGGAGCTGCTAACATGCAGCATCCCCGTGTGGAAAAGCAATCTGGTTTGGATTTTGTAAGTGAGAGCAGGAAACCTGCTCTCGCTTACAAAATCCAAACCAGTGTTTACTATGACAGGGCTCCCGCCCTGCCATAGCAAACAGCAGTGTCCTGAGGGTTGGCACCCCGGGATCCAGCCCTGGGGGGTGGCGGTCTCCAGGGCCATAAAGGGCTCCACAAGGGGGGCCGTGCAGTGCAAAGCCCTGGGGAGGTGATGGTCCCCGGGGCTTGAGGGTCCGTAATGGACCCCCGCATTTGAATATTAGTGCCCCGGGGAGGTGGCGGTCCCCGGGGCATGTGGGGGGCTCAAGCCCCCCCCCACACAGGTGTATTTTGGGTTTTTTCAAAAGCCTCGCGGGTGGCGGTCCCCAGGGCAGTGTGGGGGGATTGGGGCCCCCCCACACATATATTTCACTGCCCCCAGGACCTGGTCCACCAGGGGCTTCAATAGAACGAAGCGTGGAAGCCCGCACTCCATTTTTTTTAATTTTCACAGCCGGATTCGCGCACCCAGTGCGAATTCGGCCAATTTGGTTTTTTTTTGAAATATGCTTTTTGGGGTCCTTGTGGGACCCCCTGAGCAGGCCTGTGGGGGTCAGGGTGTTTCTACCCTGTCCCCTTTTCTTGTTTTTTGTGTTTGTTTTTCTCTTTTCTTGTGACAAGATGACTGCCAACACTTCCTGGTTTGGAGTGTTGACAGCCAATTAGAATAAAGCTTGTGGTCGGGAGGGTCTGCAGATCCACTGCGCCTCTAGATATCAAAACTTGTATTTTTTTATTTTCTCAGCAACTGCTGAATGGATTTACACCATTTTTTTAAAAAAAGGGCGCTTTCTGAACCAAGCACTACCTTTTTGCCAAATTTGGTGTAATTCCGTTCAGCAGTTCGAGCTGTAGCCGAGTCTAAAATTTCCTATGGAAAATAACATGGAGAAAACACGTTTGGGGACCCCCCTTTTTTCTCGGCCCCTGTTTGGCGAATCACCCTGAAACTTTCAAGACAGGAGCTGACCGGACCGGGCCACTTGTTTTGAAAATTTTGCGAAGATTCATCAAACGGCGCCAAAGTTATTGGGAAAAGTAAAAACGCTCTTCCTATGGAAAATAGGTCCTAAATATAACTATCTACTGGCGACCGCCAGTAGACAATGTGTATATATATATATATATACATATATATATATATATATATATATATATATATATATATATATCCATAAATTGTCAAAAAGTACCTGATAATCATCCCCCCTATGATTTTTAATTCAAGGCTCTGAACTCAAAAAGTTCAGGAAACGAGATGATTCACCCGGATTTAACAAATTGTTGTTACCCATGTGTGTGTTACCTATGTTCTCTAAGCTCTGAGCCTCAACAAAAAAAGGCTGCTGTAGCTGATCAGAGGTCGCGGGGTTCTGGAGTGCAGAGTCAGTGCAACATTGTTGCTTGTTAGCGATGGCATTTATTATAGTGTCAGGTAAGTAATTTTCTCCAGGAGACTGTGTAGCAATATCTGCAAGCTCTGTCAATTTCTTAGACTGTAGGTATTGAAGTACCGGTTTGCCCAGTTTCATGTTTGATTTTTGAGCATATGCAGCTCCCGTAGTTTCCACGGCTTCCAACCCGTCCGCTGGTTCCACCGCCCTCTCTGTCCTCTCCACCTGGGAGTCTACCGAGGAGTCTACCGGGGCCCCCGCCACCACATCTAATCTCGGACTAGCGGCCCTGCTCAACGCTAAGCTTACCGGCTTCTACCTTTGGTCCTGTCAGTGAATTTATAAGTTTTTTTAAATTCAATTTTCTAACTATAAAGCCCCTGTAACCTTTGTTTTTTTCAGTGAATTTCCTTTTTTTTTTTTTTTTCCTTTTTTTATTTACCAACATGAGAAAAATAACAGAATAGCCATTTAAATGGACAGTCATACTGACTTACACCAGTGATACCAAAACATAGAAAATTTCTGGAATACTAATTCTTTTTTTATTGTTATTTGCTAATTATAATATCCTTGTAACAGTAAAGTGAATTTCAATGTGTTTTTAATGTTATTTCCTAACTATAACATCCCTGTAAGCTTTGTTTTTTTATGTGAATTTCTAAGGTCTTAAAATTGTATTTCCTAACTGTAACCTGTAACCTTTGAGAGTGAATGTGTGAGTGAGTGCAGTATTGATTTAGTTGATTTGTGACTGGATGTGTGTGTGTCTGAGTGGGTCTGGGACTACCTGCATAAGTGACTCACCGGGACAGATTGCGGAGAACCCTTAGAGAAATTGGGATATCACACCCCCTTCTTACATCATCACATGTCTCCACTGCGACATTTTTGCTCAGGTCAGGTTGGGACCAAATGGGGAATCAACTGGCCCATTTGGGGTCGAAAAATGAGTTCAGCAGGGCTGTGTACTTGCACCCACACTATTCTTGTTGTTCATCATTGGATGTATTGACTACTTGCTGGCCTGTGACAATGACTCCCTGGCTCTTGGGGGGACCAAGATCCCAACTTTGTTGTTTGCAGATGACATGCTGCGAATATCTAAGACCCCCAAGGGCCTAGAGACCCTCTTGAATAAGTTTAGTCTTTTCTGCTCAGATGATGGCCTAGGGATAAATAAAACTAAAACTAAATTTATGACCATAGACCCGCATAGACATTTTAAAGGAACAATATTGCTAGAGGTAAAACAGATAGAGAGAGTTAACGGATTTGACTATCTCGGAATACGTTTGTCCAGTACCAACTACTGGGTAAATCAAGCCACAAAAAGTGCCCTCATTTTAAAACACCGGGCAGCAGCATTAACAAAATTCACAAGCAATTCCTCCATCCACCTAGTCTCTCCCATTCTTGAAGCCTTGAGGGCCCAAGCAGTAGCTGCCGGTATCTACGTTGCCAAGCTGTGGGATAATGTTAAATTAGATGTACTGGAAGTGGCTGAGAACAACGTCTTGAGAAAGGTTCTTAAAATTCCCCAAAGCACCCCTCTAGTCTTTAAACTTGACCTAGGCATTCGGCCGATTGTCCAACTAATACAACTCAGGCCATTTTAATACTGGCTTCCAGACTGGTCAATCCCCGAACTGGTAAACTACAGAGAGGGTCTTCAAGATCTACTTGATAGGTCCAAAGGTGGGAGAAAGCTCCTGTGGTTGTCCTTTGTGAAACAGACATGTTTCTCACTAGGCCTAGAAAAGTGTTGGACAGATCCACAATCAAATAACAAGCATTTACAATGCAATAGGTCTCGCATTTGCGAAAATTTGAGCCATTGGCATTGTAACTGACAATGCCTTTTATTTACGTATTGGTTTTGAAAACATAAATAAAAGACATTGTCATTTACAATGTCAATTGCTTAAACTTGCGCAAATGCGCGACCTACTGCATTGCAAAAGCTTGTTTAACCTACGGAAGCTGATCAGACATTAAAACGGAAATTGTGCGCTGCCTAGGCGAGACCTAAAAACAGAACTACCATGTGCCAACTGTAATAAGTGCCAGTGTTCACAATTTGGTGCCGGTGCTGAGCCCCGGAAACCACAGGCTCAAATTAAGCACTGGCGGCGCTATTTTACTACACAATATTAAGGCCTGGAAGCGCCAAGCAAAATTCCTGTGTAACACGCAAGCACCCGCTCAAATGTTAGTAAATGTACCCCTACATGTTCTAATCAGTGGAACATTGCCTTTAATCAGTAGCATTTCCACGACGTTGCTTTTACACATCACAGACCATCTTTGAGAGGACTTGGTTTGCAGACTGCCTTCTCGATCCACTGGGAAGCTCTTTGTTACAAAAAAATACCTGCTAATTCATATTATACTTACTCCAAACCTTCAGAAGACACAGCCGAGCACAATCACCTTCGCTGTCAACACAAGGATTTAAACTACTTGCTTGCTTTCCTTGCTGAATAATTCCAGTGTTACAACCTGCATATTAGTCAATTGTGCCTCCCGCTGTTTTGGAACTGAGAAGGAAAACTTGTGGAAAAAACAAAGGTTCAGTTAACTGCAATGAGAGTATCTGGTGACAGTTCAGGGGAGCAGCTTGCCCTATTCTCTGTTGTAAAATTGTCAACTGTAAATCTCTTTTCACGTGGCAAAAAGTAACAGGAGTGCTTTCCATACAGTAGAGCACTTCATAAATGGGCTGACACTGCCCTCTACAGGTTTGTTCACCAGGTTTGCGCGAAGGTGTAAAAATAACTGCTAAAATAGTCTAACTTAGGAACTGTCTGTCATCTATGCCAATGAAGAAGGCATGTTAAAGATGCGGAAGTGTCACATATCAGGTAACATTTACCCACAAGATACTCTGCATGGGTGTACATTTTAGTATTTTAACAATTTCGATCGCAAGAACTTCAAAGCATTACATATGATAGTAAAAAATATTTCCATTAATAAACATTGTTTGCAGAGTGCTAATGTCGTTTTCGAGGTCTCGCTTTTAAATCAGCAGAAAGTTCACAAATAAAAATGTGCACATGCACATCGCGTGTCCGGGTGCAGAAGCCCGCTCACTTGAAGGCAAGATGAAGTGACGCGCGCGCCTCACAAGCAGCAGCTGAGATCGTCTGAGAGGAAACGCACGTGCACATCGCCAGGCTGTCTGGGCGCATGCACAGCTCCTGTCCCCCTTCCGAACACAAAATGGACAACAATTGATCTCGCCAAGGCGATCAGCGCATGCGCTGCCTCGCTAGGTGAGACCTAAAAAACCGGAAGGTAATGAATGTGATGGGGCCAAGTGGGGTCAGAATTATTTAATCGGCCAGATCCGGGAAAAGTGACCAATTCTTTCTTGGAATTTAAGCTACATTCTCTTTTTGAGAAATACATGGACGAAATTGACCCCCCCCCCATACACAAAATCACTATATATCAGATTTAGGTTGGACACCTTACCTTTAGTATCTGTCACCTGTAAATGGAAACCCAACCATGGGGGTTCCAGTTCTTGCCCTGCATGTGGAGAAACCAAGGAAACAACAGAACATATATTGTTCTTTTGTTTAACATACACTAAACAGAGAAGATGCTGGATAATTCCATTATGCCGTTCCCTTGGCGTCCACCATTACAGGGTAGCAATGAGAATTTGTAGAGCTGCTACGCTCCCAGTCATAGTTTTCTCAATTGTTAAATTCTAGAAAGTATTTGGCCAATCTGATGCAAAGTTATAACATCTACTAACCCCACAACAAAATCCAAAGCAACAACAGAGGTTACCTATTGTATCTCTAGAAAACAGCTGTATGATTTTATAAACTAGACCAGTGTTTTAACTTTGCTATGCTAATTGTATGCTTCTTTTATGTATAGTCTTTAGACAGGATTGAAGTAATTTATTTGTATTGTATTACAATGGATATTGCTTGTATGGTCTATGACTGAAATAAAGAGAAAGAAAGACTCACTGGGTGTGTGAGTGGGTACACCACTGTCTGAGTGAGTCTCTGACTGTTTGTGTAGCTGTCTAAGTGGGTGCATGAGTTTCTGAGTGGGTCAGGGACTGGATGCATGGGTTTTTGAGTGGATTTGACACCTGAGAAAGACCTATAACATGCCAAATGAAGCTTGCATGAGAGAGCATAGACAGGGTCTGCACTAGTAGCTATTACCCATGTTTGAAGGACAAATTCTGTACATGGTTGAAAAGGTATTTGCCTACACATCTCGGTGAGTGTATTTAGTACACTTCTGTCAGTGCCATAAGATGTTGTAATTGTGCTGGTATTTTACTGCCTGCTAGAATACCTCTATGGCTGCCTAAATGTTTATGTGAATGTCTGCACAAATACTTAAGTGCCTGTGTTAGGCAATAGAGAGCTATGTAGGTGTCACTCCAACTACCTTTGAGTCTGCTGCATACATAAATAGTTTCTGGTGAGTGCCTGAATGTATAAGTGCTTCTGTAGCTGCCTCTGTAACTGAAAGATAGGTTCCATGCTTTTGTGAACATCTTTGTCAGTTCTTTTAGGGATGGCATACTCTATGCAGTACTTGGCATTGAGGCCTGCATGTGCATAAGTAACTTATTCATCTCAAAAGAACATCTGCTAATGTCTTAAGCACAAAACAGCATTTTTATGGCATACCTACATCATATGTTAGAGGTCAGTTATATGCACTAAAACATGGGTTTGACATTTCAGAAAGACCTATCACATGCCAACTGAAGCTTGCGTGCACAGACAGGGTCTGCACTAGTAGCCATCACCCATGTTTATAGGACTATTTCTGTACATGGTTGACAGCTTTGTGTCAGTACTTACCTATGTATCTGAGAGTGTGTAGGAGTACACCTCTATCAGTGCTATGAGTGGTTTAAGTAAATGTTCTGGTATGTAACTGCCTGTTGTAATACCTCTATTGCTATCTAAATGTGTATATAAGTGGCAGTACAAATACTTCAGTACCTGTGTTAGGCATTAGAAAGCTATGCAGATGTCACTGCAACTACCTTTGAGTATGCTGCATGCATACATAGTTTTTGGTGAGTGACTTAATGTATAAGTGCTTCTATAGCTGTATTTGTAACTGAAAGACAGGTTCTATGCTTTTGTGAACATGTATGTCAGTTGTTTTAGGGATGGCATGCTCTACGTAGTACTTGGCGTAGAGGCTTGCAAGTGCACAAGTAACTTATTCAACACGAAAGGACATCTATCAATCTCTTAAGCACAAAACATCATCCTTTATTACATACCTACAACATATCTCAGAAGTGTAGTATGTGCACTAAAACGTGAGAGTGATATTTAAGAAAGACCTATAAGATGTTAAGTGAAGCTTGGAGTAAAAATACACAGAAAGGGTCTGCACTTGTAGCCATCACCCATGATCAACAAACTATTTCTCTGCAAGTTTGTGTTAGTACTTTCCTACATAAGCAAGTGAGTATAGTAGTACACCTCTAGCTGTCCCATAAGATGTTCAAGTAAATGTGCTGGTATGTGGCTGTGTGTTTTAGTAGCTCTATGACTGTCTTAATGTGTATGTAAGTGGCTGCACAAATACTACAGTGCCTCTGTAAGAAAATAGAGAGCCATGAACATGTGACGGCAGCTACCTTTGAGTCTGCTGCAGGTATAAGTAGTTTCTTGTGACTGAATATATATGTGCTTCTGTAGCGGTCTGATTAGGTTGCAGAAAGGGTCTGTGCTTTTTTTAACATGTATATCAGTTGCTGTAGGGGTGCATACGGAGGGGCCTACAAGTCCTCAAGTAACTTGTTCAACTCAAAAGGACATCTGTCAATCGCTAAAAAACAATACAGAATCCTTTATGGCATACATACAGCATATCAGCACTAAGACGTGGGTTTGACACTTCAGAAACATCTATAACATGCGAATTGAAACTTGCAGTGACAGTGCACAGACAGGGTCTGCACTAGTTGCCATCACCCATTTTGTAAGACTATTTTTCTGCATGGTTGAGAAGATTGTCTCAGTACTTGCCTAAATATCTGAGAGAGTGTAGAAGTACCCCTCTATCAATGCCATAAGATGTTTAGTTTAAGTAATTGTGCTGGTATTTAACTGCCTGCTATCAATACCTCTATGCCTATCTAAATGTGTATGTAATGACTACCCAAATACTTCAGTGCCTGTGTTAGGCAATAACAGAGCTCATATGTGTGACTGCAACTACCTTTGAGTCTGCTGCATGTATTAATAGTTTCTGGGGAGTGACTGAATCCATACATTCTTCTGTAGCAGTCTCAACAGCTGAAACTGAGGCTTTATGTTTTTCTGAACATGTATGTCAGTTGCCTTAGGGATGGCACACTGTATGTAGTACTTGGCATAGGGGCATGAATGTGCACAAGTAACTTAGTGAACTGAAAAGAACATCTTTTAAGCATAAAATAGCATGATTTATAGCACACCTACAATATCTCTCACATGTGACTTGTGCAAACTGAAACTTGGATATAAGACTTGAGAAACAGCTGTTACATAACAAATCAAGCTACAAGCAAAAGTGCACACACAGGACGTGTTTTCCCAAGCATCATCCATGTTTGAAAGAGTATTTCTCTAAATGAATGATACAGTTGTGTCAGTACTTGCCAACATATCAGAGAAATTGTAATGCACCTGTAGCAGTGCCATGAGGCGGGCGTTTAATTAAATGTGCTGATATGTGACTGTCCATTTTAGTATCTCTATGACTCTCTAAATATCTATGTAAGTGGCTGTAAACAAACATCTCAGTGCCTGCGTTATGGAAAAGAGAGCAATAAAGATGTGATGACAACTATGTTTGAACCTGCTGCATACACAAGTAGTTTCTGGGTAAGTGACTGACTGTATATGGGCTTCCGTAGCTGTATGGCAAAGCAGTGTAACAGAACTACAACGCCCAGAATTCAAAGAAAAACACTCTTTGAGAACAGTACAATATATATGCATATATTCCACATCCTCTAATGCCTTGCTAACTAAACGTTTCACTCTTAATCTACAGTTGTTTTATTACCAATTACAACATGTAGTAAGCAGCAAATGCACAACATACTAATTCAAAGCAGCAGATTGTGAATCAACTTCTCATACACCCAGTTTGCAAATCAGAGAGACTGTCACATTCTCATACACTCATAAAGCATCTGTACTTTATACATACAAAGCCACTCAATCAATCAATCAATCAAAATATCTTTATTCGGTTATTATACTGAGGATAACCATAAAAGTACAGTTTAAAACACATTTACAATATATATTAAGAGGTAATAAAAAAAAGAAGTCAACCCTCGTTAAAATAAGTAATAAAATGTCATACATGAATTGATTTCCGTGATTTAAATTTTTTTTTTTAAAAAGCGGAAACAGATGCAACAGTAAATATATTGTCTAATGTTTGAATGGCCAGGAATGCAGGGCGACATTGCCTAAGTTCCATACTCTTTAATATTGGTACTATCCATCTTCTCCTCGGTATTGAATAGAACTTACAGAAAAACAAAATGTGTATGTCTGATTGACTAGACATATCATCGCATGGGCATTTACAAAGTTGTCTTGTCCAGTCATTCATCTTAGGGAAGCTTAAAAATCTAAATAAGATATTTCACCTAAACCGTGTTAATAAAAACCTTTCAAAGTCCTTCATATATATCTTAACATACGGTTGGATGTTAAAAGTAGTCATTATTAGATGGTGAACCACCACAGTAGTTTTTGTAATATCACAGATAGTTCTACAATCACTCAGGTATGTCATACAAAGATTTTTAAGATCTTTCCTTGAGACATTACACATCAATGGGGGATCGCTAAAATACTCCTGATGGTCTATTTGTATAAGAAACGTCTTTACATAATGCAGCCACTTAATCTTGCTAATATTATTAATATTCATCGCATCCTTCAAAATGCAACGATTAAAAACACACTCTTCAGTAGTCCATACCCTGTGCCACAGCAGAACCGGTTGTACCTTAATTACATCTTCTAGGTACGACTGTCCGAGTTCAGCGTGACATATAAATGGGGAGACACTATCCGGAACTGATAAGAGATATCTCAGAAAACAATTTTCTGCAACCTGTAATGATTTCACATTTGTATAGCCCCATAACCCTGCGCCATAGGTCGCAATAGCTACACAGGTGGCTCTATACAAACACAGAAGTTCCCCAATCAGCCTTCTGGCCATTTTTCGACTAAGGTTAGTCAATGCCATTAAGGATTTACAGAACAGGAATCTTCTTGCTTTTACCGCATTTGTCCAAGTACCAGTCTGGTCAAACAAAATTCCTAAATGGGGAGATGTAGGTGTAAAATCAAGGGGTTTAGAGTTAATATACATTACCTTTTTCTTTTTATTAGCCCCGGAGCCAGAATTCATGCAAAATGTCTTCGTACAATTGATTCCCAAATCCAGACTTGTCATGAATTTGGAGAAGGATGTTACCATCCTCTGCATGGCAACGGGCGTCAGGGCCATCAATACCGCGTCATCCGCGTATAGGAGTGCCGGAACAGATCTATTGGCTACCTTAGGCATGTCCTTGCAATCCCTCAGCAAAGTTCTTTCTAAATCATTAATATAAATTGTAAACCAGAATGGGGCAAGGACACATCCTTGCCGCACTCCTCTTGCCCAAAAGCCCTTGTACAATCCCCATTTTTTCCAAATCTAACTTTAGCCCTTGCTCCAGAATAAAGCTCCCTGAGAAAAGAAATTATATTTTCTTCCACCCCTAAATTTTCCATAATTAGCCGTAACTTTGCATGGGTAACACAATCAAAGGCTGACGTTAATTCAACAAAAGTTAAAAATAAGCGACCTCCCTTGGCTCTGGTATATTTTTCTAGGAGAATGTGTAAATTAAGGCCCTGATCAATAGTGCCAAGACCCTTCCGAAAGCCATATTGCAGATCACTAATAATTAGATGTTCGTCCGCCCAAGATTGTAATCTATTTAAAATCACTTGTCCAATGATCTTAATTGTTGAGTCTAATAATGAAATGGGGCGATAGCACGAGCAATTTGTTCTATCCCCCTTTTTAAATATAGGTACAATAATAGACTCATACCATGATTCTAACAGTCTACTCGTGCAGCATGCATTAACCACTTGCGTAAGGATTGGACCCCATATCACCACATTGATTTTATACAGATCAACCGGCACCCCATCCGGGCCCGGTGCCTTTCCTCCTGTGCTGGTTTTAATGCCCATGGTAATTTCATTCTAGGTGATATCCAACTCCACTCTCTTAATACTGTGTGGAGGCTCGGAATCTGTTGCATTCTCTAATGTTATTTGCTCTAGTGCGGGTGACACACTATATAAATCTGAGTAATGTGATACCCATTCATTCTTCGTTATGGCTATCTCTATTGCTGCTTTTGTTTTATCATTAAGAAAAGGGGCATTAACCGCTTTCCAAAAAGCTACAGTATCTCTTTTCAGTGACGCCTCACACAAGGAATTCCATGTCTCTTTTTTCATCTCATCTCTTCTTTTCTTAAGTGTCTTCTTATAATTCTTTCTCAGGTCCCTTATTAAAATCTGGTCTTTTTCAGGAGCATTTAAAGCATGTTTCACGTTAGAATAAGCCTTAGTGCATGCTGTGTCAAACCAACGAACTGAGTCTTCTCTAAGTTTATTGGTTTCTATCCACAAACTTTTCTTGATGTAAGAGGCGATAACTGCATAAATTTTTATAATTTCAGAATTTTTTGAATTTTCATCCAGGCAAGCATAGATACTGACTTCACATTTCTTAACTAAACTAAAAACTAAAGTAGTCTGGTATTGCCTATGTCTATTTTAGGGAGTACCCATTTTGTCTATTCAAGGCGATATTATTTATAGGCTGCCTAGATGTTCTATTGCTAACATGATCATAATTAGGAATTACAATTTCAACACTTAAAGGGAAATGATCGCTTAAAGCGATATCAAGAGTATTAAAATTCCTAACTTGTGTTGCATATCTAGAGGATATCATTATAAAGTCAATTATTGAAGAAGCGCCTCTGCCATTGAATGTGGGGCAGAAAGAGGTTTCTGGTTGACAGAGTCTGTTAGCATAGCCCATATCACAGGAAAACATTATTTCATTCATTAGATCCCCACATACAGTGTGCTCAAAATGTGATAAACTAATCTCTCTGTCCAACATTATGCCGCATGTCCCTAGCTCCCCTCTTTTACATAATGAACAATTAAAATCCCCTCCCCAAATAACAAGGACTTCTTTATTTTTCCAACCTAATAAACTTTTAACATCTGTATTCAATGCTCTTAATATGTCTTCAATTGCCTCAGAAGGGACATTATTATAAAAATGTATGATAACCAAGCAGAGGACTTTATCTACATGTATCCTGATCATGTGATAGTATCTAGTGTTGTGAATTATTTCTATTTTTTCAATTTTGAGATAATTAGATATATAAGTACAGAGTCCCCCTTTTGCCCTTCCATGTCTGGAGCCTATCGCTGATGTGTGTATAGTCTTAAAACCACACAAATGGTGAGCCTCTTCCGCCCAAGTTTCTTGTAGACTTAAAATGTCATACCCATTTACAAAAACAGGCCACAATTGGTTGGACACCTTTGTTTTTAACCCGGCCACGTTCCAAAACATGATCGCCCATTTGCTCTCTTTGATGGCACTATCTACCTGACTGTTACATCTAAGGGCGTCACTAGATCTGATGTTATTTTCAGTATGGATGTTAGCTGCAGAAGTGTTATCCCCCAATTCCCCGCTAGCTTCTGGATCTGATGTCCGGGTTTTGACACGGGGATCAGGCCGAAAACAACTAGATCCGTCTATGAGTTGGCCATTATGTGCAGATGTTTTCTTCAAGCCCATAGCGCCTGTCGAAGCGATTAAAAGTCGGGATGTTGAATTGATTATTGTGCAGCATCATTGAGTCCCCTCGGTGTGCCTCAAAAGAATACAAATTTGATGTATGGGCGATCGGGGGAAGATAAAAATAACTTAAGTTAAAAGTCTGTATATTACTTGCACCCCTTCGGTGGTGCCCATCACAAATAAATTCAACTGCCCGTCTTTCTCTGAAATTAATAATAATACAGTCATCAGCTAAATCCTTTGGTCTGTGTTCCACCCAACCTACTCTGCGAACAAACAAGATTTCACTATAAGTGTAGGAGGGGAGGGGTCTATTATTATTTAGCCAAAAAATGACCTTATTTTTCAGTTCAGTATATGTTTCTATACTGCCTTTATCCAATTCGGGGACCCCGGCCATCATAACAACATATGGAAAAGAATCCGGGGGTAAATTGATTCGTGTAAAGGAACTCTTGGTTTTTACATTATTCGTTGTTTCATTTGCTGTTGTATTTTCGTGCCAATCTCGATTCTCTTGGTTCCATATCAGATAAATTGTAAAGCACCTGTAGCAGTGCCATGAGGCGTTTAAGTAAATGTGCTGATATGTGACTGTCCATTTTAGTATCTCTATGACTCTCTAAATATCTATGTAAGTGGCTGTAAACAAACATCTCAGTGCCTGCGTTATGGAAAAGAGAGCAATATAGATGTGACGACAACTATGTTTGAACCTGCTGCATACACAAGTAGTTTCTGGGTAAGTGACTGACTGTATATGGGCTTCCGTAGCTGTATGACAAAGCAGTGTAACAGAACTACAACACCCAGAATTCAAAGAAAAACACTCTTTGAGAACAGTACAACATATATGCATATATTCCACATCCTCTAATGCCTTGCTTACTAAACGTTTCACTCTTAATCTACAGTTGTTTTATTACCAATTACAACATGTAGTAAGCAGCAAATGCACAACATACTAATTCAAAGCAGCAGATTGTGAATCAACTTCTCATACACCTAGTCTGCAAATCAGAGAGACTGTCACATTCTCATACACTCATAATGCATCTGTACTTTATACATACAAAGCCACTCACAAAACCCCTTATATATTACCTCCTAGAGCTCCAATATTTTCTCAAAAATAATTGATACTCTTTTATAACATTATCACATACACATATACCTTTTCAATCATTGCTTCTCCAAATTAAATGTAATTCACATATCTGAAAATGCAGTTCATTGATCAAATATTATATTTTTTGGTCTTATCGGATAGATACAATACTGTCAGGAAATGTAACAGCCAAGCAGAAGAATGGTACACCACTCTCACACAAAGTAAACCATTAATGGCAGCATTGACAACTCTGCTCCCTCTGGTAGTGCGGAAGGCAGCAAATAAAAACATATCTTTCATTTTTGTACTTTGTCACTCCTTTCCTGAATAGTTAGAATGTGTTAACCCTTTCATGCACTTTTATAAAGAAGGCCAAAATATGTGGGTGTTTTGCACACTTCTGACATTGGGCTATACTTGAGCTACACATGCGTGATATTTGTGCTACAGTTGGGCTCTTCTCTCTCTGGTGGCTGTTAGAGTCGGGGATCTCTGGTTGGCGCAAGGTTGCCCTTGTGTCAAGCAGGAACCCTCTCCTCCACGTCAGGGCGCAGGATAACCCCTCGCGAATGACCCTTGCTCACCCTCTAGGTGCGTGGCGTGAGCAGCCAAGGCGATTCCTCAGGCGTTGTTGGTTAAGCACTTACGATCGTACACACAGTAAATACATCAATCCCTCCAGAAACGGACACCAGCCTTGGATATATATAAAAATACGATTCTTTATGTAAAAATAAGGTATATATATCTCAACAGACTTATCACAAGACCAATAACGTTTTCGCTAGGCCACCAGGTTATACAGCAGGCAAATGTTCTTGGTTCGTAGTTTCAAATGGATAGTTCGTCGGTTCTTTACTTGTAGTTCCAGTACTCACAGAGATCGGTTCCTGCGAACGGGGAAATAAGGCGTTGCGGGCCCCGAGCCCGATACTGGACTTCTTTCGTGATTAGGAGAGTCGGCACAGGTCGGTGCGACTCTCAGCTTGGGAAGTGTTCTTGGGTCCTCAATCAGCAGGTGTGGGCACGTAGGCAGGCGCAACCAGCGACCCTTTAGCACGGCGGTGCAGGAGGGTCTCCACAGCGGTGGCGGCGCGGCCTGAGAAGTCCGGGGATAGCGAAGCGGGGTCACAGGGCACAGTCAGTGCAGCTGGATGACCCGGCGTAGATCACAGTCGTCGGACGGCTTCCGGCGGGAGGGGTGATAGCGCGGTCAGCGCGCTCCAGTAGCAGGTGGTGACAGGGATGCAGGCGGCCTGGCCCGGGGACAGAGAGCGGCTCGGGACGGAGCGGGGCTCTCACGGGTTTGAGGCAGGCGAGCTTCTGAGTGTCGCGGCCCTAGGAGGGGCGATGAGGGGCGCAGTCTCTTTTCCAGCGGGATGCACACACGGCTCGAATTGGAGGACGAGCAAGAAGCACAGAGAACCCACTGTTCCTGGGGTTCAGTTCAGGGGGCAAGCTCAGATCAAGCCCTTGGAGAATGTTCAAGCACAAAGTAGCAAAGTCTTTTCAATAGTCTCTTCCTCTCCTTTCTCAGCAAGGCAGGCAGCAGGCCAGCTCCTCCAGCGTCTCCTTCTCCTTCTAGTCGGGCAGAGGTTCTTTGTGGTAAACAGGATTCTGATTTCTTAGGAGCCAGGCTCCTACTTTTATACCATGATTCTTTTGTTCTTTAGCGCCAGGGGGCCTAGGCCTGGCTCAGTCCAGTTCTGGAGCACTTTGTTATGGTGACTCTGCTCTTTCCTTTCAGCAGTAGGGCAGAGACATCAGCCGCTCCACAGGGGGCGGCGCCGGCTTTGTGGTGGCAGAGCACAGGGCTATTCAAGAGTCAAGGTGTACTCCTCCCACCCATCCAGGTGTCACCTCTCTACCCACCACCTGGCAGCCAACCTGTCTCTGGGGATCCCCCCACCCTGCTCCTTACTGTTGCCAGGCAGAACACACACACACACCAGAGGCGGACTGAGATGGTCAGGTCAGTAAATACTAACTTTCTAAAAGTAGCATTTACAAACCCAGGATACTAAAATAAACTTGACTACAAGAAGTATTTTATTATCCTGAGTTCAGGCATACTAAACTTGACACTTCTACCATGCTCCTTGAGTCCACTGGGGTCACAGCGTTGGCGTGATCCCGGCAGCCCATTTTGGCCTATGGAGAGCAGGTAGCCTTCAATAGTGAAAAACGGAAAGGGCTGTAATTCACTACTAAGACATGCCACACACATCAGGGCATGTCCTACCTTATGCCTACAATGCACCCTGCCCGTGGGCCTACCAGAGGGGTGGCTAATATGTAGGTAAGGGAAGGTTCAGGGACTGGCAAGTGGGGGCACTTGCGCAGTCAGCGCGACGGTCCCGGACCGCTCACAGGGTCTGCGGTGGCAGACCCTAGACACACTTTACAAGGCCGCTTCCGTGGGTGGCGCAACCAGCGCTGCAAGCCCACCAGCAGCATTGGCATTCACAAGCCCTGGCACCCCTGGTGCACTTTACTGGGGACTGACAGTGAATCCAATAAACCAATCATGGACATCAATTACAGGTACACTTTACCTAGGGAGCACTTGCACTGCGGCACGGATTAGCCGTGGCGCAGTGCCCTGAGTGGACAACACCAGCAAAACAATCGAGGCACACCATCAAAAAGTGGAAGGGAAACTCACGCCAAGGTGCCAGGTCTAACACGTGTCCCCTCCAGCTGAAATGTGGGGAGAACTACCCTTGCCCAGGGGGTTCCTCGTCACTAAGGCGGAAATACCTGGACAGACCGTCAGCGTTGGCGTGATCTGTACCAGGACGGTGTTCCACCGTAAAGTCCATACCCTGTAGGGAGATGGACCACCTCAACAGCTTCGGGTTCTCACCCCTCATTTGCATCAACCATCTGAGGGGCCTGTGGTCCGTCTGAACCCGGAAGTGAGACCCAAACAAGTAGGGTCTTAGCTTCTTCAGCGCCCAGACCACAGCAAATGCTTCTCGCTCAATTGCACTCCACCTACTTTCCCGTGGAAGTAACCTCCTACTGATGAAGGCTACGGGTTGGTCCCAGCCCTCCTCAGTCATCTGTGAGAGAACAGCCCCTACACCATGCTCTGAAGCGTCTGTCTGAACTAGGAATTCCTTGGAGAAGTCAGGGGCCAAGAGCACGGGCGCCGTGCACATGGCAGTCTTCAGGGTGTCGAAAGCTTTCTGACAGGTGTCAGTCCAAATCACGTTCCTGGGCTGCTTCTTGGAAGTCAGCTCTGTCAAGGGGGCAACAATCGTTCCATAGCCCTTGACAAACCTCCTGTAGTACCCAGTGAGCCCCAGGAAGGCCCTCACTGCGGTCTGCGTCTTGGGGGGTTCCCAAGCCAGGATGGTCTCAATTTTGGGTTGCAAGGGTGCCACCTTGCCACTCCCCACTTGGTGTCCCAAGTACACCACGGAACCCTGCCCGATCTGGCACTTGCTTGCCTTGATCGTGAGGCCTGCTCGGCGCAGAGCCATCAACACTTCCCAGAGGTGGCGCAGGTGTTCGGGCCAGGTGGCACTGAACACTGCGATGTCATCCAGGTAGGCGGCACTGAACGCATCCAGCCCAACCAGTACCTGGTTGACCAACCTCTGAAAGGTGGCAGGGGCATTCTTCATCCCAAATGGCATGACTCGGAACTGGAAGTGCCCATCTGGTGTAGAGAATGCGGACCTCTCTTTGGCCCCCTCGGTCAAGGCGATCTGCCAGTACCCAGACGTTAAATCAAACGTGCTGAGGAACCGGGCAGCCCCCAGCCGATCAATGAGCTCATCAGCTCTGGGGATGGGGTGCGCGTCAGTCTTCGTCACTGAATTGAGTCCTCTGTAGTCCACACAGAACCGGAGTTCAGGTGTGGCTCCCGGCGCAGCAGCTTTGGGGACCAAGACCACGGGGCTGGACCAAGGACTGCTGGAGGACTCAACCACCCCTAGCGCAAGCATTTTGGAGACCTCCTCCTTGATGCAAGCTCTAACCCTGTCAGTTACCCTGTAAGCCTTGTGCTTCACAGGTAAGCTGTCTCCTGTGTCCACATCATGGACGCACCAATCTGTGACACCAGGAACCAGGGAGAATCTGTCGGAAAACTGCCCCAGCAAGTGGCGGCAATCTTCCTGTTGTTCGGGCGTCAGGGTGGGGGAGAGGTTAACTCCATCCACTGACCCATCTTTCTCAGAGGCTACTAAGAGGTCAGGAAGAGGCTCGGTCTCCTCTTCCATCCCATCATCAGTGGCCAGCAGCATGCCCACTTCGGTCCTCTCTAAGTGGGGCTTAAGGCGGTTAACATGTAGGACCCTCAAAGGGTTCCTGGGAGACTGCATGTCCACCAAGTAGGTGATAGGACTTTTGCGCTCCACAACCTCAAATGGACCTGTCCACTTATCCTGAAGTGCACAAGGCTCCACTGGGGCCAAGACCCACACCTTTTGTCCAGGTTGAAGCTCTACCAGAGTGGCATTCCGGTCGTACCACCGCTTCATCTCCTCCTGGCTGGCTTCCAGATTTGCCTCAGCAAGTTGCCTGAAACGCCGAGTCTGGTTTCGGAAGGCCAGCATGTAACTATATACATTCTGGGGAGGTTTCCTGGGAGATTGCTCCCAGCCTTCCTTTACCAAACTCAGAGGTCCTCTTACCGGGTGACCATACAGAAGCTCAAAGGGGCTGAACCCTAGAGACTTCTGCGGCACCTCTCGGTAAGCGAAGAGCAGGCATGGCAAGAGGACGTCCCACTTACGCCTCATTGGACCGTCCAGGCCCATGATCATGCCTTTGAGGGTTCGGTTGAATCTCTCAACCAACCCATTTCCTTGGGGGTGGTAAGGAGTGGTGAACTTGTAAGTTACCCCACACTCCTTCCACAGGGATTTCATATATGTGGATATGAAATTGGTCCCCCTGTCGCTCACCACCTCTAGAGGGAATCCCACTCGGGAGAAAATTCCCATCAGTGCCCGTCCCACCACGGGGGCCGTCACTGTCCTCAGAGGGATGGCTTCAGGGTACCGGGTGGCATGGTCCACCAAGACCAGGATGAACCTGTTGCCCAGGGCTGTCTTGGGGTCCAGAGGCCCCACAATATCAATACCCACTCGTTGGAATGGCGTACCGACCACAGGGAAAGGTTGCAGAGGAGCCTTGTGCTTCCCTCCGCTCTTACCACTTGCCTGGCAAGTCTGACAGGTTCTGCAGTAGGAATCTGAATTCTTATGCATTTGGGGCCAGTAAAAGTGGGTGACAAGCCTGTCATAGGTCTTGTCCATCCCCAAATGTCCTGCTAACGGCACATCATGAGCCAGCCCCAGTAGGAAGGTTCTGAACTTCTGGGGTACCACCAGCACACGGGCTGACCCAGGTTCAGCAGCCTTAGGCTCGGAATACAGGAGGTCACTCTCCCAGTACACGTAGTGTGTTTTGGCCTGAACACCATTGGCCTGGTCTGCAGCCTGTTGCCGCATACCCACGAGAGAAGGGCATTCTTTCTGCTCCCTGCAGAATTCCTCCCTGGAGGGACCTCCTTCTTGCTGCCAATGGGTCAGCTCAGGCAAGTCTCCCAGTTCGGCGATCTGTTCCCCGGTAGGCTCCAGAGCATCCCCCTCCGGGTCTGCTTCCTCCTGGGCCGTGGGAACTTCGGGGGCCGGTTTCCCGCGCCTCCTGCGCCTTCTCCCTAAGGCCGGTTCCTGGACCTCTCCCTCAGGCTCCAGGACCCTCTCAACACCCCTACTGGCTGCCATGGACCGGGTGGTCACGCACGCCCAGTCGGGTAGACCCACCATCCTCAGATGCGTGGTCTTCTCCACCTTTTCCCAAGGGGAGCTCTCCAGGTCGTTTCCTAGCAGACAGTCTACAGGCATGTCAGTTCTCACAGCGACTTGTAGAGTACCAGAGACCTCCCCCCACTCAAAGGGAACTTGAGCCATTGGACAACGACTCTCTACGTTGTCAGCATTGACAACCCTACAGTAGGCATTGGGTACAATTTGCTCTTGAGACACCAGGTGTTGCCTCACCGAGGTCACGCTGGCTCCTGTATCTCTAAGAGCCTCCACCTTCCTTCCATTGATGGTCACCACTTGCCCATATTTCTTAGTGTTAGAGGGCAGGTAGGTTACAGGGACCATCTCACTGTCTCCTAGCGAGACTAGGGTCATCTGCCCGGGACCCCCACCCTCCTGGACTGCTACTTCCTCCCCAAAGTTAACACTAGCTATTTGCCGGGGTGGAGCACCAGTGGGTGCGGTCTTACCAAACAGGCGACACTTAGGATCAGAGGCAATGTGACCCGGATCACCACACTTATAACAATTGAAGGGCCCCTTTGGAACAGGTCTACCTGTCGGGGCCCCGTTCTGCTGCGGGGGTGGGGGAGGCTGAGAACCCTTCTGCTGGTTCCCTTGGGAATTACTTTGGGGGCCTTTTTGGAACCCCTTCTGTTTACCCTTGTCCCCCCCACTCTTCTGCTGGGGACCCTGCCCACCTTTGGCGGAGTCTCCCACTTGACCCTTGTGGACCCTGGTGCTGAGCCAGCGGTCCGCCTCCTCAGCAAGCTTCCTCGGGTTGGACAGCTTGCTATCAATCAGGTGCTGGCGTAGCTCAGGAAAACATTGACTGGACAAGTGCTCCCATGCAATTAAATCAAGCAGCCCTTGATAATCATTCACTTTGCTACCCTTCACCCAACCATCCAGCGCTCTGCAGAAATAGGTCACATACTCCACATACGTACTCTCAGGGATCTTCTTGGTCTCCCGGAACCTCTGCCTATATAGCTCAGGAGTTAACCCATACCTGGTCATTAAAGCTTCCTTCATATGGGGGTATGAGGTCTGGACTTCTAAGGGCAAATCTAACAGTGTGTCCCGCCCTTCCGCAAGGAACCTTCCCCACAACCCCGCTCCCCAGTCTTTCTCAGGGACCCGGTGTGAGGACATGGCCACCTCGTAGGCTCTAAACCACTGCCCTATGTCATCCTTTCTAAAATACTCCTTTACTACATCTTTGGGGATGTACACCTTGGACTCTACCTGCGCTGGTGGAGTGCTGCCACCAGAAGGAGCGGTGTCCAAACTTTTCGCCTTCAGCTCCAACTCCTTCAATCTGATATCATGATCCATTTGGCGTTGTTGTGCCTCCAGGGCCAACTTCTGCTTTTCCATTTCCATTTGTCCGGCCAACTTTGCCATCTCCATTGCATGCGCCCTGTCGGCTGCCCTGTCTGCCAGCTCCTCTGGCGACCGGACTCTGCTGGGCTCCTCAAGGTTGTCGGGTGGAACGATGTCCCCCGCATTCCGTGGGTCTCGTGACTCCTTCCAGGCTCTCAGCGCCTTGGCGTACTGGGTTCTCCTCTTGAATCCAGCATGGGGGACTCGGAATTTTACACTGTAGCCTTTCAATTGCTCCATCGAGTAGCCTTCCAGTCTCTCCCAATCCACCTCATCTATTCCAGAAATCACAGAGAGTGCTCTTCCAGCGGAGTGCGAGCCAGGCATGGTTGCAGTAATGGCAGATGTCTCAACAAAGTTCAACAATTACAAACCTGTGGCTGCGTTATTTGGTCTGCTCTCACTATCTGGTGATTAATAATTCACTGTGTGCAAATTACAAGTGCAAATCCGAAATCCCAGCCGCTGCCAACAATGTTAGAGTCGGGGATCTCTGGTTGGCGCAAGGTTGCCCTTGTGTCAAGCAGGAACCCTCTCCTCCACGTCAGGGCGCAGGATAACCCCTCGCGAATGACCCTTGCTCACCCTCTAGGTGCGTGGCGTGAGCAGCCAAGGCGATTCCTCAGGCGTTGTTGGTTAAGCACTTACGATCGTACACACAGTAAATACATCAATCCCTCCAGAAACGGACACCAGCCTTGGATATATATAAAAATACGATTCTTTATGTAAAAATAAGGTATATATATCTCAACAGACTTATCACAAGACCAATAACGTTTTCGCTAGGCCACCAGGTTATACAGCAGGCAAATGTTCTTGGTTCGTAGTTTCAAATGGATAGTTCGTCGGTTCTTTACTTGTAGTTCCAGTACTCACAGAGATCGGTTCCTGCGAACGGGGAAATAAGGCGTTGCGGGCCCCGAGCCCGATACTGGACTTCTTTCGTGATTAGGAGAGTCGGCACAGGTCGGTGCGACTCTCAGCTTGGGAAGTGTTCTTGGGTCCTCAATCAGCAGGTGTGGGCACGTAGGCAGGCGCGACCAGCGACCCTTTAGCACGGCGGTGCAGGAGGGTCTCCACAGCGGTGGCGGCGCGGCCTGAGAAGTCCGGGGATAGCGAAGCGGGGTCACAGGGCACAGTCAGTGCAGCTGGATGACCCGGCGTAGATCACAGTCGTCGGACGGCTTCCGGCGGGAGGGGTGATAGCGCGGTCAGCGCGCTCCAGTAGCAGGTGGTGACAGGGATGCAGGCGGCCTGGCCCGGGGACAGAGAGCGGCTCGGGACGGAGCGGGGCTCTCACGGGTTTGAGGCAGGCGAGCTTCTGAGTGTCACGGCCCTAGGAGGGGCGATGAGGGGCGCAGTCTCTTTTCCAGCGGGATGCACACACGGCTCGAATTGGAGGACGAGCAAGAAGCACAGAGAACCCACTGTTCCTGGGGTTCAGTTCAGGGGGCAAGCTCAGATCAAGCCCTTGGAGAATGTTCAAGCACAAAGTAGCAAAGTCTTTTCAATAGTCTCTTCCTCTCCTTTCTCAGCAAGGCAGGCAGCAGGCCAGCTCCTCCAGCGTCTCCTTCTCCTTCTAGTCGGGCAGAGGTTCTTTGTGGTAAACAGGATTCTGATTTCTTAGGAGCCAGGCTCCTACTTTTATACCATGATTCTTTTGTTCTTTAGCGCCAGGGGGCCTAGGCCTGGCTCAGTCCAGTTCTGGAGCACTTTGTTATGGTGACTCTGCTCTTTCCTTTCAGCAGTAGGGCAGAGACATCAGCCGCTCCACAGGGGGCGGCGCCGGCTTTGTGGTGGCAGAGCACAGGGCTATTCAAGAGTCAAGGTGTACTCCTCCCACCCATCCAGGTGTCACCTCTCTACCCACCACCTGGCAGCCAACCTGTCTCTGGGGATCCCCCCACCCTGCTCCTTACTGTTGCCAGGCAGAACACACACACACACCAGAGGCGGACTGAGATGGTCAGGTCAGTAAATACTAACTTTCTAAAAGTAGCATTTACAAACCCAGGATACTAAAATAAACTTGACTACAAGAAGTATGTTATTATCCTGAGTTCAGGCATACTAAACTTGACACTTCTACCATGCTCCTTGAGTCCACTGGGGTCACAGCGTTGGCGTGATCCCGGCAGCCCATTTTGGCCTATGGAGAGCAGGTAGCCTTCAATAGTGAAAAACGGAAAGGGCTGTAATTCACTACTAAGACATGCCACACACATCAGGGCATGTCCTACCTTATGCCTACAATGCACCCTGCCCGTGGGCCTACCAGAGGGGTGGCTAATATGTAGGTAAGGGAAGGTTCAGGGACTGGCAAGTGGGGGCACTTGCGCAGTCAGCGCGACGGTCCCGGACCGCTCACAGGGTCTGCGGTGGCAGACCCTAGACACACTTTACAAGGCCGCTTCCGTGGGTGGCGCAACCAGCGCTGCAAGCCCACCAGCAGCATTGGCATTCACAAGCCCTGGCACCCCTGGTGCACTTTACTGGGGACTGACAGTGAATCCAATAAACCAATCATGGACATCAATTACAGGTACACTTTACCTAGGGAGCACTTGCACTGCGGCACGGATTAGCCGTGGCGCAGTGCCCTGAGTGGACAACACCAGCAAAACAATCGAGGCACACCATCAAAAAGTGGAAGGGAAACTCACGCCAAGGTGCCAGGTCTAACAGTGGCCATCTTGGGAGACGTATTTGTTATGAAGCTCCCTAATGTCCTCATTAACTGCAGCAGCCTCAGTAGAAAATGCTTTCAGTTTTCCACTTCAATTCCATCAAGATGGCGGTCAGATGTGCCACACTGTTGGCATAAATTCAGAATGTTAGCACTTTTGTTGCTCATTAGAACACTGTAGTAAACTGCTGATGACCAGGGAGTTAACTAGCACTCTGCTACTGGTGTTGAAAGTGCATGGTTCAGTCTGCATGTCAGAATGTTTTAATGAAATAGAAGAGTAAGATATTTGAGAACTCACTTAAAACGTGCCCTAATTCTTCTTTCTACAGCACTAACCATAATTATTATGACAAAATGAACCCCCTCGTTGTGTTTCTTTCTAAATTAAATGTTTTACACTTTGGCAGTTGATTCAATCAAGATGACTTCAGGTGTGCCATACTTTTGTCATAAGTAAGACTGTTAGCACTCTAGTTGTTTTTTACACTCTGGTAGGCTGCAGTAGAACACACAGGAAAGGCGATTCTCAAAGCAAAGTGAAATGAGAATCAAGATTTCATTAAAGACACGGAGGCTAACATTATGCATATTAACCTTTAATTGCCACTCCACAGCACCTTTAACCCCTTCGACGCTTATGACGGAACGGTTCCGTCATGCACGTCGGTTGGGCTGTGCTTATGACGGAACCGTTCCGTCATGGCCCCGCCCGCGCTCAGAACCTTCAGCACTGCGCGGAAATCCGCGCAGCGCTGAAGGGGTTAAAGAAGTACATCACATCAAAACACTAGAACTAGAACCCTCCAGTCCATAAATATCCCTGTTCCTCAACATTACTCCTCTTTTAATTTGCGAACATCCTCTTCTTTTTACTTCCTTTTCCTCCTCTTCTATCCGCCATTCTCTCCAAATCCTTTCTCACTATTCTGATGAGACTAAAAAATAAAACATCAATATTTATCTGTCCACATCTTCTCAAATGCACATCCAAATATTAATGCCATTTTTAAATAAAATATCTCCTTAAGAAAAAAAACAATTTATCTTATTAAACTAAACTACAATGCTATTCCTTAGAAATAATAAATCAGAACTTCATATTCATGTTCTTCTTAGGGTGAGGTGGGAGGGATAATGTTAGCCTCCGTGTCTTTATTAAAATCTTGAATCCCATTTCACTTTGCTTGGAGAATCACCATTTCATTTAAAGACTGGAGGCTACCATTATGCATGTTGAAAGCCTTTTAGAATTACATTAGACACATGCTTAATTGGTCTAAAATAGTGCTTAGCAAAAACTCCTACATTAGACCAGTCTGCAGCATTCAATATTTCCTCCAATCTACCTCCGCACAAATACATTTTTCTCGCACCTGTGCCTCTTACTGAATGTGCCTTGTAATACTCCGCTTCAACACCACTCTCTCTCATTACATTCTTCACCCATCTTGCAATTGTCGCTGTACTTACCGCTCCTTAAGGTTTCACATATGATAGCAATAATTGATTCTCTCCATGCCTTCTGAATTCCAACATCCGGTTTTCATATTCATACATACATTCCACAACGTACAACTTCCTCTCTTCCTCAAATTTAGGATAGAATATCATCTCCGACATCGTCTATGTCCTTTTCCAAATCTCAAGATACACCCCATTGGATGCTATTACCTTGTTATTTACTTTCAATGCACGCACATCTGATACTTTTCTACATGAAACCAAGCATAACAAGGTTGCAAACTTCCCTGAAAGTCTCTTCAAATCCAAGTATGTATTTGCTGGCCACTGTAAAAACAAACTCAACACCATGTTGACATCCCACAGCACATTGTACCTTGCCTTATGTGGTCTCTTCAATCTCATACTCTTCATAATCCTACAAAACCATAATATTTCTTCCAACTGACTTGCTGTCCACCAGTGCATGTCCTGCTGAAACCCCTGCCCTATAACAATTCATTGTTCTGTAACCTAAACCTTCCTCAAACACTAAACAATGTACCACCTCAACTACAGGAGCTTCCAAGGGATCCACACTCCTTTCCATGCACCAACTAACCCATATTCTCCAAATTCCTTTATACTTACTCCTAGTTCCTTATGTCCAAGATTCTTGCAATAACTCTGCAGCCTTATCTGAAAGTCCTCTTAAACTGCTACATCTCTTGACACCCTCCAGACAAGAAGGTTCAGCACCTTGATCTGCATCAAAAGATGCACCTCTCCTTCTATATTTTTTTTTAAGTCCCTCTTTCGCTGGCATTAAATAAGGCTCTGCACAAGCCAGCTCCATCAATGATGGAAACCAAACCTGTGACATCCAAAATGGAGTCACCAACACTATTTGATATTTCTCCTGTCTCACCTTCAATAAAACTCTCTCTATCTTTGCAAACAAGGGATAGGCATAAGCCTTCTTTCCTGCCCAAACCTGCTGGAATGCATCCACCGCTAATGCCAAAGAGTCGGCTCTCCAACTGAAATAATTCTCCACCTGATAAGTCAAATGGCTCACAAACAAGTCCACTTCCAGTGGACCCAACAATCTGTCTATCTTCCTGAAACTCTTTACATCCAACTTCCTATCACCGAAGTCCTTCAAATGCCTTGAATTCCAATCTGCTATCTGATTCTCTCTCCCTGCAAATACTCTAACCTCACCTCTATTTTGTGTTTTAAACAAAAATTCCAACACTCCATCGCCAAGTTTGCCAATCCTCTGGATCTTGTTCCTCCCAACCTGTTTAAATACACCACTGCTGACACATTGTCCATCCTTATAATCACTGATTGCCCACTCAGAATCCTCCTGAAACTCTTCACTGCATATAAACCCGCAGTCAACTCCAAACAATTTATGTGTCCTGACCTCTCCTCCTTGGTCCAAAGTCCACCTGTCTGTTCTACTCCTAACCATGCTCCCCATCCATTCAAACTCCCATCTGTCTCCAAAAGAAAATGTGGACCCTTTCCAAATATTGCGCGTCCATTCCACCCACCCAAATTGCCCAACCACCACTCCAATTTCTCCTTCACTTCATCATTCAATGAGATCTGATCTCCATATCATAAATCTTTCTGAAAGCCTCCCCTTTCACCCTCTACAAAGCTCGGTAGTGAAGGGGTCCTGGAAAAATCACCTGTATTGATGAAGACAATAAACCTACTATCCTTGCCAAGTCTCTTAATGTCATAGAATCTCTCCTCATGCTCAACTTATCTCCTTCTTTATCAATTTCAGTTTCCTTTCTGGCAACAAGAGCATGTACTCCGTATTTACCTGAAAACCTCAAAACTCCATTGTTCGACTCTGAATCAGAATAGACTTCATCAAGTTCACTACAAAACCTAGATTCTCTAATAACCTGATAACATTCCTCAAATTATTTTCCAACTCTCTTGGACCCTAACTCAGCAACAATATGTCATCTAAGTAGATTATCATTTGCATTCCTCTGTGCCGAAAAAAAGCCACGACCACTCTCATCACCTTTGTGACACACCAAGGTGTCAATCAAAGGTTGAATGACAGACATAAAAACTGGTAAAGATTCCCTTTCCACCTGAATTGTAAATGTTCCTGACTCTCCCTGTTCATTGGTATCATGAAATACGGATCCTTCAGATCTAATTTCACCAACCAATCCTTTTCTTCCAACAGATCTCTCAAGCAATGGATTCCCTCCATCTTGAAATGTCTGTGTACTACAAATTTGTTGAGATCCCTCAGATTTATGACCGGTCACCATTCTTTTTCTTTCTTCCTCACCAAAAACAAATTGCTTACAAATGCTTTCCTTGATTCCTCTACCAGAATAACAGCTCCCTTCTTTATTAGTGGTTCTATCTCCAAATTTAGTATTTCCTCCTGATCTTTTGACATCCTTATCTCTCCTGTCTCTTCTCTAGGACTGGGATATTCTGTAAACTCTACTCCATATCCCCTGTATTGTCTCTAATACCCAAGGATCCTGTGTTCTTCTCTTCCATTCTTCTACAAGATACCTCAGCTGTCCCCTTACTTTTCCTAGTGTAAAACCAGTTAAAATCTCTGTACTCACCTTGTCCTCGTTGAAACTGGCCCCATCATTTTGAAGAGCTTCCTCGTCCTGCTCTTCCCATCCTTCCTCTGCTTGGGTAGAATTCTCCTGAAGCATAGCCTCTTCCTCTATAGCTTCTCCCGCCTTGGGTATAATATTGTCCACTATACTGGGACCTCTGTATTCCTCGGCCAGCAGGTTGTCCCCTTCTACTGGCCGTACCAAAAACACTTCCTCCAAAAACCTTCCTCATACTAACTTGCACCTTATCCAGCGCTGTGAACTTATTCACATATTTCACAATGCTCTTAACTAGTCATTCTCCAAAAAGAAGACCTTTAGCATCCTCATTTCCTTCTTTCTGTGCCATGTCCCCTAGTTTCGGACTTATTTTCATTAATATAGCCCTTCTACGCTCCGAAAAAAAGGCCTGCAATTGCATTTCTCACAGGAATACGGAGGGATGAATATCCAATTTATTTTCAGTAAGGACACCAATGAAATTCCCCCGTTATAGTTAGTTGAGATAACTATAACTTGCGCGCCCGCAATCCTCTGCTCATGACGTCACATATTACATCACTCATGACATGGTCAGTGGCATCACTCATGACATCACTGATGACATCATCCTTGTGATAGAGTGGCGGTCGCGCGACTTATAGTTATCTCAACTAACTATAACGGGGGATTTTCATTGGTTTTTTACGAGTGAAATGTCCACCTAACTATAACATGTGTGAAACCTATGGTTTTTTAAGTGAATTTGCAAGGTTTTTTAAATGCTAATTCCTAACTATAACGTGTGTGAAGCCTATGGTTTTTTAAGTGAATTTGTACGTTTTTTTTAAATGCTAAGTTATGTATGTATTATTATATTTTTTTTTTCAGGTTTTTCACCGTAAGCGCACCCCGCGATTTAAAAAAAAAATGTTTTTTTCACCCTTCGGGGTCCTTCAGGGACCCCCTGACAAAGGCTAGGGGGTCAGGAACTCTCTACCCTGCCTCCTTTTCACGTTCGCCACCTCTCTTTTTCACTGTTGCACCCAAAACAAACAAAATAGCGGACAACACTTCCTGATTTCGACCGATTCGAACTTTGACTGACATGTAACCACCAATCAGAATTACGCTCGCGCACGTTAGGGTGCGCGCACCGTACGCGCACGGTGCGTGCCTATAGATATTTATGTACTTTTAACTGCAATTTTCTCAGGAAATACTGAACAGATTGACTCCATATATGCAAAAGGCACATGCCTGACCTGAGGACTACCTCTTTGCCAAATTTCAAGTAATTCTGTTCAGCCGTTCGGGCTGTACCTTTGACTAAAGGTCCTATGGGAAAATGCATGGGGAAAACGCGTTTTGCGACCCCCCTTTTTTCTCAGCCCCCGCTTGACGAATCACCCTGAGACTTTCAGGGTAGGAGCTGAGCGGAGCGCCCCATTAGTTTTGAAAATTTCGCGAGGATTCGTCAACCGGCGCCAAAGTTATTTTCAGATTTCCTATGGGATCTCGGTCCTAACTATAACTATCTAGTGGCGACCGCCAGTAGATAATATATATATATATATATATATATATATATATATATATATATATATATATATATTCACTTAAAAACCATAGGTTTCACAAATGTTATAGTTAGCTGGACATTTCACTCGTAAAAAACCATTGAAATTCCCCCGTTATAGTTAGTTCAGATAACTATAACTCGCACGACCGCAATCCACTGCTGATGACGTCACATATAACCATAACGGGGGAATTTCAATGGTTTTTTACGAGTGAAATGTTCAGCTAACTATAACATGTGTGAAACCTATGGTTTTTTAAGTGAATTTGCAAGGTTTTTTAAATGCTAATTCCTAACTATAACGTGTGTGAAACCTATGGTTTTTTAAGTGAATTTGTAAGGTTTTTTAAATGCTAATTTATGTATGTATTATTATATTTTTTATATATTTATTTTACAATAAACTACCTAAGTATATAGTTATAGATTGACTGTATCCTGTAATATGGAATGGCTCAGCTCTTTTTTTTTTTTTATTTGGATAAAGTCCCGGGGCTTCTGGGTCACGTGACACGGGACGACGCCATACTGGGAAGGCATTTCCCTTCTTGGGGGTTAGCGCTCTAGCGTTGCTCGCCGCCGCGCACCTACTTAATGCTCGCCTGAAGCCAAGTGGTCACGCGCAGCGGTCACGCCTTCCCTACGCCTGAGTCTCGCCAGAGTCCTGCCCGTCTGCGCCCGTCAGCGCTAAGGCAGGGCTAGGGCAGGGCACTCGGGTCGTTTGAGGATGATAGCTGCAGGAGACCTGTGTCGGCTGCGTAGTGGGGTAAGTGGTTGCCACCATGGTGCCTTGGATCCATTAAGTGGACCATATCAATGTCCCACTTGTTCTTTCAAATTACTGACACCATTGCCTATAGTGAGTCGCCAACCCATAGTCTGTAGGGCGCATGAGCCTGACTCTGTTTCGAGTTCAGTCACTCACCCTGCCCTCAAAATTTTTCACTTGAATGTGCGATCATTGGCCTCTCACTCTCTTGAAGTATTTTCTTTGATTTCTGATGAGAATCCAGATATCTTTTTCTTTACTGAGACCTGGCTTCATGACCAATCAATGACGGTTATAAATCTAGCTCTCCCAGTGGGATATAGTATGCATTCGCTCCATCGTCACGCTAGGGGCGGCGGCATTGCGGTTGCAGTTAAAACCTGCTATCCGTGTGCCTGGAATCCGACCACTATAGCTGGATGTGAGATCCTCCTGGTCCCGAGAGCGCTTTCCGTCTCAGTCTTTTGGAGGTGATCTCCTCTATTGTCATGAAAACAGCCAATTTTACGATCATTGGAGATCTTAACTTGCATATGGATGCGCCATTTTCCAATTCAGTGCACAGTTTTTTGGCTGATCTGGAAGCTTTTCACTTATTCCAATTGGTAGAATCACCTACTCATACTGGTGGACATCTGCTTGACCCGTTTGTGACGAATATCTCGACGAATATTACAGTGCTCCAGCCCAAGCCCATGGCCTGGACCGATCACTATTTGATCGAAGCTCGCATTGTCACTAATATTCCTCCCCCTAGGAATAATACTCCTGACATTCTCAAACGTCCCTGGAGAAACCTGAACCTAGAGCATTTTCACCATCTTTTGATGAAGCACCATCCTCTTCCTCCTATAGAAGTCTCTCTTGGTTACGACAGCTTCTGTAAGTGGTTGGACCACTCATTGGATATTCTCATACCTGCTAGGTGGAGTAAGACTAGATCAAGCCCCTCCAATCCTTGGTACAATGAATCCCTAAAACTGATGAAATCCGCTTGTAAAAAGGCAGAACGCGCTTGGCGCAGAACCTATGATGCTGACCTTAAATCAGCATATAGGACCTGCACCAGACTGTACCATCGGGCCATATGTACAGCTAGGGCAGCCTTCTACTCCCAGGAGATTAAGAACAGCACGAACCCGACTAAGGTTATCTTTAGGGTTTGTAAAGACCTCACTAGCAGAAAGATTGCCACCACTATGCCAGCTTCTATGGCCCATTGTGAGGATTTAGCCTCGTTCTTTGTTGGAAAGGTCGATGCCATCTACTGGTCATTCTCACATCTTTCTGTCACTGAGAATATCAGAGCCCCACTGACCTCTAAGCGGCTACAGGTTATTCCCAGCCCTACTCGAGAGGAGTTTAAAGCCTTGACAATTAAAGTTAAATCTGGGTCACCTGATGACCCTTTGAGGCCTATTCAGTTTCGGGAATGTGCTGAGTGTTGTTTTCCGGCTATGCATAGCCTTATCAATCTCTCTTTTAGTACTGGCAGTGTTCCCACGGCTTGGAAGCAGGCGATCGTCATACCTATTCTCAAAAAACCCTCCCTTGACCCTGCAAAATTAGAACACTACCGTCCCATCTCCCTCCCTCCGTGGATGGCTAAATTAGCTGAGGCTCACGTGAATTGCATTCTCTCCTCTCATTTGCAGGAAGCCAATATATTGGATAAATCTCAGAATGGTTTTCGCGCGGGTCACAGTACTGAGACTGCTCTTCTGGTGGTGGTGGAGCATATTAGGAAACTGCTGGACCGGGGTCAGATGGCGGCACTGATCCTACTGGATCTCAGTGCCGCCTTTGACACGGTCTCCCACCACATCCTTTTGCAGCGTCTTGGGGAAGCAGGAGTTGGAGAGATGGCCCTTGAATGGTTTCGCTCCTTTCTTACGGATCGAACCTTCAAGGTATCCTTACCGCCCTATGTCTCTGCCCCCTGTCCCATTCCTCAGGGTGTTCCGCAGGGTTCGGCTCTCAGCCCTACCTTATTCAACATATACGTTCAGCCACTGGCGGAGGTAGCCCGCAGTTTTGGTCTCACCATGGTGTCATACGCCGATGACACGCAGTTGGCGGTGGCTCTTAATGGTGACTCCACTATGGATGCCTCGACCTTTCAGTTAGCTCTTAAGTCAGTGACTTGCTGGTTGGCGGAAAATAGACTCCAACTTAACGCCTCTAAGACCGAGGTTATCATCTTTGGTGAGGATACCGGGCTGTGGGGAGACAATTGGTGGCCATTGGAGTTGGGTCCTGTTCCCATTCCTGTAGCTGAAGTCAGAAATCTGGGCGTATGGATTGACAATAAACTTTCTTTCACCCCCCACACTAAACGTGTAGCTGGCACCTGTTTTGGCGCCTTGCAGTGCCTTCGGCCCATTTTTAAATTTTTCGACTCAGTCACCAGACAGATCATTGTACAAGCTCTGGTTCTTACCAGACTGGATTATGCCAGCTCTCTGCTTCTGGGTGTTAATTAGGCAGAACTAACCCGCCTTCAGCGGGTACAAAATGCTGCGGCCAGAATGCTGGTCGGTCTTCCTAGGTTTGCTTCTGTTCGCCATACCATCCAAGACCTCCACTGGCTACCAGTAGGCCAGAGAATCAGGTTTAAAGCTCTCTGTGTAACTTTTAAAATTCTCAAGTTAGCTTCTCCTCCCATTCACACCCAGACTATTCTCCATTACGTTCCCTCTAGATCCCTCCGATCTGCAGGGTCCAATTTAGCTATCGTCCCGCGTTTTAAGAAAGCACGTATAGGTGGTCGTTCCTTTTCGGTGTTGGCAGCCACCCTTTGGAACTCACTGCCTGCCTCTCTTCGTGCGATTCCGGACCTGCTTCTCTTCAGGAAGTCTTTGAAAACCTTCCTATTCTCTAAAGCCTAGTCTTCTCCGCTCTAGTTACTGTTGTGGTGTTGTGTTTTCCATCTCCAAAGCGCCAGGACGCCTCTTTGCTGCGGCAGCTGCGCGCTATACAAATTTAAATAACATAACATAACATAACATAGTTAATATCTTCTATAAACTTATAAACAGTTTAAAATGTTTTTTTTAAAAAGTTTTTTTTCACGGTGCTCGCACGGTGCGCACACCCCGCGATTTTTAGAAAAAAAATAAAATGTTTTTTTCACCCTTCAGGGTTCTTCAGGGACCCCCTGACAAAGGCTAGGGGGTCAGGAACTCTCTGCCCTGTCCCCTTTTCACGTTCTCCACCTTTCTTTTTCACTGTCACACACAAAATGGCGGCCGACACTTCCTGATTACGACCGATTTGAATGTTGACTGACATGTAACCACCAATCAGAATTACGCTCGCGCACGTTATGGTGCGCGCATATAGATATTTATGTACTTTTAACTGCAATTTTCTCAGGAACTACTGAACAGATTGACACCATATATGCAAAAGGCACATGCCTGACCTGAGGACTACCTCTTTGCCAAATTTCAAGTAATTCTGTTCAGCCGTTCGGGCTGTACCTTCGACTAAAGGTCCTATGGGAAAATGCACGGGGAAAACGCGTTTTGGGACCCCCCTTTTTTCTCAGCCCCCGCTTGACGAATCACCCTGAGACCATTAGTTTTGAAAATTTCACGAGGATTCGTAAACCGGCGCCAAAGTTATTCAAAATAGAATTTTCAGATTTCCAATGGGAACTCGGTCCTAACTATAACTATCTAGTGGCGACCGCCAGTAGATAATATATATATATATATATATATATATATATATTCACTTAAAAACCATAGGTTTCACAAATGTTATAGTTAGCTGGACATTTCACTCGTAAAAAACCATTGAAATCCCCCCGTTATAGTTAGTTCAGATAACTATAACTCGCACGACCGCAATCCACTGCTGATGACGTCACATATAACCATAACGGGGGAATTTCAATGGTTTTTTACGAGTGAAATGTTCAGCTAACTATAACATGTGTGAAACCTATGGTATTTTAAGTGAATTTGCAAGGTTTTTTAAATGCTAATTCCTAACTATAACGTGTGTGAAACCTATGGTTTTTTAAGTGAATTTGTAAGGTTTATTAAATGCTAATTTATGTATGTATTATTATATTTTTTATATATTTATTTTACAATAAACTACCTAAGTATATAGTTATAGATTGACTGTATCCTGTAATATGGAATGGCTCAGCTCTTTTTTTTTTTATTTGGATAAAGTTGAACAGCATAGTTAATATCTTCTATAAACTTATAAACAGTTTAAAATGTTTTTTTTTAAAAAGTTTTTTTCACGGTGCTCGCACGGTGCGCACACCCCGCGATTTTTAGAAAAAAAAAAAAATGTTTTTTTCACCCTTCAGGGTCCTTCAGGGACCCCCTGACAAAGGCTAGGGGGTCAGGAACTCTCTGCCCTGCCCCCTTTTCACGTTCTCCACCTTTCTTTTTCACTGTCACACACAAAATGGCGGCCGACACTTCCTGATTACGACCGATTTGAATGTTGACTGACATGTAACCACCAATCAGAATTACGCTCGCGCACGTTATGGTGCGCGCACATAGATATTTATGTACTTTTAACTGAAATTTTCTCAGGAACTACTGAACAGATTGACACCATATATACAAAAGGCACATGCCTGACCTGAGGACTACCTCTTTGCCAAATTTCAAGTAATTCTGTTCAGCCGTTCGGGCTGTACCTTCGACTAAAGGTCCTATGGGAAAATGCATGGGGAAAACGCGTTTTGGGACCCCCCTTTTTTCTCAGCCCCCGCTTGACGAATCACCCCGAGACCATTAGTTTTGAAAATTTCGCGAGGATTCGTAACCGGCGCCAAAGTTATTCAAAATAGAATTTTCAGATTTCCAATGGGAACTCGGTCCTAACTATAACTATCTACTGGCAACCGCCAGTAGATAATAAATATATATATATATATATATTTATATATATATATATATATATATCAGCAGAACGCTCGCTCCACTTCTCCTTGCTGGACTGCTGGAAAAAGCGAGAATGGACCCAATTTGGTGCTTATTAGATTTTATTTCGCAAGCACAAGCACACCTTCCACCATGACGCGTTTCGGCAGCTCCTCTGCCTTGATCACATGACAGCGCTTACACGGGGAGGATACGTTTTTAAAGTGAAATTACATGGTCACATGGTGAGTAAACATGGAAAACATTGAAACGTTACTGCAATGTCTAATTTAAAAGACAGACCTATAGGTTTCACAATTTCTATCACTGACAAACCTTTTGTAAGAATACGTTTTTGACATGTCAATTATTGATAAACTCATACAACTTTGTGTTCATAGAGTCATATCAAACAATTAAATAATGGCTTAAATGCCTAGTGACTGTATGTTTTCCGATTGTTTGCTTAGATTGTTTTACATGGGACCTGTGTGAAACTAAAATAAACCCGTGTAATGATTATTTTAAAAATATTAGTGAAGGAACCGGTGTATAAAAGAAATAATTTAAGTGCAAATGTGTGCAAAAAGTGCTAAAAAACTTGTGCTGAGGGGCTGTGAAACTATATGACCTCCCTCAGTCTTTAATTGTAATAACGATAACAAGGATTATTTACTTATGTCCCAGACTATTCAATGTCTGAGCTGGATCTTCTGATAGAATGTATCATGGACTGGAGATATTCATGTGCCATGCGTTTGCTAGTTGAGACCGGTGTGGTATTATGGACAGACAACGTATGTAATGCGGGAGATTAAATGACTGCCAAATGCATCAGATCTCTGTTTGGGTATACTTTGCCAAAGAGCAGTCAAAATCACACATGTGTGGAATTTAGAAATATACAAGTATATACATAATTAAATAAGAATATAATAAATAAATAAATTCCAAAATATAAACATGTGATCCGTTTAAAAAAACACACCTTCTCCTTGCATAATAGGTAAAATACCAGCATTGCCAATCCATCATTGTTGTCTGTACCGATTTAAATGAATCAACCAACAATAAGACATAAACTCTAAAATCAATGAGGTAAAAAGGAGAGACATAGATTCATGTGCTGGTGGTAAAATATGCAGAACATAAAATGTAGGTATTTAAAAAGAGTATCTTTCATATAAATATTAAATATTAAATAAAATACAACAAATATTAAATATTAAATGTTAAATATTAAATATTAAATATTAATTACCAATTACTACACAATCATGATGTATAAAATCAATGGTTCATACCTACAATTCCATATTCTAACAGATGTCACCACCTACCCACTAGTTAATATTCATTTCTTAATATTACCTGCAGAAGCAACTAGAGCACCAATATCTGAATAATGCGCACTTTCTAGTCAAGGTATGTGTGTAGATCCTCACTAGTATTCAGACCCCCTGGAAATTTGGTATCTAGCTCCAAAATATAGCGTGTTTCAAGGCGCCTGAGTTTTTGTTCCCGATCCCCCCCTCTGCCGAGTGGGGGTATCGCATCTATCACAAAATATTGAAGATGTTTTAAGTTGTTTTCATGATGCGCCTTGAAATGTCTAGCTACAGGGTAGCTCGTGTCACTGTTGGTGATGGCTCTAATGTGCTGCAATATGCGCTTGTGGACTTGTAACTTCGTGCTACCTATATATAGTAGGTTGCAGGTGCACTGTAACACATATACTGCAAACTCAGTGCGACAAGTCAAATGTTGTCTGATCGCTCTTGTCGCACCACTAAATGCTGTCTGATAGGTGGTTCTATTTAAAGCATAGTTACATGCTTTGCATACAGAACATTTAAAAAAGCCCTTCCTTGCCACCAACCATCCCACTTTCTCACTTTCCTCAGGGTTTTTCTTAACTAGAACATTGGCCATTGTAGCCGCTCTTCTATATGTAATGGCCGGCTGTTTAGGCAATAGTGTACCAATTATGGGGTCATCGTGAACTATTGGCCAATTCCTTCTTATTATTGTTCTTATTTGCTGCTCCTGCTTTGAATAAGTTAGAATAAGTCTAGTGGGTTCAGTATGCGTCTGTTCCTCTTTCTTGCTTGCTTTCACGTTTTGTGTGAGCTCATATCTAGCAAGCCTGTTAGTTTTATCAATCGCATTTTTAATTGATGTATTCGTGTATCCTCTATCGAGGAATCGCTGTCTGCATTCCTGTTGCTTAATGTAGCAGTCTTCTTTCTCACTACAAATTCTCTGTATTCGAAGCATTTCCCCGTAGGGAATGCTGTGTATTAAATGCGGGGGATGGGCGCTGGAAGCATGAAGCAGAGTATTCCCTGCTGTTTCCTTACGATGTAGTGAAGTGTTCATACAGTTGTTTGTTATATTCACTTGAACATCTAGGAAAGTTATGTTTTTGTTACTTATAGTAGATGTAAACTGCAAATTTACATCGTTGTCATTTAATGACTTAACAAATTCAGTTGCTATGTCTTGGGTTCCCTTCCAAACAATAAAGAGATCATCTATATAACGTAACCAGCATACGATATTTTCTTTATAAGTCTGCTCATATGTTTTCATGAGGACCAGCTCCTCCCACCAGCCCATGAACAGGCATGCGTAGCTAGGGGAGAAGCTGGCCCCCATAGCTACACCTTGAATTTGCTGGAACATTTGATGTTTAAACATGAAAAAATTATTCTCTAGGCAGAACCCCAACATATCCATTATCATCTTATTGTGTTGTACATAATGCAATGGTCTGTTTGTCAAAAAATGATCAACTGCTTTTAGCCCATCCTGATTCCTAATGCATGTATACAGTGAGGATACGTCTAAGGCCAAAAGAAAATACCCTTCCTGCCATTGGATGTTAGCGATTTTCTTGATAAAATCCCCAGTGTCCTGCACAAATGATTTTAGTGTCTTCACATGGTCTTGGAGAAAAAAGTCAATATAGCGGGACATATGTTCGAGTGGCCCATTGATAGCTGATATTATCGGTCTTCCGGGGGGCTTCTGAATATTCTTATGGACTTTAGGGATAAAATACATGGATGGAGTCTGTGGGTGTTCTGTCTTTAAATATTTAAACTCATCCATGGATAGCAGTCCCACACTTTTCCAGGCCAATAGCTTTGAATGAAGTTGATTTATCATGGCCTTATATTTCGCCGTTGTACTTCTGCGATAACATTGCACATCATTCAACTGAAAATAGGCTTCTTCCAAATATTTATCCATAGGCCAAAGTACAATATTTCCCCCTTTATCGGAGTTTCTGATAACTATTTTATTTTCTTTTTTTAGTTTTGTCATAAGTTTGTTGTATTGCCGTTCATGGTTGGTCAATGGTTGGTCATTTTCCTTTTTTGCTTATTGATGTCAATGTTCAGTTTCTTGATTTGAGCCACGACTTGTTCATTAAAGACGTCAATGGAATCACGAGACATAATGGGCATGAATTTTGACTTTACTTTGAAAGGAGTAGTAGGTTTCAAATTTGTGTCGGTTTCCAATGATCGATCCATTTCGTAGTGTTCAGCCGAAATACTTTGGCTTGATGTGCCCGCAGATATGTTCGATTCCTTTGCCAAATCCCTCAGATTTTCAAGGGTCTCCAAGTCTGCGACCAAGAGTCCACAAGTTTCGTTAGTGTCGAATGTCACATCTGTGGTTTCCGTTCTGGACCGGGATTTGAGTTCATGGAATTTTTTAAGTTTCAACTTCCGAATGAATTTATACACATCCACGCGAGTCGTCGGGTAATCAAAATCAGATTGCGGACAATAAGATAACCCTAGGGATAGTAACTGTTTTTCTGCCTGGGTTAAGTTGATATCTGCCAGATTGATTATAGTTTTGGCTGTTGATGAGGTAGGAGGGGAATATATATATATATATATATATTCACTGAAAAATCCATAGGTTTCACACATGTTATAGTTAGCTGGACAGTTCACTCGTAAAAAACCATTAAAATTCCCCCGTTATAGTTAGTTCAGCTAAATATAACTCGCGCGACCGCAATCCACTGCTGATGACGTCACATATTACATCACTCATGACATGGTCAGTGACCTCACTCATGACATCACTGATGATATCTCAAATGACGTCACTGATGACATCACTGATGACATCATCTTGTGAATATGTGTCTTTCTGAAAAATAAATATTTTTTTTATATGTATATCTACAGGTTAATGGAAGAATAAATGGGTAAATAAGTGTCTAAATGGATGGGTTTTTTTGTAAAATTAATTGTATAACTGACTTATTAACAGTATCTTAGTGAATACAGTGATGTAATATGTGACATCATCAGCAGTGGATTGCAGTTGCGCGAGTTATATTTAGCTGAACTAACTATAACGAGGGAATTTCAATGGTTTTTTACGAGTGAAATGTCCATCTAACTATAACATGTGTGAAACCTATGGTTTTTTCAGTGAATTTGCAAGGTTTTTAAAATGCTAATTCCGAACTATAACGTGTGTGAAACCTATGGTTTTTTTAGTGAATTTGTAAGGTTTTTTAAATGCTAAGTTATATATATATATTATTATATTTTTTATATATTTATTTTACAATAAACTACCTATGTATATAGTTATAGATTGACTTTATCCTGTAATATGGAATGGCTCGTTTAAAATGTTTGTTTTTTTTTAAGGGTTTTTACAGTGCGCGCACCGTGCGCGCACCCCGCGATTTTTTGAAAAAAAAAAAAATGTTTTTTTCATCCTTCGGGGTCCTTCAGGGACCCCCTGACAAAGGCCAGGGGGTAAGAAACTCTCTACCCTGCCCCCTTTTCACGTTCTCCACCTTTGTTTTTCACTGCCACACACAAAATGGCGTCCGACACTTCCTGATTTCAACCGATTCGAATGTTGACTGACATCTAACCACCAATCAGAATTACGCTTGCGCACGGTGCGCGCATATAGATATTTATGTACTTTTAACCACAATTTTCTCAGGAACTACTGAACAGATTGACACCATATATGCAAAAGGCACATCCCTGACCTGAGTACTACCTCTTTGCCAAATTTCAAGTAATTCTGTTCAGCCGTTCGGGCTGTACCTTCGACTAAAGGTCCTATGGGAAAATGCATGGGGAGAACGCGTTTTGGGACCCCCTTTTTTCGCAGCCCCCGCTTGACGAATCACCCCGAGACTTTCAGGGTAGGAGCTGAGCGGCGCGCCCCATTAGTTTTGAAAATTTCACGAAGATTAGTCAACCGGCGCCAAAGTTATTCAAAATAGAATTTTCAGATTTCCTATGGTAACTCGGTCCTAACTATAACTATCTACTGGCGACCGCCAGTAGATAATATATACATACATATATATATAAAACTCAGTATCTCCAATACCCCAACAAACACTAGTGTTCACTCATAATATATGGGTGATACACTTTGAGGTAGTCCTTCTAGCACATGAGGTACAACACCTCTCTATCTTTTCAAATAACGTGCTTCTAAACAATTCAACATATTTGCATTAATGGTGACTCCTCTATATACAAGCTGTCGACGCGGACGCGTTTCAGCCGTCAATTTCTTCTGGCCTCCTCAGGACAAGGGTAAAGCAAAATCTATGGGCTTGCGTCACGTAATTCAGACTGCTCTCTGTCTCAAAACAGGTAACAATCCCTGTATCCAAGCGCCCTCACTACTCTGGGGCTGGCGCCCTCGGCGGGGCTACCTGTATCTTACACGGTGCTGGCCGTATGATTCACCCGGGTCTACGTTTCCCATATGCCACCACTAATGCGAAGTCTATCCACCTAAAATCAAGCAGTACGCAGCCTCACTCAATTCCGTTAGCTCACCGACTGAAAATCCACGTGAGCTAACGGAATTGAGTGAGGCTACGTACTGCTTGATTTTAGGTGGACAGACTTCGCATAATTGTAACAGTTCAATATCTACTGCCTCTCCATTCACCTACGCCTCTTCTGCCATATCTAAGATCCACGCCAAGGATCCTAACACATCCAGGAGCTTATCCTGGCATATCTTTAGTGATCCCTCAAGACCTTTCCTCGGGTTTCTCTCAGGCCGAAATAAAAAGCTGGTCATCTCAGGATCCAAGTTTGGAGTATTGCACACCTTTTCCTCTAGAACTAGTCTTGGACATTCAGACCTCATCTTCCTTCGCACATCCATATCCAATGGTTTGCAGATCCATGATTTTATTAATTTTGCCACATGTTCCATGGGCCACCATTCTCCACTGCGGAGAAGTTTAATATTTATAGGCGTAAACACCTCCCCTCCAAATGGATCCTCAATAGTGTCATTTGAATTTGACCCTTCTATTTCCTCAAATTCCTCATCCATATTCTCATCCTTATTCAATTAAATATATTCATCCAAATCCCTCTCATTTCCTGCCTCTCTTTTATTCCCTATTCTTTCAAAATCTTCTTCTTCACGTGTGCCACCAAAGGACACCTTTCCATGTGTGCCGCCAAGGACAACTTTCTTATGTGTGCCACCAAGGACACCTAAATATATTCCAGTGTTTACGCCCTCTTTTTCTTATTAGTAATCAACACATCCTCCACATGTCTTGTCTTAGTTCTCTTTCTACCCACTTCTGCACATATTCATTCTCCATCTTATAAAAATAAAATATTCTTCTCCACAAACTTTATCTCTTTTTCTACTTTTCAAAACCCCATCTACAACTTCCTTAAGTTGTTTCTTCATTTCATGTTGTATTAATCTTTTTACAAACTCCTCATTTACCATCTCTCCTGTCACAGTGAACTGACTGCTCTGCTCCTCTGACTTTCTGAAATCCTCCTCCAAACTGAAACAAAAAAACTCCTTATAAATATTCTTTTAAACTTAATATTAACCAACCTCCTCAAAATGCTCCTACATCTTCTACAAAATGCTCCTTCACCAAATTCTCAAATTCCCCGTTGTTGCCGACCGTTCCACTGTCACTAAGCTCACACACATGCTATTTTCGTCTAAAATTGCCCAATCTAAAACATCCTCCCAAATCTCATGATATTTGATTTCTATCCTCACGTGCCGCCCATGCACACAAATACGTGCTGCCCATGTGCATAGGATCTCTCCTTTGCTTCATTCCTACGCGAGCCAGAGGACGCCCTGCTAGTTACCAGGGCAACCAAGGCCACAAGCTACAGAAGACCTCTCACAGCCCTTTCTAATTTCCGATCACGTTACTCACAAAACGTCACGTGATCACTCTGCTCCTCACTATCAAGAATGAAGGCCACGTGCAAGAGTGCCACACAACCCCTCACCCGTTTTTTTTTAGTTACCTTATTTATACTTACCTGTGCGGTAAAGCATGTGTGGTAAAGTCATAAGCATGGTAAAGATATGCATTGTAAAAAATGTGTGGTAAAGGCATACTTGGTAAATGTATGTGTTGTAATGTCTTACAACCCTATAACAGTGATGATGCCAGTTGTTCAAATAAATATTCACTTATTCTTTTCCTGAATAAGTTATATAAACGATGGGAATGTGTCAAATGCAGTAAATCCATAATGATGCTTTAAATGCTACAGACCAGTTATCTAAATCCAATGACTCACCATTGCCCATTGTTTTATGAACGCAAGAGAGGGAGAGAGAGGGAACACATAACGTATAATTGTGTAGTATGCTACAGTATTGCCATCAAGGGGTTCTGGTGACATCAGAAATCACAAGGCCGAAGCCTGAGTGTTTTTAAATGTTCCCAGAACCCTGAGGTGGCAATATAGAGTCACACTACTCATGTTACCTATAATTTGTATATTATATGTTTCTTTTGGAGTAGTTAAGTTGAAAAATCTGCTTTCTTCAAAGTGCTGCTAACAGTGGGTACCGATTTGAATTAGAATGCTTAGGTTTTGTTTACCTTTCATGAATACATTTTTGACTAACCAATGGACAATGGTGGGGACTGCATAATTAGTTTTTTTTTCAAATTTACCACATAGTTTGTGATTTCACAAAAAATGTTGTTTCATGCTCAGATGGATGAAAAATATTACTGCCATGGACTGTGCTGCATAATGTGCATTTTTTCCCGCATAGCTTAAATAAACTTGTAGCATAAATGAGTTCTCCAAGCTTCATAATCATAGAAGCCTTGGCAATGGGAAAACTTTGCAGAACGGTTTGGGGACTGTCATTATGATATTACAATCCATGCTTCACAGGGGAAAATTAAATATGTTCAATATTTCACAGTTAACTGTTTTGTGCAATAAAGGCACATCTCCATACACAATGACTTTACCAGCAATATTATTAAAAGATCAGAATTTACTAAAAATAAATGATCACATTGTGAAAGAAAAAGCATTCCTGCATTAAAGAAAAAGTGTAATATGTGTTGAAATATAATATTGCCTTCTCAAACTCATTTATTGAAGCATTAACTGGCTCCTTTCCATGCAATTTCACCTGCCTACATCAAAATTATTATTGATTTTTTCAGTTGAACAAATTCCCATTTAATGCCACAGTAACACAGTGTTATTGTCCTCCAGCTTTCAACAAAGGGACGAGGCGGGCCAGAGGAAAAGACGTGCACTCCTACTGCAAATGGAAATTTGAAGAGGAAAATCAGTAAGTTGTAACAGCTTTACTGTGTGATCATCTAGGTGATTGAGGTCGGTGCAAAATAATATGTTTCTACGGACCTATGGCTTAGATGGCCTCAGATTGTAGGTAGCAGCTTAACAACGCATCTGTTGAGTCTGAATTGCCTACATAAGCCATATAAATGGGCCCTCGATGTGTACAGTACATTGCTCCAAAGCCTCCTAAATGTATTTATAAAAATGCACAAAATGTCACTTTAATAAAAGGTTGCACTTCTAAAACACTGTTTATTTTACAAACACGTTTAGGGCCATATGTATCAACACATTTCCCCATAGACACAGAATGGGCAAAACCCTTTGATGCATCTGGCCCTTAGCGCCTTATTACGAGTTTGCGGTCAAGAGGACCGCCGAACCTCTGCTGGCGGTCTGACCACCGCAACACTGCAGGCCCACCCACAGTATTATAAATGCGGCAGTTCGACTGCCACAGGGCTGCTGCGACCACTGGGGATCAAGGATCCCGCAGCGGATCCCGCAGCGGCTGCACATTGGTCAGTCATAGTAATATGCTGGTGGTGCCATTGCGGCACCGGCAAGCATATTAAGAGTTTCCAAACCACCATCCTTTCCATGGCGGTGAGCCTGCCATGAAAAGGGTGGTCCTGCTTGGCCTGGGGGTAAATGCAGGGGGCAGATGTAGTGCCCCCCCATTTCCTGCACTGTGTGCACAAAAGGTTTAGAGCTCTTTGTCTAGTTTTTAAGTGCAATAAGCATGCATAGAAATGCTCCTTAATTTGCATGCTCTGTCGGTGCTGAAAGAGATTGATACATCCTAGTTGCACAACTTCAAAATGTCTACAGACCCAGAGTAAGCCTCATGCATGGCTCCAAGAGATGTACAGCACCAGAGCAGTGCCTGAGGGACGCAGATCTGGACGGCTGCAAGAGGCACACACCTTTGAAGCACTGCAAGAGTTTCATGGGACGGAAGGCAACTGCAGAGCTCCGGAGTGCTGCAAGGCTTCAGGGGGTACACAACTCAGGATAACTTCTAAATGTGCACTGCTCCCGGTGCTGCAAACTGAATTGTGTGGAAGTGCTTTCATTAATGTTGTTACAGCAGGTTTGGGCTCTGCTAGACATTCAAAGTTATGGGGTGCTGCAAGAGCTGTGCCTTTCTGGAGTGCTTCAAAGGACTGTAAAGACAGTGACTACACACAGGAGCGCACAGTTCCAGAGGCGCAGAGAAAACAGATCATCTACTAAATGCATCGAGAGCGGACAGGTGGGCTCAACCCTGTCCTCATTTCACACCCGAGGAACAGATGATGCTCACCAGGCAGCCATTGGACTCTCTGGTGCATGTACACTTTTGCTGTAGCGTGGTCTCCCAGATGGCTTGTGCTGCCCAGCCCCTGCTTGTGAGTATCACTATCACCAGTAGCGCCCTCTAGTCATGAGAACAGCAATGGAAAAGCCAGTGCTTCCTGAAAATCAGGTAAGAGAAGTTGTATTTGAAATTATGGTTTAACATAGAAAAAGAAAGCCAGACCCCGGCTCCTGAATACAATGTATAACAAACATAAGTGCCGCTACTAATCGCATTATGTATTTGAAATTAAGTGCATTTCTGACTCTAATGCAGGTGACTTACCGCAAATTAAAATGAAGACGAACATATACGTATCTGTGTCATAAATATAAATGTTTATTCAATTTCTGTAAATTAGCACGTCACTAAAACGATATAAGTATTTGTTTAATAAATGAGTCTCGTATTTAAAAAACAAGCTAAAAAGGAAAGTGTGATCCTTTCCAAAGAAACCCAAGGTGCTCGTTTTTTCCATTTTACAGACTTTTGGGGATACACAGACATTTTGTTCGTATATACAACGAGCACTCTCCGACTTAGAACCATACAGATGAGAGCCTGGAGGGCAAAGAACAACGCCATGGTGACCAGCCCGATGGAGTCCTTGCCCAGGGCTGTGCCACCGGCGCCCTGCCTGGCTGCCGCTGTGCAGTTCATGGTGCTGTTGTACTCAGGAGCAGCGGTGCCAGGCTGCTCTGCTGCTCTGAAATCTGTGCCTCCCCTGAGGGGTGCCGCTGAGGGACATGGCGCGGCCTGGGGGGGCGGGGGTCCAGCTGTGTCTTCTGGACGGCGCTTGGCACTGCTCCTGAGAGACTCAACTCTCTCCTCATAGGCGTGGTACTTACTCCGTCCCCAGACACGCCACCGTTTCACAAGTCACGTTGCCCCTTCCAGTCTCTGCCTTTGAAGCAAGGACCTCTTCAGGAGAAGTTACATCTGCTGGGGACACTGTTCTCAGTGAGGGCAGACCCGGGTAAGGCTCACTTTTGCTTGCTAGGTTGAACAGGTACGTCCTGAATTTCCTCACGAACATGACTGTGCAATTGGTTATACGCCTTCATGGTTCGACCTCTGCTCCCTAGAAGGCATTGGGACTGAAGTCTGCGTCGGGGGCTGCTGGGTTGACCCCTTCAGGCAGAGAGATAAGATAAACAGCGCCCCCAGCAGGTGGCACCTGCACAGGGGCATGTCTCCAGCCCACCAGCTTCCTGTGTCCACTCCTCAACAATCCCACCGTGTGCGGCTTACTGGAGGTAAGAGGTAGGCTAGTTGGTCCCTAAAGGACCCCCAGAAGTGAAGGGGACTTCAATCCCCATCCAAGTGCACGCCAGGGAGCATGTTTGCAGAGTGGTTGGCAAAGGGGGCGTGGCCTGTTATGAGAACTTAGCAATCCTGCAGTTTGGGACTTACTGGAGGTAATAGGTGGAGTAGTTGGCCCCCAAAGTTGTCGTTGGGGGGCCAACTATCCCGCTTGTTACCTGTAGTAAGTTCCACACTGTAGGATTACTAAAACGTCTACGGAGCACATGCCCCCCCTTCCTCCACCACTCTGCAAACATGCCTCCGGCAGACTACGGGATGGGGGATGAAGTCCAATTTACTCCTGAGGGACTTTGTGGGCCAAACAGCCCTACTGTTACCTTCTGTAAGCTCTACGCAGCGGAATTCCTGAGCGCTGGTCGGAGGCCCTGCTCCCTTTCTCCACCACTCTGCAAACATGACTACTACTTAAACAGGCATCTTTTTGCACCTCTGACTTAGAGGTAGTTTTAATCCCCCTGCCCTATTATGTACTAGGGCCTTACAGAGGAGGTCATACCAATAACAGGGGTTCCCCAAAGCATAGTGTTCCCTAGTGTATGTAGGTGTTTTCACTGTATTCTAAGTGTGTTTTAGAATAGCACTGGCTCTAGGCCTGGTTATTCAGCGTCAGTTACCACCAGTACCCGTCAGCAAAAAGTTGGGGGGCACAGGATGACTTTGCAACAAGGCCTCTTTCTGCTTCTCTGTTGTTTTTCTTCTGCACATGTCTTGCTTCTTCCTGCACTTTTCTTCGTCTTTCTGGACTTCTGTTGCGTCCTTCTGCATTTCTGTTGCTTCTTTCTGTGCATTTGTTCCTCTTTCTTCACATGTCCTACCTCTGTAGCCATAGTTAGAAATTAGCATTTAAAAAACCTTTGAAATTTACTGAAAAAAACACAGGTTTCATGGACGTTATAGTTAGTTGGACTTTTCACTCGTCCAAAACCAGATAAATTCGGCTGTTATAGTTAATTCAGCTAACTATACCTCGCGCCCCGCAATGCACTGCTGATGATGTCACATATTACATCATTCATGACATGGTCAGTGACATCACTGATGACATCTCAAATTACATCACTGATGACAGGTCTTGTATGAGTGAAATGTCCAACTAACTATAACGTCCCTGAAACTTGTGTTTTTTTCAGTGAATATATATATATATATATTAGCATGAACTTCGTCGGCTTATGCAAACTTCTCAGGACAACGAAGCACAGACCACAAAGTAATGCAGCAACATAAACTCTTTAATCCCAAAAGACCTCTACAGCCATGATGCGTTTCAGCCCGGAAGGGCCTTGATCACATATATATATATGTTCAGCAGAGACTTGGAACGCGTCTAAAAAAAAGCATCAGCACCTCTTGGCTCAAAATGTTGTTCATTTAATCTACATAGCGTTTGACACTGGTGACGCATGGTTTAAACTCAACCCTCTTCCCGAACAACATCTTCCTCATTTCCCCAAACTTTAACATATTCACCCGTGTTTCGGTACAGTAAAACACATAAACAAAGAACTTTAAAGAAGCTGAACAGCCGCCATTTTAGAGGGTGGTTCTCAACTACAGCTGATATATTAAAAACATGATAATTATTCACATAAGACAATACAAAGTATCGAAAGTGAATTCGGGGGATAGTCAATTTTGCAAATTCCACTTTGACTAATCAAAGATTTAATTTTTCTTATTTAGATGTTATATCACTCTAGTCCATGTGGCTATTCTGTCATTGTGAATTACTTATTCTCCAACGTCACCATATCATGTCAGTGAATATCTACATTCTTCAAGTGTAATGTGCAAAACTATGTTAGTCACATATCTCCCTCCACGACTACTGTTGATTAAGTTAATTAATTCAAGAGTTCGGAAAAGAAAACTATGACAGACTCTTGCATGCATATATAAATGAAAGAAAAGAAAAGTGAAAACAGTTCTGATAGCAGAGAGCTAGTCCAACCTTTGTACATTGCAATTATGCTGCAGCAAAAATGTACTAGTACAGTCTATTGTTCCAATTAAATCCACAGTTCTTTGTCCGTAATAAGACTTCCTGGGTGTTTAGTCTCAAGTGAGATAATGTACTCCGACTCCAACCTTCTCTGAGTCTCTGTTGGATTTGAGTATCTTTTCCGCCTGCCTGGCGGGGAATCGTTGACGGCTGTTGAAAGGGAAGCAGGCGCAGAAGGGCAGCATTGTTAAACACACACACTGCTGAGTAGATTGGAGCGTTTGGGAGTTAAGGGCCGTGCCCTGAGATGGATGCAATCCTATCTTACAGGGAGACAACAGGTGGTTACCCTGTCCCCTTTCACCTCTGGCAGGACCTTGGTGGAGCATGGGGTCCCTCAGGGATCGGCCATTAGCCCCATCCTCTTCAATATTTACTTGCAGCCATTAATCCCTATTATCAAGTCGCATGGGATTGACCTGGTCAACGTCGCTGATGACACCCAACTGGTGTTCTCACTGGAGGGTAAGGTTGCACTGACTATGGACAGCTTTCAGAAATGTATGCGTCAGACCTCGGACTGGCTCAGGGAGAACTCCCTACAATTTAACGGAGGAAAGACAGAGGTGATCTACTGCCCCTCGACGGGAGTACGGGACATGCCTTTAGGACCTCAAACTGACCCCAGAGGCGGAGCCCATTGTCCCTGTGACAACGGTGCGGAATCTGGGGGTCATGTTTGATAATAATCTTCAAATGGCTTCCCAAGCCAAAAAAACAAGTGTGGGTGTGCTTTGCCCTTCTGAAAGCTCTACGACAGATTCTGCCTTTCCTGCCTGTGGGGGACAGACCTTTGGTGGTACGCAGCATTATCCTGAGTAGGCTGGACTACTGCAATTCCCTATATTTGGGTGCTCCTCTTTACATCTATCAGAGCTTGCAGAGAATCCAGTCTATGGCAGCCAAATTAGCACTGAACAGGAAACGCTGCTCTTCAACCACATTAGCGTTACAAGAGCTCCACTGGCTTCCCATAAAGGAAAGAGTCATGTTTAAATCCTTATGCATTGTTTTTAGAGCGGCACATGGCCTTGGTCCAATCTCTCTGCAGGAGAGACTGTCTTGGTATAAGCCTCAAAGAACTCTGCGCTCTTCGAATGCCTCTCTGCTAATCACAGGCAGAGTTAAGAAGGCCAGAATGGGAGGCAGGGCATTTAGCACAGTGGCCTCGCGCTGCTGGAATGACCTCCCTCTGTATATCAGACAGGCCAATTCCCTGATGGACTTTAGACGGAGTCTGAAAACCTGGCTCTTTCCCAGGGAGGGGCCTATGATTTCCTAATCCTGCACTCTCTGCTGGCTTTTTTTCTCCTTTCTCCTCTATCTCGTTTCTGTAAGCTGTGGACACCTGGTTGGCTAAAAGTCTCTTTCTTCCATCTCAGTCCTAGCGCCAGGATACCCGTAGGGTGACAGTTGCGCTATATAAGAACGAAATACAATACTACAATACAATGCACACACACATACATATATATGTGGTAACAACTATAAAAAATATTTTTTTAAATATATAAATGTAAATATATATGGCAGTTACTCGTTGACATCATTCATTCCAGAAAAACGAGAGTGGACCCAAGTATTGTGTATTTTTTTTGTTTTATTAACGCACAAACAGTCTCGCCATTACGCGTTTCGGCAGTCGCCTGCCTTGATCACATGGCAGCATTTGGGAGTATGCCCGCCTTATTTAAAGTAACAGTGCATATGAGACAAATGATGGAAATAGAAGAAATACATGCTTGAATGCAAGCATAATTGTTTGTTCATTGGTAATAAAAATTGTTTGCTTAAATGCACATTTCTAAAATTCATAAAATATTAATATAAAATGCATTATATAGAAATATAAAACCAGGTTAATACTGATGTACATTTCCTGTAAATATATATGTATATATTAAAGAAATACACAAATATAAACAATTAACCTGCAAAATAGGTTAATTAATTCAGCTAATAAAAAATATTAAATATTTAAAATCCCTAAAAACACATTGATGAAAAAAATATAAACATTAAAAAAATAAAAACAATAATACAAAATATAAAAAATAAACAAATAGTATTGTAATATATATAAAACAATATTAGGAAAAGTATTGGAGTCTGGAAGTATTAGATATACTATTCCCACTCCATTTATACAACAGTAGGGAACGTGTTGAACTTTGGAGCGGTTAGATTTACTATTCTTACTCTAGTCTGTGCAACAGTATGGAGCACGTTGGACTTCGAAGGGGTTACATTTAATATAACTACTCCAGACTAAGCAATTGTAGAGAAAGTGTTAAACTTCAGAGGGGTAGATTTACTATTCCTACTCCAAGCAGCGTAACACAAGGGAAAATGTTGGGCTTTGGAGAAGTCAAATTTACTATTCCTACTCCAGTCAGCAAAATAGTAGGGAACCTGTTTGAATTTGGAGGTGTTAGATTTACAATTCCTACTCCAGTCTAAGCAACAATAGGGAAAACACTTCACTTCAATTGCATTAAGTATATGAATAACACTATTAATGTAGAAAAATATTTAACAATAAAAACATCAATCCTTTACATAACAAATATATTCATATAGATATCTGTATTTAAAAAATAATTAAATATATAAAGAAAAAAGAAAGAAAATAAATAATAAATTTACATATAATAAATCCAACTTCCCTAACTACCAAAAAGAAGATAAAATCATTAGCAGTGGATTTATTTTCAATTAATACATAAAAAACAGATTCAGTTAACAAATATCATAGCACAAACAGACTTTCACAAACACTTACTAAAGACCAAATTACAAATGGTAAAATAAAAAAATATATTAAAACACGTTCATAAATAATTATCAATTTATACATTACATATAAATACAAATGATCATAACTAAATATATATTTATTTTCTTCCCAAACAACTCATGCAGGAAAAGTAAAACACAACATTTAAAAATATGTGTAATACACATATAAATAATAAAATCCATACAAAAATAAATCAACAGTAGAACAATTACTCAATTATTAATAACTCAATTATTTTGCCTAGTTAGTAATTAAATAATAATAATGTCAAAAACATTAAATTAAATTACATTTAAATGTATATAACTACCTACCCTATACCGCTACTAATCCAGTATCTAGTACCTAGAATATAACTAAAATTAATTAGTATTAATTTGCTTAATTAATAATACATTAAATAATTATTGAAAAATTAATAAATAGTTATAAATAAACTATTACTTAATTAACTTCTTAGCCTCTACGCCTACAAACCCAGCAGCCCGCCTCTAAAATATAACTGAAATAAATCCGCATTAACCAATTTACATAATTAATAATTAAACAAATAATTGTTGACAATAAATAATTTGTTAATTACTTAATTAACTTCCCACCCTATACCATTAGAAAGCCAGCAACCTGCACTATGGATTCTGAGCAACTGGGCCAAGTACCCCTTGTCTCTCAGGGCTAGCGTGGTCTGAGCAGGCCATGGCTCCCTCTGGGAGAAGTGGATACACAATGGTGGACAAAGGCTTACAATTCAAAATGCAGGCAGTTAAATTATTGGGTCTTTAGTGTTTCATATCAATCAATCAAACATTTGTAGAGCGCACTACTCACCCGTGAGGGTCTCAAGGTGCTGGGGGTGTGGTGCTGCTACTGCTCGAACAGCCAGGTCTTGAGGAGTCTCCTGAAGGTCAGCAGGTCCTGGGTCTGTCGCAGGTGGATGGGGAGGGTGTCCCATGTCTCGGCAGCGAGGTGGGAGAAAGATCTGCCGCCGGTGGTCATTTGGTGGATGCGTGGAACGGCGGCGAGGTCAGTGTAGCGAAGCTGGCGATTCGGGGTGTAGAAGGTGAGTCGTTTGTTGAGGTATGTTGGTCCGGCATTGTGGTGTGCTTTGTGAGCATGGGGTGAGGAGCTTGAAGGTTATTCTCTTGTTGACGGGGGCCAGTGCAGGTCTCTCAGGTGGGCAGTGATGTGGCTGTGGCGGGGGATGTCGAGGATGAGGCGTGCGTATTCATTGAAGTCTTTTCTGTAGTTTGGCCGTGGTTCCTGCATAGAACACGTTGCCGTAGTCCAGCCTGCTGCTGACGAGGGCCTGGGTGACCCTCCTTCTGGTTCTGGTGGGGATCCATCTGTAGATCTTGCGAAGCATGCAGAGGGTATTGAAGCGCAAGGAGGAGACGGTGTTGACTTGCTGGGTCATTGATAGTCATGAGTCCAGGATGAACCCCAGGTTGCGTGCGTGGTCGGTGGGAGTCGGTGCAGCTCCCAGCATGGCCGGCCACCCGGAGTTATCCCAGATGGAGGGGGTGGAGCCAAGGATGAGGACCTCCATCTTGTCAGAGTTCAGTTTCAGGCGACTGTTTTTCATCCATTTGGCGAAAGCCTTCATTTCTTCATGGAGGTTGGTTTTGGTGGTGGCGGGGTCCTTGGTGAAGGAGAGGATCAGGTGGGTGTTGTCGGCGTATGAGACAACGTTCAGGTCGTATGATCGGACGATGTTGGTGAGCGGTGCCATGTAGACGTTGAAAAGGGTCGGGCTGAGGGATGATCCTTGGGGTACGCCGCAGGTGATCTTGGTGGCTTCGGATCGGAATGGAGGGAGGTGGACTCTCTGGGTTCTGTCGGTGAGGAAGGAGGTGATCCAGTCCAGGGCTTTATCGTGGATCCCTGCATCCTGGAGGTGTGTGCATACGGTTGGGTGGCAGACGTTGTCGAAGGTGGCCGAGAGGTCCAGGAGGATGAGGGCCGCGGTTTTGCCGTTGTCCAGCGGTCATCCATGTCATCGGTGGATGCGATGAAGACCGTTTTAGTGCTGTGGTTGCTGCGGAATCCGGATTGGGATGAGTCCAGGGTGTTGTTCTCCTTGAGGAAGTGGGTCAGTTGCCTGTTGACAATCTTCTCGATGACTTACGCCGGGAACGGGAGCTGGGAGATGGGCCGGAAGTTCTTGAGGTCCATTGGGTTCGCCTTGGGTTTCTTGAGTAGGGCATTGATCTCGGTGTGTTTCCAGCTCTCCGGGAAGGTGGCGGTTCCGAAGGAGCTGTTGACGATCTTCCGGAGTGCCCTGTATCCCATTTCCTTATCGCTCTAGTGATAGTGCTTATTTCCCATTCACTATAGGCAACATCCAGGGTAGCACTACCTAGCAAGCAAGTTCCCCCTGGGACCGACTTGATCTGAATTTGGTCTTATCGGCGTCTGCAGGTGTGGATGTACAGGGTTTCCCATGACGACCCCACTACTCCAACAATGTTCTGGTTCTGTTCAAACTTCTCACTAGTCCTGGTGACCCCTCTGGCATACTGGGTCACCGTATACCCACTGTTCATGGGCACCAACCCAATTAGCACAGCAGATGCATGCTTGGAAGCCCCTCCTGACATACAGGGACCGACTTGATCTGAATTTTCACTTACCTGCGCTTGCAAGGTCGGAGTATCTTGAGTTCCTGAGCACACCAACTCTCCAGGTGCCGAAGCAGTGCTGGCTGCTTCAGGTGAGTTCACTACACTGTGCATTCTGAGCAACTGGGCCAAGTACCCCTTCAGGACTTGACTTTCAGTGCTAGGATTGTCTAAGCAGTAAGAACAATACATTATTGTCCAGTCAAATACTCACTTTAATGATAAAATAATTATTGTATCTTTATCGCTAACAACACAAAGGTAAATACGACATTCACAAATAAATGCACAGCCCCCCAGAAGTTGGAGATTTGGGGGGTCATTAACATGGCGGGCGGATCGCCACCGCCCGACCGCGGGTGGCGATCCGCCTGCCCGCCAAAACACCCCGCCGTACGGCCTGTTACCCCCCTCCATGCTACCGCGGAAAGACCGTCGGCCGCTTTTCCGCCAGTGGGCAATCATCAAGATTGCCTACCGGGCATAAAAGGCCCACAATATGGTGGCGTTGTCTTGCAGGCACCGCCATCCATATTATGATGATGGTGGTTTCATGCCTTTCCATGGCGGAGACTCTCCCATGGAAAGGCATGCGGGGATCGCTTTGGAGGCCCGTTGTGGGCCACCGGGGGTGGGGAGCTTCACTTGGGGGGTACCCATGGTACCCCTACATTGGCATACATGAGGTGGCAGGCACTGCGCGGGGTCTGTCATGTTGTGCATGCCAATGCACAACATGCATTTACAACATTGTGGCGGGTGCTGCTCACAGCACCGCCCGCCACAATGTTGTATAAGCGGGATGCGACCACCATGGTGGGCGTCGCATCCTAATTGGCAGTGCGGGACCACCGCACCACTGGCAGCCGGTCCCAGCACCGCTAGGGTGTTCGCCCGCCATCCTAATGGACCCCTTAGTGTGTCTTAGGGAGTTTGCTGTATCCAACTCCCTTATAGGCCTAGCGATAGTGGTTATTTCCCATTGACTATAGACAACATCCAGGGTAGACCCCACTAGTAGTCCACGTCCCAACAGTCCACTCTGACACTATTTTAAAGTTAAAAAATGTTTCAGCGCTGAAGTGCTATCTAGCAAGCAAGTTCCCCCTGGGACCAACTTCATCTGAATTTTGTCTTAACAGCGCCTGTAGGGTCAGAGCGTCTGGAGTTCCTGAGAAAGCCCACTCTCCGGGTGCTGGAGCAGCAGTGGCTGCTTCAGGTGAGTTCACTACAATCGGCTTAGGTGGACTTCCCTCAACGATCCCAGGTGTCCTCGCATGTGGTTGCGCCCCCACAGAGAATGAAGGTTCCTTGCAGGGTAAGTTTTTGGTCCATCCCACAGCGGTGGGAAAGGTGATGCAAAGTTCTTGTTGCTGATCCGTCATCTCAGTATAGATGTATAGGGTTCCCCATGATGGCCTCCCTACTCCGGCAATGTTCTGGTTCTGTTCACACTTTTTGCTTGTCCTGGTGACCCCCTCTGCATACTGGGTCACCGGATCTCCACTGTTCATGGGCAGCAAACCAGCTGTCACAGCAGATGCCTGCATTGCAGCCCCTTCACGCATATGGGGTCCCCAGCTCTTCACTGAGCAAGGGCTTCAGTCCAAGCCTTGCACCACAATCCGCCACAGTGACCCCTCCTGCCATATGAGGCTGCCGATCCTTCACTTTACACTGGCCTCCTCCGAATCGGCACAGTGTTGGTTACAGCTTAATTTCCGGCAGTCACTCCTGTCATACGGGGTCGCCGACGCGTCAGTGCACATGGGCTCCTGCCCGATTGGCACATCGTTGGTTACAGCTCACTTTACAGTAGCCCTCCCCTTTCCTACAGAAGTCGCCGACTTTGTTCTGCACACGGGCAACAACCCATTCAGTGCAGTAGCCCATTCCTCACACCTCGCTCAGGGAATACATTCCACAGGATTCCCTACTGGACCTCACTCCCTCCAACGCTCCCCTTTCCTCACATGGCACACAGCTTGGTACTCCAGGGCAGGTAGTCTTGGATTCTCTGGGTGAGGACCCCTTTCCCAGGAGAGAGGCTAGCACGTCTTGGCCCCCAGTCCTGGTCACAGGCAGAAGTCTTGCAGAGCCTCTCCTTACACAGCCCAACTGTCTGCTTTACAAGAGACCAGTTTTGGGTTCTCAAGCTACCTGTCCTATATTCCATTTCCTGACACCAAATGTGATTTAGCCTCTGAGTCTTTGTATTTTATGTTGGTGTCTGCTTCTTTTGAAGTGCCCACTTTTCTACTCTCTCATCCTTTTGAAAGCATTCTGTCACAGCAGGAGTGACTCCAAATCTGATAGTCCAACAACACAGTCCATGGGAGTGACTACAGTTCACACCTGGATGTCAGTAACAGTGATACACGTTTCAAACGGTTAGCCCAGGGCCCTAGCACTACTCTTTCTGGTTCCCTAATCAACCCGACGCCTTCTTGAGATGTGCCCAGGCCCCTTCCTTGTGACCTCTCTGAATCAAAGAGCACCCTTTGTAGTGTACAGAGAAATACTTGCTCTCCCTGCTCCAGTGTTGTCCACCCAGCTTACAGGAACGCTGCAATACTTACATGTGGATGGGGGGATTCCTTTACCTTCTCATGTTTCACCATGCAGCCCTGGGCCTCCCAACATGTAACCCATAGTCTACCATGTATTGGCTGTTCACAAGCACAAAATCACCCAGCACCTCCATTTAACCTACATGCTCTGCCTATCACTGTTCCCCTCATCTAATGTACCGATCATAGGCACACATACATCCAGCACATAGTATTTAACATGCACACACCGCACAGTACTGCATTATCCCTATATTGTACCCTTCTGAGCGACACATACACCCATCGCAGATACACCACTCGTGCTGCACAACACTTCACAGCAACTGAAGTTTTCCAAGTGGTGCGGTAAGCACACAGCAGTAGAACTTTAAATGAGTGAGCCTGCAGGCCTCACTCCAGTAATAGAGGTTAAAGCGGACCTGTTCACTCCTACTAATCACTACATGGTATGCCACCTCCACTTTTGTGCAGCCTAACTCCTGGCAAAGGCAGTAGACTTTTACCACTATAAGGGCACAGCTTTGCGCCCCTTCCAGTCCAACAAGACTGCAATCTATGAGACAGGCCTATGTCATGATGCACATCCATGATCCTTGTTTGCCTATGACAACAAAAATCAGTATTAGGGATCCAGACATCAGTACAGTTGGGGCTCTCAGGGCAGAGGTGCAAGTCCATTACCATGTGGAGGACTTTTGCGTCCCAAAATCATGATTTGGCCATGGCACACCTTGTTTGAACATAAATTATAATCCCAATATTAAAGTGATGTTGTTGGGCCATCAAGAACACAAATTGGCCTTTTTTAGCCTACAATGTCCTGCATTTTTTGAATGACCCAGGAATGCCACTTTCTGCTCTACTAGATGAACTCCACCTCTCTGTGGAAGTCTCAGGCATCAAGATAAACTCTGCTATATCCCAAGGAATGGGAGTTTCTGACCCACTAAATGCTTGTCTAGCCTCCACTCTCTTGTAAGAGCACGGCATAGCCTGTGCTGCAGGCCTTGTAAAATATCTCTTTGTGAGAAAAAAATGGTTCACCAAAGATTCAGTTATTAATTGATAAAAAAAAGTCCGGCGATTCAATCACTAAAAACAAAAGAAATGTGAGGGAAAGAGAATATAGGTTTAGCTTGTACAAATCAATAGCAATACGTTTATTAATCATAATCAGTAAAGACACAAGTGCAAGAGAGAAAGAAGTGCTGTGTGTCCCCAGGGAATACACAAAAGAAGGACATGGCGACCATACAAAATGGGTATATTCAGAAAGAAACACGTCATACTTTTTATGTTTTAGCTAGGCTACTTTTTTAGTAATGTTAGCCTAAAGCATAGTGAGAGTCATCTAGTCAGCTAAACCCGCAGGCTGCCCTGCTCTGAACTCTTTTCAGAATATCGGCACCTCATCAGGAGGAGGAAGGCTGTTGCATCATTCGCTTCCCCAATAACCCCACTGGTTTATAATTTGGACTTTATTTCTGGGATCCTACTAAGCAGGCCCAGTGGCCCAAGTGCCCTGGATACCTATTTACTGGGGGTGAAATGATGAATAGATAATCTTGTGCATAAATATGTGACTTCACCAAGGGTGACAACTAACGTCTAACCCAGTTGCTACAACGGCTTTATACAAGACCAGTCAATGGCGCAAAGGCCCAGTGAAACCCCAGATAGAAAACCTATTATACAACAGACAAATAAGAAGGTCATCACCACCCAATATACACATATCGGTAACCTACAACCCACAAGCAGGCACGTGTACCTGATCCAGTGGGAGAGGGGCTTTGACAATCCAATCCTTGAAGAGGAATGGAGTAGCATTTGAGTGAGGGCTGCCATCTCCACCCAACAGAGAGAAAATACATGCAAAATGTTAACTACAGGTTACCTTTCCAACCTGTAAACTAAAAGGGATGTTTGGGGACAAAAGTGTATTTTAGGAGGGCTGTAGTGAATCTGGTAAAATGCACCTATATGTTGGTTCTGGTTAAACATGCAGCTTTACTGGAAGGAAGTTTTGTCACATATTAAAGTAATCTCTGTGCTGGCTCTTCACTTAATTCCGCAATATTGCTGTTCTGGGATAGCGTTTGCCCACTTTTGACCTCACTAGGTAGATTTATCGTAAATTTTCTGTTGGCTGCACACTTTTGTAAGTTTAGAATAACTCTTGATACATATATGTAGAGCAGAAATTTGGAATATCTACACAATGAAGCAGTGTTTGGCTATGGTTAATTGTAGGACACATACATACAAAAAGTTATAGTTTTCCATTAAAACATATATGGAAAGAGAGTGTCTGAATATGACTAGCTTTACCAGCTTATCGAGTATAACTCGAAGAGCTGGCTCATGCTAGATATCCCCTTCTATTGACGACTCTTATGGTCACCGACACATTCCTACGGCAGCCCAACGGAAAACAGGCCATTGGAGATAAGCCATTTGACTTTACGCCCAGTTTAGAGTGTACAGTTGGATGTCTTTTTTTCTTTTATCTAGTAAACCTGGTGGTAATGGACAGTAAATATAAAAGATTACTCCCACACTTTGGGAGAAAACTCCCATGGTATGGGGGCCATTCAGTTTACGTCTTGGAACTACAAGCTCCTGCTTTGGAAGTTTGTTTTTGAAAAATGTAACACTTTCAAAGGTTTGGTGTACGTGCCCGTCACCAGTGACAAAGGCACATCAAACTTTTTATTAGCTTGTTATGAACCTATGTTACGGCAATTCGCATAAAGCCATGGAATTTACCACCGGGTCGGGAGTGAACTCTCAGTTGGGCAGGTGGCATAATGGCAGGTTGGCAGACGTAAAGTACACTAAATTCTAATTCGAGCCCCAAGATTCCATTGTGTTTTCCTTTGCAGAGACATTAAAACTAAACATAACTAACATATGAAAAGTGTTTTTCCTCATATAAATCGAGTCTACAGATGGGGTAATTACACTAAAATTATCTGGTAAAATGAATGACATGAATATGTGAATTTTACCAAGTATCTTGTATGTTGTGTAGAATTTACCATTAGCCCTTTTAACCTCACCCTTTGAAGAATTTAATCAAATGAACTTTTTATGGCTTTTAGACACAGAAATGTAGAATCCGATGGACTGCTTTTAACTGGTATAAATAGAAGCAGTCGGATTAAGTTTTCTTTACTTATGAAATATTGTAGAGATTTTCTAATTAAACTTTATTATTGGTTTGAATAGGATAGGGTTAATGTATTTTGTGATGGCTGCTTCTAATCACAGAATCCTCACCATTAGACTAAATCTAGGTATCAGACTGGATCCAGAACATTTTCAGGAGAGACCCTGTGCACCAGTAAGTGGTGTCTGGCTCTACTGACCCGCTCCATCCCAGAAGTTACTGCTAGAGCCGTATATAAGCAATAGCCAAGCGTGCTGACATCGGTTTGTTTTTATCCTATCTTTGGTCCACAGAAACAGAGTTGGTTCCTACTTTTTTTTTTAGCAGTTCATGAGTTTTTCTCAAAACATTTTTAGGTCTCACCTAGGCAGCGCTCTCTTCAAGACATGCTGTATTCAGGATAAGAGCATAATTCTCCGCCTACTTTCCGCCCATCTTTTTAATTGGCTCTTGTCCCTGTCCTTTGTAAATGGTTGCTTTTCATTGGTCATTGGGCTTAGTAGTCCCTCCTTAGTACCGCCTTGTCTCTTCTTGTAACCTCCCATGAGGACACCCCCTGTTACATGTGTTGTTACGCCCTAGATTTTAATTACAGCCTCAAGGCACTATGGGCCAGATGTGTGACCATTTTATTTTGCCCCTCACAATTTGCGGCTAATTGCGAGGCGCAAAATAAAATCTACAACAGTGTCTTTAACACTGTGTGCGATTCCCAATGGGGTCGCAAATTGTGAGGCTCATTAATATTAATGATCCTCTCACAATTTGCGAGCCCATTTGGAATGACAGGCCCTCCCAGGGATGGTGGCCTGCTGGGATCAGCAGACCACCATGTTCAAGACTGCTTTTAAATAAAGCAGTTTTTTTTAAATGCAGCCTGTTGCCCTTAAAGGAAAACGGGCTGCATTTAAAAAAATTACAATTAACGTTTTCGTTTCATTTTTTAAGGGCAGGCAGTGGTCTCTCGGACCACTGCCTGCCCTTAAAAAATATTTTTGCATGCATTTGCAAAGGAGAAGGGGTCCCCTGGGGACCCCTTCCCATTTGCGAATGCATTACCACATATGTGGAGTAGGGGGTAATTGTGAGTGTTTTGCGACTGCAATTGCGGTCGCAAATCATTAGTACATGGTTTTGAGACTCGCTATTTGGAAGGGAACGCCCCTTCCAAATAGCGAGTCGCAAATCCTATTTAGCGAGTCGCAAATAAATTGGGACTCGCTAAATAGGCTTTGTACATGGCCCATGATGTTTTTGCATGCGCAAACAGGTTCGCAAATCCATTTGCAAATGCAAAAACAGGTCGTACATCTGGCCCTATTTTCTTAAAGGCCTTCAGACAGGAGACTCACTTGGTCCTATACTAGGTTGGCAATGGTTACTTTACTCACTAGCACATCTCATATTTATATTAGACATTCTATAAATTTCCCTTCATCAGCTCCACATAGAGTACAATCTAATCCAGAATTAATATATTAATTATTTTGTCATATTTCAAAGCTACTAATTGTATATAAGGACATAGCTATATGAATGTACTCGTGGTACTGTCTTGCATGCAATGCATTATGGGTAGGGTGGATTTACCATATCTTCTGCAGGGTGCAGTACCATACGTGGCCAACAGTTTATGATGCTCACTGGCTTGTGGCCCTGCACCTAGACAAGCAGTGCTGGTGCCTTGCTCACTAGGGACCTCTAGGAGCAGCTTGCGGTACTGCACCTCGACAAGCAGTGCTTCTGCCTTGCTCACTAGGGACCTCTAGGAGCAGCTTGCGGTACTGCTCCTAGACAAGCAGTGCTGGTGCCTTGCTCACTAGGGACCTCTAGGAGCAGCTTGCAAGACTGCAACTGGACAAGCAGTGCTGGTGCCTTGCTCACTAGGGACCTCTAGGAGCAGCTGGCAGTACTGCACTTTGGCATGCAGTGCTGGTGCCTTGCTCACTAGGGACCTCTAGGAGCAGCTTGCGGAACTGCACCTAGACAAGCAGTGCTTCTGCCTTGCTCACTAGGGACCTCTAGGAGCAGCTTGCGGTACTGCTCCTAGACACGCAATGCTGGTGCCTTGCTCACTAGGGACCTCTAGGAGCACCTTGCAAGACTGCAACTAGACAAGCAGTGCTGGTGGCTTGCTCTCTATGGACCTCTAGGAGCAGCTTGCAGTACTGCACTTTGGCATGCAGTGCTGGTGCCTTGCTCGCAGTGCAAGCATTTGCAATGCACTAGGCCTCGCATTACTGAAAGTATGAGCTATTGGCTTGCATTATTATTTGCAACGGCAGTACCTACCAATTCTACCCTCACAGGCCAGAGCACTGGTAGTTAGATGCATTATCTTGAGTAGACTTGACTACTGTAACGCACTGCTGCTAGAGTGTCCAAAGTACTTAATTCAGAGACTGCATAGGGTCCAGACGATGGCGGCCAAACTGGCTTTAGCAAGACCAAGATACTCATCCGCATCACAAGCGCTGGCAGAGCTACACTGGCTCCCAGTGTCAGAAAGGATAACGTTTAAATCACTCTGCCTAGTGTTCAAAGCTCTGCATGGTGTTAGACCCAAACCCATGCTGTACACATTTTCATGGTAGGTCCCCACCCGGAGTTTACGCTCATCTTCGGCCAATCTGGTTAAGGGGCCCAAATTCAGAAAGATAACATCAGATGGGAGAGCTTTTAGCATTGCGGTAGCAAAGTTTTGGAATACTCTCCCTACCAATATCAGACAGTCAGAGGATCTGATGCCTTTTAGGAAAAGAGTCAAAACCTGGCTCTTTCCAAGAGAATGAATTTTCTCATAATCGGTTCGCCTTGATCAGTCTGCTCAGGGCCGTTCTGTCCATCCACGGCTGACCTGAGCATATGTTCAACAGCGCCAGGATACCCTTTGGTGCGCTTTACAAGTGTCTAAATACAATACAATACAATACAATACAATACAATACAATACCTCATATATCAGTAATGCGAGACCTATTGCATTGCAAATGCTTGTTCTCCAGTGTGCTTGGAAACATACCCCCTCTTAAAATTGCAGGGTTTTAAAATCTAGTAGGGACAGTCACAAATAGGTGTGTGTGGCAGAATCCCATAAGATAGAGGTCTTCAATCTGTGGGGTGTGACTCCCAAGGGGGCCGTGGAGTCCTGGGAAGGAGGTCACGCATTCCCCAGCTTCACTTGTCCCTGCAATCCAAAACGTTTGGTTTCCTTTTAGAAAAAGACATCCGTCTTGAGATGGCTAATTTAGATCGTTATCAGCTGCTTGCTGAATGAAATGCAAATGTGCCGATCAGTTAATCTGCTAGTGTAAAGGATGATTGGGAGTGATTCTGGCTTTAATTGAACAAATCACTCCAAGCTTTGTGACCACAAAGATTTGTGTTTTTTTAGTTGAAGTGCAAAGAGTTAACAACTGGGCTGGTAAGTGTTTACTTTTAATTTTAACTGCATTTACATAGCCCTTAGCACCCCTAAGTAGGTGTTGAGGGGACAGTGATGTAAAAAAATGCATTACATATGCTCTGGTATTATTAAAATCTACATTTTGGGAGCACCATTTTATCATAAACTATTTGCACGTTTTGCAGCATTCTATATTACACTGTGTGTAATGCAAGTCTAAAATAATGACTTACATATTCACAGTGCTTTCTGTCACAGGCTGCGACCTCGTAGCATTAAAAATATACATCACAAGTCTCCATTGCACCAATCAAGATTTAGTTACGTTGCTCTTTGGTTACACGCAAGCCTCTGCAGTGCATTCACTAATGTGGTTTCATAATGTAGTACATTGCATTTCGCACTGAGTAACAACTTTTTTTATTTATTTTTCATTTACGCTGCCTATTGTTTTATGTAGATACCTGATGGTGAAAGATCTAAAAACGTACAGAATATTTTGGGGCTTATTTGTGAGAGGCTTGCATTGTCAGGGCATCACTTTTGTTTAAGCTCCGGTGGTGCAAGCGTCTCAACCATACATATGAGGCGGTGCAAAGTCACCTTGCATGGTTTTGCATGACCTCAAAGATATAGAGCAAGACATAGCAGTACAAGTCACTGCGTTGCCTTACTCTGGTTCAAGGAGGTGTTCCATGTTCTTGGGTTTCCCACACAACACCCACGGCTTTTGATGCTGCCCCGTATTTACAAAATACCGTATACCTGGGGCAGTTCCAAAAATGGATGCCTCACCAGTGGAGGCATAACAAGGAGAAATGTTTTAATTTCTCCTAGTTTTTTCCTCTCTCTTTATGTGTGCTGCATTCTGCAGCTCAGATAGAAAGAGGAAAACACCTCTGAGGATTGTTTTTGTGACGTGAGGTGGCCCTTCCTGTACAAAAACAATCCTGCCTGTGTTGGTGCTAGGCAGCAATTTGTGCGCCAACGCAAGGGAAAAAGGCAGGAATGCCCCGTGTTTCATAAATACAGTGCAGTCCTGCCCTTTCACATTGGCTTAGGGCAGCGCAGCAAGAAGATTTGCGGCGCTGACCTACGCCAATTCCTCATAAATTAAGCCCTTTGTTTTTAGCTACACCTTTGACTACACCCCCACACTCACTGACCTTTGGTTTGTTAAGCACTGTTTAATATTTCCCCACCGTAAAAATTATTTGCTGTGGGAATTGGGAGCGTTTATGGTTGTCGATAGTTGTTGATGATAAGGAGTACCAGGTTCTAGAATTTTTTGACGGAAGGGGTTCCTCACGCCTAAAAATGTTTTGACAAGGGGGTCTCGGCATCAAAAAGTTTGAAGACCTCTGCCATAAGGTCTGTCTCTGGTGTTTGTTTTCTGATCACGACTGCAAGCCATCTGAGTGGTAAGACCCTGATGCACCAGAAGACAATTTGGGAACACAAAGCCAACCTGTATGTCGCTAAACACCACAAGAAGTTGTGCAAGGCCCACTCCCACTCGAGTCGAGGAGGCGGCCCTGTTCCCACTCTCTGGGCCATTTCTGCAACAGGTCTTTGCAGACCAATTCTTCAGGTAAATCCAATTCCAAAAGAAAAGCTCAAGAAGTCCGAGCGGGCCTTGTCCCAGTCTTATGAATCTGCTTCAGAGAAGTGTTGAGGATGCCAAAATGCCCTGCAATCTCACTCCCGGTACCCCACCAACGGGCCGAATCCACAGCTGATCCTGATGCACCCTGGATTTCCATGGTCACTAACAATGCCACAGGTGATTAAGGCATTTAAGAAGTCATGCATTGAGTTTTAGGCACCCTGCTGGCTCCCTCTGGTGTGCCCTTAGGCCCCATGGATCCATGATGGCCTTCAGTTGCGTTACTGAAGACAGTTAGCTGTTGGTGCTGGTTGTGCCTCCTGAATATATATTTCTGTTCAGCCCCATCTTCTGAGCTGACTCCAAGCCCAGCACCAAGATTAACAACATTTCCTGTCGCACTGACACCAACCCTGTCACTGGCCTTGAAACTGCTGATGTCAAAGGAGGGTGCCAATCCCATTATCCTGTTTGACTGCGAACTGAATCAGTTCCAACCTCAGCTGAAGTTCTGTCTTAGCACAGTTCCAAGGTGCCCATCCTCAGTTCTCCAGGAACCGCCCTCCAATGCTCCCAAAACCGTTCAAATCAGACCCAAGGAAACCAGCGTTGGGTGATGATGGCGACGGTAGGAATGAATTTTCCCCACAACATGATGATGGCAGTTTTGATCTGAATCCTCAAGAGCCCAATGGACTGGACACTTACTTCTCCTGACATGGGTTTTCTCTCTGGCCATTCTACAGAAGAGCCTGCCTCATTCACATAGTCATTAAACTAGCAGGTGAAGTTCTAGTCTTGCAGTTACCTTTTGTTGAGGTGAAAACCACTGTCCTCACAGATTTTTTTTTACCTGGATACTACTTATTCAAACATTTTCTACCATTATATGAAGTCCTGATGGACACCCTCATGGGTGTACTGCTCTTGCACACTTGTGTATAGACAGTTGGCACAATTCCATAGAATTGCCTCTGAAGACCCTGTCTTCCTGCAAAGCACTCTATTCCTGCGAGCCTAGTAGGCAGGCATCTACTAGCAGAGTTAATCCCACTTTTTTTCCTAAGCCCCCTTTACCCCAGAAAGAGTAAAAAATAATTGAGGCATTTGTTAAGAGGATGTTTTATCGGCTAGCCTCCTCCTTAGGTCAGTGTGTGAGGGGACAGACGAGCTAGGGCATCACTTACCTGAAATAACCCAGTCAAAGACTGCAATAACTCAAGGGAGGGGGAGGAGTTGAGGAGAAGAATGCCAGAAGCTGGGTAAGAACAAGGCCAAAGGACACCAAATACAGGAGAGGTGCTGAGTGGTTCCGATCAGGAGAGTAAGGAGGAGCAGACTGAAACAACCTCACCGGCCTTCCCCAAGAGAAAGAAGTTCTCCGAGGCCAGTGGACACAAGATTCAGGAGAGGAGCTGAATGGTACCAACCAGAAGAGTGAGGAAGATGCAGAGAGTGACGAGGAAGGAGAAGAGAGCTGAACTGAAGATTGGTGGCTGCCACCAGCAAACACGAAGTATCCTGCCGCAACTCAGAAGAGTCGTGGCTATCCAGGTGAGTGGGTGTGAATCCGGATGTGGCAAGAGTATTACTTTTGTGGTTTTTGACTTCACTTCACATTCCTTTGAGGCTCTGAAAAGGAAACGGGGAAAGGTTTTGGGGGTCCCAGCAAACCTGCTGAGAGGGAAAGCTTGTGTTGAAAATCTCAGCGTCGCTCACATTGGGCATTCATACAAGAAATCCCCCTTCCATTTAACTATTTTTTTTGTTTGTTTTTGTTTTCCTCATATGACCTCCGTAGCTATAGCAACCTCTCAACCTGGTCCACCTCTGGTGCTATAACTTGGTGGTTCCACTCTCAGCTGTTGTTTTTCGGGAACCGCCCGTTACACACTGACCCAGAGGTTTTGATCATTGGAAATTATCCTACACATTGATCTATTCTGATCTGGTCTAAGATAGATGGGGTGCCACCTGATGCCACAATTTCCAAATCTCTCTCCGAGCCAGCAGGATCAAATAAAACACCAATTTATGTTGCAGCCCAATCGGGGTATGCACTCCCCCAGACATAAACACAATACCAAACAGAATAAGAAATGGGCTTACCTCCACGATAGTACCCAGAACCCTGGAGATAGTCTTACCCACATTTTTCCAGAACTCTTGTATCTTGGGACAAGAACCGAATATGTGTATATCATCTGCATTTTAGGAACCACATCTAAGAAAACTAGCTTCTCCACCGCCCTTTATTCTTGAGATTTTATGAGGGGACCAGTAAATCCTGTGAATTGTAAAGAAATGTTTTTTTCTGAGTGCAGCAGATTTAATTAGTGGGTAAAGAATGTCTAGAGATACTTGCCAGATATCTTCCAGCTCCTCACTCGGCAAGTAGTTCTCCCAGACCCGGTATGGCTTTTCCATTTTTCTGTCTACAGCAACCTGGAGATGATTATACCAGTAAGCCACTTCTTCTTCCTCGGGCCAGGTCTTGTAAATCATCTTCCATGGGGTTATCTTCCAGGAGAGACCAACGTTGAGCCTTACACCAAGATAAAATCTGGTAGAACTTAAACCTCGACAGAGTACCTCTCGTAGTGTGGTACCAGAAATCCCAAGTGTGACATTTATTACCCACTATGATGTCCTTCCAGTACGTGACTCCAGCCTCTTTTAATGGGTGGGCTAGAGCATCCAATAAGCACTCCTTTGTTCCGGGGGAAGCCCACACTGGTGCCCAGTCACTATAATAAGAAAATCCCAAACAGTCTCGACAGTCCGACCATAACTTGGCCGCCATAAGTAGAACCTTCAAACTAACTTTCTTAAAAAAATTAGGAGAGCCAAACTTATACATAAAACCAGGCTTTTCTACCCCAGCTAACATGGCTTCAAACATACTGCCAATTACTGAGTCGCCTAGAGTGAGCAGTAGCTTCCTACAATTTTTTAACTGGTAGGCCCAACAATATAGCTGAAAGTCGGGTAAGCCCACGCCTCCATGCAATAGTTTCCACCTTAGGTTTTTTCCATGACAGCCTTATCCCTTTACCTTCCCAGACAAAAGAAGATATCTTGCCCTGGGTTATAAGCAGATCTACTTTTGTGAATTCTAAAGGGATGTTATTAAACAAGTAAGTATATTTTGGGAGCACACACATTTTAATCAAATTGACCCGTCCATAATGGGTGAGTGGTATACTCTGCCATCTCTTTAGTAATACATCTACCTCTTTAGAAACCCTATCTAGATTGTTTTGGGGGATTTTTCCAGGATCTTGGGTAATTATAACTCCGAGATATCTAAGTTCCCTAGCAAAAGTCCCCTCCTAATCAATGATGTTCCATGCCATAATCTAATTTTTATCATTATTAATTTCATATCCTGAAAGTTTCCCAAAAATCTGTGCTTCAGCTATAAGCTCCGGGAGTGTGATATTAACGTTAGTGGATAGCAGAATCAAGTTATCTGCATAAAGCGCTAATTTCCTCTCAAACCCATTTACAGCAAAAGGGGCAATCTTCTTTTTCTGTCTTAGACATTGGGCGAAAGGTTCAAGGTATAGATCAAAGAGGATAGGGGACAATGGGCAGCCCTGCCTAGTACCACGCCCTATTTTAACAATAGGAGAAAGACTGCCATTAACCAGGATCTGAGCTCGAGGTGATTTATATATTTTTTTAAGAACTTCCCTGAAACCATCTCCAAACCCCAAAATGTCAATGTCCTGTCCAGAAAATGCCAATTCATGCGGTCGAAAGCTTTGGCAGCGTCAACAGTAATGATGGAAAGAGGGAGCTCCTGTGACGATGCCTAATCGACCATGCCTATTGAAGTGTATACTAACTCCAACATCTGTCTACCCGGGAGAAAACCCTTTTGGTCCTCATGAATAATTGGCCCTATGATCTTACACAGCCGATTATTCAGAATACCAGCAAAAACCTTATAATCAGCATTTAATAATGAAATTGGCCGATATGACTGGCCCTGGGTTGGATCTTTTCCGGGCTTTAATATCAATGCAATAACTGCATCGCTCCAAGAGTCAGGCATAGGAGAGGTACCATCTAAGATCTCATTATACAGCTTCAACCAGACCGGAATAACCTCCTCCCTTAATAGAGAGTAAACATGAATAGGAATTGCATCAGGGCCTGCCGCTTTCCCTTTCTTGGCTCTATCTAAAACAATTGATATCTTGTTCCCTGTTATTTCTGATGTAAGTATTTTTTGACTATCCTCCGTCAATTTGGGTAACTGTTTCTCTATAAGCCAGCTATCAGTATGCTCCTCTACGGGCTGAAGGTCCTCACGATATACGTCCTGAAAATACTGGGCAAAAGCCTGTTCTATATTAACTTTATCCTCCATGATATATGTGGCGATTTTAATCCTACTAATATAATTGCAGGATCTATCGATTCTACTCTTCTTGGCTAAAAGCTTGCCACAGTTCTCCCCTTGCTCAAAATCCCTCATTTTACTGGCCTCCCATTTTTGAAGTAATATTTCTTCAGACTTAAGTCTGAATTTTACCTGTAACTCTTCAACTCTATTTATTAAGTTATCTTTCTCTATACCAGGAGAACATCAAAACTTAAAATCTACTTCTGCCCCTGCTATCTGTAGTTCTAGATCAGCCAGCTCTTTCTTTTCGGCCCTAGCCCAACCCACAACTGCCCCCTTTAGTGTCCCTCTCAGCCAGGTCTTAAAAGTATCCCACACAATATATAAAGGTGCCGACCCTAAGTTGTATTGAAAAAAACTGACAGTTTCAAAGCTCAAAAAGTCTGGGGTTGAAGACTGCAGAAGAAATCTCCTATTTAAAGTCCATCTCCTCAAAGGAGAGTCTTGAGGGAGATCTAGGCTAAGGACAATAGCACCATGATCAGAAAGATGTATGGGCAGATATTCAATCAAGCTTACTTTTTCCAGTTCTGAGTGATCCATAAATATATAGTCAATTTAATGCAAGTTCTTTTTACTATAAAAAGAATATTCCCTGGCCTTACCCATTTTTTCCCGCCATATATCACAGAGGTTAAAGTTTTTGAGCGTAGTCAAAAGATGGGCCTTAACACGCGGAGCTGTTACCTGTGTTCGAGGAGAGGATCTGTCTAGCTTGTTATTGAGTAGCAGATTAAAATCGCCTCCCAATATCAGAGGGGTCTCATAATCACCCAGAGCAAGACAGAGGTTATTTAAGGGCATTATGTCATCCTCATTAGGACCATAATAACTAGCTAAGGTGCATTTAAACGCCTGACATTTAATTTCCGTGATAACCCAGCGCCCTCTATCATCTACCTGGGATTTAGTAAGCTCAATCCCTGAATTCACTTTGAGGATGTTGGCAACCCCCTTTGAACAGCGTTGCTGATCCGAGGCTATGACCTTATCAACCCATCTTAATTTGCCAAATAATGCTTTACACTCCGATTGTAAAGATGGGTCTCCTGAATCATAAGAATGCTAGCTGAGCTATTTTTTAAGTGCTGGATAATCAAGCACTGTCTTCCTCTAACTCGCAAACCGTTAACATTCCAACTTAGTAGTTCCATACGGCATTTCCCTCCTTGAACAGGTCTACCCCCCATCATTGGCCTGACTCCACCCACTGCTGTAGCTACTGGAGGTTGTTATGTCACATGAAATTGCATCTACATTTTTTTTTTCCCCATTGCTCCACACCAACAACCGTGAAGACACCCAAACCACGCAAGCCCCCCAAAACCCCACCAACCCCCCTACCCACCCACGGGAACCCTCCCTGTCTACCCATTGGCAATAACTATTGCCTTTTGAGCCGTGGCCCTCCTGACTCCTACATAAAGAAAAAAAAGGTGATTAAAATAACAATGGATGCTGAATTCCCTTAACCTATAAACTATGAGCTAGATTTAATTTGTGCCAAAAAGCTATCCACTTCCCCTGGAAACCTAAAGTTATGCATCTTATTAGCCCATACAACCTTTAAAAATGCAGGAAATTGCAGCTGTACTTGGGCCCACTGATCTCTTAATGCATCCATCGGCTTCCCCAGTTCCCATCTCCTATCTTCTGTTACCCGGGATATATCAGACCAAATTCTGAAGAAGGCGTCCTGAACCTGTGTAACCTTATGCTTAAGAACTGCCCCCAGAAGTTGCTCCTTAAGAAGATAGGATTGGATATATACTAGAATTTTCCTTGGCTTTTTCCGGGCAGTATTCAACTTAAAGGGGTCCCTGTGAACTCGCTGAATCTCAGTTTCCCATACTGATGCTGCTGCAACCTGGGTGGAATGCTTTTGTCAAGATGTCAATGACATATGCCTTTAAGTTATCTCCTTCCAGCCCTTCTTTTAAGTCTAAAATCCTAATGTTATTCCTTCTCAAAATGTTTTCAAGCCTCTCCAACCTCTCCTCCAGATCCCGCTCTCTTTTTTTTAGCCTAGCCACTTCCTGGGAATTATCTTTAACCTCCGAACCTAATTCCCCCACTTTATTTTCGAGGGTCTCCATCCGAAGCGTCAGTGCCGACAGATTTTCCTTTAAGTTAGTACAGGTATTTGTATCTTTTTCTGATTTGCTTTGGAGGTAGAGAAGCGAACGCCGATCTCCGCCGATAGCTGCCTTAATATTCCGTGTACTGTATCTGGGCTCTGTGCTACCAACTCCGAAGACAAAGACAAGTCCCATGACTTATCTCTGTCATCTTGTAGCTCCCACCACCGTAGAAGCCATAGAGACTGTCTCGCTTAACAAGGAAAATCGATTTGAAAGTGGTATGGCGGGGTGTAATTCCAGGGATTTGCCTGGTACTGACAAAGCCTGCTTAGCAGGTTCCTTGTTGCCCAGGGGATTAGCCATAAAAACAGACCTAAGTGAAGTGAAGGAGTAATTTTTGAGAGGACTTGATTTTTGTCTTTCTTCCTGCCCTTCACAGGGGTAAGTTTCCCACGTTTATTAAGAGGTTTCTTATATTTATGTCTATTTGCCAGAGTCTCAGTGGCTGGACAAGATTTTATAGTTTGTTGCGTAGAAGGTTCTCTTCCCAAAAGAATTTGCGATCTTAATTTATATCTTTTACCCTGCGGGGCCTCAGTGGTAAGAACACCAGGTGCCAATTTATTTTCGTTTAACAATCCCCCCTGTTCCACTGAGTCCCTTCTTCTTTTCTTCCGGGTTGCCCATTTTGCTCAAATTAGTGTACATCTAGCTCCATGTGCTTGAGGACAGGCACATACCTTAATTTAACTATAACTTTTGGCTGGTCATATGTTAAGCGCTGAGTGCGCCGGCACTCTGCAAGAGCCCCCACAGCCCTATGTAGTGAAAAAACGGAGTCAGCGCACATTCAGAATCGGAGATGGCCAACAAAATTGTTACGGTCCCCCTGCCCCTTACTGTACTGCTTCCGAGTGAACACTTCTCCAGATCCCTGACCTGTGTGCCTCGAAGTCCTGAAGTCCCACACCTTCTTTCCACTCTCCTTGCTCCTTATTCCTCTCTGTTTGAAATGCTTCGCCTCCTCAGGCTATGGAGAGCCAGAGGCAAAGGCACCTCCCGCGCCAGTAGCAGCCGTATAGGGAAGCGAAGAGAAGCTGCAGCCAGCCCCTCTCGACAGCATCGCCGCAGGCATCCGCATCGCTGCACGTGAAGAGGAGAAAAAGGCCGGCAGCTCCCCAGAGGCTCACAAATCCGGAGTACGGGCACCGAAAAATGCCACCCAGCAGCACGCCGTCAATCCCGCACCTAAGGTATGCATTGGCGTAAGGAGGCTTCAGGGGAATTCAGCTCCAAAACAGCATAACGGACAGCAGGAGGGAGAACGGCTCGTGACCGGCTGCTAGCTGGCCCCTATGTTCCCGCCTCCACTGAACTATTAATGGGGGGCAAGATTCTGCAACTGGGCTTGCATGATGTGCACCTCCAAATGTTGAGATATGTGGAGATTGACTGGTGGCAGTTAACTACGTTCGATCTCCCTCCTGTATTAGAGGATGTTATAATTGCAGCCAGGCACCCTCCTACTAAGTCTGTGTATGCTGGATGCTGGGGCAAGTTTGTGGAATGGTGTGGCACCCACAATACAGGCCCATTACAGCTCAAACTGTTGGTTGTCTTGTATTTTTTGTCCTTGTCCCACCAAGGACTTGCAGCATGCATAGTTAAAAGTAATCTGCTGACCCTTTTGGCCATTTTGCATTTACCAGTCTGGCTTTCCAACTGTTGTGATGCAATTTCTCAAATGTTTGATCCACGTTTTTCCTCCTACACCCTTCGTAATGCTGCAGTGAGACCTTAATTTGTTCCTTACTTTCCTTATATATATACCTTTTGAGCTGTTCCACTGATCCCCTCTACATGCCCTGGCCCTGAAGATAGTCTTTCCATTTGTGATAACCTATGCTTGTAACGTAAGTGAGCTTGAAGCTTTATCAGTTCAGCCACCTTTCACCACCAACTTTCTATACAAGCTTGTGTTTAGGACTAGAGTGGCATTTCTAATAAAGGTTTTAACACACTTTCTCATTGGGCATTCCATCACTCTTACAGCATTGTTTGCCCCACCTCACCTGTCCTGAACATTTCTCAGACTACAGCATGAGTATCAATGCACACATTCAGAAAACATTACTGCCTTGACAGCCAGGTCTGACAGAAAGGGCATTTTGGCCATTTAGTCCTGCAGGACTTTTTGGCCTGAGTCATTCATCTCAGACGGAGGTACTGCTTTGATATCTATTCAAAAGAGAGGAATTTTTGTTTAGAAGTATCTATCAGAGGTACAAAATACTTACCTTCTGTAATGCTCTTTCTTGTGGATACTCTACCCAATCGCAGATTCCCCACTGCCCACCCATCTCCTCGTTCTGTGGAATGAACACATTTCCATCTAAAAAGGTCCCTTATGAGAGATATGGAAAGTGGCACAAATAATTGTTTTTTGAGCTCCAAGGACGTGGACAGTGTCCATAAAGAAACTGACATCGGTGCACATTGGGTGGCGCTTATATGTTACTTCAACTGTCATTTACTGAGTGAGCATGGTCGAAGCCAAAAGGTGTCATCTACTGGTGCGCCGGGGCTATGCAGAAAAATCTTCCAGATCCAGTCTGGCACTGTAGAATATTTAAAAGGTGAGGAATCTACAGTTGGATAGATCAGTGGTCTTATCCTATGGTCTGGGGACCCTGGGGTCCGCAGCTATGTTACAAAATTAATTAATACTAAAAATAATACATTGCAATTAATAAAGTATATACAAATAGAGAATCAAAATTGAAATTGTTAAACTTTTTTTATATTTGATTGTGAATTAAATAAAATATTTCAATATTTGAGCATTTGTTTAGGGTGTACTTGTTTTTGTGTTGTGTTTTGAAGTTTAAATCATAGACGTTAGGCAGGGGGGTCTCTGGCTTCCAATGATGACTCAGTGGGGGTCCTCCAATTCTAGAAATAATTCAGTGGGGGTCCACAGAAGTCAAAAGGTTAGGAACACTTGGGTATAGTTTCCACCAGAAAGAGCATTGTTAAAGGTAACTAACTTGTTTATCTAATATGGGCAAATGTCTGCCAAAAAAGGTATGGCTACCTAATATGAGAAGTACTATGTTGTTTTAGAAACAAATATTTTAAAATCATTGTGATTCCTTTTTTATATACAGTGAAACATCTGTAAAGTACAGTGCAGTGCTTGAGGTTAATAATAATTACCTTATTCCAACTGCAGCAACGGCGGGCCCTTCTTGCCGCACCTCACATCAGTTGTCAAAAAGATATATATGGTAATAATTATCGTGCAATCAACCCCATACGCCAGCCGCTGAATGGCGCTACTGTGCTCCAGATCAATAAAACATAAACAAAATGAAAGTGGGGGTGCACGAATGAGATAGTCCAAGAAGCCAAACGTTGTAACTTAATGTCCTCTTTAATTCAAAATAATTTTGGGTTGTAAAAAGATGGTCAGCCAACGCGTTTCATTCCCTCAAGGGGAACTTCATCAGGGCTGTCACATGATAAAACAACATATATATTACATATAAATTACATATAAATCATAAGGCACAGGACTAACAACACACACAAATATAACCAAACAATATGACAATTCTAAAGACATTTTTTAGACAACATGAAAAAGTGACCCTTTAAAATAACATGTTTTTAAACATGCAAAACTTTTTTATTTATATGCTGACCCAGAAAAAACAATATTCCAACTGCAGCAACAGCGGGCCCTTCTTGCCACACCTCACATCAGTGCTCAAAAAGATATATATGGTAATAATTATCGTGCAATCAACCCCATACGTCAGCCGCTGAGTGGCACTACTGTGCTCCAGATCAATAAAACATAAACAAAATGAAAGTGGGGGTGCACGAATGAGATAGTCCAAGAAGCCAAACGTTGTAACTTAATGTCCTCTTTAATTCAAAATAATTTTGGGTTGTAAAAAGATGGTCAGCCAACGCGTTTCATTCCCTCATATGTAATATATATGTAATATATATGTTGTTTTATCATGTTACAGCCCTGATGAAGTTCCTCTATATAATCCACTAAACATTGTGGCTACCAATATTAAGTTTTGGTAATTAGCGGGTATATGGTTGCTAAGAAATTGATAGGTTAGCTCTTAGTTTTGGAAAGCACAGTCGATTGAAGATTAGATACATATGACCGTAGGGAAATTCACCCTTCTGTATTACTTTTCTGGGACTGGCGTTACTGCCATATTTGACTGTGTGGACTAGGAGGCTGATAACACTTCCCATTACATGCATGTGCTGTGACGACCAAACATGGAGACAAGTAGTTAATCACAGTTGACATATCTGACTTACTAATGAGGCCACAGTAATTTGACAGAGCAAATGCAGCAGGGGGATAAAGATCCTATGGTACATGCTGACTTACACCATGTGTAAAGTATGGCTCCAGAGCTGCAAAAGCAGGGCTAATCTACTGTAATAAAATGTTGCAACCAGCTCAAGTCAAAGTAACCTCTTTTCACATGTGGAAGAGCCTACACTGACCATTAGCTGAGACATCAGTACAACATGCCTTGGAGCCCACGAGCCGTGGAACATAATATACATGCTAAAAAAGGCATTGTGTCTGCAGTAACTAGAGGAAGACTATTACCAACTGTAAGGGTCTCTCAGTCCATGTGGTAAATGGCTGGCAGAGCTTTGTCACTGGTAAGAGTCTGCTTTAAGTATAAAGTTCCTTAAGTCACATTTCTACCTAGGGCTCTGTGACGAAAGTCGTTGGTGCAGCATTCTTCTCACCTGATTTTTACAAAACATTTTTATACAGGTATTTTTGACATTTTCTTCACAATCCCCCTTTGTTACGTTGGTCATTTTGGTTATTTGTTTATATTACTCAACTGATTTGGGAGTTTTACTGATAGATTTGTATCCTTTAAAGTTGTTTTGGTATTGCTTAAAACTTTACTCACATTTCTCTGGAGAAAAGACTGTCACTAGTGTGCTTTAGCAACCAGGCACTGGTTTACAACTGTGTGTGGGTAAATGCATTGCTTTCCCGACAGTTAAGAAAGACAGGATCTCAACGAGACCTTCTATTTTCATGTAAACATGAAAAATGAACATTAATATTTAGGTCACTTATTAGAAGTGATTTACATGGTGATAATATTTTATTTTATCGAACATTACTGTTAATTGACTTTAATATTTCCTTTCCATCTTGTTTGTTTTCCCATCTCGTTTCATCATTAAGTATCGTCAAACTTTATCTATATTCATTTATTTCTTTACTGTTGTATTTATTAAATGGATTATCCACATTTTGTAACCCAATTGAAGTAGAACTTTAGCATTTACATACTGTTTATTTTTTGACCACCCTATTACAGAGGGTACCATCATGAGTGCAGAGCTGTGTGTGGGATGATGAGAGTCAGGAGCCAGATAGTGTCAATAGGCAAAGTTATAGCCAGGGCTGGCTTTAGGGTGGTGCAATTGGTGCAGCCGCACCTGGCGCTGACCTCTGGGGGGGTGCTGTGTTTAGAAATAACTTATAGTTTTAAAAGCACATGTTGCAAAGTTCCTTGTGTGTCCAGCATTGTTCAGGCAGCAGTAAAAATGTCACAATAACTCTAGTGATTGATATTCCTGCTGGTGATAGATCGTAATTTTGTCTAGTGGCCCCTTTGATTCATCTTAAAGTAGCCCAGGAGTTTAATATGCCAAATACAAAGAACACGATGCAGATCACAGAATTATATGTTATGTGTCTAGCTCAGTAGAAACTGCTTTCCTTACTTGAGATCCTTTTGTTACAACAGTTCATAAGTTACAATATGTAACACTGACTTATAAACTGACATCAAAGAGCTACAGGCAAACTGCATAATATAGGTTAGGACATTATGCTGTTTTTCCCTGCCTTTCATAATCTAATCCTAATATTATTAAAAGGGGTTAATATGGGTGGATATACATTCTTATTAGTAAAGCCAATCCAACTAGTGCTTTAAAACAAATTAACTGTATGCGAGAGATGGGCTATAGAGAGATGAAGGGCACTGTTGGAGGGTGGAAGTGAGGGAATCTATGAAGAAAGAGGTCATTGGTGAGCGGGGGTGCTCCAAAAAACTGTTGCACTGGGCACCACCAGCGCTAAAACCGGCCCTGGTTATAGACATCATAAAGTTAGTTTTCCAAGAAGCAACTGTGGACAGAAGGATTAATTATGAAAATACAGCACCCTAGATGATGGAAAATCTTAAACTAGATGGTTTGCCCTACAAAGCCACAGCGGAGAATGGTGGGCCGTGAACCAAACCCTAAATGATCCCCTTCTTTGTACATCTATTTACTTTACTGAAGTAAGTTCAGCAAACTGTATAGCTCCCCTGATTATGATCCTGCAGGTAGCACATTGGGCAGAAAAGATGTTCAGTAATTGAGGTACTAGCATGATTCCTGCTTGTTACTATTACAAATGGCCACTGTAATCAACCAGGAGTTTAGCAAGTAATACCACTTGGGGTGTCATTTCAGTACCTGATTTTATTGAAGATGTCTCCAACTTTTTGAGGTAATGACCAAATTAGTATACCATCATTTAATTATGGCAGCAATAGGTGCTAGTAATAATATTCCTGGCGTAGCCATTACCACATATGAGATTTCATAATTATATAGGGCCATATTTACAAGGAAATGACGGAGCGCTGAGCTCTGGCAGATTTTGCAGCACCACGCTCCGCAATTTCCAAAAAGCAGGGATGCGCCTTATTTACAATACAGCACACCCCGGTGTTTTCCCTAGCGCTGGCGCTAAAAATAGCTGCCAGGCGCCAACGCAGACATCCTTAAAACCGTAGTGCAAGAGTGTCTGCATTGCAGGGAATGATTGTTTATGTGCAGGGAGGTGTCCCTTTCGGCACATAAACAATAATGGCGATTTGTTTCTTCTACGTGTGCTGGAAGGGACACCTTCCTGCACATAAACAATCATTAAAGGCATTTTGCTCTCGCACACAGAAAAAGCAAAAACGAGGACAAATAAAAGTATTTCTCCTCTTCGTGCCATTCTAACGCCATATAGTTCGTTTTTGGCGCCGCCTCAGATTTACACCTCCTTGTAAATCTAGGGCAGCGTCAAAAAGCAATGGGTGTTGCAATGGAATGCCCACAGCAACACCCATTGCACGCTCCTTACCTGTATGGACGGGTGCCATATTTGCAAAGAAGCGTTAAGCCACAAAAAGTGCTTAACGCCACATTGTAAATATGGTGCAGGCCATTGTGCCACCGGAGCATGAAAAAAAGTGACTTTCCCCGTGGCGCACTCCCATTGTAAATATACCCCATAGTGTTTGAGTGGTTTTTAAAACCTTCAATATCTACATGTCCCTTTATTTGACAAGATGCACTTAAACGTATTATTAAAGTAAATCGCATTTCTTTTTTATTTTACTCAAAGATTGCCTATAGCCATGTGCGCCGAGTGCTTGCATGCTAACGACAGCCTGGGCAGCACTGCTGCTGTGAGTTTTGATTAGACAAAGCAAACAATCACGGCGGCTTTTTTTCCACTATTGGCTTTCCTGGTTGCTAAGGCCTTCCGCGTCGGCCGGGGATTGGAAAGAACTGAGTTTGTGATCAGGGGCAAGAACCAGCCCTCAAAGCTGCTGTTTACACCGGGGACTCTCTTGTTTTTCAGCTGATTATGAACTTGGACAACTGCAAGACAAGCTCAAGGAAACCGAGGAAGCGATGGAAAAAATCATCAGAAACGTCGGTCCGAACTGCGAAGGGTACGTTTTTAGTTTTTAATATTCAAATATATGTTTCCCTTTAAAAATGAAAGTCTCTGCCTCCCCTGGACTATTCCTGGCTTTGGTTCAGTAACCATGGCTAATGCGTCACCGTCGGCAAAGTCTTTTTATTTTCTTTCAGTAAAAAAATGTTGTTGTTTCTTTAATGCTAAACTTTATCGTGCACACTTTTGTATGTGGCCGTCGCAAAACTGTTCTCACATTAGCTCATTCGTTGTTGCTTTATTTGTGTCTCACCGCTACTGCGAGGTAACAAGACCGCCCAAAGAGTGCGTCACGTGTTGGGCTACTTCCATTGTTTGTTGCAAGAACTGCTTGCTGGAGCGTGACATTCCACGCGCACTTGAACTGTGATTGTGCTAGACGCGAGTCACAGCTTAACAAAAGCTGTTTGCAAGAATATTGCTTCGAACATCCTCTGGAGTTTCGTGTTATCCCTGAAGAAAGGCATCTTTTCAAATTGTTAGGTGGACGTTTTATTGTGCTACATGCCCATTCTAACCTACATCGTGAGTGTCCGTGTTGTCACTGAGCCCTCAGTTAAATCAAAGGCTCTATTCCATGCGATGGACAGCACATAATATAGAATGTAGTATTTCGTTAGGTTGTCACTTAACTGTATTGTTGATCACGCAGATAAATAATTAAGACTATGTTAATTTGTTAATTTATCAATTTTAAGTGCTACTTTTGACTATTTTTGTGATGTTAACATATACTTCATTTTTATATGACACTTAGTGCACCAAGAGGCAATGAAAGTGTTAAAACACAATTATTAGGCACCCCATTTTACAGAAAAATACCAAAATATACAAAATTTAATTAAGGTACATGGCACTGGAAAACAGATCCGAACAACAGAGAATCCTTATATTACGATCGTGACGTCAGTATTGGGTGGGAAAGGTCGGCTGTTGACCAACAATGCCCTCTTTCAGATTTTAGAAATGAGTAAGACATTGGTGGACAGTGTTATGTACGGTTTACACAGGAGTGTTGCAGGGATTCTGCTCATGCACAGAACTATGCGCAGGAAACCAGGACCTCAGTGAATTGCGGTGTACCGAAACCTCACCTCAGTACCCAGAACCCCTCTCCGACTAGCATCAGTGTCTCATTCATTCTCCGTTTCATCTCAAAGCCACCAATGATTAGGCAACCCAGAACAAGCGACTTAGAGTACTCTCAGGAATGGTGGGAATCAGAAACACCTTTTCGTTATTATTCTCATATAAGTCCACAAGAGTAATCAGAGACACGGTAAAGTTTAAAATGTTTATTTTTCGTGCTCTAAGGTGCAGTACTTTGGCTAACATAAGCAGACAAATGATTAAAAACAAAACCATCAGCATTGTTACAATACCATAGAAAATGAAGGGAGAAATCATATTACAAATGATAGTGGAAAACAACCACCCCCCCTTCGCTAGTAAACTAGTTTTCTGAAACTAATAGAAGGTCTCTAGGCTGAATGGGGAACCCCATACCGTAAATATCAGCTTAGGTGAATCACATCACAGGATCAGCTCTGCTCTTTGTGTCTGGAAAGGTTTTCTCCAAGTGCCTGAATCATACATGCAAATGCAATATTAAAGGCACCCGAGTTTCAGATATTTGCAGCTGTGTGCGTGTTATGGCTAGAGCGTGGGCCGATCAACCTGAATTCAAAAGCATACATTGTTATTTGACCTTGACGGCTTCTGCACACAGTGTTCAGACTAAGGTCGCGGTGCACGTCTAGGTATGTGAACAACAGACCGTTCTCATGTGAAGAAAAAGCAAACAAGCAGTTCTCCGTGCAACAACAGCTACCTGCAGTGTCGTGTGCAAAAGCAGCAAAAGTGGCGAGATGGCATTTTACATCTAAGGCGCTTATGCTAACATAGCAATGTGTGTACATAGAACTCCGTCTCCACTACACCCTCCCTTGATCGGATCACCAACAAAATGGGGAAGCAATGTAGGAACGCAGAGTTCAAGTGCGATGGATACAGAACCAAGTTCATGTATTGTCAACCCATATAATTGGTAGTTATAGTTCGAAAAATTTGTTGGGAAAAAGAAAAAATTAAAACATCTCCCAAGGGAGTGACACAGTCCAATGTGGAGTAAAGAGAACAATTTAAAATCTAGATTCGGACGTGCGGAAGATGGACAACTGCCAATTTCAATCCATCAACGTGTAGGTACAATAAGTAGCAACTCCCTCCAAGAGGAAGTCATTATAATGGTCTGTAAAAGATTCATCCATCCAGTCAAGTAAAGTAAATGAACATACATGTTCTTCGATAACCGGCGCCTCTAGCACAATCAGAGGACAACTTGCGTGTTCTTCAAGATAACTTCTTGCCAAGAAGTCATATGCTGCCGTATATATATCACAATTTCCTAGGACTCCATGTGCCGCTCCACAGGCCATAATCCCGATTGCAGAACAGTCCAACTCATGAGCCACTAAGGGACTCATTAGTCGATCATAATCCGGGGCAGGAGATGCCGTGTTCGACAGGCACAAATCCAGAGCCCATTCGAATGGACAATCTAGGCAATGGAAAACAGGTTGCACGCAAGTAAAGTAAGAGAACTGGAAGGATAATCCATAGGCTACGCTCAAAGTGGCCAGGGGCAATGTTCCATAATATTCAAACATCCTGTCGCGCAGTTGAAGCAGCCGGGGGCGGCTGCCATGTGATACAGATCGTGCAGCCATTGCGGAGCAAACAAATCAGCAGCAGCACACCAGCAGTCAAAGCGAGGATTAATGCAAGGCCGCTGAAGACGCTGGAAAAAATAGAATGAAAAAATGCCGGTATCACACCAAATATTGCTTGGAAGGAGGTCAGGAGGCCGGAGCCCACAACTTTGAAAAAATGTACAAAGCCAGTTGTTGACGAGGCATTGAATATAGTATGAATCAGAGCACCGAAATGAAGGGGGAGATCAGTATTCAAAAGCGCATGCACCTCGGTGCGGGTGTTTGCCACGTGAAGGACAAATGTTTCACGGGAGCAAGTCAGAGGGACTTCTTTTTGAGACAATAGAGCCCTTATTCTGCTCATCTTGTTGAACTCTGCTTTCCAGGTTGGGATGGAAGGCCAGATTGATACATCTAGTCTCCCATGTGGGGTGGGAAAAGGACATTTTTACAACAGACTACGCGCTGTGAGACAGTGACAATGTACGGAATCCCCACTAGCATCCTGCAGCATGCCTCATCATTTAAAAGCAAATAACTACCGTTAGCTAATAATGTAAAAGTCGGTATAATTGCTGGCACAGGATTTCCCTTCAGAATGCAAGCTAAATTTGGTGCCTGAACGTTGCAGGCGCCATGCAATTGGATGTTCCTACAGACTACTGAGTGATCAGGTGTGAAAGTGCATTCCTCTCCTTTTAAATAAACTTCTTTACCCTCTCTCAGGCACCTGTATATAAAGGGGAGTGACCAAACTTCATGCAGGAAAGCAGTACCCAATGGTTCGTATCTGCCTAGGGCATAATGTTTCATACATGAACTGAACTTAAACAAAGGAAATGGTAAGGTGATTAAACTGTGGAAAAGCCACACAGCAGAGTTTGATTCGGCCACAGAGAAAGGTAAAAGCTCCAACTTTTCAATATGCAGTAATGAGTATGTTGCATCCTTAATGGACATGAACTGTTGTTTATCAGTTCGATTAAACGGCAGGAATAAAGATGATGTGTTCATGTAGTCCCAGGGAACTTTCCCAGCCTTCAATGTTTGTAAAGTCCAGGCAAACTGCATTATAGAACGCAACTCTGCAATTCAAATGAGGTCCACTCCTATTTGGTCTCCCTGCCCAGATGGTGCTTTCAGATTGCCCCCGGGAGAGTCATGTTTAGAACAAAATGACTGACTGTGTAAAGAGTGTAGTCCAGCAGTTTCTCCTGTTTGTTCCTTTTTGCCTAATATAGTCCCTAATGCAGAGCTGAGCATTTTGGCTAATGAAGAATTGCTAGGCCCCTCCGTAGATCCGGAAAGGATAAATCTACTGAGTAGTATTCCGGAGACCAACAAGGTTGTTAGTGCAACCCACTCAGAGTTTGGGTCGCTTTTGTCCTGGAATATTGCAGGATTAAATCCAAGTTGAAAGATCCAACTTGGGTATCGTTTATCAACTCTTATGACATCTGCTTATTCCAGGAGACATGGTTACTTGAGGCTCAGTTTGCATCGGGTTTTTTGAATTTTAATGTTCTGGCAGTCAAGGGAAAAAAGGGGCGCCCCTCCGGTGGTCTTGCCATTTGGATTAGACAGGACCTTGGTATTATCGTCAGGAGCTTTCTACTTCGCACCCAGATATCCAGCTAATTAACCTTAAGCTTAAGGATGGAAAATCACTGGATATTTATAATGTCTATGCTAGAAGCACTGGTGGGAAGAAGTCTGACACTATAGCTCGTTTGGATGAACTTACGCTCCTTTACTCTCAGTACTCATATATAATTTTAGGTGGAGATCTTAATACAACCTTTGAACCTCTTCTTGGTGTTGATTGGAGCATCTCGGAGGTAGAGGATGGCTTATGGGGTGTTCCAAGACTAGATCTAGAACCTGTCATTCGTTGGACCGAATTGGCCATCCAGATTAACGCCCTTTGTTTAAATAAGGGGCTTCGTGCAACAAATGGCAGGTCTGAGCAAGACAAATCAGGGTCCATTACTTTCAAGAGTGGTTCCCGTACTAGCAGAATTGATTATATCCTGCTATCACTAGATCTATGGGATACCATGAGGGACATGGTGGTTATAGACAGATTGGAGAGTGACCATAATCCTCTCTCTCTATCTACTATGCTTTGGGTGACCCCCACTGCCCATAGTGATCCTTCTCCATTGTACCTTCAAGATGTAGTCATTGCTAATGATCTGCGCCACGTTAAGTGGGCCAAGGTTGCTCAAAGTCAAGATTGTCTAACTCGCATTTTTAACAGATTAGAACTTGCCACCCAGGACTTAGGGGTTGCATATAATCAGTGTCCTCTGGAACCATATGGTATACCTGGAATGTCGATCCATGATTCTTTTTTTCTGGAACTTAAAGATATCTTTGTTAGGCCCTGCAAAGCAACTAAGCCCAAGTACGATCCCTCACCACGATGGTATTCTACCGCGTATAGAGATGCTCGCGTGAACTTGGGCACCGCACTGAAATCTGGCAACAGTCTTAAAGTCCGCTCTGCTAGATATGCTTATAAGCAAGCTATCTTCAAATCTAAGAGAGCGTGGGATTTCCAAAGATGGCAGGAACTCAGGGAAGCAGGTGCCCAAAAGGATATGAGACGTTTCTGGTCTGTTGTTAGATGGAGGACTGGGGGCAACCCTGATAAACCCCAAAATTGGGTTTCGCAAGATGCCTGGGTCAAGCACTTTGAGTCCCTATATGCTGTTGAAGATGACATGCGCCCTTCTTCTAACTACCAACTTACCTTTTATAAGGAAGACGCTTTTACCCTGGGTGATGTTGTTATTGCTCTTAAGTCATTGGTTCCTGGAAGGGCCCCTGGGATGGATGGAGTCCCTGCTGATATCTTTTTGAGTAACAGCGAATCCTGGGGAAACTATATCTTAATCTTAGCCAACTTGATCGCTAGAGGTGCCCCGATCCCCACTTCCTGGAAAGGAGCTGAAATTATCCCGGTGTTCAAGAAAGGAGACAAGTCCATCCCTGCAAACTATCGTCCAATCAGCCTGATAGACACCACACAAAAGATTTTAGGCAGGCTGATCTTGAACAAAGTGTTGGATTGGGCTTTAGATAATGCAATCCTCTCTCACCTACAAGCTGGCTTTAGAGCAAGAATAAGCACCATTGACCAGGTGCTGCATTTCGCTATGCTCTATTGGAAGGTGGTCTACTTGGGGGTGGCAGCCTATATGCTGCCTTTATTGATCTTAGGGCAGCCTTTGATCTTGTCCCTCGGGCATCCCTATGGGCTGTCTTAGAAAAGATGGGGATGCCACCTGTCCTAATTTCCATAATCGCTAGACTCCATGCAGACAATTTTGCGCAGATTAGATGGGGTGGTGTTGGTCAAGTGACTAGGCAGTTCCCTATCCAGAAGGGGGTTAGGCAGGGCTGCGTTCTTGCGCCAACTTTATTTTCCTTGTATATTAACGATGTGGCCAAATTATTAATAGATGCAAACTTGGATGCCCCCTCTTTGGCAGGCGCAAAAATTCCTATTTTAATGTTTGCCGACGATTGTCTTATTATTTCGAAAACCCCGAGTGGTTTACAGAAGTCCTTATGTATTTTTGAGGACTTCTGTTTTGCCCGCGGGCTTGAAATCAATGTTTTAAAATCTAAATGTATGTCCTTCAACCAGTCCAAATCTTTTAAAAGCAAAATATATATGAATAAAATGCCATTGGACCAGGTTCAAGATTTTACTTATCTAGGTATTTGCATCCAACATGACTTGGGATGGAAAAAGCAAGTAGAGCTGGCATCCCTCAAACATTCCCAACTCTCTGGTGTGCTAAGCAAAGAACATACCAAATCCCTGACTAAACCCATTGACCCTGCACTTCGGGTGTATGATGGTAAAGTGGTCGGCGCTGTGCTCTATGGAGTTGAGTTGTGGGGATTTGATAATGTACACAAATTATCCACCTCTGAAAATAGATTTTTACGAAATCTTACCAAACTACCTCAGAGCACTCCCCTTTGCCCCCTGTTCTATGACCTAGGTATGAGACCAATAGCATCAATTGCCTTATTTCGCCCCATATTATACTGGCGGCGATTATGGGTCACTCCTGAACTTAGGCTTTTTGCTCTTGGCCTCATGGACATTATCAAGCTGGATACCTTTCGTGAGGTCAAGTGGCTACGTAGGCTACATGAGTCGCTTCAGGATTTGGGCCTTAAAACTTTGTGGGAGGATCCACTAAACGCTAGCTTTCCGTCTAAACAAGCACTGAAGGCTTTGTACTGGGAATTGAGAGCTATCCGAGTTTTCAGATCTACAGCTCCGCTTTCATTGTCTGGTATTTTTCTTGATCTCAAGGATACTATTTCCTTGGCATCTTTTTGGGATGACATTACTAATCCTCAAGACAGGAAGCTCTATTTTCAATTTAGAGTAGACAGTCTCCCAGTCAGAGAGTTTTCATCTAGATGGGCCGTGATCAACGTGCTTAACTGTCCTGGCTGTACTGCATCTATTGAATCTGTCAATCATCTCCTGTTCCAATGTCCATCCTACACAATTCCCCGCCAGACTTGGCTAAAACCAATGTGCCGACAGTTGGGTACTAGAAATGCCAAGGTGGCACTACGTATTTTGCGCTCTGCTGAAATCCCACTTGTCTATATTTCTGTCGCTAAGTTCCTTGGAAGGGCATGGGTGATTAGGAGTAAAATGTTGATTGGGTAAATCCTCCTAGTCTCTGAATTGCCAACCTTTTTTGCAAATACCTTTATTTATTGTTTTAAACTATTTTAACATGTTTTGTGTATTTATTATGTATACAAATTTTGTATGCTTTTATGACAATCGTCGAATAAAGCTTTCTTGACTTGACTTGTAGAACGCAACTGATTTTGACCATGCTACAAAACAGACATATCGTCCTGTACAATATCAACAACAGATGAAACAATAGTATCTAATGTGTACATTCTGGAAGAAAGGGTGTTAATGCTATTATCGATGACACCTAATACTTTTTCAAAATTGGCTTGATCAATAGCCCTTAATCTGGAAGCTGCTTCAATCTGAGATAATTTCCAAACTTCGTTATAAACAGCATACACCCATCTTTTGGACCTGCCACCCACAGGACCCTCAACAAAATCATTCAAATCCACTTTGTCGTTCAATTTTGATAAATGAAGTTTAACAGAGGCCAAGGTGGAATGTTGCAGCCAGTTCTGACATAACTTCCCTACAGAATAGGTAGTTACAGAACGGGAAGTTTCAAATCGGGGGTCCACCCTAACCTGTGTATAGCCAAGGGTACAGACCCAGAAAACGATGTTGACAAGAATCTGAGCTCTTCTGCCATATATACCACCCTTCAGGATCTAAGTTGGAAATGTTGAAGGATGTATTAGTAATGAATGACTGCAACGCACCGATCTGTGTGATTATTCAATTTTGGATAAGCGCCCAGATCAGGAAAAGATGGGGAATTAATCTTTTTAGAAGTAGCCAATCCAAAGCAGGTGGTTTGATAAATGGTAGAATTCAAAAACAACATGTGATTTGGGATAAGGTAAGCATGATGCAGAGCTTCCGTACCTTGTACCTGCCATGCTTTAGAACCCCAACCAGATTTAAGATCAATGGTATCTTTCCACAGCTCATAGCACCCTATAGCTAATTCATCCATAAAGGACTTGGAATACAATAATTTAGTGTGGGTCAGTCTAACTTTGGAAGCTGACTCAGCAGCCATTTTAAAATAAAAGGCTTCAGGTTCAGATACACTGAAATCAGTAAAATATGTACATTTTTTCACTAGAGTTTTGGAGCTGCCTTCAATTGGTGCTGGACAATGTTCCCATTGTGTATAATTGACAAACTTTCTAAATGTATTTGCTTTATGCAGGAAATGATTGCCATAGTGTTGGTAGCAAAACAACTTGCCATAATTTTCAGAGTCTAAATACAAATCTTCAGCATCAAAAGCAGCATAATATTTCAAATCAGAAAAAAGAGCCTCCACTGCTTGGACATCCCAATCATCAAAGTGTATGTTTTGTTTCATAACATCCCCCATAGAAACACGAAGTACATTGGGGACATTAATCACCTCTGTGGGTCCAAGAATTTGAAATTTGACAGCATCCCATACAATCCCATCCAACACAGGCCAGGCAGTAATATTCACAAATGTCTGGTTCCTTTTCATGATGTGTGATGAGGAGGGGGGGGGGCAAAGTTCCATCCATTAATCTAATTGTAGATCTTTCAGTGAGATAGTGTCCATTTACTAGACAAAAAAATACAACCACAAATCCAACGGACATAAACAAAAAAATAGTTACGAGCACCAGCCAAATGTAAGCCCAAGGGGGAATTAAAAAATGTCTTTTAAACCAAGCAGCAAAAAAAGGAATTTTCGATGGGGCATTGGAAGTCACAGAGTTAGTGTCAAATGAAAAACGTGACTGGTCAACTGCACTTGAATGTAAACCAGGCAACGACACATCTGTGGGATAAGTATACTCAGTATCTTCAACTGGACCACCAGCTGGTGGAGGCAATAAAGGATTAGTAACTGTATGCATCTCGATGGCAATGTCAGGCCTGTTGGTAGTTGCCGAAGCCAAAACAGAATTTATCAGCATTGCTGGACAAGAGACCACTGGAGTCTTACTAAGAAGAATCGGCCACTCGCTGTAGTTTGACATTGTCAATGGAGATGTACCTGTTATCCTTGCGACCAGGAAGTGGAGGTAAAATAACTGTCCTTGTACCCTGCACGCCAAGCACTGGTACTGGAGCATGATAAGAGGGGCCGAACTCCTTCTTGTTCTCCACCTTCTCACGGACCAGGTCACCAACTCGAGGTAGCCAGCCAACTACCGGAATCTGAAGCACAGCATCAGTTGTGGAGGGCAAGTGTTCCTTTGCAAGACTATCTCTGGTCTCTTGTAGATTCTGTAATACAGCACAGTGATCATCTACATCAAAGGGTGCGGCTGATGCCGCCATGTCTAGACCATCAAGGTCCGGGACAAACATCTTTATGCCAAAGAGCATTTCGTATGGGGTCCGCCCACCCAGAGACCTTCTAGGGAGATTATTAAGTGCACATTGAACGCTATACAGATGGACCAACCAGTTCCTGCCAGTACCTAAAACCCTAGCTGTCAGGGACTGCTTTAAGTCATGGTTCATTCGCTCCACAACACTATTGCCCTCTGGTCATTATGGAGACGAAAATTTGACTTGGACCCCCAAAGATCTCATGGCATCCTTGTACGACTGAGAGGTGAACGCTGGACCCTGGTCCGAATTGAGGGTACCACATGCCAAAATTCCCACAAAGACACGCAAATCCCTGATGACAGTTCGATCATCAGCACTCCATTGTGGCCAGACCCAAAGAAAACGTGTGCACGAATCCACTGCAACTATGATATACTTATACGCAGTATCAGAGGAGAAAGGACCGCAGTGATCTAAATAAACGCACCCAAGTGGTTTATTAGATATGTACAACTGTGTTTGAGGTGGGCGCGCAGCAGTCGAAGGTTTTATCTGCTGGCAGATGTCACAATTAAGAACATAAGTACGGGTCTGTTTATACAATCCGCACCACCAATAACGTTGTCGTCAGAGAATAGCAGTCACCGAAACGCCGGCATGGGCAGAAGCCATACCTTCGTGAGCTGCTGTTATCAAGGAAAGCCTGCAGTCCGCGTTGGGAATCAATCTATCACCAACGTCGTTAATTCTCACATAGGGAACTTTATCAGGACTTAAATGATAAGAGTATTTAGAAGGGAAACCCAGAGGGTAATTATCACCTTTCTCTGTCGCAGCAATACCTGCCAAGATGTCATCATCAATCTTACTTTGGATCTTGTAACTGCTGCTACTAGATATGTTGCCACTGCTGTTTTCGCTGCCTCAGCAGCCAAACTGTTGCCAACAGTGTTGACACCTACGCGCTGGTGCCCAAGAGTGTGAATTACATTCACGAGCGGCAGACGTTGATTAAGTTCTGCGACTCGAACCCAAAGCATTTTATGCTTGATTGTGCTACCTTTGGAATCACGATACTCATTTTGAGACCAAAAGAATAAATTGTCGTTGAAAGAATGAACACAGTAAAAAGAGTCACTCACAATAAGAGTAGTAACTCAAGGATCAGCAAACTCCAGTGCAAGCACCAGAGCACGAAGCTCTGCCAACTGGGCGGTACAGTCACCCAATGTCTGCGTGTGCACAACATTAGATTTGAATTCACCATTCACGAAAGTACTAGCCACTATTGCGCAGGCTGCCGAATAAGCATGCTTAGAAGCCGTCGCCGGTTGCGCCAAACCGTCAGTGTAAATGACACAATGGTAATTCTCAAGCAGGTGCAAGGACAGAGGAGCTGGATGAACAAATTCATACTGCAAATACTCCTGAGTCTGCAATGAGGTATCAAAGATGTAAGTGACATCAGGCGATGTCAAAGAAGTGTCCCATTGTATCCAACGCGGACGCAAAGCTTTAGAATTTGGTACACTGGCTTTCATTACCGCCTCTAGGGCAGGATACGGTGTGACAACCAACATGCGTTTCCCCTGCGACAGCGCTCTCTCTTTCAGAATCGCCATCTGGACCACAGTCAAAACTTTTTCGACATTGGAAAAGAGCATTTCAGCTGATGTGTGCAAGTGCGATTTGTAAGCAATGGGGACTGTGTCACCCTCATTGAACGTTAAGTACGTAAACCCACTGCGCCAGGCACAATTCTTATTACCAGGTTAGTGTGGTTATCACGCGTCAGTAAGTATTTCGAAGCAAGAAGATCAGCCTGCAAAGATTGCAGGATAGCTGTATGTTCTGGCAGCCAGCTCGATTTGGAAAAAGTAGGTTGTACCAAGGCATATAGCGGCATGATACGCTGGGCATAATCGGGAAGTACGCCCGAAATTTAAAAAACCCAGCAAAGATTGAAGTTTCTTCAGTGTTGTTTGAGCACGCAAGCATGCGCACTTCTCCAGGAAGTGAGGTGCTAAACCTCGTCCTTCGTTGTTGAGTTCATAGCCCAAAAACAACACTGTATACTCTGCAATGTGCGACTTTGCAAAGTTGAATTTGTAACCGAAGTCCGCAAACATGACAATAATGCGGTCAACGCGACACAGATGCGGCCATAATTAGTCGTCTGTGAGATAGATATCATCAACATACGAGTATGCATCAGGGTCAATGCTCTCTAACAGAGAGACTACACGAACGGCACAGACACCTGGACTGTTTTTATAGCCCATGGCTAATCTTTTAAACTGTTTTTGTTTGCCGCCAGAAGTAAAGGCTGTCCATTGACTACTAATAGAGGACAGATTATGGCTATAAAAGCCATTGGAGATGTCAAGTGTGGCTTTAAACCTTTTTCTCACCAGACTATCAACGAGGGCAGAACTGTGGGTATTCTGTACCACACAGGTCCGACAACGAGAGTTCAAATGTCGGTAATCCAAAACTAGGCGGTACGACCCTTCAGGTTTGGTTACAGTGAATAGAGGATTATTCATGGGTGACACACATGTTTCAATAACACCTTGATATTCCAATTGATCAAGGATTTCTGCGACGTGAGATCTAGCTTCACAGCACATGGGATATTGGGGTTGTGGCTGGGGCATAGAACGTAATAGAATCTCATGGCTTGGCGACAACTTATCCCACCCAACCTGAGTACGGTACAACGCCGGAACAAGTACCTGAGCCCACTCTTCTGCAAAGTTCTGAGCCTGATCCTTCGGCACAGTGTGCGCAAAAGAAGGGAGGATTACCTCCTCCCCTCTAGGAGCAGTCAAAACGAAAGCTGGGGGCCAGTCTGCCTCTGCCAACAGAATGTCATATGTAGAGGTCAGATTTTCCCAAAAAATCCCTTTTATGGTATGTTGTATGTCACCTTCTATTAAAAGGACTATGTCATATAGTCTGTCAGGGGGAGCCACTCTAGTATCAGCAGTTTCTACAGTAATGAATGTATCAGTTGCTGTCACCTTCAGATATGGACGCAGTGCTTGCCGCACTACTGTAACCTCCGCTGCGCTGTCTAGCAGCGTTAGTGCCCATGTCAGGTTCCGAAGCTGCATTCTCACTATCTGTGGCATACCTCGCTGTTAGTGCAGCAACTTTCTTCTTTTGAAACGGGGGTCGTTGTTATGCAAATTCGTCCTGCTTGACTTTTCCGTCAGTCTGGCGGGGCTGCTCACGTCCTTGTTGGGCACCCCAACCTTTGCCACGTTCTCCTCCACCGGACTGTGAGACCGATGCTTCCTGTGAAGAACGAGGAGAACGTTGTTCAGGAACCTGAAATCTATCAGAAGACCTAATCCTAATGCGATCGCGCAAATCAAATGTGCGTTGAGTAGTCGCTTGAACCGGCGATGCGGGACAAGACCCCTGTTTCTGTTGCTGCTTCCCCTGCTTTTTAGCTTTCCAATTTTGTTTAGGAAAAGCTGGACGGTCGTCTTTCGAAGACGCCCCTGTCTTAGTTTGCGGTTGCGTAGTTGTTGTTTGAACAAAAGGCTTAACCCCCAAAATATTGCGGCCAATGGTGTTATAAGCCTCCGCAATAATCTTTGGTAACTGCCGGGGTTTATCGACATCGGCGACGAGGTGCAGCTCATTCGACACTTGAAAGTTAACCGCATCTCCCTTGACATTAGCAAGGATGAGCGTGGCAACTACGTTGAACACGCCGACAAGCCTCATCCCTAACTTGACAGCCGCCTCCGGACCGTGTTGATCCTGAACACGTTTGATCACGGAGGGCAGTACAGCCATAGACGGAGTGCCGAAGCACTTTGAGTAGACTGCTGCAAACACTTTACCCCAGTTATCACAATCAGCTACCTCTGGGACTAAGTCTTTCTGAAAACTAATGGTGAGGATTCTGTGTTTTTCCACAGGAGTAGAATTCGGAAAAACTGCTTCCGGCTGGTCACATTTCTCAGCAAGCCAATAAGGCATATCGTCCTTATTCTGGGGGCACTTGCCCATTACCGAATTAACCATGATGGAACTAATAGTAATCCCGGCCGGGCCAGCTGGTTGCACCGCAACCCCAGGTGCCCCCACCAGGACATTGTGTGAAACGTATTGCACTAAAGCCCTATGCACTGCAATTAGGGCAGTATGGAGTTGACGTAACTCATCCACCGGGGCTTGCAAATAACATGGATGTGGTGTAAACCCGGCCAAAACTGGCCAAGTGGCTCTTGGAATGGACAAGGGACCCAAACGAACTGGTGTAACCATGTGGGGGAGGGCGCCATTGAACCAAATACGATGCTGCCAAGCAGAAATTGGAATATCCTGCGTCTTATATGGCGTGTAATTAGCCGGGACTGCCGTAGGAGTGTATGAGTGAAACATGTTCTCATCCGCATTCACCCCCGGCAAAGTAACCCAAGAGTAAAACAGCTCATAGGGATGCGATGCATCGGCACTCACTACAACGATAATAGACATCCCATCATCAGGCAACGCGAACTGCGTCAAATGACGCCTCGGAGGTGCGTGACTATGCGCTGCAATAGTGACTTCAGCCATAAGGACACAGAGAAGAAAAACAATCTATATTAACAGTAGCACAAAAAGGGTATAATATAAAACGAAAACCTTTTTAATTGTCAAGCTTGAGAGAACCTATATATTAACTATTTAGGTAGGTTTAAACCGTCACTCCCGTTAACCGGAAACAAGAGTGAGGGCGTTGTGGACAAATATAAGCAATATAAGCACTACTAAGGCATCTCAATCATAAGACCAAAACGTTAGGTGCGCCATGTTGAAGGGATTCTACTCATGCACAGAACTATGCGCAGGAAACCAGGACCTCAGTGAATTGCGGTGTACCGAAACCTCACCTCAGTACCCAGAACCCCTCTCCGACTAGCATCAGTGTCTCATTCATTCTCCGTATCATCTCAAAGCTACCAATGATTAGGCAACCCAGAACAAGCGACTTAGAGCACTCTCAGGAATGGTGGGAATCAGAAACACCTTTTCGTTATTATTCTCATATAAGTCCACAACAAGAGTAATCAGAGACACGGTAAAGTTTAAAATGTTTATTGTTCGTGCTCTAAGGTGCAGTACTTTGGCTAACATAAGCAGACAAATGATTAAAAACAAAACCATCAGCATTGTTACAATACCATAGAAAATGAAGGGAGAAATCATATTACAAATGATAGTGGAAAACAACCACCCTCCCTTCGCTAGTAAACTAGTTTTCTGAAACTAATAGAAGGTCTCTAGGGTTGAATGGGGAACCCCATACCGTAAATATCAGCTTAGGTGAATCACATCACAGGATCAGCTCTGCTCTTTGTGTCTGGAAAGGCTTTCTCCAAGTGCCTGAATCATGTATGCAAATGCAATATTAAAGGCACCCGAGTTTCAGATATTTGCAGCTGTGTACGTGTTATGGCTAGAGCGTGGGCCGATCAACCTGAATTCAAAAGCATACATTGTTATTTGACCTTGATGGCTTCTGCACACAGTGTTCAGACTAAGGTTGGGTTGCACGTCTAGGGATGTGAACAACAGACCGTTCTCATGTGAAGAAAAAGCAAGCAAGCAGTTCTCCGTGCAACAACAGCTACCTGCAGTGTCGTGTGCAAAAGCAGCGAAAGTGGCAAGATGGCGTTTTACATCTAAGGCGCTTATGCTAACATAGCAATGTGTGTACATAGAACTCCGTCTCCACTACAGGAGCAGTCGCATGGTTGTGCAAGAAAGAGGGAATAGCTATATAGAAAGACAGGAGATGAGAATATGAATTTTATCAAGTAGAAGAAATGCATGAAACATTGTCCCCTACTTATAACAAGCATTTGCAATGCAATCGGTCTCGCCTTTGGTACCTTATATGTATTTAGCTATGCAGCCTGGGTGCTGAAACATCCACTGGTCTTTAACATGGAGGGAAACTGTGTGACACGTCCGGTATGGGAACACATGGAAAGAAATGTTGCCTTTGAGCGGGAAATGGTACAGTCCAAAGCTCTGTTTTTAATATAAAATCAGGCTTTCGATGATCATATCACAGAAAATACAAAATTTGTGAAAAATATTTTTGTCCACGGGTGCTCGTAGAAGTCAATTTCTATGTACTGGAAGCTAGAGAATGCTAAGTAATTGTGGTATTTTACTGACCTCTGCTGGTCGTTTTCTTTCAAGAAAGTTAAATAGAGGCAGTTGCCAATAAAATTAAAAAAAGAAAGTCCCTCAGCAGAAAGCAATTCTTCTTGGCCTGGCTCATCGGATGATGCAAGTTGCTATGTGAGCTCCTACTGGCCCACAGAGGTGCATGAGGAAGTCATTAACTCCCAAATGTACTAAATTTTGCGTCTTGGTTTTGCCGCAGTCCACATACAAAATCCGTGTTGCGATTTGCAAAGCCATACAAATTAAGATTTGCTTGCGTTTTTATGGAATTTATCCCAAAAGTAACAAAAGGCAACGTATTACACTCCCTTGTGCTACCTTGCATCAGGGAGGCATTACATGGGAGGAGCAAGGGTGTTCATGTGCATGCACTAGTGTATTGTGCCACCAGCTCATATTTACTAAATTCAGTAAGCATGGATTTGTGCCAACTTTGTGCGCCTACTGGAGGCTGGCGTAACAAGGAGAAAAATCTTTGTTTCTCCTTGTTACTTCCTGTTTGCATGTATGTTGCTTTCTGCATCACTCATACAAAAAAGATTTAGCCTCTAAGAATAGTTTTTGTGCAGGGAGACTTTCCTTTCATTTCACAAAACTATTAGTAGTACCAGTAGTAGGCCAGCATTACGAGAGAGCAGAACTGCACTAAATCTTAGTAGATATCACACATTTCTGCTCTTTCCTTTTGACACAACGTAGTAAAACAATGTCCTTAGCTGTGTTCCATTGGGTCAAAGTTTAGTAAATCTGGGCCGAAGATTGCAAAAAATCTTAATAAGGGTTCTACAACCAGGGCTTATACTACTTGTCAGATGTGTGCCTGAATTGTTTTCACACCTTGTTGGACAATTGCCCCTTATGGTCAATTCCATGTTGCTGACAGAGGTATTTTATTCTCGATCCACAGAAACAGCCCTATTGGGTTTGGAGTGATGTTCATCTGACAACTTCCAAAGAGGCTGGGGAGGTAGATGTTTTCAAAGCTATTATTGGTCCATCAGAAGGAACTGGTAGAAAAGGAGAGCATTCACCCCTTTAAAGAAACCAGCTTCAGTAATGGTTTCTGCATGTTTCATGATGGGTTTACCATGGCCTACATAGCTGATGGGCTTACAAGCAAATTAAATATACCTATCAGGTGTGTACCAATTTTAACAAGTTTGAAAGGGAGGGCCCAAGCACTTTACCTCTGGATATTGGGGGTAAAGTGCAGAGTCCTATGGTCAACAAAAACTGGGTTCAGCAACAAAATGCAAAAATCTGGGGTAACAGCATGCAAAAGATGGTCTTTTCCAATAATTGCAGCGAGAAATAATACATATGTCCAACGGTATTTGCTCAGATAGATTATTGCAATTTTCATTGGTGCAACATATAGGGAAGATCCTTGGCTTTTGCTTACCTCCTGATTTGATGTGCAATAAATCTCTGTTCTCTGACTGTGAATATACTTGTTAGAACTGGGGGTCTCTAGTTGGCTGAAGTAGGTACCTTAGGCCAAATAGGGACCCTTGCTTCTAAGTCAGGGAAAGGAAGGACACCTTCTCAGATAGCCCCTGCTCACCCTCTCGGTAGCTTGGCATGAGCAGCCAGGCTTATCTTCAAGTCAAGTGTGTTAAGTATTTGCAACCACGCTCTCAGCAACCCAATGATGACACCGCAAATGGACTCCACAAGAGTTTCATAAAAAACAATTATATGCTTATATAAAATAAATATACGATGAGACCACACAATAAACATCCAACATATGCGTACTTGTAATAATTCCCCTTGCTGGTTATTAGGCCAGCAAGCCCTTGTCGGTTCTTGCAGTATTATTATTAATTCTCTATGATCCTATGTAGTCCTAATGTAATGCTATGCAGCTCATAATGCAAGAATCAGGCACTTTGTAATGTCAAAATAATGCAGTTCGTTATGCAACAATCAGGCAGTTCGTAACGCCAAAACAATGCAATGCATAATGCAACAATCAGGTACTTCGTAATGCAACAATAATGCAATGCGTAAGGCAACAATCAGGCAGTTCGTAATGCAGAAATAATGCAATGCGTAATGCAACAATCAGGCAGTTCGTAATGCAAAGATAATGCAGTGCGTAATGCAACAATCAGGCAGTTCGTAATGCAAAAATAATGCAAGGCATAATGCAACAATCAGGCAGTTCGTTATGCAAAAATAATGCAATGCGTAATGCACTTCGGCACCGATCATGGTGCTTTGGACAGTCTCTATGCCACTCGTACTGACTCGCGGTCAGCTTCTGCCAACATATGCCCCCAACACGGGTATGGTGTAAACCAAAGTGCAGCTCCACACTCCGGCCCCGGTACTGCCACTCCTCGGCAAGTACGGGCCGCAATACGAGCTTGAGCAGAGGCTCACGCTGCGAGAATGGGAAAGTCCGAGAGCGTTTCTCTCAGAGCCCGCACCCCGCACCCCGCCCCCAGGTGACACACGTTACCTGGGGGATGCGACCTCGCTCTCCTCTCCTCGCAACTTGAGCCTCCAATGCGACTTCGTTGATTCTGGGCAGTGAAACTCCCCCCCCCCCCTCCCCATGGAGTTGGTTTGAGGTCCCTTTTTGGCAACGGCGGGCTTGGGCCAGTGGCACAGCTCCTCTGGGGATGCCAGTCTGGGCCGATGGCAATGACGAACATCTCAGGCTGCAACAGTGCACACGCACACAGCGTCGCTGAGACTCACTTGAGCTCCGGATGTGCATGATCACAGTACAAGCCACACAAAGGTCTCAGCCTGCACGAAGCACACACACACAGCATCGCTGAGACTCACTTGGATTCCAGGTGCCCACGATCACAGGTCAATTCTTACGAGGGTCTAAGGCTGCAAAAAGCACATGCACACTGCTTCGCTGAGACTCACTTGGTTTCTGGGGGCACACAATAACAGGGCAATCCTCACGAAGGTCTCAGGCTGCACAAAGCACATGCACACAGCGTCGCTGAGATTCACTTGGACTCTGGGTGTGCACAATCACAGGACAATCCTCACGAAGGTCTCAGGCTGCACAAAGCACATGCACACAGCGTCGCTGAGACTCACTTGGACTCCAGGTGCACACGATCTCGGGGCAATCATTTCGAAGGTCTCAGGCTGCACGAAGCACATGCACACAGCATTGCTGAGACACTTCTGGAAACTTTTATGTTCCTGAGTTTCCACAACAGGGAGCCAGCTGTCCTCTGGCCCTTGGGGACAAGTTACTTCAGGACACAGCACACAGCAAAGTCCTTTCAAGCAGGGGGACACAGCACACAGCAAAGTCCCTTGGCCTCTCCTTGGTTAAATCAGCAAACTGCAGGCCAGCCCCAGAACACACAGCAAGTGTCCATTCCTTCAGTCTCTTCAGCTGTTTCTTCCTTGGCAGAGGTTCCTCTTGACCACAAAGTAGTTTCAATCCTTTTCAGTCTTGATCAGTTCCAAGGTTCAGGAGTTTCAGCTCTCATAGTTATACCCCTAAATGTATTTGAAGTCTTTGTGTTCAGGGGGGGACTGACCCCTGTTCAAACCAGTTCTGGGTGTCTCCTTGCCAGTGAAACCTTCTTCCTTTGATAGTGGGGGTCTGGATCCTCAATCACTCAGCAGGAGATGGAGCCATTGTTTTATGGCAGCAGCCCAGGCCTCTTCACCTCCAGGGGCTACTCCTCCCCCCTACACTCCAGATGCAGGTCACCCGTGGCTGTCTCACCTACTCCTCCCCTGGGTCAAGACATTTCCCAGATCCTATCATATTTAAATTCAGACAGTCAATCCACAACCAGGCAGAGACACACAGAATTGTTAGAACAAAAAAAACAGCCACTTCTAAAAGCGTGGTTTCTAAACACACAATTCAAAAACCACCTTCACAAAAAGATGTGTTATTAAATTGTGAGTTCAGGCACACTAAACTTCACCTCTCCATCTTAACCTATGGGAAGATTGGCTGGAAACATATTACACAGCCTCCCCCATTCTGTCATATGGCCAAGGTGGCCTTACAACAGTGAAAAATGAATTTGGCAGTTTTTCACTGTGAGGACATGGTACACACCTTAGTACATGTCCTACCTTTCACATACACTGCACCCTGCCCAGGGGGCACCTTGGCGTACCATAGGGGTGTCTGATGTGCATAAAAGGGAAGGGTAAGGCCTGGCAAGTGGGTGCACTTGTCAGGACAACATGGCAGTTAGCAAACTGCGCGCAGGCACTGCAGTGGTAGGCCTGATCTCTCTCTTTTGGGCTACTTGTGGGGGTGGCACAATTAGTGCTGCAGGCCCACTAGTAGCATTTGCATTACCAGCCCTGGCACACATAGTGCACTTTACTAGGGATATTACTAGTAAGGCAAACATGCCAATTATCGACAACCAATTACCATTACACTTTACACAGGGAGCACTTGCACTTTGCCATTGATCAGCAGTGGCAAAGTGCCCAAAGCATCTAAGTTGGCAACACCATGTCAGAAAAAAGGTAGGGGGAAGGCAAAAAGTTTAGGGAACTTTAGCCAAGAATGGCCAAGTCAAACAATACTCTTTTGAGATATCTTTATTATTTGAAAAGTCTACTGTTTGGTTGTAATTGGTGCTGCCACGGTGGTGTATTTCAAGCATTTAAGGAGGTTGTGGGAAAATGAAATAAATATCTTGCTGCAATTAAGCTTCCAAGTGAGAGGTCTGAGCACAGCCCCATGGGATGCTGCACAGAACTCAGTAGTTAATGACACATAATGGACACCTGAATTTCATATCAAGATTTCTACAATTGTAGTTCATATCATAAGAAATAAGGGAAAACCCAGCGTTACAGCTGCCAAGTTCCACACAGCACTCTGTTTGTGTAATGGTAGAACTGCACAATGACATCTTCAGACTATAAAATGTGCACACATCATAAACGTGTGCAGATCATTAGCAGTGTGTCAGCTCCCAGTTAAATGCCAAGAGTTTCTGAGTCAAAGCAGAGTTTCTGAGTCAAAGCAACGTAAGTAGTTGCTGAGAATGAGTAGTTTTATCATCTGAGTTCACAAAGTTTGCAGTGTAACAAATGCTGCTCTGATTTCAACCTGTGGCAATTCTGCTTCTCTGAATTCTACAGAAACGTGTGTGAGACGCCTCTGCATGATGGTCTTTGTATTATCAATTTACAACTGCATATCACGACAAACACCAATGTTTATTTCTAGCGGGAAATTATCAGCCTCACACCGTCCATTTGCAGGAAGAACGTGCTGGTGTTTTCAACTGTTCAGTTGCCAGCACGAGCGTAGTAACCCCTTCTTTCATGTTTCTAGTGTGCTCATCAGTGCACTGAAGGGTTTGGCATTTCCGTGCAAATATTCACACAGTGAAATGGTGTTAATAGAACAACGAGGGGGTCTGCCCACGCCCTGCCACTCAGCACCTGGCGCTAGACAGGGCATACAATACATTGATTTCACATCAGAGTGGAACAATTGAAAGGCTAAATGCCCACGGGGAGGTTTATGGAAAAAGCAGTCGCACACACGAGCAAAAATAGAACTTCTGGAATTATCTGAAGCTGCTGGATGTGGATGTGATGGTTAATTACTCGCGCAGAAACAAAACACATATCAAAGGAGTAGGAGTGAGGGGGTTGTGGTTACACTATGTGAATGCTGATATCTACCACAGAGCACAAATACATGCTATTACTTTTTCATAAGTGCATATTTAATTTAAGAAAAATGCCGTGCAAAATGCCTCTACCACGTTAAAAAGTGTATACAATAAGGCTTGCCGAAAGAAAAGCAGCAGGTTGAAACCTCAGCTCGGCTAACTCAGATTTCTTCGTAGCAGTATACGAACCGCGCCTGGCCCTCTTAAAAACGGGCATATAAACCGGTGCCATCTGTTGCAGTTGTGCGGGAGCCTTCACCACACACTGCAGCTTCAATAAACTCTCACACATGTCCCGACAGTGGAAATACAGGATGCTGCACCGAAGAACTCAGAATCTCTAATTAACACTTCACCTTTTTTCTAAGTCATTATCATCGGAGTATTTCAACTGGCTAAACTTCAGCGCTGCCCGACGTCCTTCCTCAGGGTACCACCGGTGGGTAGCATAATTACCAGGAGCGGCTCCTCCGCTATGGCGGAGGAGCGGCTCCTCCGCTATGGCGGAGGAGCGTCGCCCGATCTTCCTCTCAGTGCAAGAAGCAAAAACATAAAATGGTCATAACTTTTAGTTATGACCATTTTATGCTTTTTTGCATGATTGGGCGCTATATTTAATCGGAGGAAATCATGTGGGGAAACACTTGTTGAGGTGCAGGGTTAATCTGTAAGAAACTTCAATGAGGTCACACATTGTTGAGCCCACTGTGAGACAACATAGGACCTGGTCAAAGAAATGCTAACAGAGCAAGGCAGCACACCTCTACAATGCCACGCAGAATACTTCTTTCTTACAGTGGGAGGACTCTAAACTGTGATATCTGGCTCATTAGCGTGATTTAGTCTAGGTGCAGTGAGGCCGGTGTACACTCTATTGAATTCAGGAACTAGGCAATTCTATTGCTGGTAACCAAAGGCAACAACTTTAATAACCCATGTCTAAAAGTGCTAGAAATGTGCTAGGTTTGCCGACAAAGGAATACAGTGTCAAAACACTGGCAAGAACCCGCTTACTCACAGCAGCCTTCAGATAGTCCTCACCTGTTTACTAACCTGACTCACATGCTTTACTAAAGGACTATCTAATTCTGAAAGCTGCGTCTGGACTCTTTGTTGACTGCCTTTATTTATTTGATCACTGATGCATTTGCACTCTACCCTCTGGTTGCTAATCAATGCTGAAAACTAGCAACTATCGAGGTTCTCACATGACACCTCAGTTGCGTTACTCTTATCAGCAGCGATAAAAGGGAAGAGGTATTGGAGACTGGGGTGTTCAGACAATGTGAGAAAAAGAGGTCTCACATGTTTGTGGTGAAAGCCAGATGCATACTGAACTGATAACATAGATTGACCACCAGTCTTGAACCTAGCCCCTTGCTCAGCTCCCAGCCCAGCACCTAAAAAGGGCATGATTTTAAAAACTAAACTGCATCCCCAAACTTCTTTATACTTGGCTTCAGTGAGGGCTCTCAATTCGTACTTTGTTTTTTAAATACAAATATTCCCCCACCAAGGATGAGAAGAGCAATACCAGGGAGGAGGACCTGATGTAGCAGCCTTAAGAGCAGGACCAAAGGCCCTGTAAAACCGGGCCTCTGCCCTGGAAGAAACATTTGCACCAGGACTAAAAAAAAAGTTTGAAAAAAGCAAATGAATTGGAGTACTTTGGCCATGGGCTACTGATAAGAAAAATACAGGAAGAACAACAGGAAATATCATGCGACAACCAATGGAAACAGAGGAAAAGTAAGTGGCATGCCCATGAACCAAAAAAAAATGAGGGCGGGATGTAAGCCTCTTTTAAGATCTATATTAAACATAATTGATTTCCTCTGTGCAGGTGCAACCTAAAAATGAATATGCCTAAGCATAAACAATGTAGAACTTTTTTATATTGACACTACTCCAATTGTTACAGTAAACTCATTTTATTATCTGGGTGTTTTATTCACAGGTAATGGATCTTGAGGTCAACAGATTTTAAACACTAAAGCTAAAATGAGCAGTTTTTCTCAAGGGATTTTTAAATTTTCATCTAAATTAGATAGCTGACCCATCAAGGAAATCATTGAAATTTACAAGGCTAGAGGATTGCCCACTGAAACATATGGGGCTGGTCTCTGGGGCTATGATAATTGCACTGTCTTACATGTGGAGGAATGGCTACTTTGCTTACCGACCTCTTTCTCAACTATGATTGTCCATCAGGAGGTCGATTAGGTAAGACCTTTCCTATTATGGCTAATACTATGGGCAAAAGAGGATATTCCTTTTACCAGATCTATTATTTCAGGTTGTTTAGCCTTGGATAAGGCTTTGAGTATTCCATGGCTATAGTATATTAACTCTTACTTTAGTATGTTATTTAATTTGCCCATGTGGCCAGACCCTGTACAGGTGCTATCGTTAACTAAGAGGATGATCAAAGATACTTTTTCAGTATAGATATGGACAGCGATTGCCTGCTAACAATATAAAATCCTTAGTCATTTTATACAAGTCATATGAGATAGAGGAGGGTGGTTACAACTATCTATCTGGTGTAACAAGTATGCCACACAGTTTTGTTTTGGTAGGACTGAGATGTGGCATTGTGTATCATCTAGGGGCTTTTCCAGTTATGAAGTCCTGTCATTCTGATCAGACCCCATGCCCATGTGATGGACGAAGTGAGCAAAGCACAATGCACTTTTTATTGTTTTGTAAATGTTATCAGAGCTTTAGGAGTTTTTATCTTTGTTAGACATTACATTAGATCTTCGAATGCTGCTATGAAATACTTGATTTCACTATGCAAACCCTTTGTGTGTTACAATGTGGCCCTTTTTATTCTGAAAGCCATCCATGTAAAGAAAAGCCTTTTGCATTAGCTAGCCCTTGATTTCAATCTGTCTTTTGTATGGGTTTTATCTAATGGATATAAAATGGATTTATTTTATTGAGATGTAGTTTTTATTGAGACTATTTTATGCTAATGCAGTTTTATGGCTGTTTCAACTAGCCAAATAAAGTTTATGAACCAATTCGAATATGTGTATTCACATATTTACAGATAATCTACATTAGACATCTTCAACCTTAAAAAAAAATCAGAGAGAGAGAAAGTGACAGAGAACTTTTGGCAATGGCTTGCAGCTCTTGGGCTAAGGAGATCATGTGCAGCCATGCACTCCCTGCACAATGCACCTTTGGCCGCAGTCCTCCCTGCACAATGCACCTTTGGCCGCAGTCTAACAGAAGGAATGGCCCTAAGCCAATGGTATTGGTGCACTGTGTTCTCCAAACGTCCTGTCGTACTTTGAATGGCTAGTGCAGAATTTTGAACTCTGCTGTCTATTTTACAAGTCAGCACAATACTTTTCTGTAGGGAATTTAGGTGGGAATGTGTATTATTGTATTATTTTGCTTAAGAAAGTTTTACACATATTCATAAAACATGGCCAAAGTTACAAGTGCTACAAAATGTTTTTCCTGTGGACTTCACCTTGTCACAGTATATAACTGTGTATGTTAGTGGTAGTGCATACCGGTTCAATGAGCAAGGTTTTTATTTGCCTTCAGCATGTACTACGTGCAGTAAATATTGTGGTACCAGTGATAGGGCTATGGGCGTAAATAAAAGTAATCGCACTTCAAAAGCAACAGGGAATGAAAACATTTTCATATTGTTGTTTACAGACCTAAGGTTTGGATGGTGGCCTTCGAGACAAATTGATTATAATATAAGTACATCTTGGATGGAACATTAGGAGCTGGCCAGCCAATCAGAATGCACCTTATGTATTCTATAGCTACTGTAGGGTATCTGTGACGGGAGGATTCTATTCTGCCAGCTTCTAGTCCCCCCGGTGTGATGTGAAACCTGGGAACGCTGTTATAGGAGGAGTTGCCTAAAGTTGGGGTGAGAAAAGGCTTAGAGGAAAGTAGAGCATCTACTTAAGGGGCAGCAAGAAGAGATTATAGATGAAGAGTATGTCCTTCCAAAGCAGATCCTATATAGAAACCAAGAACACCATTGTCCTATCCACGTTGGACCTTGTCACTGTAATTTCCTTTAAAATTAGAACTTTCTGTTATAGCTAGCTTGGAGCCCTCCAAAAGGTTAATTTTTAATGATTCTCAGCTCTTACCCACACATGTGAGGCATGTTTCATCAAGTTTGCTCCTAACAGTGAATATGTCCACAGGGATCTATAAAGTAACACCTCTTCTGATAAGCGGAGCGATGACTCGCAGCAAGCAATATGGGTGAATCTATTGATCCTGCAGTAGTTGGAGGTAACAAAAGTGTGTAGTTAAACTTTAAAGTATAATGTGGCTAGTTTATTGTACCTTATTAGCACAAGAGTAAAAAGAAATATGGCACGCTAGAGAAACAGTTAGGACCCCTTTGGGCAGATTTACTAAGATTTTGCACCGTGTTTGCGTCACAAAAGTGACCCTGAACGGGGCAAAATCTTTTTTCCTCATTTACTTTCCAGCCCCAAACTTGTTTAGCGCTGGAAATAATATAAAAGTAACGCGAAGCAGCGCATAGCGCTACTTCACATTACTTTGCACCATGGCGGCCAAGGGTGGTGCATGGTTGTTCCCATGCAACCACCCAAGGTTTCTCACAGTAAACATAATTTACTAAATACAGTAGATTGGATTTAGCATGAGAAAACTGTGCCCTCTTAAACTAGGCGCAAGAAAGGAGAAATGCTTTCATTTCTCCATCCTTTTCTGACTTTGCATGCATGCTGCACCGTGCAGCACGCATACAACGTGGGAAAAATGTTCCCTCCTGTCTAGGCATAGTATTTTGAACAGCAAGGGTATCCTTCCTGTACAAAACTTATGCTAGACTCACCCACACACCCTAACGCTATGGCGCTTAGGTGGTGTGTGGCGCACGACAGCTGTAATCTGCACCAGCACAAGGGAAAGAGGAGGAGAGAGCCATATCTATGAAAATATGGCACTCTCCTGCTTCTTTCCTGTCGCGCAACATAGCGCAGCCTGGCGGGAGGCTGCACTGCGTTGCGTGGAGATTTGGTAAATCTCCCCTTGTGTGTGTCGAGATAATAAAGGATGACATATTTCTGCCCTCACAATATTGCCACATAGGGCTTTCACCAGGACAAAAAAGTGACTGAACATCTTCAGTCTTAGGTCGATATAGGATAAGTGAAAAGAAAAAAGCGAAGAGGTGGGACACTTTTAATCTAATTCTGAAGTACTGGAACACAGGGTCTATATTAGATATTGTGCTCATAGTCTTATTGCCCTTATTTGCAGGGCAATAATTGCTGATAATTACACCTTCCCTTGTTATGCATTCTAGCCTCAAGTTTAGGCCCATAAACGCCGGCAGGGTAATTGAGAGCTGCTATTGCCCACAGGTGTGAGCAATAATGCTTAGCTAGAACAGTTCTTATGTAGGGACTCATTTGGATGTCAGTCGGAAAGCCTCCATGATACAGTGATACACAAATATTGTGATGCAAGAATATTGTTGATAAAAATATTGATTTTCTAAGGTAAGTAAAATCGATGTCAAAAATATCTGTTGTTAATATCATTTATAAAAATATGGTTGTAAATAGTATTTTTTTGTTGTTATCTTTATGTATCTTAGTTTATGTTTTAAATGCATATCTTATAAATTGTATAATATTATGAAGTTTTTTAAATATAGTTTGTACATTTTTTGTCCTTTTTAAATGTAATTTAATTGATGATTGTAATTTTTAGTGTTGTAGTGAGTTGTGGGATTTGTAGGGGTACAAGTTGTGAAGTAGATTAAATATAATTAATGAATAATTAATTTTAATTATTAATAATTATTTAATTGATAATTAATCATGCAAAGTGTGTAATAACATTTTCTTAAAGTTATATGTAAGGTGCAGGTTATAGGGTTTGTAGGGGTAAAGGGTGGGAGGTTAATTAATTATGAATAATTAATTAATTTTTAATAGATTGATAATTATGTAAAGTGTGTGATTAATTTACAGGCATATTTAAGAAGCTGGTTGTGGGGTTTGTAGGGGTAAAGAGTGAAAAGTTACTTAATTAGAAATAATGAATAATTATTTTTAATTATGAATAATTATTTAATTGCTAATTATTTTGTACATTGTGTAATTAATATATTGTTTAAGATATATTTTAGGTGTGTTTGGTTTCTGGGGTAAAGGGTGTGTTCAATTATTGATTACTTATTTATTATTAATTGTTTGATCGATAATTAATTATGTATATTGTGTAAGTATTATAATTTTTTAGATAGATCTTAAATGCAGGGTGTTGGGGTTTTAGGGGTATAGTTATTAAAGAAATAATTATTAATCTGTCATAAAATATTTAATTGATAATTATGTAAATTGTGAAATAATCATATTTGTTTAGTTGTATTTTAGGTGTGGGTTGTTTTGTTTGTAGAGGAATAGGGTGGGAAGGTATTTAAATAATAAAATAAACATTATTCATTTATTAAAAAATGTTTTGTTACTTAATATGTTATTTGTGTTATACTTTTCTTAATATCAGTTACATTTTAATTGTTCGCTGTTGAGTCTGTGGGAATATAGGGCCTTATTATGATGGCGGTCAGATTTTTATCCGAAAGCCATCATATCGGGAATGGGACCACCCTACTTGCTGTTGGTGGTCCTGCCATGGGAAATACAATGCGACCACCTTCAAGGCTGTCGCAAAGTGTATTTTTTTATTGCAGCGTGTGCTGCAGGCTGCAGCACATGTCACAGTACAAAAAATACATATTTTGCATTTCCCTGCACTATGTGGCAGGCCCCTTGCGGAGCCTGCCACATTGTGCAGGTACATGTAGGGGGGCGCCAGGGGGAAGAGGGGCCGGCCAGTGACCCACAATGTCTCTTTGCTCCTGCCTTTTGATGGCGGATAAACCACCATGAAACTGCCAGCAGGACGGGACATCATAATCCCTACGGTGGTGCCTGGCAGCCACCGCCACCATTATAGTGATTGCAGTTGCCCCCGACAATCCAACGGGATCCTTGAGCCCGTCTGATCCATGGCAGTCAGTCTCTTCGACCGCCAACCATCCACCCGCCATCAAAATGCAGTGGGCTGTGAGGCAGGGTCCGATGGCGGTGGGACCGCCACAGACGGGCTGACAGTCGCAGTCCCACCGTAATCGTAATGAGGCCCATAGTGTGGCATTTATTAAATTAATAATATTTGTTTTATTTCATAATATTTATTACAAATTGGAATAATTATGTAATTTCTTAAATTCTTGTTAAAATGTAGACTTTAAGGGCCTCATTACGATGGTGGGTGAGCACCATTACGGAGTCAGGACCGACTGACCTCCGGTCCTGACTGCAGTATTAGGATGCAACCGCACATGGTGTGGTCGCACATCCCCATTTCTTTATGGGAGCTTGTACTGCAGTTGGAAACCGGCCACAGCACAAGTCCCCGTAAAGAAATGGGAGTCTGTGTAAATCCCTGCACCATGTGGCAGGCACCATAAGTGCCTACCAAGCCTCCAACCGGAGGGCCAGCGGGCCCAGCAGGGCCTCCAAATTTGCTTTCCGACAGGCTTTTAATGCCGGAAAGCACTACATGAAAAGCATGTGGGAAACCAACATTATAATCCCGACGGCGGAAACGCCGTCCTTAATGGATTAAGTTTCACTTCATTGTAATACGGTGGTCAAAAGTGAAACCAAAGATGTCGCTCAAAAAGACCCTGACCTCAAGTTGGAGGCTTTCTAACCAACATCAAAATGAGGGCCATCATTTTTATATTTAGAATTTTATATTTTTGGCCACTTAATAGAGTTGTTAAAATATGTTATTTGTTTGAAGTGAAGTGCTCTCTCTCTCTACTGTTTCACAGATTAGAGTGGGAATAGTACATTTTACCGCTCCTGAGTCCAACGCTTTCCTGCCTGCTGCATGGTCTGGAGTGGGAATAGTACATTTCACCCCTCCTGCAGTGGGAATAGTTTATTTATTATTCCTAGAGTTTAATAGATCTATTAAGATTGTTGAAATATATATTATTATTATGTGCCTGAGTATTTTATTTTATATTTTTTATTAATATAAATTTGTCATTTTTAATATATTTTTAGTAAATATATTTTTGTTTATTGTTTACTTTTTATGTATAATTAAATTGGCAACATTTGAAATGTGATTAGTTTATTTGTTACTTTTTAAATTTCTTTTGTATGTGTCTGTAAATATATATATAGACACACATAAATGTAAGTATGGATGTGTGTGTGTGTGTGTGTGTATATATATATATATATACTTGTTATATTGGTAAATCTGAAACATAATATATATCTTTTAAAATATTTAAACATTTATATTATATTAATGTTACATGTTAAACTATTTAAGATATATTTGTATATACTTTTTTCAATATTAGTGTAAAACAATAGTCATTTTTAGATATTTTTGTACTAACCTTTATAACTATAGAAAACCTATATTTTTGTGCTCGATATTTTTGCTATTTTTGTAGCACAATAGTTATGGTCTCAATATTATGTCAGTGAGCCAAGTTTTTACATTGGCTAGTGACTTAGAAAGAAGTTCTCCCTCACACTGTGCTTCTTTGCTCCACCTTTCCCACAAGCCACACCCGGCAATACCATAGGATCTAGCACTATCTTGGAGATCCCACTGTGACACATAGGTACTTTGACTGTAAATTCACTACTAGACCTCTGCACCACTTCATAGCAGGAATACCCCTCACCTGCATATGAAGTTAAATATTTGGTAAGGTTAGTAAAAGGCTTGCAGCACCAGTAAAATACTAAGGGCCTGATTATGCTTTTGGTGGTCTCGCAGCAGGTCGTCATGCCAGCGTCCTTCTGCAAGACTGCCAAAGCCCTCCACCGCCCGCCCGCCAATTTAGGAGTTTTCTCCTGGTCCTGCAGTCCTGTGGTGGCTGTGCTTTTGCAAGGCTCGTATGTATGTGGGCCTTAAAAAGGCAGTGCCATGGGACTCCCACATCGCGTTCCAGCACATGTGAAGTCCATGTCGTGCTGGAACTGGGGATGCAAGCATACGGGGTGCACATTATGTGGCCCCCTGCATGCATCCCCTGGCCCATAGGCAACAGAGGGCCCTGTGAGGCTGTCTTTCTATCCTCACTGCCACACTTTTCATTTCAGGCTCACCGCTATGAAAACAGTGGTGGTGAGGAACCTTGTAATTTGTTTGACGGTGCCTCAGTGGCACCGCCACGCATTTAGCAGGCCTCAGACTTGTGCGCCACTGCCAAGGATCTGGGATCCCCGGCAGTTGCAGGGGTCCTTTGGTGGTTCGACTACCAAACTTTTGATAGGCCGGTTGGACCGTCGGTGCGGCAGTATCTGTACCACTACTGTGGTCGTAGTGATTAGTCCCTGAGTCAGTACTGAAGTCAAGTGACCAGGAGTAAGTTACAAGTGGGGATTTTGCCTTTAGCTGACACTAATTGCTTGTGAAAGGTAATGGTGACTGCTTTGCAATGTCAATGCTGTACCAAACTCCTCAAAGGTAGCAGGGCATGGCAGATTTTGTCCTTGCTTGCTATGGTATGCCAGTAGGACTTACTTCCACCCATTTACTCTGGTCGCTGGTAAACCCGAATCCTCTGGCAGATATCTGGCCTAATGGTATAGGCCTTCCCTTTGACGGAAGGCTTGGATGGCCTAGTTACTATGGACTTGGCACCATTTTTGCTTCCCATGGGATTTTTCTATATACTTATGCATGTCCCTCTCTAAGGTGCATTACATAATGAGTAATTTAGACTTTGGTTTGTTAATTCTGTTCTAATATAAGTAACGTTTAATATGACAAGTCACCTAAAAAAGATTTGTCACAACTTACAATACATAAAGCTCATTCTCTTTTGAAGACTCCTCTCCATGCTTACCCTTTACTTTCCATCTGTTTCACTTCTGTGAGAAAGATAAAGCAACTTCATCAGTCACATTATTCTCTGACCTAGTTCTGTTTGGCTCAGATAAATTAAGCAGTAATCTTTCAAGTTTGAGTCATTTCACTATCCATGTAAAGTTTTACACTATAATGTCTGCATACTAAATATAGGACTGTCTCTGTGTGGGCAGCATCCTACCTTGCTGGAAACAGAAGTGCTTCTGTCATTGTGTTCCCATGTGTGCGCTTGATATAGAAATAATTACATTACACAAATATGTGGCCTGTTTTAGCTGTTGTATTCCCGTTACATGAAAAAACTCTGTGATTGAGTTCTTTACAAATACATATTAAAGTAACTTTACATCGCTGGATGTAATTTCTCACAACACATTTTCATAGACTTCTTCGCATAAAAGGAAATAAAGTACATTATCAATGTTAACATTAAAAACAAAATAGACACCAAGTATGTTTTGAGGCTTGTTATTGTTTATAGATGTGCTATGTGTTATAGAAGGATGTTTCTAGGAATTTCTTTAATCACTGCATGATTCTTAACCGAGATGATCCCTTTTTTCCAACAGACCAGAGAATGTTTCATCGGATCAAGAGCAAAGATTACTACAACAGTTAAGAGAAATCACAAGAGTCATGAAAGAGGGGAAACTAATCGATGGCATCTCTCCAGAGAAAGAAGCAGAGGAAGCTCCATATATGGACGATTGGGAAGGTGGGCAAGCCTATTTAAAATTGTAACTATTTTAAGTGATTGTGCAACAATATTGTCCATCAATTCAAACAGAGTTCCGATCATTTTAGTTGGTTTTTAGTTAAGCAAGTATAAAATGTATTCGTCAAACCTGAAAGATAAGTGTGTGTAGCAGCATAAAGTCTCATTGACGCCCGATTCTTGAGATTCGAGAGGCAAAAGCTGACTGCTGACATTCCATGATGGAGTCAGAAAATATTATTAAGACAAACACTCTTCTGGACTGTCGCTGAATTCATTTCCCAATCTCTGGAGAACAATAATAAGTTAGTCAAAGAATATAGCCTCATAGCTCGCTGCTGAAGGGCTATACTAGTTGTTAAAGGCCCTGAGCCTGAGGTATAGGGCCTTTTATAACCAGTATAGCCCAAGGCAGAATGGCTATAAGGCTATTAAAATACTCCACCCACCAAGGGTAGAATTTTCTGAGTTAAAAAGTGAGAAACATAAAGACAAACATTGGAATGTTTGAGCTCCAGTCTTATACCAGCCTTTATAAGCCTCCAGCTACTCCATTGTCTTCAATGGAGCTCTCAACATTCCAATGTTCTAATGTAGCCTTATAGCCCGCCGTAGCGGGCTATACCGGCTATTAAATGCCTGCTCCAGCATTAAAGGCCAGAGCTGAAGGTGAGGGACTTTAACAAGGGAGCGGAACTTTAATAGCCGGTATAGCCCAGCTACTAAGGGCTGTAAGGCTATTAGAACATTCTGCCATTAGAAGGCGGACTGTTCTAACAAATTAAACAAAGGCCTCTCGGAGTTTGAGGGTTTTTTAAATCCCCTCGCGCTCTGAGAGGCCTTTGTAAAAACAACATTGGAATGTTGCTTTGGGGGCCTTTACTGGCCCGTAGAAGCACGGAGCACTCCATTGTCTTCAATGGAGTGGTCCACATTCCAATGTTCTAATATGTGAGACAGCATTGAAGAGGTTTTTCCCAGTAAAGTGGCTAATCTAAGGGGCGTCTTCCAGGCGACTACTAACCCTGATGCCTTCTGAAATGCACCACCTCTGCCGGGCTAGTCGAAAACTTGATTATAGTCAAGGAGAGTTGACCACCAACTAATTTGACACACTCGGGAACAGGGAAACTCGTGTTCTAAGATTTTTATTTCTAGGGTGCTAATAATCAGGAAATCATAGAGTTAAAAATGAAATTGAAGCCGACAGATTAAAACCAGGATGCCTCAATTGTCTGGGGTTTGAGAAGAAAAATTGCTTCTCTTGGGCCCATGACTAGAGGATTAATGAACACCTCACTCAAGGAAGGTAAGGTTACAGTAACCCAAATAAAATCTGGTATCACTTCACCTCTGGAAAAAATCATTAGACTCTAAAGACGCTTAGAGTGAACTTCCAACCTATTGCAGACTTCCCCATACTCAGCAAAGTTTTAGAAAAGGTAATGATGCATCATCTACAAGGGCATATGAAAAAAACATGGATTGTAGAACACCATACAATGAGGGTTCTGAGCTGGTTATAGAATGGAGCTTGGTTTGTTAGACATTCTCTGAGCTGACTGAGTGGATCTGGCTCTCACGGTGTCCTGGATGTATTAGGGTCATTCAACACTGTTAATCACAGAATGCACCTTTTGTTCTAGACAGACATATCTGTAGGTGTGGTTGAAAACTTTCATGGTATCGCTCATTGGTTTCTGACTCAATACATAAGGTTAAATTGGGAGCCCACCTTTCGATTCTGAGAACATTAGCGGGTGGGGTGCTACAGGGAACACCTCTCTTACTGAAGCTATTTAATTTATATATTTCAGAGCCACTTTTGATACTGACTATGCGTTAAAACGTGATACCACTCTTACACAGACGATAGACTGCTTCTGATAGGTATAATTTACAGTAGTGGCTGGTGTAAGCTGACTGCTCGATGAATGCTAGCTGTCCACAGTTGGTGGAGCTAAGATCAAAATTTTATTATACGGGGGGAAAACTATGTTGAGGTCTCGTACAAGAATGCCTGCCCAAATTATTCAACCCACAGAGGAAGTTAAAAACCTGTGTGTGTACCTAGATGAAGAACCTGGTTATGAATGTAGCAAACAATGTGCATTCCACTTCTCACGGTTTAAATTCGGGATTTTCGTTTTCCCCATTACAATGGGCCTGCTATAGGAGTAACTTTTCTTTACCTCCTAGTTAGGGTATGTTAATAGCTGCCACAAGCATGGACTGGAAAGTGTAGAGATGAAGTCCAATTCCTCTTTCTCTTCAAGGGGAACAAGTCACCCTCTTGGGGAAGATGTCCCCCACTTGGGAAGGAGGACTTGTACAAAGGGTAAAAGGGGATGTCAAAAGGCAACATGAGAGACACACTTCTGCAGGTCGTGGTTTGAAAATCTGGACTGGATTGGATACAGCCTAACATCTCTGAACACAAGCAGGGATTGGCGGATCTCCACCCATTGGTGGGAGAACAGAGATAAGTGTCAGATTCATGCAATGCTAAACAAATATACGCAAATAGGCAACAAAATCTTAGGATTTACCTGGTACTAACAGCAGACTGTAACTTGTCCTCGGCGTACTGAGAGCCCTGCTCAGGAGCATAACTTTGATGAAAGAACCACTGCAAAGCCAGAAAAGAGGAAGCTTTGGAGAAGGGGGGTAAGAGGAAAAGTAGAGCACTACAGGCCCCAGGAAATCCAAGAAGTGAAGTCACACAGGAACCGAAAGAATCAGAGGTTGAAAAACAAAAAAAGCATGTATGTGGAATACATTGGGTGCACACAATAGCAACAAGTGAGAGAGTTACAACAACCAATGTTACCAGACAATTTGTTACTACACCGGTAAATTCTTATATCTTGATCTGCCCCTAATGCCACTGAAATGTTTCTATTGCGGACAGCCCCCCAGTGGCTAGGGCAGCAAGTTGAATCATGAAACTCACACTTGGTATCTACCACTATCTTGCTCCCTAGTAATCCTTTAATCCTATGCAAATATTTTGATTTGGCACTCCCTTGACCAACCTGGTTCATCCGTTTTCCTATTCTCTCCCTATCATGTTCAACAAAACTACTGTCCCGAATTCTCACAAATCAAATGTGACACTCAGTAATCTTGAAAACACTCTACACATCCTTTTCATTCCTCATTTCAGAAATATAGAAAAACAGATACACTTTTTTGTTCTTAACATGAAGGCCTTGAGCTTCTGCTGACAGCTGTTAAATCAAGTGCTCTATCTGATCCTGCATCGCCTGCTGTCTTGAAACGAGGGATGGAGGCTATACTGCCCATGCTTTGCAATTTACTTAACAACTCTTTTAAGCTGGGTCGGGTTCCTCAGATTTGGAAACATGCCACCATCCGCTCCTAAAAATGCCCTTATTAGATCCTGCCAAGCCGGCAACCTGTCTGCTCCCTTTCTTTTTCCTAAGTGGCAGAGAAACCTATAAATCAACAGCTCTCAGAACTTATTGAAGCAGAGGAACTTCTCCTTGAAACCCAGTCGGATTTTTGTCCTCAATTTAGCACATTCTCCACGCTATTGCTAGCCTCTGAATCCATCCGTCAAATTGTTGACGAGGGTAATACGGCAGCATTGTTATTTCTGGACCTTAGATACCATGTCCCACTGCCTTCTGCTTGAATGGTTGTGGAATTGTGGAATTGAAGGGAAGGCCTTGCTGTGGCTTGTTTCTTTTTTACAGAACCGCATCTTCCAGGTGGCACAAAAACATTGTTCATCCATAGTTTTTCTGCTGCAGCAGGGGGTACCCCAGGTCTCTGCGCTTAGTCCTTCTTTATTCAATCTTTATATGCACCCCCTAGCAGATATCATCAAGCGTTATGGTTTTTAACATCTTATATTTACTTTTTCCAAGGGTAAAGCCAGTACGGTGGCTCTGTTAAGATATTGCCTGTCAGAACTGGCTGAGTGGATGGAGCTCAGTTGCCTCAAGATGAATTCAGGGAAAACTGAGGTACTTATCGGGGGTAAGCAACCATCCTTGAGGTTTCTTCCTGGTGGTCAGTTTTACTTGGGCCACTACCCGAACCAAAGCCAAAAGTAAAGAACCTTGGTATCTGGTTTGATGCGAAACTATTGTTTGTCAGATAACCAATAATCAGTCTAGCGGGTAAATGCTTTGTGGTCTTTACAATTCTAAAGAAGTTCCTGGGACTTCTCCTGGAATCCACCAGAAAGGCAGTAGTCCAGGCTCTGGTTATATCCAGACTGAACTATTGGAATGTCCTGTATCTTGGAGTCTCACAATCAACACTGATGACACTCAAGAGAGTGTAGAATGCGGCAGCGTGTTTGCTGCTGAATCTTCTGAGGCGTTTGCCTATGGGTCCTGCCCTTGAAAAAAAAGGGTGTATTTTAAAGCCATGTGCTACTGTCATACATTTCTGATTAACAAGGGTCCTTGATATCTGCATTCCTTTGTTAAACCTTATCTTCCTAGCAGAAATCTTAGATCTGCAGGGGCTTTTATAGCCTGTGTTCCTACAGCGAAAAAAGTCCACATAGGAAGGTGCTCCTTTAGTTTTGTGTCCTCTTAGATGTGGAATTTTTTACCTTCATCACTTAGACATGAACGATCTGTATTATCCTTTGGAAGGAAATTTAAACTGTTTAGACTGAGCTTAGTGATCAGTATTTAGTGTGTCTATCTGGTTCTGTTCTGGGAGAAAAACCTTAATATGGGAACACTTCATTAAGAAGTAACCAGACACTTTATAAATTACTTTATTATTATTATTATCTTTGTTATCCTGAAAATGAGCTGCATGTATGCTAAGTGATGTGCCTCACACTACATAAAAGACAGCCACACCCGATTAGGACACTTCATTGTAGACAATTTGCTCACACCAATATGAGGTCAAATGTTTGTAATTCTACAAAAGCCTGTTTAACTTTCATCCTTTTGTTTTGCTAAAGATTAAAGATAAAGGGTGAGCACGAGCCAAGGGTGGTAGCTTGTGAACACCCATGTGCAACTTAAGGGATGCTCTATTCATGCAAAGTAATTCAAAGCAGCCCATAGCCCTACCTTGCATTACTTTTAGGCAACATATTAATGCAAATAAAGTTTTGTGCTGGAAAGTAAATAACAAATCAATTTCTTGTGCCAGTATGTGTCACTTTGGTGATTTTGCACTAGTGCAAAGTGTTGATTAATCTGGCCCCAAAATGTGTTTGAAAATTGCTCAACTTCAAGACAGTGGTCTCTCGTAGCACCATTAGATTAGAATGGGAGACCTTGGTTTTCTCTGACTTGCGCTGTGTGATTCTTTGGCATGTGGAAAGGTAGCGTCAGGTTCTTTGAAAATGGTGATTACACTCCGAACATCAGCAGGTCTCACCTCATAAACAAGTCTCGCAGAGGTCATTGTGAGAGTTGAGTCTCTAAGAAAGTGGAATGTGCCCTGCCCCTCCCTTAGCTCCAAACATAGGGGCTTATTTACAAGCTGTGGCACGTCACTTTTATTATGGGAAAAAGTGATGTACCAGTGGTGCAAGGGACTTGTAAATAAGCCCCATTATTGCATATGCTTCAGCGATCTGTTGAAATCTGAACTGAACTGACTCGCCTTCTAATCAGACCTACTGATCCATGGAGATGGAATCACAGAACATCAGCTATGGCCACCATCCTTCACTTACTGGACAAGTGCTTCCCCTCTTCTACTGTTTTGTCAGACTTACAAGTTCTTTTCCTCTTATGCACTTTGAAGTAACTGAAAGGATTCACGTTGTACATCATAACACTCCCAAATATATAGAGTTGTGAGAGATGTAGCGTTGAAAACATATTTCAATCAAAAATATTCTGACGTAAAAAACAGTGAACAACATTTAAGAACAAAGAGGCTCTAGGGTCCAACAAGCTGGCAAGCCTTTAAGTGGTGAGATTACCCCTACTACAAATCAAAAGGGGCTTATCCATTTTATATTTAACCATTTTTCACCAGTTGGTCTTTTATGCAATTATGAATCTTTCAGTTGTGTTGCAAATCAGCATGCTATAGGTTAATTATTCATGCATGTTGCACAAATATAGCACGATTGGAGATATTGGAAAGATTGTTAATTTTCCAGGGTGCTGTCTGCTTCACGGCCTGTCACTATGGGGTATATTAGTATTAAGCCATTTGTTACAGCAGTCTATATTCTTTACTCTTTAGTGGCAGAATGCACATTTACAGAGCCATGCGAAGTCAAGTTTATTGAGCTGGTATCTATGGACAGGGCAAGGTAGAAGATAACTGCTATAGGCAAAGTGGAAGTGAACCACTGCCATGGGCAGAGTAAGGTAGAAGTGCCCTCCACTGAAATGTTTTTACTCAGCACTTATATACAGAAAACCCCACCTTGTTAACTTGATCGATGGATGTGTGGTTCTCTGGGTGAGAAAAACTCAATGAGCGAAAAAATGTCTTGTGCAGGATGGCATTTAAAGCAGATCGGGTGTAACACTAACCTGCTTGAAGCAATGATGGTCATTGTGTTTGGACCCTCTACTACCTTCTTTCTTGTATACACATGACACAACTAGCGTTTTAATTGGTTTGTCATACGATTTTTAATATGTACCCTTAAAAGACATACATTATTGGCCTAAACTCATGATTTGATCTGCCTTTGTGAAACGACTTAAACAGGTGTATTTTAAAATTTCTTTCAGGCTTGTTTGAGATCTGTCTTGAGTTGGTCTGTATGCTTGCATTGCACCCAGAGCACTAAAATGCATCGTTAGACACATTTGAAAATCCATAGCCCACATTTATCAAAAATTAAACCCATTAGAGCATGTCTGTGGTTGTTGCTGGCCAGGACCCATGAGCCTGTATGCTGTACAATACTCGGGTTAAAACCTTTCCCCAGTTCATACAAGCATCGCTAACCACCAGGTATAGTCTTTGAACAGCCAATGATCTAAATGTCCAGCTGGTGCTCAAGGAGACCGGCCTTTCCATATGCATCCCATGGTATGGGCTGAGTGTGTGTATGGATTGTTCAAACCAGAGCTCTCACTCACTCTACAAGAAATACGGTAATTTACTGGTTTATTCTAATTCAGATTGTAATCTTGATTCGGGTGGAAAAGTGAGTTTCAATATTAATTGGGATTACATGTTGCGCAAGAAAGCCCACACAGCAGACAACTTTCCCTGGTTTTATTTCACCAGGAAAACTCTGGTGAAATATTGACAGGAAAAGATGCATGTAAAGAGGCAAAACATGCTGAAATCCATGCTCAAATCATAGATTTCATATTTTCTGCCTCATTAAAAGTGAAAAAACGTATAATCATGTGGTAATACTACACTCAGTAATTACAGCTCCAAACAATAATCAATAATACCAGGTGTGTGTTACCCCATCATTTTACCAGTTAATCAGAAAAAGCCTGATAGACTTATGAATGTCCTTCATTCCTATCATGGACTATCACCTATAGAGAGCTCGTGCGTCAGTCTTTTCTAGTGATTATTTGATTGTCAGTCTTTGTGAAGACTAACAACCAAATGGTCTCCAAGGGCTCTCTTTGGTGTAACTTTTAAAAGAATGCCCAGTATAAGATGAAAGAGGCAACCAGCAAATCATAGGTTAGATGACAACAGTCATGGTAATGCCAGACCTTGAATCACATTGGTGGGGCACTGTGTAAACCTGTGTCAGACATCCCCACCACCTTGGCTGCTGTGTAGCTGATTGCGCTTCTGTTATTTCACCAATCTTTATTTATGTTTGTTACTTTCCTATCTCCAGGTTATCCAGAAGAGACGTACCCCATCTACGATACCTCACTGTACTGCAAGCGCAATCAAGACACAATCCTTGTCGACTCTTCCTTACTCAACCAGCCATCACCCGAGGAACTCGCGGAAAGGATGGAGGCTTTAGAAGACGAGGAACACTTATACACAAAAGGCTTGGCTGACATTGGTGAAATCGGTGACAGTCTCCCAGAAAGGCAGAAAAAACACCAGCACGTCTCCTTTAGTGACCAATGTGCTGCCAGCCATGATAGTCAGGAATCCGGCAAGTGCCACTGCTGTGACCACGAGGACGAGGATCCGGCGGTCATAGCCGAGAATGCTGGGTTCAACTCAGACAGCTGCAGCGAGCAAGACGAGGACTGCACTGGCCAGCCGGCCATGGATTCTGAAGATGAAAGTGACTTAAAAAATGATACACTCAATACCACAGATGCGGTAGACACACTCAGAAAACGCAACACGATTGGACAAGAATAACATAGAAAATATTAAAGGCTGACAGTTTGCAATGCCACCCTTGTTGCAACTCTAACTTTCTTTCGTTTTCTCTCTTTTGGCTGCGGCTGAATTTCTCTGTTATATTATGTGTGCCTGACAACTTTATTGTGACTTTTTTGAAAACGGCATTCATACAGAACTTAGCGCGCAAAATCATTCTTACGCCCATAAAGGCGAATCATAATTTGATTTTTTGGTTTGTTTTATAATTGAAAACAAGTCTACTTTTAGCAATCAATCCCGGTTCGAACAGTGCTCCATGTTGGTTTATTGTTTTTTTCCATATTGATTGCATCTGCTGAGTGCCACATTTTTACTTTGCCTCTTTTGTACTTCTGCAGAGTCTGCTTACTGATAATAACCGACACTGTACTTTAAACACAATTTTAGTGTTTCCAGCAGAGTACAGCGAAAAGGCAGCAGTGTTATCGACAAACTATAAAGAATGAGTTTCCGCCTGCCTCCCACTCATGTGTATTTAGTTCCCTTTAAAATTGACACGTCTGTGTTTCTTTTGAAAAGTACTCTACTTTATGAACTTGTAATTTCCTTTAGTTTAAGACTGCCCTTTGTTCTCAAGCTAATAGCTTTCCATATTGACGCCTTTTTAGGTCTTGCCTGTGACAGCGCCTGCACTGCATGAGCTCTAGCTTGCCAGAGATATTGTATATAGAACAGGGCTTGCAGCCAACCGATTGCTTAAAATTTGTTGGCGTCATTGTCGCTCTGTTGCTAATTTCTAATTGGCCAGTGTCTGCATGATCACTTCCTTTTCTTTTGGCTGGAGCTGGCCAAGTATTGATTGCTGTCCTTCCGCTGATCGCGCTGTGAATGAGGTAAACGTTTATTTTTAGGTTTCACCTGCACAGCGCTTGCGCTGTGCTTGTAAAATCTATTGTGTTTAGTATAAATCTTAAAGCAGGTTTACATCCCCCCTTACTTTTTATTGGTTCGTGTACTTGCCTCTTCCTTTCCTATATTTTCATTGGCTTTTGCACACTATTTCCTGTTGTTCACTCGTGTGTTCACTCATCTGTTTCCGGCCAAAGTACTCCTTTTCATCTGCAGAACTTCTTTGTGAGGCTGCTCTCTTAGGAGTGCTTGTACAGGATGTTGAGCCGATGCCGAGACTCGAACCCGGCTCAACAACTCCAAGTTTGTCAGTTCTGGCCATTATGCCACATCCTATGTTCTGCCCCTTCTCTTCTATGTTCGGTATTCTTGTATGGCAATCGCGGCTGGGTCACTTTGCCGCTGCTCCTCGCAAACCCCTGTCAAGACACCCCCGTTCTTAACCTATGGCTCGCGTTCTGACTGACCCCTCGCATCTGCTGCTATTACAGATAAAGCCTATTGTATTTTTTGTTGCAGTCTAAAGCTCTCTTATAACTTAATTTATGTATGAGTGCCGCACATATTTGTGAAATAAATATGTACATAAATAAATGTTAAAGGTCATCCTGTCTTGTTCTTCTTGGGGGAGGTACAGCCAGCCGTACTGCAGAAACCTCCCTCAATGCGTCCCCCTTCCTTCAGCAAGCGCGTCTGGGTCACTTTGCCATCGCTCTTCGCAAACCCCCCTCAATGCAGCCCCCCTTTCTCAGTCTACAGCTGCTGGAGGTAACTCATTCTCTTTGGAGGACCTGCAGCCAGGCAGAGGAGTAGGACCTGGGAGTTGTTGTGTGGGGCACCAATCATTGCAAGTGGTTCAGCTTTGGTTACATCTCCATGAACAGTCGTCAAGGCAGAGCCCTGGATGACCCAGTTGCATGGTGCAGCAGGTGCAGTGGCACAGGGGCCGCAATATCCAGGAAGCCCACTGAGCACAGAATATTGCTATGTTTCCTCTAAACAAGCAGTCACAAGCAAAGTTACCTTGCAGGCACCTGGGCCATTACAAAATCACATCAGATTACAAATCATTGAAATCACTTTCACACCTTAATAATTGATTTACATCTTAAATATTTGCCGCTCGATGTGTTCACACAAAGCTGTACCATTGCTTTTTCATTTTTTGAGTTCAGTGGCACCAGACCCCTTCTGCTTTCGGGGCCATCGCTCCTCGGAAAACCCCCTTCAGCGTGGCCCTCTCCCAGGCAAAGGCTCGTGTTCTGACTGCTCTCCTCGTATCTGCTGCTTTTTTGCAGTATAAAGCTCTCTTCTTAGACCTTAAGTTTTTGCTTCAGTGCCACACAAAATTGTTAAATAAATATATACATAAATAAATATTACTGCTCATTGTGTCTCGATCTCCTCAAAGGAGGTACAGCCAGCTACACTGCAATAACCTCCCTCAGTGTGGCTTCCTCCTTCCTTCAGCAATCGCGGCTGGGTCTCTTCGCCACGCATCCTTGCATACCCCCTTCAGCGTAGCCCCCCTCTCAGTCTATGGCTGCTGGAGGTGTCTCGTTCTCCTCGGAGGAGGTACAGCCAGCCAGAAGAGCATGGCCCAGGAGCCATGCTGTGCGACACCGGTCATTGCAAGTGGTTTAACTTCGGTTTCATCTCATGAACAGTCACCAAGGCAGCCCCCTGGGCAAGCCTGTTGCATGGTGCAGCAGGTGCAGTGGCACAGGGGCCAAAAGCTCCAGGAAACCCACTGAACACCGCTCATAGATAAATGTCGCTACTAAGCAAGCAGCCACAAGCACAGTTACATTGCAGACACATTATATTACCACCAGTTAGTGGACAATTTATTGGCTTTCTCAATAAACAAGTGGTAACACATTTATGGAGTTTCAGTGACTTATGTTGCTCAACTGCTCGCCAAGCTACAACTTGCAACAAAAAAAGTATTGTTATTCACATGGACGAAATCTACTGCTTTTACCAATGCTTGTTTGTTTTCCATGTCATCCTTGTTGAACCGCTTGCCATTTCTAGCCATGTTTTACCATGCCACACACAGTTCAAAGAAGCCCTTTTGTCTCTTGAAATGGATGTATTTTGTGACAACAGATTTTATCTGCTTTATTGTGAAAACAGATGTTATCTTCTTCCAAATATATTCTCACTAAGACGTGGTTATTGGTGCAATTTCCTTCTTTATATGATAGGATTTTTTGGCACAGGTCATGTTTTTTTCTTTTTTACACATTGGGAAATAAACTGACTTGCTCAGAATCTCACGGGTGTGAGACCTAACAAGTATTGGCAATGCTTGCCTTTGAGATTATTGGCTCTGCCATTGCCCTTTGTTCATACTTTACTACATGGGCATTGCTGTCTTTGGCAGTGATTTGTAGCCATGCTACTTAGTACTGTGGCTGCTGTGCAGCATGGCTAAAAATAATAATGATAAAAACAAGCATTTGCAATGCAATAGGTCTCGCATTTGCGAGAGTTTGGGCTATTGGCATTGTACATGACAATGCCTTTTATTTATATGTTTTGAAAACCTGCAAGCGATTCGTAAATACGCACTTTGTACTTATAGTTTTTGCTACCGAGAAGCAAGGCTGGTAGTAAAAGAGGCGCAGTTACTGCCAGCCTTGGTTCTCGTAAGCAACGACTATAAGCAGAAAGTGTGTGTTTACGCACCACTTGCAGGTTTTCAAAACACATAAATAAAAGGGATTGTCATTTACAATGCCACTAGGTCAAACTCTAGCAAATGCGAGACCTGTTGCATTGCAAATGAATTTGTAATGCAATAGGTCTCACAGTACTGAAAGTTTGAGGTGTTGGCATTGCATTATTATTTGCACCGCCAGTAGCTCAAACTTTTAGTAATACGAGACCTATGGCATTGCAAATGCTTGTTCCAGATGCAGCATGGGATGCTCCCATAACCTGTACTTCACCTTCGCATTTCACTTGCAGCTGGTCCGATAAAAGTTATCCAGGCTTGGTGACGTGAGTCATTTATCTCAGCAGAGGGTTAACTCTGGAGCTGAACACGGTGCTCCCCGGTCTCGGTGATTGGCTGCAGGAAACGCTGCCAGTGGTTTGTTGCCACACTAACTAAGAGCCCTGAGGAGGGAGACTGTTGGATGCAGACAGGAGCGAACTAAAATATATATGAAAACTAATTGAGTGAGCTGCACACAATGACATGCGGAGGTCATTATTTAGTATGTAAATAAAAAATAAAAAAACTAATTGAGTGAGCAGCACACAACGAGACACGTGGCTGCCATTATTTAGTGTAGAAATAAAAAAACCAATTTGGAAAACAAACCTTGAGCTGCTGTTTTAAATCTGACAGGTGAGGAAAGCTGGGCGCTGCCCCTCCTGTAATGCAGTGAGGCAGAAATAGGAAGCAGAAACCAGACACCACAGTGGGCGGCAGCCCATTCCTGCGGTAAGACAACAGCCTGGCTTATGCACACACTGAATCATCTTGTGAGCTGCCAGGCTCTTTTTAAGTAGAAAAATAAGTTTGCTTTTGAAGCTACAGATAAGGTGTAGCTTACAGAGCTGCCGACCTTGTGGCTGGAACCGGGTTCGAGTCTCGGTGTTGGCTCTCCAAAAACATGCCAATCTAAATAAATAAAATGAAATTCCTAACAATAAACTTGAAACAGTGTTGAATCTGAAACAAATGTTGCAAGAATCGTGCTTGAGCAATTCAAATTAAACAAGCCGGCAACAAATTAAACAAAACACGGGAGGGGGAAGTGCAAAAACAGATGCCCTTGGAACACGTCTGAAGAGTAGCAAACACAGGGGCATATTATCAAGAAACGGTGTTAAAATTATCGCCGCTTTAGCGGCAGAAAACTGCCGCTAAAGTGGCGATAATGGGCTTGATAATATGCCCTTGAGAATTCCAATAGAAGCCCATGTTCTGGTGTGAACATGGGCTTCTATTGGAATTCTCTGCGGCATATTATCAAACCCATTATCGCCGCTTTAGTGGCAGTTTTCTGCCGCTAAAGCGGCGATAATTTTAACACCGTGCTTGATAATATGGCCCCAAATTTCTAAATTGCTTTATGCCTTAAAAACCGCAAACGCGTAACATGGATCCCTTATAACATGGTCTGATGCAATTGGGCCCAGTTATTTCTATATAAAACTGCACACAAAAAAAACAGCAACAAGGCCCTTTTTGTGGGTGTGTTTGTAATTTGATTATTTCATGCATTTTTATTAGGATAAGGGTGTATATGCCAGCAGGCAGGTATACAGTAACTGCGTAGCATCATTTCAGGATGTTTCTTGCTAGAGGGCACTTTCAGTAGCACAGCGGGAGGGAGGGGGCGCGGGCTGAGCCATCTATTTCAAGAATTCTTCTCATTGTCTGAGCGCGTTCTGTTGTATGTGTGTCAATTACGGTCATATTTATTATTACCTGCATTAATTTGAGTGGTTCAGGGCACAGGGGATGGGCAGTGTCGTGTAGCAGTAGTCGGAGCGCTGGATACATTCGAGTTCAAGGAAACCTGCCTAAACGGGCTGTATGAAATTATAACAAGCAGAATGCGTCACGCATTATAGTGGGATACTGCATGGGGGGGCGCACATGAACGAAGCACACAGCCGCGGCCGGGATATTCGCTGGAGGGAGGGGGTGCGGGTGGGGAATAAAAATAAACCAGCAGCATACGCTGCCCGCCCCTCACGCACATCAGCTCCTTGCACATGCGCCACTGCCATGTTTACATCAGGCAGAGATGCGCGAGCCAAAGAAGAAGTGCGGACGAAAACTGTAGTTGGTGACCGCTGCTTCCAGCCTACACTGAAGTCAGTTTGACATCAACAGCCGGTCAAAACCAAGCTAACAAAAGCTATACCAACATTCAGCAAATTGCAAGCGGCAGGAGAAACTACCGGCCGCTTGCCAACATATAGAGATTACTTTATGTCTCGCTGAGACAGCGCATGCGCTGCCAAGGCGAGACCTAAAAACGACTTTCCTGCATCCAGCACTAAAACATTTTATTAAAAAGAAAAAAAACATTAGCCTTGTCTGCATCATTGAGCTTTTTTAAATTAGTTTTATCCACACTACAAAGCATCTGTGCTGCTGTGTAGCATGCCTACAAATCATCTCCCAAACCAATTACTCTCATGGGAGCGACCGATTAGCTTTGCGAATGCTTGTTTACTTTATTAACTAAAGGAAAATAAGCGAGGAATTTATAGACTGCATCTGCAGGATAATGGGAACAGTTTTAGCAGGAGAGAGAGGACAAGGATCATTCCAGGCAATTTAGTTTGCTGTTAATTTTCAATCAGGATTTTGAAAGCTACAGCATGCCAGGCAAGGAGTTTTGCCCCCACAGCCTAAGCGTTTTTTGTCCCGCTCTAGACACCCTTTAATAAGACTATGTTAGATGCGTTAGGAGCTTCTTGGCACCCCGTGCCCTAGACAGCTGCCTAACAATCACCTACACATGACCAGTTCAAAGCTGTTTTCAGAAAAGCTAGTCAAAGTAACGTGACGTCACTTTGCTCATGAATCAGAAGAACATATGATTATAGATTTCAGATATATTGAACATTTTGTGACATGCAATAACGTACTAAGGGAAACAGGCAAAATGGATGAATCGCAAAATAATCCAGTTATTGAGTAAAGGCATTTTTGTCGTGCATACCACTGGTACCAGTGCATCATGGCTAACATTGTCTGCTTCCTGAGGCTGGAAGACCCCTATCTGATCTGTAACCGACGATATATTTCTTTGACAAGCATTCAGTTCCCAAACAAGTGCCTCTTTCATGAATATTCCCATGTTTGTGTGACCGTGCCTGCTGCTTGTAAACTAAATAAGTTCTTTATCATTATGAAAATCATGATTAGACTTGGCATGCTAATTCAATAAGCATGTTTTATATTAAATCTGATTTGCATAAAACTAATAAATGTTGAGAGTTGACAGAAATGCTGCATTTATTGTGGTGATATGTGTGACCAGGTAAATCAAAATTTCCTCAGAAAATAAACCATATACAGAATGAGATGGATCAGCGCACGCTTGTCTTCACCCTTCTTTTCCCCATTGCATCCACTGCTTGAAATGCACTGCAGGGCTGTCAATGAAGTTCACACTCTTTGTGGAGACAAGTTTTTGTGGGTCTTGTTAAATAAAGACGGCACTATGACATGCTCTAATGATTAGAAATAAAAGGAAATGTTGATAACTATCAAACTGTCTTCACGCAAACATGCAATGCATACCCAAATACAGTGTTGGTAATATTTAGTAATCGTGCAACTCTTATTAGAGAACATAGCTCTAAAAATAAATAAACAGCCTTTTCATATTACACAGCCATGTTTCTAGAATATCTAGTAGTGATTGCCGATTTACCAGAGTATCACAGCCAAGGTGTCGAGGACCAAAATGTCGAGGAGGTAAGTATTGGTAAGTATAGAAACATAGATTTACTACTGTTAACTCTACATTTTAAATTGTTAAGCTACTTCTATGTGGAGTAAACCTACCTGCTTACATATGTGAATGAACTAATGAATAAAATAGTCGTTTGTAAAGTCGAACAATCAATCAATCAATCAATCAATCATGGAACTTATATCGCGCACTACTCACCCGTAAGGGTCTCAAGGCGCTTGGGGAAGGGGGTCTGCTACTGCTCGAACAGCCAGGTCTTGAGCTGTTTCCTGAAGGCCAGGTGGTCCTGGGTCATCCGCAGGTGGACGGGTAGGGAGTTCCAAGTCTTAGCTGCCAGGTAGGAGAATGACCTTCCTCCAGCGGTGGCTCTCTGGATGCGAGGGACGACGGCGAGGGCGAGGTTAGCGGAACGTAGCCGGTGGGTGGGCGTGTAGAAGGTGAGGCGGCTGTTGAGGTACCCTGGGCCTAGGTCGTGGAGGGACTTGTGTGCGTGGGTGAGGAGTCTGAACGTGATCCTCTTGTTGACCGGGAGCCAGTGCAGGTCTCTCAGGTGGCACGAGATGTGGCTGCGTCGGGGGACGTCCAGGATGAGTCGGGCGGAGGCGTTCTGAATACGCTGAAGTCTTTTCTGAAGCTTGGCCGTAGTTCCGGCGTAGAGGGTGTTTCCGTAGTCTAGTCTGCTGGTGACGAGAGCGTGGGTGACCGTCTTCCTGGTCTCGGTTGGGATCCATCGGAAGATCTTTCGGAGCATGCGGAGGTTGTGGAAGCAAGCTGAGGAGACGGCGTTGACTTGTCTGGTCATCGATAGGGAGGAGTCCAGTATGACGCCCAAGTTGCGTGCGTGGTCCGTCGGTTCAGGTGCGGTGCCTAGTGCCGGGGGCCACCAGGAGTCGTCCCATGCGGAGGGTGATGGTCCCAGGATGAGGACTTCTGTCTTGTCCGTGTTCAGTTTCAGGCGGCTGATGTTCATCCATTCAGCGACGTCTGTCATCCCTTCATGCAGGCTGGCTTTGGCGGTGTCGGGGTCTCTGGTGAGGGAGAGAATTAGCTGGGTGTCATCGGCGTAGGAAATGATGTTGAGGTTGTGTTGGCGTGCGATGGCAGCGAGGGGTTTCATGTAGATGTTGAAGAGAGTGGGGCTGAGCGACGATCCTTGCGGGACGCCGCAGATGACTTCGGTGGCCTCGGAGCGGAACGGAGGGAGGCGTACTCTCTGTGTTCTGCCGGAGAGGTATGAGATGATCCAAAGAAGCATCTCAGAGCTAGATCCACAAACTTACAAGTACCACTTAAGCCACACTGTTAACAACTAATCACATTAGTACTAGGAGAAAAAAACTAGTATTAAGAAGCTTTCTAAAGGAAGTATCGTTTTCAACTTGTCTGAAAGAAAGAGGAAGCTTATACACTGCCTGCACACCCAGAACGAAAATGAGCTACTTCCTTGGGTCTTCATCCTAAATTTGGGAATCAATAAAAGTTGGGCGTTAGAAAGAAATTTCGGACCAGCTTGAGGGAATGCTTTAAAGACTATGATGAGCAATTTAAACAAAATCCACTTTTCCAGTGGGAGCCAGTGAAGTTCCCTTAACCACTTTTAAGTGGAACCCCTGCAAGTAAGTTTGAGGATAAGATGGACTGCAGCATTTTGTACTACCTGAAGTTTCTTGATCAGATGTTCAGAGACTCCAAGGTGGAGACTATTACAATAATCAATCCTGGAGGTGATTAAAGTGTGAGCTCCAGCCTTTCTTGGCACTAGTGGAACAAGCTCAAAACCTTTTTTAGTTACTAAATCACTGAAAAACTAGTTCCTGTAACTGCAGCAACTTGCTGCGGAAATACAAGTCCTTACCAAATTGAACCGTCTAATTCCTAGCAACATCATTGGGGTAAGGGGCTTGATAAATGCCTCAGGCCACCAATTAGAGGCAGAAAACGGATTATTGCTTCCAAATGGAGGATGCCAGTTTTCTCCGTATTGCACTTCAAATGATTCTGGGTCGTCCATTTGATGACTTGGGAGAGACAGTTTTAAACGTTTAGATCTGAACTGAAGGAGTTCCTGTATAATGACAGGATCAATTGGTTGTCATCAGCATATGACATGGTGGAATTATCAAATTAATTGATTAGGCAATTAACAGAGACACATTGAACAGGGTGGAACTCGGGAAAGAACCCTGAGGGACCCCACACTTTATTGTTTTTTCTCTTGACCTAAAAGAACCTATTGTCACCACTTGTTTCCTGTTCTTTAAAAATGATTGAAACCATGTCCAAGCTCAGTCACGGATACCGATGTAGGCTAGATGCTGCAATATAATATGATGAGATACAGTGTTGAATGCTGCAGACAAATAAAGAAGAATTAAGACAATTATAGAGCATACACGTTATAGATTCCAAGACTTCGAGAAGGCCAGATTCTGTGAAATGCCATGGCATAAAACCAGATTAGAGGGGATGTAAGAGCATGACCATTTCAAGATAGTCTACAAGATGAGAATGGACTACCATTTCTAGCATTTTAGCTGGGGCAGGAAGCAGAAAGATTAGTCTGAAATTAGAATCCTAGGATCCGCATTGGTTTCCCTAACAATGGTTTTTACTAAGGCTAGCTTCCAACTGTCCGGCACAGAGGCCTGTATTAATGAATGATTAAAACAATTAAAATAGATTCAAAATTAAATGAATGACCTCACTAGCCTTCCCGAGAATGAAAGGAGGTTAATGATCAATTTGACATATATGTATAAATGAATTTTAAATGGTTTAACCTATTTTAGGATCAAGGGATTGCTGTATATCTTAATGTGAAAGCACCTTCAATTTTATCCATTTGCATCTATACTTACCCATTTTTATCCATTGGTTTTTATATTGTATGTCTCTGCATTTATATAAACAAAAAAGCAGCTTTTGAAGATTGCACAATTTGCACATTCAAAAGATGGCGCTGATTAAATGTCTGTAATGGCCTGCTTCACTGTTAATGGATGTGTAGTCCATTGTCACTTTTGCTGTAATTTGCAAACCCCTATATAAGAGGCATACAGAGGATATGTTGTCATCGTGAACAAGGCTGTTTTTACCAGCCGAAACGCATAGATGATGGAGTGATATATATATATATATATATATATATATATATATATATATATATATATATATATATACATTTATTTCCAAAAACAACACTCCAATAGGAACATTCAGGAGCACACAGCGAATTCCAAAGAACTTTTATTGTGCAAAGCAAACACATTTCGGCGAGAATTCGGCTTTCTTAATGCTTGTGTCCACCAATGGTCTAAAATTATAAATATATATATATTCACTAAAAAAAACATAGGTTTCAGGGGCGTTATAGTTAGCTGGACATTTACCTCGTACAAAACCCTAGAAATTCCCCTGTTATAGTTAGTTCAGCTAACTATAACTCGCGCCCCCGCAATGCACTGCTGACGACGTCACATATTACATCACTCATGACATGGTCAGTGACATCACTGATGACATCACTGATGACATCATCCAGTGAATGTGTGTTTTTCTGAAAAGTTTAAATATGTTTTATATATTTATAGTGAAAGGCCTATGGAAGAACGAGTGGGTGTATAAGTGTGTGAATGGGTGATTTTCTAGGTGCGTAACTGACTATAAGTGAGTCATTAAATGTATCTTACTGCAGACTAGTGACTAAACTGTGTGAATGTCTGCAAGTGTCTGTGTGTTGGTGTATAAGTGGCTGCATGGTTTTGTGAATAGCTATTTGAGTGTCTATATGGGTTATTGATTGGTTGTCTGAGTATCTGTATGGGTGCCTGAGTGTTTGTGTGGGTAGGGTGTGTGTGACTCTCTGCATAGATGTGTGAGTGGGTGATTCTATGGGTGCATGGCTTTAACAGTGCAACTGTGATGGACTGTATGGTTGGGTGAGTGTATGTATGAGTGTGTTAGTGATTGAATGTATATCTCAGTTGTACATGTGTCAGTAACTACATATGTGAAACGCAGTGTATATGTGTGTAAGAGTATATAACTATCTATATGTGAGAGTGTATGATTGCGGGAGTGGCTGTATGGATGAGTGTGTGCTTGTATTAGTAATTGTATAAGAGTGTCAGAATTTGTTAGTATTTTTATGAGTAAGTGAACTTGAGTGTGTTTAACTGTATAGGTGAGTAAATTGGACTGTGTTTAATTATTTGTACAACTGACTAGGTGTGTCAGTACCTCAATGGAGGATTGGCGGTGTTTGAGTGTCTATATAGGTGTATAAATGCATATGATAGTCTTGTACGGAGTGACTGTAAGTATGAGTGACTGTACAGGTGAGTGAGTGGAGGTGTATGTAGACCTAAGAGTCAATGAGTGGGTATGTAGTGATTGGAATTGGAGTATCTATGGTTTTTAAAATGGCCGTCTGAAATTTTGAGTCGGTGTATCAAAGGTTATATTAGGGTGTGAGAAGATGCACTAATTTATCACATGGATGACGTCATCAGTGATGTCATTTGAGATGTCATCAGTGATGTCACTGACCATGTCATGAGTGATGTAATATGTGACGTCATCAGCAGTGCATTGCAGGGGCGCGAGTTATAGTTAGCTGAACTAACTATAACAGGGGAATTTCTAGGGTTTTGTACGAGGGAAATGTCCAGCTAACTATAACACCCCTGAAACCTATGTTTTTTTGGTGAATTTCTAAGGTTTTTTAAATGCCAATTCCTAACTATAACGCCCCTGAAACCTTTGGTTCTTTCAGTATATTTTTTCATGTTTTTTAAATGCCAATTCCTAACTATAACGTGCATGAAACCTATGGTTTTTTCAGTGAATTTCAAAGGTTTTTTAAATGCTAATTCCTATCTATAACTTATCTCTAAAGATATCATGTTTAATGATTTTGATTGGATTTCTATATTTTTCAAATTCAGTGTGTCAATTTCATTAATTGTTTTTTTTAAAATACGTTTTTATCACCATTTTTTAAACTTATTTTTTCAATTAATTCTTTTAAAAATTAAAAAATATTATTTGAATTTAATGGGTTTTTCAAACATATTTTTCAAAATATTTTTTTAACTATATGATCAAAACTTTATTTTATATATTTTTTTTCCATGTTTTTGGATCCGCGCACCCTATGTGCACCGTTCTCGATCCCTATGTGATAGCATCCGCGCATGGTTTGCGTTGGGTAAGTGTTTTGTGCGCGATCGCAATGCGACCGGTACGCGACTCCCAGCCTATACGCGACACGTTCAATGTACGTAAGGCAACGTTTACGAGCTTCCGCGATGCGTCATCTGCGTCTATGACGCGGTAGGTGCGCAGATCCCGCGAAATATTTAACATTTAAAAAAACATATATATGTATTTCATGTGAATTTTAATTGAAGACAAACTCTGAACTAGTCTTAAAACTAATATATTTGTACATCTAATCCTATATTTCTTTTTAATTCAATTTCGCGGATGCGCGCTGGGTGCGTGCTGCGTATGCGCGCTGGGTGCGCGGATCCCATGTGACCTGCAAAAAAAGAGATTTGATTGGTTCATTACACTTCCTCTTCTAACTATTGAAAGAACCCACCCAATTCAATCATTCTTCTTTGACCTTCTTTGGAGGAGCATCTCTTTCCAGAGAAGAAGATTTTTTTAGACTAAGTTTACACTTAGCTCTAACTTTTTTCTACCAAAAATGGCTTCAGGGCAGCAGGCATCACCTGCATCTCCTCATACATCTTAGGATGAATTTTTGGAGGAGACCCCACGCACACCACGTTTTTCTTCAGTGGTGTGGAAATTTTTTACGTTTCCCGAGGGGCAAACAAAGACCAATGCCACCTTGGTCACGTGCAAGATTTGCAAAAGAGTGCTGTCGCGAGGGGATCCTAACAAGAAATACTCGTGTGGCACGGCGAGTATGATGAAGCACCTAAGGACACTTCATCTGAACAATCTTGCACGAGAAGATTGCAAACGGATGAGAAACACTCCTGCTCCTGCGCCTTCCACCTCATCGCAGCCGAGCACTTCAAGAGTGCATCCATCAGCCAAAAACTTGGACATCCGTCCTCAATTTCAATATTTAAAAGTGCTCTGCACTAAGTGCAATGCGACTTTGTGTTACGGTGAGCAGTCGATCGATCTGATCTGCCGCCGGCAAGACAGTCACATTTGCTAGTTTTTTAAAGTTTTTTTTATTGTTCCCTGAAGTTCATTGTTTGGTTCCTCCTGTTTTTTTTTTTGTTTTTTGCAGAAAAACCCAAAAAAATTAAAAATTGTTCAGAAAACCCCCCAAAAAATATAAAAGAAGAAAAAAAAGTTTTTGTAAGAACTAACTTTCCTGGTTTAAAAAAAGAGCTACATTTCTTTGTTAGTGTGTGAAAGTTTAGATGAATGTATGTGTAGTACGTAATTGAGTGAATGAATGCATTAGTAGCGTATGGTGAATGTATAAGTGCAGAACTATGAGGAAGTGCTGCAGCATCAGACAGTAACCTCTTTAACTACAGTGTGCTGTAGTACTTCCGAAGCACAGGGATGCAACATATGTACATAAATATGTTGCAAATCTATGCTTCTCTCTGCATGACTGCTTAAACTGCAGCCATGTGGTGACACAGGCACCCTTGCATAATAGTGCAAGGATATCTGTGTCATGAGCTGTTTGTTTTTGTGCAGGAAGACACACCTTCCTGCACAAAAACAATCAGTAAAGGCATTTTTCTCCTTAAATGTATGCTGAGCATTGTAGCATGCATTGAAGATATAAAAATGTGGGGAAATGAAAACAATTCTCCTTGTTGTGCTTTCCTACACCAATTTTAGAATGGTGCTGCATTCACACACAAATCGAGATTTATGATTTCTGACAAATCTAGACATGTGTCTTGTTCTATGAGTATTCAGAGCAATCATGCACAACAACACTTATAGAACACCCTTTCAACGCAAACTGGTGTGCATAATGAGGTTGTATTTACATGGAGTATAAAAAGTGCACAGAGTGCCTTTTCCTCTCTTTGTAAATATGAAAGAGTGTCTTGCGCAATAAATATGTTACAAAAAGTGACATATTTCCAGTTTAAAAATTCCTTGCGAATGATAGAAGGTAAGCACAGAGATGTCTGCAAAGATGTTCAAAGAAGAATGATTGAAATAATTGCGGTCCTTCAATAGCTACAATGGGAAATATTATGAACCCCTCAAATCTCTTTTTTTGCAGGTCATATGATATCTGATTATGGTCAGATTTAAAAACTACATGGGTATAAACAGAGTGTATTTAGAAACGTGTTTCAACTTTGTAGCTTCTTGCAGACCTCCTCATTCTGCATATTGAGACTTAGTTAAACTTACCTTCACAGTAATAGCAATAAAAAATGGTATACATTTTTTTCAGATTTTCATTGCAATCTAAATTCATATAAATTGCTTATTTTTAAATTTGGATCTGTGAAAGAAAAGGAAAAAAAAATTATAACATGTAATAATACATTTTTTACAACACAGCATAATTTCCACAAAGTAATTTGTTTGCCTTTTTTGCTGTTCTCAGAATACATTAAATTTCACAAAAAATAGTGATTTCAATCGTACTCATCACTTAACAGCGGGCAAAAAAAAAACAATCAAAAAGATTGTTTAAAAAAACAACAACATGCTATTCTCAACAAAATACCACAAGATACAAATCACAGATATATAAAATGCTTACAGCTAACAAAATTTTATACGTTTAACTTACAAAAACTGTAAATGTTGTCCCTTTAAAATATTCACCGAATCTAAGGATGAATTTTTGGAGGAAGCACCACGTCCACAACGTTTTCCTTCAGTGGTGTGGAAATTTTTTACTTTTCCCGAGGGGCAAACAAAGATCAATGCCATCTTGGTCATGTGCAAGATTTGCAAAAGAGTTCTGTTGCAAGGGGATCCTAACAAGAAATACCCGTACGGCACGGCAAGTATGATGAAACACCGAAGGACCGTTCAACCAAACAGTCTTGCACGAGAAGAGTGCAAACGGATGAGAAACACTCCTGTTCTGTATCTGTAAAAAAGAATCACAAATAAATGTTTATTAATAACTTTCAAATTTATACTACTCCATTACTGTTACAAACACATTTTATATAAAAACTGATTAAGAAACTATAGCCCTGAACCACACGTGTGACGATGGTTAAAACACTACATGCATAGTGCATACTTATTTGAAGCAGTTCATGCCCTAAAGCCTACCTCACTAAAAGACTACATGCTAACTGACTGAATGATTACAGTACTATAAGGAGACACACTGGGTGACTGACAGGGTGTTTGCTAGAAGTGTATGAATATTGACTGGGAAATTGAAGGTGTGAAAGACAACTGTGTAGGTGGTTAGAGGCCTGCATGCATAGTGAATAGGCATTTGAAGCAGTCTATGTGCTAAGGCCTGGCTCACTGCCTGAGTACTTGGGAACTGACGGAATAATTAGAGTACAGCAAAGAGAGTGCCTGGGTGAATTTATAAGTGGTTGGCTTTTGACACAATGAATGGATTAGTACTTGGTACTGAATGGGTCACTAGAGGAGTGCAAAGGGAGTGACAGGATGTTTGCTGGACTGTATGGATACTGACTAGGGAATTGAAGATGTGAAAGACAAGTGTATAGTATGTTAGAAGACAGCATGCATACTGCATAGACATTTGAAGCAGTCTATGTGGTAATGTATGGTTCATAACATGAGTACTTGGAAACTGACTAAATCATCAGACTACTGCTAGGACAGTGCCTGGGTAAAACTTTTAAATTTTCAGTTCTGGCACAGTGAAGAGAAAAGTACATGGTACTGCACTTTAGTGTCAAATCCTGACTCATTTTATCAATGCATAAGCAAAGAATAGCTTCTAAAGCTACTGAACGATTTTAAAACAGTTATCTGTTAGCAAATACACCATGTTACCAAATGCTTCTATCACAATCCTTACCCAAATGTACACAGACTCACAGTGTGATTTTAGACAAGCAACACTATCCCTAGCAGTTTACCAAAACTCATTCACTAGTCTAGAAGAGGTAAGGGTACTACACACAATCTACATATTTAAGTACAGCACATTAGTGTCAAAGCATGACTCATTTAATCAACGCATAAGCAAAGACTGGCTTCTAATGCTACTAAAACTTGACAACATGACAGGTTTTAAAAGAGTTATCTGCCAGAAAATACACGATGTTACCAAAAGCTTCTCTCACAGTGGTTCCCAAATGCACACAGACTCACAGTGTGATTCTAGACAACAACCACTATACCTAGGAGTTTACCAAAAATCATTCACTACTGTGGAAGTGATAATGGAACTGCACACAATCTACATATTTCAGGACTGCACTATTGTGTCAAAGCCTGACTCATTTAATCAAAGCATAAGCAAAAACTGTCTTCTAATGCTACTAAAACTTGACAACAAGACAGATTTTAAAACAATTATCTGTCTGCAAATACACGATGTTACCAAATGCTTCTCTCACAGTGGTTCCCAAATGCACACAGACTCAAAGTGTGATTCTAGACAAGCAACACTATCCCTAGCAGCTTGCCAAAACTCATTCACTACTGTGCAAGGGGTAAGGAGACTACACACAATCTACATATTAAAGTACAGCACATTAGTGTCAAAGCATGAATCATTTTATCAATGCATAAGCAAAGACTGGCTTCTAATGCTACTAAAACTTGACAACATGACCGGTTTTAAAAGAGTTATCTGTCACCAAATACACAATGTTACCAAATGCTTCTCTCAAAGTGGTTCCCAAATGCACACAGACTCACATTGTGATTCTAGACAACAACCACTATACCTAGGAGTTTACGAAAAATCATTCACTACTGTGGAAGTGGTAAGGGAACTGCACACAATCTACATAATTCAGGACTGCACTTTTGTGTCAAAGCCTAACTCATTTTATCAACGCGTAAGCAAAGACTGGCTTCTAATGCTACTAAAACTTGACAGCATGACAGGTTTTTAAAAAGTTATCTGTCGGAAAATACACAATGTTATCATATGCTTCTCTCACAGTGGTTCCCAAATGCACACTAACTCACAGTGTGATTCTAGACAAGCACCACTATCCCTAGGAGTTTACCAAAACTCATTCACTATAGTGGAAGTGGTAAGGGAACTGAACACAATCTACATATTTCAGGACTGCACTTTTGTGTCAAAGCCTGACTCATTTAATCAAAGCATAAGCAAAAACTGCCTTCAATGCTACTAAAACTTGACAACAAGACAGGTTTTAAAACAGTTATCTGTCAGCAAATACACAATGTTACCACATACTTCTCTCACAGTGGTTCCCAAATGCACACAGACTTAGTGTGATTCTAGACAAACAACACTATCCCTAGCAGCTTACCAAAACTCATTCACTACTGTGCAAGGGGTAAGGAGACTACACACAATCTACATATTAAAGTACAGCACATTAGTGTCAAGCATGACTTATTTTATCAAAGCATAAGCAAAGACTGGCTTCTAATGCTACTAAAACTTGACAACATGACAGGTTTTAAAACAGTTATCTGTCAGCAAATACACAATGTTACCAAATGCTTCTCTCACAGTCGTTCCCAAATGCACACATACTCACTGTGTGATTCTAGACAATCAACACTATCCCTTGCACTATACCAAAACACATCTCTTCATCTAGAAGGGGTACTACATTTTAATATAGAAACATAACTCATTTCACAAATTCATAAACAATGACTGGTTTCTAATTCTACCAAAATATAAAAACAGCACAGTTATCTGTCTGCAAACACATGAAAAACACAAATGCTTATCACAGAATGGTTTCTACATGCAAACACACTGTCAATAAGATTGTAGAGAAAAAAAGTACTCCCTACACTTTATCAGGAGAAATACATTACTCTGAGTAAAATCAAAATAGTCTACATACATCCCCTCACAATTAAATAACTCACCTTTCAAGTTGTTTTGTAGTTTAAGAAGTATATCAGTCACACACCAGATTTTCTTTTACAGAATCTCTGCACTGTGCACCTCTCAGCAAAAACAAAGAATGGAAAAGTTTCCCTTTCATCTTCCACACATATACATGTAAACATCAAATCACAATCCTTCACACATAAATTGGAAAGCAAACACACATTTCTATTGGTTAAACATTTCAACCCTTTCCAAATGAAATACATTTCAACCCTTCCTCCAATCTGCCTTCTGCCTGTTACCATAGAAACAGGTCATGGAACACTGCACTGAGCACACATTTCAACATATCAGCTTATCATATATAATGTTCCTTACAATCAGTTTTTGTTAACCAATAAGAATCATGGCTTTCAAAAAACAGAAATATACACCCTACCTTTCAGTGTAGAAAGTTGTCATACAACCAATGATTTCTTGTCTTTTTTCAATTTTTTTTTCCTTGGATCCGCGAGCCCAACGCGAGAGGATCCGTGCACCAAACGCGATAGAATGCGCACACCGTGCGCGCATTTTGCCTTTTTTTATTTTTAAAAAGGGGGCCATAGGTGGTCCTTCTGGAACCCCCTAAGCACCTCTACAGGGTCAGAGTATTTCCACTCTGCCCCCTTTATATGTTTGACACCCTTATTCCCCTTGCTTCTTCAGCCTCGCTTCTACCGAGGCAGAAAATGGCCGCCAACAGTTCCTGGTTTCGAATGTAGACAGACACTCGACAGCCAATTAGCATTCAGTGCACGATTGGGACGGTGCGCGCTCGGTTCGGGGAGGGTGCGCTTACGGTGCGGGTAGGGTCCGCAGATCCTCCCCGGCCATAGATAAATATGTACTTTTAACTCTAATTTTCTCAGGAACAACTGAATGGATTCACACCATTTATGCAAAAGGCACGAGTCTGAACTGAGGACTACCTCTTTCCCAAATTTGGTGTAATTCCGTTCAGCGGTTCGGGCTGTAGCTGCGACAACAGATCCTATGGGAAATTGCATGGGGAAAATGCATTTTGGGAACCCCCTTTTTTCTCATCCCCCGCTTGACGAATCACCACGAAACTTTCACGGTAGGAGCGGAGCGGAGCTGGCCAAAAGTTTGGAAAATTTAGCGAAGATTCGTCAACCGGCGCCAGACTTATTGGGAATAGAATTTTGCGGATTTCCTATGGAAAATAGGTCCTAACTAGAACTATCTACTGGCGACCGCCAGTAGATAATATATATATATATATATCATATAATCTTCTGGCTGCAGAAAGAAAAATTGGGGCACATTTTGACTTCTCAAATCCTATTCTATTTCATAAAAAAAGACTGACATGCAGATCTGTCTCCTGTCTACAATCTCCTCTTTTTCAACGTAACTCAAAGGGGAAAATCAATACCCCATTTGTTTTCAAAATCTCCCTCTTACCAAGTTCAAAATGTTCGCAAGTATGGTACATTGGATCATGGAAGGTAGGAGGAATTGGGGTAGGGACATGGACTTGGATAACAGAGGACATGGAGAGGAGCACCAAACTGACCCTGCAGGGCAGGCATCAGGGTTTGCAGCAGCACAATACACCACACAGGGCATGCGGGACAGGAGTGCAGCACAACAATCCATAGAAAGCAATAGGGAGGGGACAGGACCATGCACATGGACAACAAAAAACAGAGGGGAAAGAGGCAATGGTAGCTAGCTGACCATAATGGACAGACAGGAGAGAAAGCTGCAGCATAACAGACCATAAAGGGAAGGAGGGACGGATCAGGGGCATTACAATGGAACAGACAAGCCAGGAGGGAGGGAATAGGGGTCTGCACATGGAAACAGAGGGCTGGGGGCAAGGGGGAGGGCAGGAGCAGCAAGATGACCATGGAGGTCAGGCAGGATGGGCACTAGATGCAAGACACACCATGGAGAGCAACAGTGAGACTATGATGGCATCCACACAGACCATGGAGGGAAGGTAGGAGGGGGTCAAGGGCAGCTAGCTGACCACACAGGGAAGGTGGGAGGGGCCGTGGCAGCACAGAAGACCATGCATGGCAAGTGGGAGGGTTAGTGGCAGCACAATGGCTATGATGGGCAAGAAGGAGGGTACAGGGGCATGCACAAAGGACCATGGAGGATAGAAGGGAGGGCCAGGACCTGGGCACAGACAAGAGAGTTCAGGGGAAGGAGCCTCACAACAGACCGCATGGGGCAGGCAGGAGGAGCAGTTACAGCACAACAGACCAGGGAGGGCAGAAGGGTGTGGCAGTAAAATGGACCATGGAGGACAAGAGGAAGGGGATAGGGGCATGGCATGTGGACAGGCAGGGTGGAGGTGACAGGGACAGGTTACAGTCATCTGACAATGCTAAGCAGGTGGGAGGGGAGAGGCAGCTCAAAAGAACACTCAGAGTAGATAGGAGTGGCAGGTCCATGGAACATGGTGGGCAAAAAGGATGGAGCAGGGGCATGCACAAAGACATCGGAGGGCAGGGGGAAGGAGAATCGGGGCAGCAAGCTAAGCACAGAGGCTAAGCAGGAGGTCAATGATGGGCCATAGAATTGGGCAATGGAGGGCAGGAGGAGTGGACTGGTACATCATGCTAAATGGAGGGCAGTGGCAGCACGTCAGACCATGCATGGCAGGAGGAAGGAGGCTAGTCCATGGATTCAGACAACAGAGGATAGGGAGGAGGTGGATGGGGCAGCAAGCTAACTGTTCAGAGAAGGTGGGTATTAGGAACTTTATTGTTTTTAAAATGTGTGTCTGTGCGAACTACTTAAAATATGAACAAGTATGCAGCATAATCTCACTTTTATTCAGGAAGAAGAGTACGTTTGTTACTGTGACTCTGGGCTCACTTGGCAGAAACACCCCCTGACCTTTCAACCCCCATCGAAAAATGTAATGTCCGCAAAAAGGGTAGATGGACGCAGTGTTATATAGAACATAGTTCTGAGAGCACGATTGAAAATGAAAACTAGATATAGTATATGGTATAAACTATGCACCAAAAAGAATAAGATGAACCGGGACGTGAAATATAATATGCAATACATTGTGCGCAATGACAGATTCATTGGAGAGCGAGCGATAGCACAGGCACTAGCGTGTTCTAAGCAATATGCGCCTTGGAGTGTAATATGCACAGGGCAGTGTTGTGTAACCTAACTAGTCTCTAAAGTAGTAATATAAAATATGTGCTGGGGAGTGTAACGTTGCATATGCACTGTGACAAAGATATGGATCCCAGATTGTAATATGTATGGCATAGCGCTTTGCGTTATAACATAGGCATCGAGGAAGGCACGTTAGAAGGGGCAATATAACCCGTGCGAAGGCAAGTGTGGCATGACATATTCACGGGATGGTGTTACAGTGCACATGGGGTAGAGAGTGTCATAGCATACGCACTAGCTGGTGGAATACAACACAGAGGTGTGTGGCACTCGGTGGGCACTGGTGGGTGTAACACAGCATTGGGCTCAGCCAGGAGCACGCTGTGACTCTCAAGTGAGGTTCGTCTCCTTTCCAGAGAGTAAAATAAAAAGTATTACACATCCGGCTGTGGATGTGTGTTTTATTAACCGCGAGGGGGGTTTCTTGCATAGTTTGGTCGAATTTTTGTCGAATCCCCTTTGAATGGCTTGGTGTGCGTGTGTATTAAATGTGCCCATCAATAGCTACCCATGTTTGTATAAATAAACAACAAGGGTGTCTACTTGGAGAGTAGCCACCGGCGGGGGCGCCGGGATTAGGCACGGTAGGGCGTCAGACACGTCAGAGCTTCACTAGCAGTGTAAATACATTCCACGTGGATTCATTGTATGCATAGTCGCCTTTTAATCTTTTAATGAATATCACGCAAATCGTCATGGTGATAGGTACATACAGTTTGTCCAGCATGTCCTAGGTGTTTCTATAAATATATATTTTTTAAAAATAATAAAAAACAAAGGCCGTCCCCGGTGGATGGGGTCCCCGGGGCCAAAAGTGGCCTGAGGAGGGGGGCAATACAACCCCCTCCTAAAGATTTTTTTTTTAAAAAGGCCATGACCCAGGGGTTGGGGTCCCTGGGGCCGATTTAGGCCTTGGGAGGGGGGCCGCGCGGCCCCCTTCCAAATTAATTAAAAAAAATAATAATAATTAGGGTGCAGGCCCTGGGGGATGGAGTCCCCAGGGCCAATAAATTAGAAAAAGAAGGGGGGCCACACAGCCCTCCTTCTTAAAAAAATAAAAGACCGGCACCGCGCCGGAGGCCATGCCCCCTCCTTGCAGAACTCTGTAAACGCTCCCCCTGACCAGTTGTAAGTTGGGGAATTAATTCCCCTTCAATACTGAGGGTCCCGGAGGGCCAACTAGCCCAACAGGTATCTCCAGTATGCGCCAGGGAGCTGTGTTGCAGACAGGTGTTGTGAGGCCACGCCCCTTTTTACACCTCTATGCAACGCAGCTCTGTGGTGCTTACTGGAGGTACCTAGTGGGCTAGTTTGACCCTAGGGACCCTTAGGATTCAAGGGGACTTACTCTCTCAACTTAGAATGGCTACAGGGCGCGTTTACACAGTGGTGAAGGGAGGGGACAGGGACTGAGGTGACGTGTGCAAACACGCCCTATGGCGCGTTTAAGTTGGGGAAATAATTCCCCTTCAATCCTGAGGGACCCTGGGGGCTAACTAGCCCACCAGGTGCTTCCAGTAAGCGCCACTGAGCTGCGTTGCAGAGAGGTGGTCCAGGCTGTGCCACTTTTTACACCTCTCTGCAACGCAGCTCTGTGGCGCTTACTGGAGGTACCTAGTCGGCTAGTTGGACCCTAGGGACCCTCAGAATTCAAATGAACTTAATCTCCCAACTAAAAACGGCCACAGGGCGTGTTTACACAGTGGTGAAGGGAGGGGAAGGGGCCTGAGTTAACGTGTGCAAACACGCCCTGTGGCGCGTTTTAAGTTGGGGAAATAATTCCCCTTCAATCCTGAGGGACCCTGGGGGCTAACTAGCCCACCAGGTGCTTCCAGTAAGCGCCACTGAGCTGCGTTGCAGAGAGGTGGTCCAGGCTGTGCCACTTTTTACACCTCTCTGCAACGCAGCTCTGTGGCGCTTACTGGAGGTGGAGGTACCTAGTGGGCTAGTTGGACCCTAGGGACCCTCAGGATTCAAGGGGACTTAATCTCTCAACTTAAAACGGCCGCAGGGCGTGTTTACACAGTGGGGAAGGGAGGGGACGGGGCCTGAGGTGACATGTGCAAACACGCCCTATGGCGCGTTTTAAGTTGGGGAAATAATTCCCCTAAAATCCTGAGGGCCCCTGGGGGCTAACTAGCCCACCAGGTGCTTCCAGTAAGCGCCACTGAGCTGCGTTGCAGAGAGGTGGTCCAGGCTGTGCCACTTTTTACATCTCTCTGCAACGCAGCTCTGTGGCGCTTACTGGAGGTGGAGGTACCTAGTGGGATAGTTGGACCCTAGGGATCCTCAGGATTCAAATGAACTTAATCTCCCAACTAAAAATGGCCACAGGGCGTGTTTACACAGTGGTGAAGGGAGGGGACGGGCCTGAGTTAACGTGTGCAAACACGCCCTGTGGCGCATTTTAAGTTGGGGAAATAATTCCCCTTTAATCCTGAGGGACCCTGGGGGCCAACTAGCCCACCAGGTGCTTCCAGTAAGTGCCACTGTGCTGCATTGCAGAGAGGTGGTCTAGGCCGTGCTCCTTTTGAAATCTCTCTGCAACGCAGCACTGTGGCGCTTACTGGAGGTACCTAGTGGTCTAGTTGGACCCTAGGGACCCTTAGGATTCAAGGGGACTTAATCTCCCAACTTAAAACAGCCACAGGGCGTGTTTACACAGTGGGTAAGGGAGGGGACGGGGCCTGAGGTGACGTGTGCAAACACGCCCTGTGGCGTGTTTTAAGAGGTAGTTTTAATCCCCTGCCCTATTATATACTAGTGATGTCACTGACCATGTCATGAGTGATGTAATATGTGATGTCATCAGCAGTGCATTGCGGGCGTGCGAGTTATAGTTAGCTGAACTAACTATAACGGGGGAATATCAATGGTTTTGTATGAGTGAAAGTCCCGCTAACTATAACGCCCCTGAAACCTATGGTTTCTTCAGTGAATATATATATTTATATATATATAATATATATATATATATATATATATCCAAACACTCCGTTGCAGTAATATGTAAAACTGACAACGATTCACGGCTCCCAATTGCTTCAAGGCAGAGTTTATTCGGCAAACAACTCTACGAGTTTCGGAAACAAACTTTCCTTGTTCACGAGTAATAAGACAAAGTGAAACAGACGATAAAATAACATTAGTCACGTGACATGTGGTTTGCATATGATACACAGTGAAAACAGACTTTCCCATCGTGTAAAGTGCTCGATGTGTAAATCAAACAATGTTTTTTTAAACTTCTAACGTTCTCTGAGTCTAGTCTGGTGTATTTTAAAACTAATACATTAGTTATACTATTGTCGAACCAGAGATCGCCCAGTGTTAACTCTTCGTTTAATTTCATTCATTTGGTATTTCGTATTTTTTCACTAAGCAGAGGAAACTTTATTGTTCCCAATTTCTTTGCAACAAAAAGGTTCAAAATAGCCTCTTCTAAGACTGTCTGGGTGTCAAAGTAACCATTGTTTTTACCCCAGTGGTACATTCAATAGCCTTATGACCTCAGAAATAACTATTGTTAAGTGGTAAGCGCTGTTCAGGTCGTTGATGCATTTCTGGCCCAAGTGGGCCCTTTTTGCTAAACCACAAAGAGTTATTTTTAAAATCTACATAAATGCAGATAATTCAAATGTACATGAGTCTATTTGGAAGACTACCATCTATGTTGTCCATATCATCGATAGATCATTGATGTTGATCTTTTTCTTAGTTCCTCCAACTTAACTGGTCGTTGCTTACACAGTGGAACAGGATCTGCAAAAATACATACAAAACTCTGTCACCAGTTGACTAAGATAATACGATTTTAAAAAAATTCACCAAAAAATAGAAACGCATAAAAAGGAAATCTATTTCATCATAGGAATTTTGAGAGCCAACAAAAACATACAGTTAGTTCCTCAGATTATCCCAAATGTACTTTATCTGAAAAAGCTAAACCTTTTCTGATAAAAAAACATGTCTCCTGTAATACCGATCATGCAGTCTATGCTCTGAAATGCCTATGCAACAAATACTATATAGGCAGTACTATCCATCCTGCCAAAAAAAGAGTCCTTGAACATCTGAGGGCTATAACTAAAAATGATAAGCAATACCCAATAGCTAGACATTTTAGAACAGTACATCAGCAAAACACTAGCCTACTCTCATTCTGTGTCTTAGACACAGTTCCCCTGAGAGAGAGAGGTGGTAATAGAGTCCTCGAGCTGAGACGATTAGAGTCGAGGATGATAATAGAATATCAGACAACACAGCCTCTGGGACACAACGTTGACGAGGAATTGGCAGTACATTTGGGATAATCTGAGGAACTAACTGTATGTTTTTGTTTGCTCTCAAAATTCCTATGATGAAATAGTTTTCTTTTTTATGCGTTTCTATTTTTTGGTGATTTTTTTTAAAATTGTATTATCTTAGTCAACTGGTGACAGAGTTTTATATGTATTTTTGCAGATCTGTGTAAGCAACGACCAGTTAAGTTGGAGGAACTAAGAAAACGATCAACATCAATGATCTATCGATGATATGGACAACATAGATGGTAGTCTTCCAAATAGACTCATGTACATTTGAATTATCTGCATTTATGTAGATTTTAAAAATAACTCTTTGTGGTTTAGCAAAAAGGGCCCACTTGGGCCAGAAATGCATCAACGACCGGAACAGCGCTTAACACTTAACAATAGTCATTTCTGAGGTCATAAGGCTATTGAATGTACCACTGGGGTAAAAATAATGATTACTTTGACACCCAGACAGTCTTAGAAGAGGCTATTTTGAACCTTTTTGTTGCAAAGAAATTGGGCAATACAAAACAACTGGTCATAGGGTCTGAGGGAATTTTAAAGACCTGCGCAGACAAATCCCCAAATCACTTGAATCAACACAACAAAAAGAGTCTGCGGGTCTAAGCCAAACACTCAAAAGGAAAGAAGCGACAGGTCAGCACATTCAAAAATGAAAAGAGTCCTCATAAAGAGGGCCAAGTCCCATCACCCACCGAAGTGGCATGCTTCATCATCTGGGACCTCCCATAACTACACCTGGTGTAGTTATAGAGCTGCTACTCCTTTGATTACTGTAATAAGGAGGAGCTCAGGGATGTTTTGATTCCTGTAGTTGGGAGGGTAGATTAACTCAGACTGAGAAAGCTGTCATAAGTGTAGTGAATCTAGATGCAGTGTGTAGAAAGAAGTGGTTTAAAATTGATCATCATTGGAAAATAAATTTTATTCTGTATCCAATGACACCAAACTAAAAACAGCAGAAATTGTAAGGGGAGCGCGTCCACAAACGTTATAGGGCCGCGCCCTCGTGGGTCAACATGTTTCAGCCAACCTGTGTCTACCCAATGACTGTGGCTTTCGTCAGGACCAAAAGGTAACACTACTGCAAAATTGTGAGTGAGTGAAGAGTGAAATAAAAGGAACGATACAACCTACCAAAGTACCTACTTATCCGTAGATATGTGGCACCGTAGTGATGTGACTTAATCACCTAAAGGTAAAACAGAAATAATAATACATGAATGTGCTGAACAAATCTACTCTTTTTCCTTTAAACTAATACAAATGTCTCGTACATAAACATTTGTCAAGCGTGCAGACTGCGTAGTCTTCTTACCCGCAAAAAGTCGGGGATGCACCTACACTCCTGGTTACAACTCAGGGCGTGAGGCAACGCTCTAGAAGACAAAAGAAAGGGGAGAAAAAACTAGCTAATGCCATATACAACAGAAGACAGTATATTCAACTGTGTAAGCACCAAGCTGTATAACTCTAAAGACATAAAAACCCATATACAGACGAAGATGTATTGACTGACTACAAAATAGAACAAACCATGCTACTACTGCAATGGAAGACAGATTGAACAATATCGTTTAACAGGCATGTCCATGACAAAAATACTAATAAAGTTACCCACATAAAGCAAATATCGAGGCATGCATCTGAGTGCAATCACGAGTGACTTTAAGCCCAATCTTTATGATGGAATCTAGTAAAGAGACCAAGCAATTGTGTACCCAAGTGTAAAGAGCAGGCTTACCTGTCCGTCGTTACCCCGGACTTTCTTCCTGGTTGTAACGAGCGTGACAGGAGCCTCGTAAGCCTGCCTTTCAACTGTATGACGCTCCGGACAGCGAGCCAATCGTCGCGCAGAGGCGCGATGACGTGGAACGTGCCCTGAACGTACGTGTACATTGCAAAGGTTCTTGGGAAATGTAGTTTGAGCAATATTATAGCGCGCTCATAGCCTGAGTGGTGTAATGCCTCGGACAAAAGTATCGCTAGAAGATGAAATCACGGCCCCATGTGTCCCCGTTCTGGGTAAAATAACCCTGATCTTCAGTTTTGTGTTACCTGAAAATGATTAACCAGGGGAACAAACATGTTAGGTTTGAACAAGGGTGCAAAGCGTACAAGATGTAGTTTGAGCAATGTTATAGCGCGCTCATAGCCTGAGTGGTGTAATGCCTCGGACAGAAGTATCGCTAGAAGATAAAATCCCGGCCCCATATGTCCCCGTTCTGGGTAAAATAACCCTGCTCTTCAATTTTGTGTTACTTGAAAATAATTAACCAGGGGAACAAACATATTAGGTTTGAACAAGGGTGCAAAGCGTACAAGATAGACGCGTCTTGAATTTATGACAATAACAATCACCAGCAGAGGGAGATTCTAATAGCCCTATGAGTTTAATGTATAAACTCATATTTGCGTCAAGACGTAGAGTCATATTGTGGTTATGTAACTGAAGAGTAAAACTCTGGTCGTCACGCAAGTGAATACCTCTCTCGCTGTGAAAATGTTGTACAATTGGGATAATGGCACAATAAGTGGGGTAGAAATGGGTTATAGCAATATCCCAGGCTACTCTGACTAAAGCGCCAATCGATTCAACTGAAGATGTTATGTTTATCACACTAGTGTGTTGTATCTAGAAACTCGACCCAGGACAGGACCCAAAGATAATGGGCCCCAATATCAGCAAAGTGGGCTTGGACCCTAGAGTGTTATAACGAAGTCCAAGGAATTGACTCGTTTAGCCCTGTCGTGTCGCTTCTGAGTGTAAAAACCCAGCGTTGCTCCTTTCTGAACAGGAAAGTGGACACATCGGTTATGTGGGACGGAATAAAAGGTTGTTCTAAAATCGTCCACCTAATGTCATCAGGACTATGTTTACATTCCACAAAGTGTCTGGTCATGCGGGTTGCCTGTCTTTGACATCTGATGGTACTTTTGTGTTCCATTATCCTGAGTTTAACCTTCCTGGTGGTCATACCCACGTACCTCAAATCGCAGGGGCAAGTGATCAAATAGATAACCCTATCACTGTTACAGTTAGTATGTTTGATCTGCCTCCAGGGTTTGTTTGTCCCTATGTCTACTTCTGTAGTGTGTCTAGTATTAGGGCATACTGCACAGTTGCCACATGCATGATGTCCTTGAACAGGAGGCAAATTCCACAGGGTGTTGGTCTTGGTGGTCGCTCTGTTTTTTGGGCGCGTATGTACTAGTGTGTCTCGCAAGTTCGTACTCCTCTTGAACGAAAAAAGCGGAGGGCTAAGGTGTATCTGTCCCACATTCAAAATGCGCCAGTTTTTTCGTATGATTTTTTGTAGTTGATTAGAATGGGTGCTGAACGTCTGCACACATGTCAATATGTCCAGCGAGGCCTTGGGTACAGATGGTTCTAATAGGGCATCACGATTGTTATTGCTGGCCCGCTTGTATGATTGTTTGATCAATTTCGCAGGGTACTGCCTAGCCCTTAAATTCTTCGCGAGAACGTCAGCATGCTCTCTGAACTTGTCTGTGTCAGTACAGTTACGTCGCAATCGAAGAAATTGCCCAAATGGTAAACCGGACCTGAGTGATTTGGGGTGGAAACTGTCATAAGACAAGAGAGAGTTCCTTGCCATAGGTTTGGTGTACAACTCACTCCCTAGTCCGTTGGCTGTTGGAAAAATGAGAAGGTCAAGGAATGGTAAACTCAGTTTACTTGCTTCCATGGTGAAATTGAGGAAGGAATTCTGTTCATTGAGCCACAGATGAAAGGTCTCTAGAATTTCAAAGTCACCTCGCCATATGACGAAAATATCATCAATATAGCGTTTCCATATGACTATATAGTCACGGAAAGGATGATATTTTCGTCATATGGCGGTTTACCATTTGGGCAATTTCTTCGATTGCGACGTAACTGTACTGACACAGACAAGTTCAGAGAGCATGCTGACGTTCTCGCGAAGAATTTAAGGGCTAGGCAGTACCCTGCGAAATTGATCAAACAATCATACAAGCGGGCCAGCAATAACAATCGTGATGCCCTATTAGAACCATCTGTACCCAAGGCCTCGCTGGACAGATTGACATGTGTGCAGACGTTCAGCACCCATTCTAATCAACTACAAAAAATCATACGAAAAAACTGGCGCATTTTGAATGTGGGACAGATACACCTTAGCCCTCCGCTTTTTTCGTTCAAGAGGAGTACGAACTTGCGAGACACACTAGTACATACGCGCCCAAAAAACAGAGCGACCACCAAGACCAACACCCTGTGGAATTTGCCTCCTGTTCAAGGACATCATGCATGTGGCAACTGTGCAGTATGCCCTAATACTAGACACACTACAGAAGTAGACATAGGGACAAACAAACCCTGGAGGCAGATCAAACATACTAACTGTAACAGTGATAGGGTTATCTATTTGATCACTTGCCCCTGCGATTTGAGGTACGTGGGTATGACCACCAGGAAGGTTAAACTCAGGATAATGGAACACAAAAGTACCATCAGATGTCAAAGACAGGCAACCCGCATGACCAGACACTTTGTGGAATGTAAACATAGTCCTGATGACATTAGGTGGACGATTTTAGAACAACCTTTTATTCCGTCCCACATAACCGATGTGTCCACTTTCCTGTTCAGAAAGGAGCAACGCTGGGTTTTTACACTCAGAAGCGACACGACAGGGCTAAACGAGTCAATTTCTTGGACTTCGTTATAACACTCTAGGGTCCAAGCCCACTTTGCTGATATTGGGGCCCATTATCTTTGGGTCCTGTCCTGGGTCGAGTTTCTAGATACAACACACTAGTGTGATAAACATAACATCTTCAGTTGAATCGATTGGCGCTTTAGTCAGAGTAGCCTGGGATATTGCTATAACCCATTTCTACCCCACTTATTGTGCCATTATCCCAATTGTACAACATTTTCACAGGGAGAGAGGTATTCACTTGCGTGACGACCAGAGTTTTACTCTTCAGTTACATAACCACAATATGACTCTACGTCTTGACGCAAATATGAGTTTATACATTAAACTCATAGGGCTATTAGAATCTCCCTCTGCTGGTGATTGTTATTGTCATAAATTCAAGACGCGTCTATCTTGTACGCTTTGCACCCTTGTTCAAACCTAATATGTATGTTCCCCTGGTTAATTATTTTCAAGTAACACAAAATTGAAGAGCAGGGTTATTTTACCCAGAACGGGGACATATGGGGCCGGGATTTTATCTTCTAGCGATACTTCTGTCCGAGGCATTACACCACTCAGGCTATGAGCGCGCTATAACATTGCTCAAACTACATCTTGTACGCTTTGCACCCTTGTTCAAACCTAACATGTTTGTTCCCCTGGTTAATCATTTTCAGGTAACACAAAACTGAAGATCAGGGTTATTTTACCCAGAACGGGGACACATGGGGCCGTGATTTCATCTTCTAGCGATACTTTTGTCCGAGGCATTACACCACTCAGGCTATGAGCGCGCTATAATATTGCTCAAACTACATTTCCCAAGAACCTTTGCAATGTACACGTACGTTCAGGGCACGTTCCACGTCATCGCGCCTCTGCGCGACGATTGGCTCGCTGTCCGGAGCGTCATACAGTTGAAAGGCAGGCTTACGAGGCTCCTGTCACGCTCGTTACAACCAGGAAGAAAGTCCGGGGTAACGACGGACAGGTAAGCCTGCTCTTTACACTTGGGTACACAATTGCTTGGTCTCTTTACTAGATTCCATCATAAAGATTGGGCTTAAAGTCACTTGTGATTGCACTCAGATGCATGCCTCGATATTTGCTTTATGTGGGTAACTTTATTAGTATTTTTGTCATGGACATGCCTGTTAAACGATATTGTTCAATCTGTCTTCCATTGCAGTAGTAGCATGGTTTGTTCTATTTTGTAGTCAGTCAATACATCTTCGTCTGTATATGGGTTTTTATGTCTTTAGAGTTATACAGCTTGGTGCTTACACAGTTGAATATACTGTCTTCTGTTGTATATGGCATTAGCTAGTTTTTTCTCCCCTTTCTTTTGTCTTCTAGAGCGTTGCCTCACGCCCTGAGTTGTAACCAGGAGTGTAGGTGCATCCCCGACTTTTTGCGGGTAAGAAGACTACGCAGTCTGCACGCTTGACAAATGTTTATGTACGAGACATTTGTATTAGTTTAAAGGAAAAAGAGTAGATTTGTTCAGCACATTCATGTATTATTATTTCTGTTTTACCTTTAGGTGATTAAGTCACATCACTACGGTGCCACATATCTACGGATAAGTAGGTACTTTGGTAGGTTGTATCGTTCCTTTTATTTCACTCTTCACTCACTCACAATTTTGCAGTAGTGTTACCTTTTGGTCCTGACGAAAGCCACAGTCATTGGGTAGACACAGGTTGGCTGAAACATGTTGACCCACGAGGGCGCGGCCCTATAACGTTTGTGGACGCGCTCCCCTTACAATTTCTGCTGTTTTTAGTTTGGTGTCATTGGATACAGAATAAAATTTATTTTCCAATGATGATCAATTTCAAACCACTTCTTTCTACACACTGCATCTAGATTCACCACACTTATGACAGCTTTCTCAGTCTGAGTTAATCTACCCTCCCAACTACAGGAATCAAAACATCCCTGAGCTCCTCCTTATTACAGTAATCAAAGGAGTAGCAGCTCTATAACTACACCAGGTGTAGTTATGGGAGGTCCCAGATGATGAAGCATGCCACTTCGGTGGGTGATGGGACTTGGCCCTCTTTATGAGGACTCTTTTCATTTTTGAATGTGCTGACCTGTCGCTTCTTTCCTTTTGAGTGTTTGGCTTAGACCCGCAGACTCTTTTTGTTGTGTTGATGCAAAGAAATTGGGAACAATAAAGTTTCCTCTGCTTAGTGAAAAAATACGAAATACCAAATGAATGAAATTAAACGAAGAGTTAACACTGGGCGATCTCTGGTTCGACAATAGTATAACTAATGTATTAGTTTTAAAATACACCAGACTAGACTCAGAGAACGTTAGAAGTTTAAAAAAACATTGTTTGATTTACACATCGAGCACTTTACACAATGGGAAAGTCTGTTTTCACTGTTTATCATATGCTAACCACATGTCACGTGACTAATGTTATTTTATCGTCTGTTTCACTTTGTCTCATAACTCGTGAACAAGGAAAGTTTGTTTCCGAAACGCGTAGAGTTGTTTGCCGAATAAACTCTGCCTTGAAGCAATTGGGAGCCGTGAATCGTTGTCGTTTTTGCATATTACTGCAATGGAGTGTTTGGATTTTGGGGTTTCGCTAACCCGTCACGGCCCGCCGTCGACAAGTGGCTCGAGCTGAAGCGATTTTGTGGATTGTATATATATATATATATCTATATATATATATATATATAGCAAAAGGAACATCAAAATGTAATATGTTTTCTATGTCTATGGTGAAGTTATTTTCACTAGCACTTTAAAAAGCAGTAACACTGTCTAGGCTATGTCATGTGATCAAGGCCGTCATCCGGCCGAAATGCATCATGGCGGATTATCAGGTGGCAATAAACTAAAAAATGTGCACTATCTGTTGGGTCCACGCTCGTTTTTCCAGGAAGAGTGTTTGGAGTGGTTACGTGTTACCTCATATGCAGCGGCTTGACTTCTTCCGGCTCATGGACCCCTCCCAGCAAGCAGGCTCCGTAGCAGGCAAGTCTTGGTCCTGGCAGCCCTGTCCTGGCAGCCGCATTGAAGGCTCGTGGTGTGGCACTGGCGGGGTCCCCCGGGGCACTTTATACGTCCGAGAACAGAAATGCCAGAGCCCCTTGCATAAACGACAAAGAGGAGGTGTGCCGACAGTGAGGGCAGACAACGCGTAGCGGAGCTGGACTCAAGGTGGACTACTCGGAGGAGTGAACATCGGGGAAAGGAGCCATACGATATTCTGCCCAAAACCCGAGGTACGCAATAAAATCGGATTGAGCAGGTTGGGAGGTGTGCTATCCAGGAGCTCCCTGAGGCATTGACCGAAGTAGGAGTATTGACTGGATTTCAAAAGTATATATTACAGCCACCATGTCCGCAGACACGCTTAGAGACTGCGAGTTAGCCGCAGAGGGGAAGTTCTCTGACTCTCCCCCAGAACCACGAGGTGCCAACAAGGATGCAAATGAAGAACTTAGTGGCAAAGCCAAAGGACTTAAGGACAATTATCTGGTGCTTGAAAAATTAAAACGCCAAGAGCAGTCCACATGGTGGGAGGCGAGATCGCTCCAAAGATATTTGGATGTAGGGAGAATCCCTAGGGGCCTCCGCATTATGATCTCCCCCAGCTACAAGGCACCCAACCCATTCATGATGGCAGAGTGGGCTGAGTATAATCTGGAGTCTTCCCGCAGACTGGTTTTGATACTAGTTAAATATGCAGAGATAGATAGAAGTGAATTACAAACTAAAATAGAAGCACTCAAGAATGACATAAAGCAGCAAGGGGATCCCCATATTAGACTCAAATTGCACGAAGAAATGTCAGTAAGATTACATAAAGAAGGGGAAAAAATAAAAGCAAGAAAAACGGACAAATTTAAAAGGGACTGAGATAACTATGCAAATGACCAAATCTTCACGTTTGCAAGGCGGTATGATTCAATGAGTATGTATATATATATATATATATTCACTGAAAAAACCATAGGTTTCAGGCACGTTATAGCTAGGAATTAGCATTTAAAAAACCTTAGAAATTCACTGAAAAAACCATAGGTTTCAGGGGCGATATAGTTAGCTGGACTTTTCACTCGTACAAAACCATAGAAATTCCCCCGTTATAGTTAGTTCAGCTAACTATAACTCGCGCGCCCGCAATGCACTGCTGATGACGTCACATATTACATCACTCATGACATGGTCAGTGACATCACTCATGACATCACTGATGACATCTCAAATGACATCACTGATGACATCATCCAGTGAATGTGTGTTTTTCTGAAAATGATATATGTTTTATATATGTATATCTCAAGGTCGATGGAAGAATAAATGGGTATATAAATGTCTAAATGGATGATTTGTTTTTGAAAAATTGATTGTATTACTGACTAAGTGTATCTTAGTGAGTAATGTTTAAATGTGTAAATATCTGTATCAGTCTCTCACTTTGTGTATAAGTGGCTGCATGGGTTGGTGAGTAGCTACATGAGTGTCTATATAGGTTATTAGTTGATTTTTTGAGTATCAGTATGAGTGTCTGATGTCTGTATGGTTCGGTGGGGGGTATTAGGTAGTGCATAGGTGCATGAATGAGTGACTCACTGTTTGTATGTGTTGAAGACAGCATGTGTGCAGGACTGTATGGGTGGATGAGTGTGTGCATGGGTGTGTTAGTGAGTGAATGACGGTCTCAATAGTGTCTCTATGAGTAACTACATATGTTTTAAACTAGTATATGTGACTATTGGTGTATATAAGTGAGTATATGTGAGAGTGAGAGATTGAAAGAGTTCCTGTATGAATAAGTATGTGTTTCTATAAGAGATTGTTTAAAAGACTAAGTATGTGTAAGTTTCTGTAGAAGTAAGTGTGGTGGTGTGTGTATAACTGAATATGCAGGTAAACGGATGTTTGATTCTTTATTAGCATGAGTGACTGCGTGTGTGAGTAACTTTATGGATGAGTGGGGTTGTGTAACAGAATGTATAGGTGTATGAATACATATGATGAGTGAGTGCATGTATGAGTGACTGTATAGGACTGTTGGTGAATGAGTGGATGTGTATGTGGATCTTACAATTACTGAATAGGTTGTTGTAACTGGTATAGGTAAGTACAATGTTTTGAAAATTTTAATTTCTATTTTTGAATGTGTGTATGAAAGGTTATATTAGGGGGAGAGGAGGTCTGCCACTCTATCACAAGGATGATGTCATCAGTGATGTCATGAGTGATGTCACTGACCATGTCATGAGTGATGTAATATGTGACGTCATCAGCAGTGCATTGCGGGCGCGCTAGTTATAGTTAGCTGAACTAACTATAATGGGGGAGTTTCTATGGTTTTGTACGAGTGAAAAGTCCAGCTAACTATATCGCCCCTGAAACCGATGGTTTTTTCAGTGAATTTCTAAGGTTTTTTACATGCTAAATCCTAGCTATAACGTGCCTGAAACCTATGGTTTTTTCAGTGAATTTCAAATGTTTTTTAAATGCTAATTTCTAACTATGCCTACAGAGATAAGACATGTGAAGAAAGAAGGAAAAACGCACAGAAAGAAAAAAAACAAATGCAGAAAGAAGCAACAGAAGTCCTCAAAGACGAAGAAAAGTGCAGGAAGAAATATAACATGCAGAAAGAACAAACAGAAGAGCAGAAAGAAGCCTTGTTGCAAAATCATCCTGTACCCTCAACTTTTTCAGAAGGATACTGGTGGTAACTGAGTCTGCCTAAGCAGTCCTAGAGCCAGTGCTATGTTAAAAGACACTCAGAATACAGTGAAAACACCTACATACACTAGGGCACACTATGCGTTGGGGTCCCCCTGTGATTAGCATGACCTCCTCTGTAAGCCCCTAGTGTATATTAGGGCAGGGGATTAAAACTACCTCTTAAAACGCACCACAGGGCGTGTTTGAACACGTCACCTCATGCCCCGTCCCCTCCCTTCCCCACTGTGTAAACACACCCTGTAGCCATTTTAAGTTGGGAGATTAAGTCCCCTTGAATCCTGAGGGTCCCTAGGTTCCAACTAGACCACTAGGTACCTCCAGTAAGCGCCACAGAGCTGCGTTGCAGAGAGGTGTAAAAAGTGGCACGGCCTGCACCACCTCTCTGCAACGCAGAGCAGTGGTGCTTACTGGAAGCACCTGGTGGGCTAGTTGGACCCCAGGGCCCTCAGGATTGAAAGGGAATTATTTCCCCAACTTAAAAACGCACCACAGGGCGTGTTTGCACACGTCACCTCAGGCCCCGTCCCCTCCCTTCACCACTGTGTAAACGCGCCCTGTGGCCGTTCTGAGTTGAGAGATTAAGTCCCCTTGAATCCTAAGGGTCCCTAGGGTCAAACTAGCCCACTAGGTACCTCCAGTAAGCACCACAGAGCTGCGTTGCATGGAGGTGTAAAAAGTGGCGTGGCCTCAGAACACCTGTCTGCAACGCAGCTCCCTGGCGCATACTGGAGATACCTGTTGGGCTAGATGGCCCTCAGGGACCCTCAGTATTGAAGGGGAATTAATTCCTCAACTTACAACTGGCCAGGGGGCGCGTTTGCAGAGTGCTGCAAGGAGGGGGCATAGCCTCCGGCGCGATGCCGGTCTTTTATTTATTTATTTTTAAGAAGGAGGGCTGTGTGGCCCGCTTTATTTTTCTAATGTATTAGCCCTGTGTCAGGGCTCACCTTCAGCTTCTCGCTGGTTACTGTAGTCTTGCACAGGAACAGAAGTTGCTTGCTTCCCAACTCCCACTACCAACCACTCAGCCCCAAAGGAATACTTGGCGCTAACTGATCAGTGAGGGGGATGGGGGAAAGTGGATAAAATAATAAACAATAAAGAGAGACTGGTTCTGGACCTTCTGATTTTTCTATCTGGAAACCTTCTTCCGCCTTTTGATCTGGCTAGCTGAAGTCTCCCTAGAAAAACTAAGCACACAACAATTATTTGTTTTTTCCCTCCTCTACTCTATCCTACTTCATACTTCTACATTTTCCTTTGATATGCTACCTACCCAAGATCCTAAACTCTGTGCCCCTCTCCTTGGCTCTATGCTGCTTTCTTCTCTCTCTGGTTCGAGTTGGTCTTCATAATCTGTAGAACATTTTATTGGTTATTACCTATTTATTCCTTGTTTCTTATTGTGCCCCCCCTCCTACTCTTTAACCTACCAGGTGTGGATTAACTGGGTTTTTTCTCTTTAATACGTCGTTGCTTCTTTCTTATGGTTTTATCTATTGTCTTTTAGATTGTGTCTTTCTTGTCTCTTTATTTTTTCTTGGTTCGGCTTCTCTCCACAGGAATTCTCAGTACAAGTTCTATTCTGGATTATTCTCCTCAGGTATTACTTTTTATCCTTCTTTTTAACTGTCTTTAATGTCTTATAGATGTCGTATCTCTTAGAACTTCACGCAACCCAAAAAACATTAATCTTCTCTTAATTTCTTTACAGGTTCCTGAGTCTTTAAATCTGCTGTCATTGGTAAGAAACTACCCTAACGACATTGTATTCTTACAATTACTTAACATCTCTTATTACTCTTGAAATTCTCTCAGAAATTCACTTAGCTTTCTTCCTCTTCATTTTTCAGGTTTAGCTGCTTCTCCGCTTGACTCGAAGGCGAAGAACAACGTAGCTCTGTCAGGGTGTCGGTAAGTATTTCTGCTCGGAGATTCTGAATGACTTCTTTCTCTCACCTCGGGTATCTATAGTGGTTCTATGACTAGAGCAGCTAGGACGCTTGATAAACTCTCTTAAAACTCGAGCAATAAGGGTATTAACGCCTTAAACTACGGACGCTCCTAAATTCTGTCTTCTCTGTGGAAACGCTTCAGGGAAGTGCGCAATGCTTCAGGTGTGCGCGCGTCACGTCAGCTCGCTCCAGAATCTTGTAATCAACTAGACCGCAGACCCCAGCACCTTAGCGGCCATCTTGGAGTTGCGGACATGCCAACAACTCGACCACTGACGCCTGGTTTTCAACCCTGAATGATCACTAGTGTGTAACCAATTGCGAGTCTTTTTGGGACTGGAGCTAGGGATCCTGACAGTACCCCCCACCAAAGATGGTCCTCCCACCCTGGGTTTGGTTGGATAGCGTTGATAAAAAAGTCTTATTAGTCTAGGAGCATGTACATCTGAATCTAATTCCCAAGATTGCTCCTCTGGACCATAGCTTTTCCAATCAACCAGGTAATACAGTCTTCCTCTGACTAGTTTTGAGTCTAAAATTTCTTTTACCTCAAACTCCACTCCTGTATCTAACTGAATTGGGTACGGAATCGGCTCTTTTCTCAAATTTGGAACTACCTTCTTCAATAGGGAAACATGAAACACCGGGTGAATTTTAAATTTGGAGGGCAAGGTCAATTTATAGGTCACCGGATTAATGTACTCTGCAATGGGGTAAGGACCAATAAACCGGGGCTGAAATTTTCGGTTCCCTTTTAGTCTTAGATTTTTGGTATTCAACCAGACTTCGTCTCCAATTTCCAAAGGAGGAGGTTTCTTTCTTTTCTTGTCTGCTTACTTCTTATACTTTTCCTTAGCCTGTTCTAGGTTTTTTGATGCTAATTCATGTACAGAATTTAAATGAACCCCCATGTCCTTGACTGCTGGGACTGAGAGCTCAACATCTCGTACTGCGGAATTGGGATGTCTTCCGTAATTTAAATAGAACGGTGAATACCCAGTGGACACATTCTTCGCGTTGTTGTGAGCAAATTCTGCTGTCCACAAGTAGTCAGGCCATTCTCCATCCTGTTTCAAGGAAAACAATCGTAAATATTGCTCCAATTCCTGGTTCACTCGTTCCGTCTGCCCATCCGTCTCCGGATGGAAACTGGTGGAAAAGCGAGTTTCTACTCCTAACCCTTTCATAAAAGCCCTCCAGAAATGTGAGACAAATTGAGTGCCCCGGTCCGATATTATGACTTTGGGTATCCAATGCAACCTTACAACCTGTGTGTTAAAATGACTTGCTAACTGTTTCGCTGTAGGAATTCCCTTTAGGGCCAAGAAATGTGTCAATTTCGTGTATGCATCTACTACTGCCAAAATTGTGTTTATTCCATGGCATGATGGTAAATCTGTAATTAAATCTAAGGTGATTGTGTGCCAAGGATGAGGAGGGATGGGCAGAGGTTGCAACAGCCCCTGGGGAGCATGCCGTTCTGATTTTCCCTGAGCGCATATCTCACAGGTTTTCACATATTGTTCTATATCCTTATTCATCTGTGGCCACCAATATTTTCTTTTGATTAGATCTGCCGTCTTGGACTCTCCCTTGTGCCCTGCCAACAGATGATCATGACATTCCTGTAAGGCTTGGTTCTGCAATGCTATTGTTGGCAAATACAAAGCACCTTCTTTGTAAGGTAAATCATCTCGAACTTCTCTTCCATGCTCTTGCTGCGCCCAAGTCAGCATTTCTTTGGGGGTCAAAGCTTGGATCACCCTCTCCTTGAAGTTCAGTATGTCTGTGGTGCCAATAATTTAGTATCTGGTATGATCGCTTGAGCACTAAGTGGGTTCTTTTCTTCTCCAGTTCCCATCCTGGACAAGGCGTCCGCCTTCCCATTTTGCGTACCAGGCCGATAAGTTATCACAAAGTCATAATCGGCAAAATAAAGTGACCAACGAAGTTGGCGAGGTGTCAAAGTTCTGGCAGACTTCAGGAATTTCAAATTGCGATGGTCCGTGTAAACTGTTACTACATGGTGAGCTCCCATTAGGTAGTGTCTCCACTCCTTGAAAGCGTCTTTTATAGCCAACAACTCTTTTTCCGTAATCGTATAGTTAATTTCGGCTGGCGTCAACTTCCTAGATCGATAGGCCACCGGGTGTAATTGGCCAGTTTTCTTATTCCTTTGAGAAAGCACTCCTCCAACCGCAAAGTCTGAGGCATCTGTCTCTACATAAAAGGGCTCCATCGGATCGGCATGTAGGAGGATGGGCGCAGTGGTGAACTCACTCTTTTATTCCTTAAAGGCTTGCTCTGCTTCTTCTGACCACTCGAATCGTATCCCCTTCTTCAGTAATCGCGTCAGAGGTAGGATTCGTCGAGAAAATTCTCCAATAAACCTCCGATAGAAGTGTGCAAATCCAATAAACGCTTGGACTTCTTTGACACTGGTGGGTGACTTCCATTCAAGTACAGCCTGAATCTTCCGTCTGTCCATATGGATTCCTGTTGGCGAGATCACAAAGCCCAGAAATTCCACCTGCGAAACTCCAAAGGCACATTTTTCCAGCTTGACAAATAATCTGTTCTCTCGCAGTTTCTGTAGGACTCCTCGAACTTGTGTTTGATGCTCCTGCGTATCTACTGAGTAGATCAGTATGTCATCAATATACACGATTGCGCATTGATCAATGAATTCACTGAGTACGTCATTTATGAAGTGCTGGAACGCTGCGGGAGCATTACACAACCCATAGGGCATCACCTGGTACTCGAATAGCCCCAAACGTGTCCTGAATGCCGTCTTCCACTCATCACCCTCTCTAATTCGAATAAGGTGGTAAGCTCCCCTTAAATCCAACTTCGTAAATATCCGCGCTCCTTTCATCTGGTCCAATAAGACGGAGATAAGTGGAAGAGGATACCTGTTCTTTTTTGTTATGCGATTGATGGCTCTATAATCGATACACGTCCTCAGCTCGCCCTGCTCTTTTTTAGGCACGAAAAACAGTGGTGAAGACACTGGGGATTGGGAAGGACGTATAAATCCATTTGCGAGGTACTTGTCGATATACTCTCTCAGGTGATGATTCTCTTGTTCCGTTAATGCATACACCCGACTGCAAGGCAAGTTTGCCCCTGGCTCTAGGTCTATCTTGCAGTCGTAGACACGATGAGGCGGCAGTTGTTCGGCTTCCTGTTCGTTGAAAACATCTTCGAAATCTTGATATTCCGGTGGTATTGATTGCGTATTGATTACGCACACTGAGACTTCGGCTGAACATAAGGCGTGAGCCAGGTTCTGTTTACTCGTCTCCCTTAAAGTTCCCGAACAGTGTTCTTTACAATACGCTGAATTCATTTCAATTGTCCTGTCATTCCAATTTATAGAGGGATTATGCTCTGTGAGCCATGGAAGCCCCAATATGAGTTGAAACTGAGGGGCATCGATTAGATTAAAGTGTATTGCTTCTCTATGCCCATTTTCTTGAATCAACTCTACCAATTCAGTATGACTGATTATAGGCCCTGAGGATAGATTGGTACCATCAATTGCTCTAACTGGTTCACCTTTTGCCTTGGCGATTGCTTGCAGTCCAATCTTAGCCGCGAACTTCAGATCACAGAAATTGCCTGTGGCTCCTGAGTCCACCATAACCGCTACTCCTTGCATCATTTCTTGACGGAATCGTATTGTCATGGATAAAATCAAATGCGGTGAAGACGACTGTAATGTATTCGCCAACCGATGTTCCTGGGGAGTTGATTTCTGATTCGCATCCACCTGCACAACTCCTTCTACAGGTGGTGCTGCGAGTTTTCCTTCGGCTTAAATGACCCCTTTGGCTTCTTTGGACAATTTCGCACAAAATGCCCACTCGAACCACAGTACATACATAAATTGCTGACTCGCGTTTTCTCATCTCTTCTTTAGTAAGCGGCCCCCGAATAGTTCCTATTTGCATAGGTTCTGTTCCTGAGAAACCTTCTGTGCTCTTTCCAACTTCAGTCTTTGCTCTGTCGAAACGTGGAACCTTACTTCGATACTCTCGTCTTCTCTCTCCTCTTCGCTCCCCTTGCCTGAAATCCAACTCTAGAACCAGATCTATAAGGGCGGAGATTTCAGTTGGACGGTTGGGTATCTGAGCCAAACCATCTTTTAGTTCTTCCCGCAGGCCTCGATAGAAAACTGCAGTCCGCTTGCTTTCCGGCCAGTCCGTTTCCGTTACAAGCTTGTTGAACTGAGCTAGATAAGCCACTAAGTCTCTATTTCCCTGCTTCAGCTCCAATAGTTCATTATCTACCGCTTGAGAGATCCGCCTTCGGTCAAAGATTCTCAGGAATTCTCTTTTGAACTCGTCAAAATTCTGCAACAATGGATCATCTCGTGAGACTATCGGCATCGACCATGCCGCAGCATCACCACTCAAGTATGACAAAATGAAGGCCACCTTAGATTGCGCATCAGGAAAGATAGAAGGGCGACACATGAAATGAAGTGAGCATTGTGTAATAAACACCTGCGCCTTCTGTGGGTCCCCACTGAATCTCTCGGGTGCTGCCAAAGGTATTACTGGTGACAAGGAATGTATTACCTGTGTTGTTAGCTTATTTGTGTCTCCCATAGATGTGGTTGGACCCTCCCTTCCAGCAGTGTACAGTTGCCTAACTCTCTGTGCTAGTTCTGCCGTCTCTTTCCTTGAATTCATGACCTCCTGCCTTAGACTTTGATTCTCTTCTTTAACCGCTACCAATTCCTTTTATATCGCCTCTAGGACCGACCCTAAGGTCTGTAAATGTATTCCTTCAACCATTTCTTTTCTGTTCGGGTGCAAGATTTAGGACGTGGGCACTTCACTCTGTCAGGGCTCACCTTCAGCTTCTCGCTGGTTACTGTAGTCTTGCACAGGAACAGAAGTTGCTTGCTTCCCAACTCCCACTACCAACCACTCAGCCCCAAAGGAATACTTGGCGCTAACTGATCAGTGAGGGGGAAAGGGGAAAGTGGATAAAATAATAAACAATAAAGAGAGACTGGTTCTGGACCTTATGATTTTTCTATCTGGAAACCTTCTTCCGCCTTTTGATCTGGCTAGCTGAAGTCTCCCTAGAAAAACTAAGCACACAACAATTATTTGTTTTTCCCTCCTCTACTCTATCCTACTTCATACTTCTACATTTTCCTTTGATATGCTACCTACCCAAGATCCTAAACTCTGTGCCCCTCTCCTTGGCTCTATGCTGCTTTCTTCTCTCTCTGGTTCGAGTTGGTCTTCATAATCTGTAGAACATTTTATTGGTTATTACCTATTTATTCCTTGTTTCTTATTGTGCCCCCCCTCCTACTCTTTAACCTACCAGGTGTGGATTAACTGGGCTTTTTCTCTTTAATACGTCGTTGCTTCTTTCTTATGGTTTTATCTATTGTCTTTTAGATTGTGTCTTTCTTGTCTCTTTATTTTTTCTTGGTTCGGCTTCTCTCCACAGGAATTCTCAGTACAAGTTCTATTCTGGATTATTCTCCTCAGGTATTACTTTTTATCCTTCTTTTTAACTGTCTTTAATGTCTTATAGATGTCGTATCTCTTAGAACTTCACGCAACCCAAAAAACATTAATCTTCTCTTAATTTCTTTACAGGTTCCTGAGTCTTTAAATCTGCTGTCATTGGTAAGAAACTACCCTAACGACATTGTATTCTTACAATTACTTAACATCTCTTATTACTCTTGAAATTCTCTCAGAAATTCACTTAGCTTTCTTCCTCTTCCTTTTTTCAGGTTTAGCTGCTTCTCCGCTTGACTCGAAGGCAAAGAACAACGTAGCTCTGTCAGGGTGTCGGTAAGTATTTCTGCTCGGAGATTCGGAATGACTTCTTTCTCTCACCTCGGGTATCTATAGTGGTTCTATGACTAGAGCAGCTAGGACGCTTGATAAACTCTCTTAAAACTCGAGCACTAAGGGTATTAACGCCTTAAACTACGGACGCTCCTAAATTCTGTCTTCTCTGTGGAAACGCTTCAGGGAAGTGCGCAATGCTTCAGGTGTGCGCGCGTCACGTCAGCTCGCTCCAGAATCTTGTAATCAACTAGACCGCAGACCCCAGCACCTTAGCGGCCATCTTGGAGTTGCAGACATGCCAACAACTCGACCACTGACGCCTGGTTTTCAACCCTGAATGATCACTAGTGTGTAACCAATTGCGAGTCTTTTTGGGACTGGAGCTAGGGATCCTGACACCCTGGGGACCCCATCCCCCAGGGCCTGCACCCTAATTTTTTTTGTTGATAAAAATTAATTTGGCCCTCCCAAGGCCTTAATCGGCCCCGGGGACCCCAACCCTCGGGTCATGGCCTTTTTTTTTTTTTTTTATTTTTTTATTTTTTAGGAGGGGGGCTGTGTTGCTGGACAAACCGTATGTACCTATCACCATGACGATTTGCGTGACATTCATTAAAAGGCGACTATGCATACAATGAATCCACGTAGAATGTATTCACACCGCTAGTGAAGCTCTGACATGTCTGACACCCTACCGTGCCTAATCCCGGCGCCCCCGCCGGTGGGTACTCTCCAAGTAGACACCCTTGTAGTTTATTTATACAAACATGGGTAGCTATTGACGGGCACATTTAATACACATGCACACCAAACCATTCAAAGGGGATTCGACAAAAATTCGACCAAACTATGCAAGAAACCCCCTCACGGTTAATAAAACACACATCCACCGCCGGATGTGTAATACTTTTTATTTTACTCTCTGGAAAGGAGACAAACCTCACTTGAGAGTCACAGCGTGCTCCTGGCTGAGCCCAATGCTGTGTTACACCCACCATTGCCTGCCGAGTGCCACACACCTCTGTGTTGTATTCCACCATCTAGTGCTTATGCTATGAAACTCTCTAGCCCATGTGCACTGTAACACCACCCCGTGAATATGTCATGCCACACTTGCCTTCGCACGGGTTATATTGCCCCATCTAACGTGCCTTCCTTGATGCCTATGTTATAAAGCACAGCGCTATGCCATACTTATTACAATCTGGGATCCATATCTTTGTCACAGTGCATATGCAATGTTACACTACCCAGCACATATTTTATGTTACAACTTTAGAGACTACTTAGGGTGCACAACACTGCCCTGTGCATATTACACTCCAAAGCGCATATCACATAGCAAGCGCTAGTGCCTGTGCTATCTCGCGCTCTCCAATGAATCTGTCATTGCGCACAATGTATTGCATATTATATTTCACGCCCCGGTTCATCTTATATCACACTTTTTGGTGCATAGTTTATACCATATACTATATCTAGTTTTCATTTTCAATCATGCTCTCAGGACTATGTTCTATATAACACTGCGTCCACCTACCCTTTTCACGGGCATTACATTTTGCGATGGGGGGTGGAAGGTCAGGGGATGTTTCTGCCAAGTGAGCCCGGAGTCACAGTCCCAAACGTTCTCTTCTTCCTGAATAAAAGTGAGATTATGCTGCATACTTGTTCATATTTTAAGTAGTTCGCACAGAAACACATTTTAAAAACAATAAAGTTCCTAATACCCACCTTCTATGAACAGTTAGCTTGCTGCCCCATCCACCTCCTCCCTATCCTCTGTTGTCTGAATCCATGGACTAGCCTCCTCCCTCCTGCCATGCATGGTCTGATGTGCTGCCACTGCCCTCCATTTAGCATGATGTACCAGTCCACTCCTCCTGCCCTCCATTGCCCAATTCTATGGGCAATCATTGACCTCCTGATTAGCCTCTGTGCTTAGCTTGCTGCCCCTATTCTCCTTCACCCTGCCCTCCGATGTCTTTGTGCATGCCCCTGCTCCATCCTTTTTGACCACCATGTTCCATGGACCTGCCACTCCTATCTACTCTGAGTGTTCTGTTGAGCTGCCACTCCCCTCCCACCTGCCTAGCATTGTCAGATGACTGTAACCTGTCCCTGCCACCTCCACCCTGCCTGTCCACATGCCATGCCCCTATCCCCTTCCTCCTGTCCTTCATGGTCCATTTTACTGCCACACCCTTCTGCCCTCCCTGGTCTGTTGTGCTGCAACTGCTCCTCCTGCCTGCCCCGCGCGGTCTGTTGTGAGGCCCCTTCCCCTGAACTCTCTTGTCTGTGCCCAGGTCCTGACCCTCCCTTCTATCCTCCATGGTCCTTTGTGCATGCCCCTGCACCCTCCTTCTTGCCCATCATAGCCATTGTGCTGCCACTAACCCTCCCGCTTGCCATGCATGGTCTTCTGTGCTGCCATGGCCCCTCCCACCTTCCCTGTGTGGTCAGCTAGCTGCTCCTGATCCCCGCCCACCTTCCCTCCATGGTCTGTGTGTATGCCATCAGTCTCACTGTTGCTCTCCATGGTGTGTATTGTTTCTAGTGCCCATCCTGCCTGACCTCCATGGTCATCTTGCTGCTCCTGGCCTGCCCCCTTGCCCCCAGCCCTCTGTTTCCATGTGCAGACCCCTATTCCCTCCTTCCTGGCTTGTCGGTTCCATTGTAAGGCCCCTGATCCGTCCCTCCTGCCCTTTATGGTCTGTTATGCTGCAGCTTTCTCTCCTATCTGTCCATTATGGTCAGCTAGCTACCATTGCCTCTTTCCCCTCTGTTGTCTGTTGTCCATGTGCATGGTCCTGTCCCCTCCCTATTGCTTTCTATGGATTGTTGTGCTGCACTCCCGTCCCGCATGCCCTGTGTGGTGTATTGTGCTGCTGCAAACCCTGATGCCTGCCCTGTAGGGTCAGTTTGGTGCACCTCTCAATGTCCCTCCTGTCCTCTGTTATCCGAGTCCATGTCCCTACCCCAATTCCTCCTGCCTACCATGATCCAATGTACCATACTTGCGAACATTTTGAACTTGGTAAGAGGGAGATTTTGAAATAAAACTGGGGTATTGATTTTCCCCCTTGAGTTACATTGAAAAAGAGAAGATTGTAGACAGGAACCAGATCAAGTAAAGCCCATTTGAGCTTAAAAACATTGGACGTTTCCTGGCTGAAACGGGTCTGTTGGCATGTATGGTTGTATGACCACTGCCTCTTCCTTCTGCCCACAATGGTCTATTACATCACCACAGCCTCTCTTGCCAGTCCTGTATTGTTGGTTTGTAGCCCCTGCCCCCCTTTCCATTGCCCTCCATAGTCTGTTGTGCTTCCACGGCCCTTCCTGCCTGCTCAGTGTGGTTAAATTGTTGCCTTTGCACCCTCCTACCTGCCTTCAATTTTCAGAGTCCGTGCCCCTGGCCTCTGCCTCTCAACAGTATCCCAATGAACAACTAGATTGCTAACATTCTATATTTATTACAAAAGTGTGGACTGCCTGACGTCATCTTGATGTAATCAAAACTGTAATGCCTAGAGCATTTCCTTTAGAAATTACATATATGAGATGGTCTTATTTGCATCAAAATTATGGTTAGTGCTCTAAAAAACTAAAATGAGGACATATTTTCTGAGTTTTCAAATAGCGACAAAGAACTTTTAAATTATTTGTAATCTTAGTTTTTTTATCCAGTTGACCACTTGATTAAATGTTGCATCCAAGGGGAGAGGGTGTGGTGTTACTTCCAGAGCTGCAGACTTTGCAACTGGGGAACCAGGTTGGAGTTTCTGCTTCAGCACAACATTCTGTGATTCTGGTCAAATCACTTAATCTCCCCATGTCTACAACCAAAATGAATTTGATCTTGTGTGATGTAACCAATGCTCAGGTAAAGCACTCCAATACCTGACAAGTCTGCACTATATAAAACTGGAAATACACAAAAAATAAGTGTTTTACACACTTCTGTCATTGGGCTACATTTGGGCTACATTTGGGTGATATTTGGGCTACATTTGGGCTACATTTGGGCTCTTTTGTCTCTGGTGGCCATTTTAGGAGATTTATTTGTTATGAAGTTTCCTAATTTCCTCATTTACTGCAGTCTCCTCAGTAGGAAATGCTTTCAGTTTTTTACTTTGATTCCATCAAGAAGGTATTCAGATATGTCACACATTTGCCATAAATTCTGAATGTTAGCACTCTAGTTGCTCATTAGATCACTATAGTAAAGCTACTGCTGACCACGGAAGTCTGCTGCTAGTATTAGAAGTGCATGTTTCAGTCTGCATATCAGAATTTTTTAATGAAATAGGAGAGGATTTGAGAAGTCACTCAAAATATGCCCTAATTTTTCTTTCTTCAGCACTAATCATAATTTCTATGGCAAAATGAACCCCCTCATTCTGTTCCTTTTTAAATTAAATGTTTTAAGTGTTACCAGTTTATTCCAATCAAGATGGCTTCAGGTATGCCATACTTTTGTCATAAGTAAGACAGTAAGCGCTCTAGTTGATCTTAAGAACACTCTGGGACGTTCTGTCATTGGGCTACATTTGGGCTACATCTGGGTGATATTTGGGCTACATTTGGGCTCTTTTGTCTCTGGTGGCCATCTTGGGAGATTTATTTGTTATGAAGTTTCCTAATTTCCTCATTTACTGCAGTCTCCTCAGTAGGAAATGCTTTCAGTTTTTTACTTTTATTCCATCAAGAAGGCATTCAGATGTGTCACACATTTTCCATAAATTCTGAATGTTAGCACTCTAGTTGCTTGCTCATTCGATCACTGTAGTAAAGCTACTGCTCACCAGGCAAATCTGCTGCTGGTATTGAAAGTGCATGTTTCAGTCTGCATGTCAGAATTTTTTTATGAAATAAAAGAGGATTTCAGAAGTCAAAATGTGTTTTTATTTCTGCAGCACTAATCATAATTTATATGGCAAAATGAACCCCCTCATTTTGTTCCTGTTTAAATTAAATGTTTTAAGAATTACCACTTTATTCCAACCAAGATAGCTTCAGGTGTGCCATACGTTTGTCATAAGTAGGACTGTTAGCGCTCTAGTTGTTCTTTAGAACACTCTGGGAAGCTGCAGTAGAACACAAAGGAATCAACTGACAGTCTCTGCCCTTGTTGGATGTACATGTTTTACTGAGAATGTCAGACTTCATTCTCACATTACTGAGAAAGATAATGTGAATTTACAGAAAATATGCTCTCAGTTAGCTTATAGATCACCTTCCAAACCTATGTGGGAAAAGCATGAGAAAATAGTTTTCTCTCAAACATGATTCATGATATCACAGCAGAAGGCTTTTTCACATGGTAAAATCACCTTAGAACACACCACAATTCCTAAAATGAGTATGGTACCATCAACAAATGATTTATAATGTAACTAAAGTCTTAAAACCTTCTATTAACTGCAATGCTTTTTAATGAGGTGCTATCATGTATATTGGTCCCAAGATGGCTGCCAACACTTCTTGGATGAAGTGCTGACAGCCAATGAGATCTCATGATGAGATGTGTGGTTAGGCTCCGCCCAGATATATATGTGATTTTACTTTTGATTTTCTCAGGAACTACTGAACGGATTTACACCATTTAAGCAAAAGGCACATGCCTGATCTGAGGACTACCTCTTTGCCAAATTTCAAGTAATTCTGTTCAGCCGTTCGGGCTGTACCTTTTACTAAAGGTCCTATGGGAAAATGCATGGGGAAAACGCGTTTAGGACCCCTTTTTTTCTCCGCCCCCGCTTGATGAATCACCCCGAGACTTTCAGGGTAGGAGCTGAGCGGAGCGCCCCATCAGTTTTGAAAATTTCACGAAGATAAGTCAACCGGCGCCAAAGTTATTCAAAATAGAATTTTCAGATTTCCTATGGGAACTCGGTCCTAACTATAACTATCTACTGGCGACTGCCAGTAGATAATATATATATAATATATATATATATATATTTTACCTACTGGCAATCGGCAGTAGGTTGTTATAGTTAGGACCTATTTTCCATAGGAAATCTGCAACATTCTATTTGGAATAACGTTGGCGCCGATTGACAAATCTTCGCGAAATTTTTCAAACTTTTGGCCCGGCCCGGCCCGCTCCTATCCTGAAAATTTCACGGTGATTCATCAAGCAGGGGCTGAGAAAAAAGGGGGGTCCCAAAACACGTTTTCCCCATGCATTTTCCCATAGGACCTGTTGACGCAGCTACAGCCCGAATTGCTGAACGGAATTACACCAAATTTGGCAAAGAGGTAGACCTCAGTTCAGACTTGTGCCTTTTGCTTAAATGGTGTAAATCCGTTCAGTAGTTCCTGAGAAAATGAGAGTTAAAAAGATAGATATATCTGGGCGGAGCCTAACCACACATCTCATTGTGAGATCTGATTGGCTGTCAGTACTTCATCCAAGAAGTGATGGCAGCCATCTTGGGACCAATATACATGATAGCACCTCATTAAAAAGCATTGCAGTTAATAGAAGGTTTTAAGACTTTAGTTACATTATAAATCATTTGTTGATGGTACCATACTCATTTTAGGAATTGTGGTGTGTTCTAAGGTGATTTTACCATGTGAAAAAGCCTTCTGCTGTGATATCATGAATCATGTTTGAGAGAAAACTATTTTCTCATGCTTTTCCCACAGAGGTTTGGAAGGTGATCTATAAGCTAAACTGAGAGCATATTTTCTGTAAATTCACATTATCTTTCTCCGTCATGTGAGAATGAAGTCTGACATTCTTAGTAAAACATGTACATCCAACAAGGGCAGAGACTGTCAGTTGATTCCTTTGTGTTCTACTGCAGCTTCCCAGAGTGTTCTAAACAACAACTAGATCGCTAACAGTCCTACTTATGACAAACGTATGGCACACCTGAAGCCATCTTGATTGGAATAAAAGTGGTAACTCTTAAAACATTTAATTTAAAAAGGAACAAAATGAGGGGGTTCATTTTGCCATAGAAAGTATGATTAGTGCTGCCGAAAGAAAAATTAGGGCACAATTTGAGTGACTTCTCAAATGCTCTTCTATTTCATTAAAACATTCTGACATGCAGACTGAAACATGCACTTTCAATACCAGCAGCAGACTTCCCTGGTGAGCAGTAGCTTTACTACAGTGATCTAATGAGCAACTAGAGTGCTAACATTCTGAATTTATGGCAAATGTGTGACACATCTGAATGCCTTCTTGATGGAATCAAAGTAAAAAACTAAATGTATTTCCTACTGAGGAGACTGCAGTAAATGAGGAAATTAGGAAACTTCATAACAAATAAATCTCCCACGATGGCCACCAGAGCCAAAAGAGCCCAAATGTAGCCCACATATCACCTAGATGTAGCCCAAGTATAGCCCAATGACAGAATGTCCCAGAGTGTTCCAACGGACAACTAGAGCGCTAACAGTCTTACTTGTAACAAAAGTATGGCACACCTGAAGCCATCTTGATTGGAATAAAGTGGTAACACTTAAAACATTCAATTTACAAAGGAACAAAATGAGGGGGTTCATTTTGCCATAGAAATTATGATTAGTGCTGCAGAAAGAAAAATTAAGGCGCATTTTGACTTCTCAAATCCTCTTCTATTTCATAAAAAAATTCTGACATGCAGACTGAAACATGCAATTTGAATACCAGCAGCAGAATTCCCTGGTGAGCAGTAGCTTTACTAGAGTGATCTAACGAGCAACTAGAGTGCTAACATTCAGAATTTATGGCAAATGTGTGACACATCTGAATGCCTTCTTGATGGAACCAAAGTAAAAAACTGAAAGTATTTCCTACTGAGAAGACTGCAGTAAATGAGGAAATTAGGAAACTTCATAACAAATAAATCTCCCAAGATGACCACCAGAGACAAAAGAGCCCAAATGCAGCACAAATATCACCCAGATGTAGCCCAATGACAGAAGTGTGCAAAACACTTATTGTTTGTGTATTTGCAGTTTTAAATAGTACAGACTTGTCAGGTATTGGAGTGCTTTACATGAGCATTGGTTACATCACACAAGATCAAATTCAATTTGGTTGTAGACATGGGTAGATTAAGTGATTTGACCAGAATCACAGAATGTTGAGCTGAAGCAGAAATTCCAACCTGATTCCCCAGTTGCAAAGTCTGCAGCTCTGGAAGTAACACCACATCCTCTCCCCTAAGTCCATCATTTGATCAAGTGGTCAACTGGATAAAAAAACATAAAGATTACAAATAATTTAAACGTTCTTTGTCGCTATTTGAAAACTCTGAAAATATGTCCTCATTTTAGTTTTTTAGAGCACTAACCATAATTTTGATGCAAATAAGACCCTCTCATATATGTAATTTCTAAAGGAAATGTTCTAGGTATTACAGTTTTGATTACATCAAGATGACGTCAGGCGTTCCACACTTTTGTAATAAATATAGAATGTTAGCAATCTAGTTGTTCATTGGGATACTGTTGAGAGGCAGAGGACAGGGGCATGAACTCTGAACATTGAAGGCAGATAGGAGAGTGCAGAGGCAACAATTTGACCACACTGGGCAGGCAGGAAGGGCAGTGGCAGCACAACAGACTATGGAGGGCAGTGGCAAGGGGGGCAGGGGCAACAAACCAACAAGACAGGACTGGCAAGAGAGGCTGTGGCAACATAATAAACCATTGTGGGCAGAAGGAAGAGGCAGTGGTAGTACAACCATACATGCCAACAGACCCGTTTTAGCCAGGAAACGTTCAATGTTTTTAAGCTCAAATGGGTTTTATTTGATCTGTCTCCTGTCTACAATCTCCTCTTTTTCAATGTAACTCAAAGGGGAAAATCAATACCCCAGTTTTTTTTCAAAATCTCCCTCTTACCAAGTTCAAAATGTTCGCAAGTATGGTACATTGGATCATGATAGGCAGGAGGAATTGGGGTAGGGACATGGACTCTGATAACAGAGGACAGGAGGGACATGGAGAGGTGCACCAAACTGACCCCACAGGGCAGGCATCAGGGTTTGCAGCAGCACAATACACCACACAGGGCATGCGGGACGGGAGTGCAGCACAACAATCCATAGAAAGCAATAGGGAGGGGACAGGACCATGCACATGGACAACAGACAACAGAGGGGAAAGAGGCAATGGTAGCTAGCTGACCATAATGGACAGATAGGAGAGAAAGCTGCAGCATAACAGACCATAAAGGGCAGGAGGGACGGATCAGGGGCCTTACAATGGAACCGACAAGCCAGGAAGGAGGGAATAGTGGTCTGCACATGGAAACAGAGGGCTGGGGGCAAGGTGACAGGGCAGGAGCAGCAAGATGACCATGGAGGTCAGGCAGGATGGGAACTAGAAACAAGACACACCATGGAGAGCAACAGTGAGACTATGATGGCATACACACAGACCATGGAGGGAAGGTGGGAGGGGGTCAGGGGCAGCTAGCTGACCACACAGGGAAGGTGGGAGGGGCCATGGCAGCACAGAAGAGCATGCATGGCAAGCGGGAGTGTTAGTGGCAGCACAATGGCTATGATGGGCAAGAAGGAGGGTGCAGGGGCATGCACAAAGGACCATGGAGGATAGAAGGGAGGGTCAGGACCTGGGCACAGACAAGAGAGTTCAGGGGAAGGGGCCTCACAACAGACCACGCGGGGCAGGCAGGAGGAGCAGTTGCAGCACAACAGACCAGGGAGGGCAGAAGGGTGTGGCAGTAAAATGGACCATGGAGGACAGGAGGAAGGGGATAGGGGCATGGCATGTGGACAGGCAGGGTGGAGGTGGCAGGGACAGGTTACAGTCATCTGACAATGCTAGGCAGGTGGGTGGGGAGTGGCAGCTCAACAGAACACTCAGAGTAGATAGGAGTGGCAGGTCCATGGAACATGGTGGGCAAAAAAGATGGAGCAGGGGCATGCACAAAGACATCGGAGGGCAGGGGGAAGGAGAATAGGGGCAGCAAGCTAAGCGCCGAGGCTAAGCAGGAGGTCAATGTTGGGCCATAGAATTGGGCACTGGAGGGCAGGAGGAGTGGACTGGTACATCATGCTAAATGGAGGGCAGTGGCAGCACATCAGACCATGTATGGCAGGAGGGAGGAGGCTAGTCCATGGATTCAGACAACAGAGGATAGGGAGGAGGTGGATGGGGCAGCAAGCTAACTGTTCAGAGAAGGTGGGTATTAGGAGCTTTATTGTTTTTAAAATGTATGTCTGTGTGAACTACTTAAAATATGAACAAGTATGCAGCACAATCTCACTTTTATTCAGGAAGAAGAGGACGTTTGTGACCGTGACTCCGGGCTCACTTGGCAGAAACACCCCCTGACCCTCCACCCCCCATCGTAAAATGTAATGCCCGTGAAAAGGGTAGGTGGGCGCAGTGTTATATAGAACATAGTCCTGAGAGCACGATTGAAAATGAAAACTATATATAGTATATGGTATAAACTATGCACCAAAAAGTGTGATATAAGATGAACCGGGGTGTGAAATATATTATGCAATGCATAATGCGCAATGACAGATTCATTGGAGAGCGCGAGCTAGCACAGGCACTAGCGCGCGTTATGCGATATGTGCCTTGGAGTGTAATATGCACAGGGCTGTGTTGTGTAACCTAACTAGTCTCTAAAGTTGTAATATAAAATATGTGCTGGGGAGTGTAACGTTGCATATGCATTGTGACAAAGATATGGATCCCAGATTGTAATATGTATGGCATAGCGCTGTGCATTATAACATAGGCATCGAGGAAGGCACGTTAAGATGGGGCAAAATAACCCGTGCGAAGGCAAGTGTGGCATGACATATTCACGGAGTGGTGTTACAATGCACATGGGCAAGAGAGTGTCATAGCATACGCACTAGCTGGTGGAATACAACACAGAGGTGTGTGGCACTTGGCGGGCACTGGTGGGTGTAACACAGCATTGGGCTCAGCCAGGAGCACGCTGTGACTCTCAAGTGAGGTTCGTCTCCTTTCCAGAGAGTAAAATAAACAGTATTACACATCTGGCGGTGGATGTGTGTTTTATTAACCGTGAGGGGGGTTTCTTGCATAGTTTGGTCGAATTTTTGTCGAATCCCCTTTGAATGGCTTTGTGTGCGTGTGTATTAAATGTGCCCGTCAATAGCTACCCATGTTTGTATAAATAAACGACAAGGGTGTCTACTTGGAGAGTACCCACCGGCGGGGGCGCCGGGATTAGGCATGGTAGGGCGTCAGACACGTCAGAGCTTCACTAGCGATGTAAATACATTCCACTTGAATTCATTGTATGCATAGTCGCCTTTTAATGAATAGCACGCAAATCGTCATGGTGATAGGTACATACGGTTTGTCCAGCATGTCCTAGGGGTTTCTATAAATATATATTTTTTTAAAATAATAAAAAACAAAGGCCGGCCCCTGGGGATGGGGTCCCCTGGGGCCATAAGTGGCCTGAGGAGGGGGGGCAACGCAGCCCCCCTCCTAAAGAATAAAAAAAAAAAAGGCCATGACCCGGGGATTGGGGTCTCCGGGGCCGATTAAGGCCTTGGGAGGGGGGGCCACGCGGCCCCCTTCCAAATGTATTTTTTTCAACGAAAAAAATGAGGGTGCAAGCCCTAGGGGATGGGGTCCCCAGGGCTAATACATTAGAAAAAGAAGGGGGGAAACACAGTCCTCCTTCTTAAAAAAATAAAATAAATAAAAGACCGGCATAGCGCTGGAGGCCACGCCCCCTCCTTGCAGCACTCTGCAAACGTGCCCCCTGGCCAGTTGTAAGTTGGGGAATTAATTCCCCTTCAATACTGAGGTTCCCTGAGGGCCAACTAGCCCAACAGGTATCTACAGTATGCGCCAGGGAGCTGCGTTGCAGACAGGTGTTCTGAGGCCACGCCCCTTTTTACACCTCTATGCAACACAGCTTTGTGGCGCTTACTGGAGGTACCTAGTGGGCTAGTTGGACCCTAGGGACCCTCAGGATTCAAATTAACTTAATCTCCCAACTAAAAACGGCCACAGGGCGTGTTTACACAGTGGTGAAGGGAGGGGACGGGGCCTGAGTTAACGTGTGCAAACACGCCCTGTGGCGCGTTTTAAATTGGGGAAATAATTCCCCTTCAATCCTGAGGGACCCTGGGGGCCAACTAGCCCACGAGGTGATTCCAGTAAGTGCCACTGTGCTGCATTGCAGAGAGGTGGTCTAGGCCGTGCTCCTTTTTACATTTCTCTGCAACGCAGCTCTGTGGCGCTTACTGGAGGTAGCTAGTGGTCTAATTGAAATAAGTATGGTGTTTCTATAAGTGATTGTTTAAGAGAGTAAGTATGTGCAAGTTTCTGTAGAAGTAAGTGTGGTGGTGTGTGTATAACTGTATATGCAAGTAAATGGATGTTTGATACTTTGCATGTGTAACTATGTGTGTGAGTAACTCTATGGATGAGTGGTGGTGTGTAACAGTATGTATAGGTGTATGAGTACATATGATGAGTAATTACATGTATGAGTGACTGTATAGGACTGTTGGTGAATGAGTGGATGTGTGTGTAGATCTTGGAATTGCTGAATTGGTATATTGTAACTGGTATTGGTATGTCCATTGTTTTGAAAATGTTAGTTTGTATTTTTGAGTGTGTGTATCAAAGGTTATATTAGGGTGAGAGGAGGTCTGCCACTCTATCACAAGAATGTTGTCATCAGTGATGTCATTTGAGATGTCATCAGTGATGTCATGAGTAATGTCACTGACCATGTCATGAGTGATGTAATATGTGACGTCATCAGCAGTGCACGAGTTATAGTTAGGTGAACTAACTATAACGGGGGAATTTCACTGGTTTTGTACGAGTAAAATGTCCAACTAACTATAACGCCCCTGAAACCTATGTTTTTTTTAGTGAATTTCCAAGGTTTTTTTAAATGATAATTTCTAACTATAACGTCCCTGAAACCTATGGTTTTTTCAGTGAATTTCAAAGGTTTTTTAAATGCTAATTTCTAACTATAACGTGCCTGAAACCTATGTTTTTTTAAGTGATTTTCTAAGGTTTTTTAAATGTTAGATTCTAACTATCTCTACATAGGTAGGACATGTGAAGAAAGAAGAAAAAACACACAGAACGAAGCAAAAGAAATGCTTAAAGAAGCAACAGAAGTCCACAAAGACGAAGAAAAGTGTAGGAAGAAGCAAGACATGTGCAGAAAGAACCAACAGAGGAGCAGAAAGAGGCCTTGTTGCAAAATCATCCTGTGCCCACACTTTTTCAGACGGGTACTGGTGGTAACTGACTCTAACTAACCAGGCCTAGAGCTACTGCTATGCTAAAAGACACTTAGAATACAGTGAAAACACCTACATACACTAGGAAACACTATGGGTTGGGGTACCCCTGTGAGTAGCATGGCCTCCTCTGTAAGGGCCTAGTACATAATAGGGCAGGGGGATTAAAACGACCTCTAAGTCAGAGGTGCAGAAATATGCTACTTTAACTAGTAGTCACGTTTGCAGAGTGGTGGAGAAAGGGTGCTGGGTGTCCAACCAACACTCAGGAATTCCACTGCGTAGGACTTACAGGAGGTACCAGGAGGGATTCTTGGCCCCCAAACTCCCTCAGGACTAAATTGGACTTCATCCCCCATCCCGTAGTCTGCCACGAGGCACGTTTGTAGAGTGGTAGAGAAAGTGGACCATGGCCCCTGAAGACGTCTTAGCAATCCCACTGTGTGGGACTTACTGGAGGTAACAAGAGGGGTAGTTGGCTCCCGAGGACATCCTCGGGGGCCAACTTCCCAAACAATTACCTCCAGTCAGTCCCACACAGCAGCATTGGTAAGTACTCGTATCAGGCCATGCCCACTTTGCCCACCACTCTACAAACACCCTCCCTGGCACGCTCTTGGATGGGGATTGAAGTCCCCTTCACCGCTGGGGGTGCTTTAGGGGCCAACTAGCCTACCTTTTACCTCCAGTAAGCCCCACACAATGGGATTAGTGAGAGGTAGACAAAGGACATGCCCCCTTTCTCCACCACTCTGCAAACCCGCCCCCTGGCACGTTGTAATTTGGGGGATTACGTCCCCTTGAATCCTGAGGGTCCATGAGGTCCAACTAGCCCACCAGGTACCTCCAGTAAGCGCCACAGAGCTGCCCTGTGGCTCTTACCAGAGGTACCTGGTGGGCTAGTTGGTCCCCAGGGACCCCCAGTATTCAAGGGGAATTAATTCCCAATTGTAAAACGTGCCACAGGGCGCATTTGTAGAGTGTTGCTGTTTGGGGGCAGGGCCTCCAGCATGATCGCGGGGTTTTGTGTTATTTATTTTTTTTAGAAGGGGGCTGCGTGGCCCCCTTCTTTTTACTTTTTTTGGGCCCTGGGGACCCCATCCCCCAGGGCCTTACCCACATAAAAAAAAATAATTGAATGGGAATGAGAAGGGGGCCGTGTGGGCCCCCCTCCTGTGGCCAATTCCAGCACCGGGGACCCCATCCCCGGGGCATGGCCACATAAATATAATTTTTTTTTATGGAGGGGGCTGTGTGGGTCCCCCTCTTGAGGCCTTTATTGGCCCCGGGGACCCATCCTCCAGGGCCAGCCTTTATTTATTTTGGGGGGAGGGTGGCCACTTCTAGCCACGGGGCTGGCCCTCTCCATTGGGGACCGAGGGGGAGCCCCAATGCCCCCACGGTCCCGCCGGCTCCCCACGTCCTGCAGGAGCCGGCATTGCTATTCCACATGGGGAGCTGCTGACATGCAGCTCCCTGTATGGAAAAGCAATCTGCTTTGCTTCATTAAAGAGAGAGCAGGTTTTCCTGCTCTTGCATCAATGAAGCAAAGCAGAGTTTACAATGACAGAGTCTGCAATGTCATTGCAAACAGCAGTGTCCCGGGTTAGGACCCCCAAATTTGAATATTAGTGCCCCGGGGAGGTGGCGGTCCCCGGGGCGTGTGGGGGGGGCTCGAGTCCCCCCACACAGGTGTATGATTTTTTTTCTCAAAAAGCACCAGGGGTGGTGGGCCCCGGGACAGCGAGGGGACCGTGTGCCCCCGCAAAATAATTACTAAAAGCCCCAGGGGTGGCGGTCCCTGGGGCAGCGGGGGCCCCCCACAAATATTTAATGAAAGCCCCGGGACTTGGCCCACACGGGGGCTAAATAATAACAAAGCACTAGGTGCACGAATCTCGACGATTTTGTTTTTAGAAAAATGCTTTTTTGGCCCTAGGGGGACCCCCTGAGCAGGCTTAAGGGTCAGGGTGTTTCTACCCTGCCCCCTTTTTCTTGTTTTTCGTGTTTTTTTTTCTTTTTTCTTGTGCCTCGGTTACCGAGGCACAAGATGGCTGCCAACACTTCCTGATTTGGAGTGTTGACAGCCAATTACAATAAAGCTCGTGGGCGGGAGGGTGCGCGGATCCTCCGTGCCTCTATATATCGAAACTTTTATTTTTTTATTTTCTCAGCAACTACTGAATGGATCTTCACCATTTAAAAAAAAAGAGTTCTTTCTGAAACAAAGGCTACCATTATACCAAATTTGGTGTAATTTCGTTCAGCAGTTCGAACTGTGGCCGTGTCTAAAGTTTCCTATGGAAAATGCATTTTTCGACCTTTTTTTTACATTTCTCAGGAACTACTGAACGGATTTACACCATTTAAGAAAAAGAGTTCTTTCTGAAACAAGGGCTACCTTTTTGCCAAATTTGGTGTACTTCTGTTCAGTAGTTCGGGCTGTAGCCGTGTCTAAAGTTTCCTATGGGAATTAACATGGAGAAAACACGTTTTGGGACCCCTCTTTTTTCTCAGGCCCCCGCATGCCGAATCACCCCAAAACTTTCAAGATACGAGCTGACCGGAGCGTCCCACGAGTTTTAAAATTTCGCGAAGATTCATCAACCGGCGCCAAAGTTATTGGGAAAACAAAAAACGCTTTTCCTATGGAAACTAGGTCCTAACTATAAAGACCTACTGGCGACCAGTAGGTTTTATATATATATAATATATATAATAATGGATATATATATCCAAAAAAAATCCTAGGGCTGGTCCAGAAACACCGCCGCAACACCAAGGCACAGACTCCACAAGCGATGATGAATCAAGTATCTTTATTCCAGACATGCGGCCTTGTTCACACATTGGGCTGCATAGCAGTGAGTAATATTTATACACATACATGTGACACATAAGAAGAATAGTAACTTTACCGTGTTCATGCAGTGAGTACACGTTTTGCAACATGACCGTGCGTTTTTACAGCAGAAGAAATGCTTTACTGCCAGAGATTACAGTAAGTCCAGGATTGTGACTCATCAAGCGATATGGAAAAAAGACTAACTGTGCCATGTGGCACTAGAGGCTAATAAAGGAAGTACTGGTTTGAGTTGGACGATTGATGGCAGTGCAACAAGGTGTGCTATGTGCCTGCGACTAAGGACTATGGAGCTCCAGAGGCAAAATTGCCAATATAATGCTCAGTTGCGGTAAGCTTAGAACTTTTACACTATGAAAAAAGAGCCAGTCTATTAAGGTGATTAGTGTAATATGTAGCGGGCAAACACGGGTACCATTTGACATGGCCAAAGCTAAGTATAGCTGGAGATCTTAGTACGGCACGTGTGTGTCAAGGTATGGGGAATCGTTTGTCAAAAAATAGTGAGCAAGCGCTGGTCATAAAGGATTTATAAAATAAAATAATTTTAGTTAATTATTTAGAAAATAAAGAGCGTCTACTTAATGCTTGGCAAATGTGATGTAACACATAGATGGTGATTAGTAAAGAAGTCATTATGTGTTAAATATGTGTAGTAAAGGGAGAGAGGGGAGAGGGAAGGTGAAGGGAAAGCACGGAGTACTTTACCAGAAGCTAAATAACGTAGTGCCGACAGTCCGGAACCTGACGTGCTCATTTAAAGAAAACCGGCGCTTGGTTACTGTGGGCGCAGGTTCACCAGTGCTCTATGTGTGGTTCAATTTATGAGTGAATGTAAATTTAAGAAGTCAGGGTAACGAACCCTGAGAAGACCAAAGTCAGGGTTATAGATAAATGAAGCCAGTCTTTACTATTACAGTTTCGGTTAAACAACCTTACCCAGCAAGAAATAATAAATACAAAATAAATATAAAGAGAAAGCGGGGGATGTTAGAAATAAAGAAAACGTTATGTATCCAATGAAGGGGTATAAGGCTCACCCCACGTGAGACCAAGGTTGTGTCACATATCTCAATAGACTTAAAGGAATTAAAAGCATTAACAAGTGATTGCAATCGACATAGGTCTCCCTTAGTCAAGCATGGAAATAGGTCTACCATGCTAACGAGCAGAATAGCGTTAAAGTAGAGATCACAGCGCTAGTGTGCAATGGCTATTCAAGACACAACAAAATAAAATTGTAAGATGGTACAAAAATGAGGTATAGCTGGTAGTACACAGGGGGTGTATATTCAGGTATCTAAGACGAATACATAATAGTGAACAAATCCATATATATACAATGAAGAATACAGAGAGCGGTAAGGTACAGCATATGTATTTACACAGAAATCAGTAGAAGGGAGGAGGAGCCCAGTAATCAGTGTATCAACAACTAGATAAACCTGTGGTACCAAGGATGTCTCATAGGAAGTGGTGTAAGTCCTCACTGGCATTAAGCCCTGCTGGTGCCTTGGTATTGAATTCAATGATGTATCTACTCTCAAGCTGTCTTAGCAGCTTTTCTCTATTGCCGCCTCTTTTGGAGATTGGTATGCAGTCAATAACAGAGCATTGCAAATGATCAAGATTGTTCTGATGTTTTTCCCTGAAGTGCCTAGCTACAGAATAGGCTGGGTCGTTATTTACAATGGCCCGTATGTGCTGCAGGATGCGTGCATGTGCTTGAAGCTTAGTGCTTCCGATGTATCGCAGGCCACATTTACATTCGAGCAGGTAAATAGCAAACTCTGTTCTGCAGGTGAGTTTATGTTTTATTAAAAGGGGCTGTTTTCTGAACTCTGAGTCCACCTGTGTTGTATGCATGCCAAATTTACAAGCCCTGCAACTATTGCATTTAGTAAAGCCTTTGATGTTCGAGAGCCAGTTAGTTTTAGTAATGACTTCAGAGCTATTTTTTACCAGGGCGTCATGCATGGAGGCCGCATGCCTGTACGTGATGTTGGGGCGTTGGGCTACCATGGGGCCCAGTGTGGGATCTGATCGAATTATCCCCCAGTGCTTGTTAATGGCAGATCTTATAGCTCTTTCCTGCGTGTTATAGGTAATGATTAACCTTGTGGTTACTGGGTGTTCCTGTGCAGCAAGTTCACTGGTGGCGGTGCAGGGATCTGACGTAGGTACCCCTGTGAGAAGTTCTTCCCTGGGAATGTTGTTGGCTTTGTTGATTGCTTTTTTGATGCAAGCTTTTGTGTACCCCCTAGCTTTAAACCTTTGAAAGGCCTCTTCCTGCGACATTTTGAGGTCACTTAGCAATGTATACAGTCACACCAAGAAAATCAATGGAGGTGGTACTGATGCTAGCATTGAATTCAAGGTTAAACTGATTATGGTTAAGTACATTGATGAATTCCTTAGCACTTTCCACATCCCCCCTCCAGATAACAAAAATGTCATCTATGTATCTTAGCCAGGATACGATGTTGTTGTTCCAAGTCACGGAGAGGGTGTCCCTGAGGACCCACTCCTACCACCAGCCCACATGTAGACATGCGTAGCTGGGGGAGAAGCAAGCACCCATGGCCACTCCCCTGAGTTGTTGGCAGACAGCATTATTGAACATAAAATAGTTATGTGTTAAGCACCACTCAATGAGGAACAATAGCATGGCATTGTGTTTGAAGCAGTGGATCGGTCTTTGGTCTAGAAAGTGTTTACAAGCTTTGATTCCGTCTGCGTGGCTTATACTGGTGTATAATGAAGTTATATCTAGAGATATAAGTACATAATTGTTCTGCCACTTGATTTCTCTGATTTTCAGCAAAAAGTCACTTGTGTCTCTAAGGTAGGATGGCAGGGAAACCACATGTTCCTGAAGATAAAAATCAACATATTTAGAAACATTTTCGCATACGTTTTTTATAGCTGATATTATTGGACGTCCTGGTACTGGGCTGGTGTTCTTATGCACCTTCGGTAGGAAGTACAGTATAGGCAGTATTGGGAATTCAATGTTAAGAAATGCATGTTCCTCTTTATTGATGATACCTTGCGTCCTGAATGAATTTAAGTGTTTTTTGAGCTCTGTATAGCTGATGTTGATCTCTTTGTGACTTGATGTTCCGTAGCAATTACTGTCTGTCAAGTGTATCTTGGCTTCCTCCAAATATAGTTCACGGGGCCATAAGACGATGTTACCACCCTTATCTGCCTTACTGATGATTACCTCGTTTTCATTCTATAGTTTAGTGATGAGGTCTTGGTATTTTTTGTGTTTCGGTAAGTGGCGTCTGCTGTAGTTCCTAGCAGTTTTGAGATGCAATGTCTTTAGTTCATCCGTGATGACGTCACTGAAAATGTCTATGGCATCTCTAGGCATCATCGGAGTAAACGTGGAGGTGGGTCTGAATGGGCTGGTAACTTTGGTGGCATTGTCAATGCCCACATCTAGTAAGAGTTGCTGTGTGTTGGTTGTTTCATCTGGCGCCTGTAACTCAGTAATGGTGCGTATGGTTGCTATGTCCGAAACACAGAGCCCTGTGTTAGTAGTGTTGGTCTCATTATCAGGGATGGAGACAGCATTCGATTGAGCGGCCGCATTGTTTTGTTTCAGTTTAAAGAATTTTATAAGTTTTAGTTTCCTGATGAACCTGAAAACATCAATGCGTGTGTTGCAGTAGTTGAAGGAGCTCTCAGGACAGTAAGTTAGACCGAGCGCCAGTAACTGTTTTTCCGCCTCGGATAGGGATATATTGCTCATGTTGATAATGGTTTTGGTGTCAGAAAGCATGTTTACCTTCTCCTCCAGTTGCCTCTTCTCCTGTTTTCTTGTTTGGGCTTTTCTGAGCTTTCTCCTTTCCCTTCTCCATCTGGTGCGTTTGTTCCTTGCTTCCGCGGTGGTCTCGGCCTCAGTGTTTGTCTTCTGTCGAACACTAAAAAAATCCAATTCTTGTGCCAGACTTGCTCCGCTTTTGTTGAGTCTTCCTCTTGTGGCCCCACCGTCTTCTGAGTCAGTACCACTTTCTATAACCGAGCTTAGGTCAGATATCGATGAAGAGTCCCCTTCACCGCCGGCTGCGTTCAGTGGTTGTGCTAGTAGGGTGATTTTGTTGAGCCTTTGTTGTCTGATTTTATCGTATTTTTTAGCAAAGGTGAATATTTGCCCACACTCATAGTCTGCTTTATCTCTGGCAAACTTAAAGATCTTACGGGTTTGTATGGTTTCTTTGTGTTTTTTGAGGCACGGGTTGATTTCTACTCTTCCTTTTGCTATTGCTTCTTTTTGTTCTCAAGCCTCTAGTTCTTTGTCCACTTTGTCTATTTCAGTTATAACAGTTGCTCGATTGATTTCTGCGTATTTGACCAGAATGGTTACCAGACGCATTGATGCTTTGAGATTGCTCTCTGCCCACTCCTTTAGCATATCCGGGTTTGGGTTTTTAGCATAATCCTCAGGCCTCGTGGTACTCGCCCAGCATCTCTGTATTTCTGCAGTGACTTGGCCTCCCACCATTTTGTGATTTCTGTGCGTAATAGTTTTTCCAATTTTTTCAGTAAGGTTTTGTAATTACCATTGTCTTCTGTGGTTTGGGTGTTAGGTATTTTTGTTTGACTTTCAATATTAGGTAGATTGTCAAATAGTGCTTCTGCGACTGCTTCCCTCTCTCGCAGCGCGATGTTGGACATGGGTATTATGGTGATGGTATATAGTTATAGTTAGGGCCTAGTTTCCACAGGAAAAGCGTTGACGAATCTTCGCGAAATTTTCAAAACTTATGGTCCGCTCCGGTCAGCTCCTATCCTGAAAGTTTCGGGGTGATTTGCCAAGCGGGGGCCGAGAAAAAAGGGGGGTCCCAAAACGTGTTTTCCCCATGTTATTTTCCATAGGAAACTTTAGACACGGCTACAGCCCGAACTGTTGAATGGAATTACACCAAATTTGGCAAAAAGGTAGCCCTTGGTTCAGAAAGAGCCCTTTTTGTTAAATGGTGTAAATCTTGTTCAGTAGGTCCTGAGATATTAAAATAATAAAAAGTTTTGATATCTGGGCGGAGCCTAACCTCCCCAGCACGAGCTTGGCTCTAATTGGCTGCCAACATTTCAAACCAGGAAGTGTTGGCAGCCATCTTGTGCCTCGCATCGAGTGAAAATCTTCAGGGGATGCTGCTGGAGGCTGGAGTCTCGCTGCTAGCAGATGGGGCGAAGATGCCTCTCACTGTCTAAAAGCAGGCAATTGAGAATTGAATGGCGATGCGTGTCGTTCTAATTAAAGGGAACCTTCTTCGAGCAGGACCTGCATTTGCAGTGGAAATGGAAGGCAATAGAAACACAAACCTATCACAGCAATTTGGAAATTGCTGTTTTGATAAAAGAACGATTACATTTTTCTGCAAACTGGAAAAAAAACAGTGCGTGCCTGCAGTTGCCAGGTAAATGAAAAAATCCAAATGTGAGGAGGCCCGACAAATGAGTTTCTTTTTAGTGTTCAGAACAAGCACGGCAGGTGGCATTGTAGAGCTTCAGTGTTTGCGAAAGTTCGCATAAAAACAATGGATTGCATTTTAAGAAGTCTAACATAACTTTTTCATGATTCCCCAGAACACTGTATATAACAACAGTGGAAGCTGTAAGAGATACATTATGAACTCTCAGAAACTAAAATTCCTATCTGTCATCTGCGCAATTGCTCTCCGCTCCGATCTTGGAGGCTCTGTTTTCTTTTGAAGAATTCGGGAAGACAGATGCAGCCTCTATGTACATCACCAGCCGCACTTGGTATGGCAAAAGCACCAGCACACAGTGTAGTAGCGAAATTATTTCACTGCTCAGCAAGGGCACACGGTCATCATAGCACAGGTTTGTACGTTGATACTTCCACCAGTTCTATGCAAACCCTAAACATATTCTAGTTCAAGAACTATGTGGCACGTTGTCCCAACAATAGCTTACTCTTCTTGTATTGCTGTCCCTTGTCACGTGTGACACTATTAGACTTCACCTAATATTTAGGTAACAGCTAGCTGCATTCTGGGACTTGTAGTATCGCTGTCAACAATGCGCTAAAAACAATCACATGATGGAAATGCGGCTGACTGAAAAACAAGACTGGTTAAAGGTGTCACGCATGACACGGAGCCCCTTGCTAGCTGGTTGCACAAGCTTTCATTTGGTGAAGTGCATTGTGTTCTTTACAGTATAAATCCACACGTTTTACCAGCATCGAGGACAACGTTGTTTACAAACTGCACATCAAATCTGTGTGCTCACGTACACACTGCAGGTGCAGCAACCAGTCTCATTTATCTTTAAACCTTACATGAAAATGTCACTGCATCCGGTGTACAACTGTGATGGATATGCACATTTTTTGATGTGCACAAGAGAATGACCCGTTGAGAACAGAGACAAATAAAGTGCTCAGGATGAAAAATCTTAATATAAGATATCTGTGTCACCCGTGACATTGCACAAAGTGTTATCCGGCTCGGTAACAGTTTCCAGTATGAAAGACAGACAGCAGGTAGAAGATATGCATTAAATAAATATAAGGGGGGATATTTGCTCATTTTTCATGCAAAGGAGAGCAGCAAGCAATGTTGCTGCTCTGCTTTGCATGAAATGGAGACAGCAGAAATGTGTCATATCTGCTAAAATATGGCACCTTTCTGCTGATGTCACTGACCATGTCATGAATGATGTAATATGTGACGTCATCAGCAGTGCATTGCGGGGGCGCGAGTTATAGTTAGCTGAACTAACTATAACGGCCGAATTTCTCTGGTTTTGTATGAGTAAAATGTCCAACTAACCTTAACATCCCTGAAACCTGTGGTTTTTTCAGTGAATTTCTAAGGTTTTGTAAATGCTAATTTCTAACTATAACGTCCCTGAAACCTGTGGTTTTTTCAGTGAAAATATATATATATATAAAACAAAACTCATACCCATTGGTTGCCGGGTCTTATAACCATACAATTTCAGTGCCTGTGGATTGAAAAAAACATCTTCAGTAGGAAATGTCTCTCACGATGACTACAAGTACCACAATGCATCTCAAGTTCTTACATTTATTAGTTCATGAGCGGTTTTGTCTTAAAATTATGTAATATTCTGTGACCTCGAACAGCCGCAATTATCACATTCAAGGTATCACACCCTTTAACGCTCGTTTGATAATGTACCCTTATGCAAATCAGTCTTGACCCTGCTCCTCATGGGAACATTCTACCTTGAACTGCCAGGCCAGGTCCTCCCTGGACTGAAAACAAGCATTCATTGGTTTCATGGAGTTTCAACACTCCATCCATCATTTTATTTTGTGCTATTGCTATGTGTGCTCTAAGTGGCTAAGAGTATGCCCAGACATGAGTCCCTTGCTCGTTGCACCACTGGATTCAAACTAGCCTGGCAGATGAGGGGTGATACTACAAGACCGGTCCCAGGATGCCTCTTTCCGGTACAGGGGGGCCTGGCCTAGAAGTTCGGGCTAGACTGTTCCTATGGGGAGCAGGGTAAAGACTGATTTGCATATGACTGGGGTTATGTGGCAAGCAAAATAGCAATGGATTAACCCCAAACTGTGACTGGGGGTGAGTGTTTGAAAAGTTTCAACACTCCGTCAATCATTTTATTTTGAGACATTGTAAAGTAACATTACAGTTTGGTGTGATAAAACGATCTGTTTTAGTGTTTTTTAAACCTTGGAAATTCAATGTAAAAATCAAAGGTTAAAGTAACGTTAAAGTTCTGTGAATATGTTTTTAACATTAATGTTTGTAACTCAAAAAAACACAGAAATTCACCAGTTATAGTTAGCAAAGCTTACTATAATTTGCATCCTGCAATGCACTGCTAATTACCTCACATAATACATCCCTCATGACATGTTCTATGACATCATTTATGACATTACTGATGACATTACAATTTACATCACTCGTGACATCATTAAGTGAGGGGGTTAGTTTGTTTTATAGCTCTGATAATTATAACTGGTGATTGTCTTTCTTTTTTAGGTCAAAAGTGAATGTTGTCATTGACATATTCACCTAAATATCGAATTATTTTAACCTTTGTTTTTTAGTGAATTACAAAGTTAAAAAAAAAAAAATTTGTTCATCACACCTAAAAATAACTTTACTTTAACCTTTGTTTTTTTTTTGTCAGTGAATATATATCTATGTATAAATATATTCACTGAGAAAAACAAAGTTTACAGGGACATTATAGTTATGCTCAGGTTTCACTTGTTCAAAATCAGTGAAATTCAGCAGTTGAAGTTAGCTGAGATATCACTTGTGCACCCCACAATGCACTGCTTATGACTACACATATTACATCACTCATAACCTAGTCAGTGACATCTCAAATGACATCACTGATGGCATCATCTTGTTACTGTGACTGTTTTTAAAAAGTGTATGAGTTTTAAATATATATACCATGGTGTATTGGATGAATCAGTGGGTGTATCAGTGCCTGTATGGATGATTCAGTGGGTGAGTGACTGACTGTATATGTGAGTGATGAGGTGTCTCAGTTAATGTATGGGTGAGTGACTGGTTGTGTGATTATCTGTATCAGTCTGTCATTTGGTGTCCAAGTACTTGTTGGGGTGTGTGAGTGGGTACATGAGTGGCTATATTGGTGAGTGATTGTTTGTCTGAGACCTTTTATGGTTGTCTGTGTGTCTGTGTGGGTGGGTTAGGGGTGTGTGGTGTGACTGCCTGTATGGATGAGTGAATGGGTGAGTCAGTAGCTGTATGGGTTAATGAGTGTGTGTGTGAGGGACTGTATGGGTAAGTGAGTGTGTATATGGCTGTGTGGGTGAGTAAGTGGATGTGTCAGGGGTATACAGGTGATTAACTGGAATGTGAAAGGCAGTATAGATTAGTGATGGGTATATGAGTGTCTGTATGGGTGAGTGATTAAAAGTGAGAGTGGCTATATGGGTGAGTGATTGCTTGTGTCAGGGACTGTATAAGTGAGTGGGTGTGTGTGTCTCTGTATGCGTAAGTGGCTGTGTGATTGACTGTTTGGGTGAGGGAGAAGGTGTGCGAGTATCTCAATGGGTGAATGACTCAGTGTGTGAGTGGCTGCATGAGTGAATATGTCAGTGGCTGTATTAGTGACTGAGTGGGTGTATGACTAGCTATATGGGTGAGTGAGTGGATGTGTGTAGATCTATCAATCAGTGAGTGGGGGTGTAAGTACTGGTATGAGTCTGTGAACGGCTTTGTGAATGGTTGTGTGGGAGTAGGAGTGTGTGTATGAAATGTTCTATGGGTAGTGGGTGCATCAGTGATTCTGTGGATGATGTCATCAGTGATGTCACTGGCCATATCATGAGTGATGTAATATGTGAGGTCATCTGCAGTGCATTGCGATGGTCGCTAGTTATAGTTAGCTAAGATAACTATAACTGTGGAATTTCACTGGTTTTGTAAGAGCGAAACCTGAGCCTAACATAACGTCCATGTAACCTTTTATTTTTTCTGTTAATATCTAAGTTTTTTTAAATTCCATTTCCTAACTATAACGTCCATGTAATCTTTGGTTTTTTTTTACCAATGAATTTCTATTTTTTTTATTAGTAATGGTGTTTGCAGGGTGGTTCAAAAATGGGGGGGCCTCCAAAAAGCTCTCAGGAATCCAGCTGTGTAGGACTTACAGTAAGTACCCAGAGGGCTTCTTGGCCCCCAAGGTCCCTCAGCATCCAAGAGGACTTAATTTCCCAACCAGTAGTGCGCCAGGAGACATGTCTGCAGAGTGGTAGAGAAAGGTGTTGTGGCCACAAACACCTCTTAGCAATCCCGCAGTGTGGGACTTACTGAAGGTAACAGGAGGGGTAGTTGGCCCGCAAGGGCATCCTTGGGGCCAACAACTCCTCCTGTTACCTCCAGTAAGTCCCACACATCACAATTGCTTAGAGGTCTTTGGAGGCCAGAGCCCACAACCCCTTTCTCCACCACTCTGCAAACGGCCTCCTAGTGCAGTGCTGACTGGGGTATGAAGTTCCCTTGGCTCCAGAGGGTCATTGGGGGCCAACAAGCTCTCCTGTTACATCTAGTGAGGCCCACACAGTGAGATTGCTGAGAGATCTTCAGAGGCCACGCCCCCTTTCTCTACCGCTCAGCAAACATGCCTCCTGGCACACTGCAAGCTGGGCGATGAAGTCCCCTTGGCTCCAGAGGGTATTTGTGGGCAATTCAACTAAGATGCTGTACCCTATTGTCTAGAATAATTCGTCTACGTGGGTTCCGCTTAATTAATACTGCTAGAGGTAGCACAACCTCCGATTTAGACTTTGAAGAAACAATTGGGCTGGTCTCTGTTCCCCCTCTCCCTCCAAATCTTACACCATGTTCACACTAGCGTACACATCGCAATATTCTGGATATATTTTTACATAGAGTTAGAATAAGCAACACGATGTGCTTGCGAACACTGAATACATCGCGTGTTTTGCACATTGTTCAGTAGTGCATGCACCAAGAATTCTTGACTATATGATGCACGATTGAACAGTGTTTGCACACTGTATGCTTTGCTCGATTTGCGTCACTGCGCATGCGCGGTGTGTGGTGGCTTTCGAGGCCACGTTTGGTTGGTATGGGTGTGGTTATACACTGTGGAGTAATGACCAGGTTGATCTCTGCCCTGCTTTCTTTATGTTCCCGTTCTGGGACTTGTGAATCCGGTACTGTGTCCACACTGGCGCATACACTGCAACGGGTTGTATGTGGTTCCTCTGGGAGTGAGAGTGGGCAACATGTTGTTTTCGCGAGTAATTGCCGCGATCGATCTGTGGCACTGCGCATGCGTAGCTGTTGGTGACATTTCGGGCTGCGCATGCGTAGTCAGAGCGGCGTTAGTGTCTCTACACATGCGCGACATAGTCTTGGCTAGTACACTACGCGACGCATGCGTTCTGTGGCCATCTCCGATCAATGGGAGTGGCGACTGTGTATCTACGCATGCGCGTCGCTGTAATGATCCACCCTTAGCAGAGCTTTATATGCAACACCTGCGTTTTGGCGCGATTCCCAACTAATAGGAGCGGCTATTTAAGGAGCCTATGCCTAGATGTCGCTACCTCCCAGACTGCTCAGGGTCCAGCTCGAGGTCTCGATGGATAGGTAAGGCATTTGGTAAACTTGTACCCTGATTCAGGAATGATTTTGAGATAATACAGGCGAGATTACCAGTATGGGTGAACTTTGAACCTCTGTTAATAGGTCTTTGATATAGCACCACCCTCTGTTTTTCTATCATGTTTTTCTATCATTTTAACCTCTATACCCCGACCAGTAAACAGAGGTGTGTACTGTTTATCAGAAATGACCATATAAGGTGGTGATATGTTTAATCTTCATTTGAATAATGCTTTGTGAGATATCACCACACAACAGACTCAAAGTAAAATAGTGTGCATGGCACAGTTTTGTCAGGCATTGGGTGTGTAAGTCTGAGAGTCAAGAGTTGATTGGTTCTGTGTTAACTTGTATGTAGGGACCATTGAGTACTGGCATATGTATATACAACCCATTCTCTTGTGTCCTTATTATTTTTAACAGAGCGGTGCCTCCTATACCGAGCAATCTGCCGGGTGAGGTGAGGCTTTTCTCCCACAGAACGTTGGGTGAGTTACAATCCTTTATGTTTTGAGAGAATGTTCTCTTTTTCAATGGACCATTTGGTGGCCATTCTATGAAATAAGTATTGCTCAAGAGGGGCACTACTAAACATTAGTCGCTGATGCTGTTTTGTTCTGTGTAAACCCCATTATAAATCATTTGTGACCCCTACTATCTTCTCTTTTAGGAAAGAAGAAGAGGTGATTACACCTAATCAAAGCATAAACCATGCTAGTCTGGTAGGGTGGCTATGGCCACATAACATTTTTTTACGAGAATCTTGAATTTGATTTACACCATTGCTTACCAAATTGATCCTGCAGTAGCTTTTTTTGACATCATTATTATTAGGTCCTGAAGAAAGCCGGGTGAAACAACCAGATCGGCTGAAACATGTCGACCTAGACAGACCAAGTCAGGAAGTAGTCATATATAAGTTTTTGACTAAATTGTTTTTTTTAGACATGACACCTGGTCAATCCACATTAAACAGATTTTTTGACCACGTAGTCATTTTTAAAGCACTATCACATTATCGCACTGCACTTTTTGTATTCTTTGAAATATTGTTGCACACTTTTGGCAGGAGATTTCCTTTGTTGGGGATCATTGGGACGGGTACCCAGTAGAGCCGGGTGGCTCAAGAGAGTAGGGGCCCTGACTCTGATCCCCTAGGGTCTTACATGACGAAGCTCCGCCATTAAGGGTGGCCCGATAGACTCTTAAATCTTCCTGCCTAGTGATGCAGTAATGCTTTAAAGCTTTAAAGCTTTGACGTAAGGGGCAGCACATACAGCATCATGCGGCATTTTGTTTACTTTTCGACTTAGGACCTTCTGTTAGTGTTTGTAGGTATTTGTGGGCCCCCTCTTGTTAACTCCAGTAAGTCCCACACACTGGGATTGCTGAGAGGTCTTTAAAGGCCACGCCTTTCCACCACTCTGCAAACACGCCTCCTGGTGAAGTACTGATTGAAGTACGAAGTCCCCTTGGGTTTTGACGGTCCTTAGGGGACATCTACCCCTACAATTACCTCCAGTAAGTCCCAGACAGGTGGATTGCTAAGAGGTTGTTGGCGGCCACACCCCCTTTCTTTACCCCTATGCAAATGCATCTCCTGGTGCACTACTTGTTGGGTGAAGAAGTCCACTTTAATCCCGAGTCCCTCAGCAAGCAAGGAGACTCATCCCCACGTTTGTAGAGTGGTGGAGAAAGGGGACGTGACCTCTGATCACCTCTCACCAATCCCACTGTGTGGGATTTACTGGAGGTAATAGAGGGTCTTGTTGGTCCCTAAGGACCCTCGGCATCAAAGGGGACTTCATCCCCCAACCTGCAGCATGCTAAGAGGTGCAATAGCACAGTGCTGCAGAAAGGGGATGGGGACTCCAGCATTGTGCCGGTAGAATGCTCTCTTTTTTTTTTTTTAAAGGAAGGGGGGCCCTTCCCTGGGCCATATTTGGCCCCGGAGACCCCATCCCCCAGGGCTCAGTGTTTCATTGTAAATGTTTTTTTAATTAAAGGAAGGTAGACCATGTCGCCCCCTTCCCAGGGCCATATTTGGCCCCGGGGACCCAATCTCCCAGGGTCGAGCATTTCTTTTTCATTTTTTTGTAATATAAGGAAGGTGAACTGCGTGGTCCCCTTCCCTGGGCTAATTTTGGCCCCGGGCCTGGCCTTTATTTCTTTTTTTAAAACAAGGGAAGAGGGCTGCATGACACTCCTCTGGGGCTGATTATGGCCCCGGGGACCCTATCTCCCGGGACCTGGCCTCAATACTGGGTGCCCTGGTTCCGCCCAGGGCACTCAGTTTTTCAAGTTGGGGACCATAGGAGTAGCCTAAATGCCCCCACAGACCCTGCCAGCTACCCACATCCTACAGGAGCTGGTATTGCTTTTGGACAGAGGGAGCAGCTAACATGCTGCTCCCCTTCTAGTAAGCAAGAGCATTTTCTACTCTTGCTTACTCAAAGCGGAACAGAATTTGCTATGGCCTAATGTGGGCAGTGCTCCCGCCAAGCCATTGCAAATTGCAATGTTTCGGGGGTTGACACCCCGGGACATTGCTGGAGCCGGCCCTGGGGCTTGGCAGTTCCTAGGGCCATTATTGGCTTCAGGAGCCGACTCACACCGTAATTTGACATATTTGCCTCGGGGAGGTGGAGGTTTTCAGAGCTGCAGGGGTGGGCGTGTGCCCCCACATTAATTTCTTATTTAGTCTTGGGGAGGTGGTTTTCCCCTGGGGTTACAAGGGGCACATTTTTGTCATGTTTTTGTCCCATGGCGGTGGCAGTCCTCAGGGCTGGGGGGTTCGAAAAGCCCCCCATTTAATCATTAAAGAAGCCATGGAGAGGTGGTTGTCCCCAGGGCGTGGGGGTGCCATGCATTCAACCACTCCCATAATGTAATTAAAAAACCCCGGGGAGGGGGTGGTCCCTGGGGTTAAATTAGTGACCCCATGCTTCCCCTTCTTTATTTCTAACATTCTCCTGGTATTTGGCCCACCCCGGGGCTTCTTTCAAAGTATGCGGGGTCTTTTAAAAAAAATGTTGCAATGTTGCAGTGGATTCATGGATCCACTTGAAATTGTGGCATATTTTTTGGGAAAAAATGCTTTTATCCCCCTGCAGGGTCATGTGGGACCCTCCCAGCAAATCTGGGGGTTCACGATATTCCTACCCAGCCCCTTTTTCTCTTTTTTGCTTTTTTTGTAACCCTTGTTTTCAAGCTGAGTCCCAAGATGGCTGTCAAACACTTCCTGATTGAAGTGTTGGCAGCCAATAACATTTCATTAGGGTCTCGATAGGCTGTTAGGCTCCCAGATAAAAGATTTTAGACTTAAATATATTTGAAACTGGTGACTGCATTTACACCAAATCACAAAAAGTGCACTTTCTTGCCCAACATCTTTTTTTGGGCCAAATTTGGTGTCATTCTGTTTAGCGGTTTGGGCTGTAGTTTTTTGCAAATTTTGTGAATACTGTCAATCGGCGCCAAAGTTATTCGCAAAACAAAACAATCTGAAATTCAAATCATTAATGGCAGATGCACACTGACAGAGAGAGAGCGAGCGTGCTCGTTTATCCAAAAATGGAACAATTATACTCAAACGGGTTTCTGGGGTGAAACCCTCTGGCATCATCAAATTGTCAGGCCACTCAGTTCCATTGGTCAGTCCAAAGTAAGATGAGGGTGATGTAGCAGGAAAGAAGATACAAATCCCAAAAAATTAAGTAAATTGATTACGCAGTTCCTCATGTCATGTGAGTCAAAGACACATTGAACAATAAAATTTTGAAGATCATGACATGAGGGTTTAAAAAGTTCAGTTCTCATGCAGCTTTTCCAAAGTGTAACAAAATGTGTTGCATATTTGCTATTCAGTACGGGTGATGTCAAAGGAAACAGTTATCATTTCAATACAGTTTGCTAGATTTCAAAAAGTTCCCACATGCTTTAGAATATTCAGTCCATGGCATCACTGGAAAGAGAAATAAAATATGAGGCCTACATGAAATTTTGCTAATTTACTGCAATGACCATGTTAAATTGTGAATTGCAAATTAATAAGAAAGCTAGCATATAACTTCAGAAAACATTAATAAACATTTCAATTTGATCATAATTAATAGAGGTAAGTATAGATTACTCATAATTTTTATTTAAGTCTCATAATTAAATAAGAAAATGCATATTAATCTTTGTCATTTATGTGCTTCCCAACTAATGCATATATAAAATACATTTTAATTGAGTTTCATGAAGGCACATTTAAGTATATTCATGCAGCACCTACTTTTCTTTTGTCATTTTCGGTGCACACATTATAACAAGAAATAACATTATTGTAACTTTACACATGAATCAAATCCATTAGTATTAAAGTCCATAATGTGAGATTTTTCTCCTACATTATTCATACACATATAAATGAGTAGAAATAGTATTTCATGATCAATAGTCACATCTATATTGATTAAACATATAGCATGTCTGAAATCTATCTTTTCATCTGCATACTTTCATGATGCAGTATCTGAATTGTATTATTTGCATAATTTTTTATAATGTGGGACTTAACTCACGTTTGTCATCTTTTGCGTAAAAGTAGTCATAACCTTTTCTTTTATTTGTTAAATCGTTTGATGTAATCTCTGCTATATCATTTCTCTCTTTTCTGACAAATTAAGCCATAACAACTTTATCTTTATCTTATCTGATGTCACAATTATAGTGCTGATGTTTTCAAAAGTTTTAGCCTAAATTGTTCTAGAGCTTTTAGTTCATCATAACATCCACATTGTCTCTATTCTAGTTCTATTTCTGACTTCTGTCTTTTCACTCCTCTCACTTTTTTCCTTGCTTTTATAAGTTTGCAAATTTTAATAAAAAGGATTCAAATAAGGGCCTTATTTACTAGGAATTAATGCAGTGCGGTGCTGCAAGCCATTTGACAGCCCTGCGCATCGTTAATTCCGAAGCACAGCAATGCCTCAAATCTACAATGATAGGACGCATCCCTTTGCTCTCTTCTGCGCTGGTACACACTTAGCTGCCATGCGCCTATCCAGGCACCCTTACACCATTGTGCAAGGATGCCTGCGTCCCAGGGATGATTGTTTATGTGCATGAAGGTATCCCTTCCTGCACATAAACAATCTGAAATGGCGTTTTGAAACTTCCATGTGTGCTGCATTAGCACACAGAGAAGTTGCAAAATGTCTTTTTTTTGTGATTGTGTATATGAAGGAAGGAAGGGACACTTTCCTGCACATCACAATCAAAAGACGTGATTTCCTTGTTTTAGGTATGCTGCAGAATAAAGCACACATAGAAAGAGGAAACAAATGATGATAAATAAATACATATCTCCTGGTTGTGTTTCCTTACGCCTCCCGTGGGAAGGCGTAGCATTCAGACACATTTCCAGGTTTATGATTTCTCGTAAATCTGGAAATGTGTCAGGTTCCATTGGTGTTGACTGGAAACACCAATAGCAACACCAATGAAACACCCCTTTTATGCAGAGGGTTGCATGTAAAGGGGCCCTATTTACAAGGACAGGAAAAGATACACTGTGGCTTTTCGTGTCCCTGTAAAAATGGGGCTGCAAAATGCGCCACCAGTGAGTCACAAAAAGTGAGGCACCAGCGGCGCAAGGGGCTTGTAAATAAGCCCCTGAGAATGCACATAGCATTTGTTAGTATGGGTGTTAATATTTTATCCACTAAACTACCTCCCAGATCTGTGACCCATTTTCCCACAAAGGGTAAAACTTTCCAAGTTGATTCCCAAGCACTATCAGCTTTTAGTTCACTCAAATCATTTCCCAAGTGAGTAATGTTGATAATATACCCCTTTGTCAATATTGTTGAACTTTCAGCATCTTACTAACTCCCCCTTCTTTTGTGAGAAGGACGCCTAATGCAAGTCGGTTTTGGAGCACCATATATCTGATAGCAACCATTTCAGTATAAATGGCAAGAAATACTCCAGCTATATCATTTTAAAATCTATCAACTAAGGGAAAGTATAAGAGATTTGTGGGTATTTAGAATCACCCCAACAGATGGAATCATCGCATCAAATATGTCTCCTATTGTTTTATTAGCATTAGCACCTCTCTTTTGATGTGGGTTTCTTAAATTATTTTGTTTCATCTGATTGTCCCACATGATACATTTTTGGAACGACTATACCCATATAACAGCATCCATACTAGTGTTTTGGTAACCTATAATAGGCTACTTTGTCGCAAATATAGTAAGTTCCAGAAAATACAGGATCTAAACCTCCAAGATAAAAACGGCATCTTCCCAAAATTTGGAAAGTGTGGTCACATTCACTAGAACCAACAAGTTTGTTAGTAAATTCAGTTTTGCGTCACAAAATACAAAACTTTCCTTTATGTTGCCAACTTTGTGCCATCGCAGCTTGTGCGTCAACCTTTTTCAGATCAGTTTACCGGTGTGCACAGAGTGGAATCTTTGAATGGCTTTCAGCTTTTTTCTTTATTTCTCCTCATCTATCTTCAACAGAATTAATGTAATCCTTTTATACGTTATGCAAGAGGCAGGTTAAATTATGTTGATGTGCATAAGCAGTGTCTACACTGTTTGTGGGTTGGAAAAAAATCACCAATTATTTCAGCAGTTTGTGTGTCAGGCACAATATTCATATTTTTCCTACTAGGCAGTTCAGAGAAAACTAAATCATAACTATAATAATACTATTGAAATTGTTCTTTGCAATAAAACAAGCTAGTTATTACACTACAAGAAATTCCATAGGTAACATGCAGGTGATGGGAAGTCACCCCTTGCAAAACGGAGTTGGGCAACTGCATACACACATAACAATTTGAGCATCCATTGTGTTAACATACTCATAAAGCAGTTTAGTAAAGAGGTTTAAAGAATAATCACAAATAGATTGATCAGCATGTAGAGTTTTGTCAGTTAACAAGTTTAATTCAACCTCATTGTTTCTACCTTCCAACGAATTAGAAACAGATGTAGGTTTAGAATTTTCTACATTAATATGATGAGGACGATTTAGAATAATGAGAAATACGACATTGACAATAGAGAATGCAGCAATTAAACATGCACATATTCGTTTGTACTTTACCGATACCGGGCTTAAATTCTTGACTTCTCTAGAACCAGACTTCATGACTTTTGTTACATTTTTTATAGAAGATGGTAACTTAGCGTTTTGCAGGAAGGATCCAGATATAAACTCTTAAGTGGTTTCTTCATTTCTTTCATTGCCACAGTTCACAGTTTTCACAGTTTCAAACTTAGTCCATTTATGGCATAGATCAGTGTAATTCCGTCTCTTGTTTCTTTTGCTTTGATTTCTCCAGTTTGTTCTCACAACTTCTCAAGGTGGTTTATGTGAGCTTGTGTCTTTGAGGCAAAAAATGCGATATACTTTCTCCCAGGCATTGATTGCTGCAAAGTATGTCCATTCAGGTGCAGCGTATTTTTGATTTGGTACTTTGGCTATTATCGACCATCTAACTGATGGTCCATCATCATCTGTGTCACTCTGTTCAGATTGACTTGGGACTTTGATAACAGTTCGTGGTACTCTGCCTTCAGTCAGAATTTGCATCAATCTGCCTGTTCTTTTGGGCCAATGGTCTCCATTTATTACTCGTGTTTCTGCTGCACTGTTCTCTTCGACTGGGTCAGTAACTCACCTAGTCAGCTTTTCTTCTCTGTGACACTCGGTGCCTACAAGCGCTGACTCTCTCAGATCCCTGTTAGAATTAGTACTTTGAGACCCAGTAGCCCCCTCTACTGTTTGACCTGAGTCAGGTGTCTCACTGTAACCATAGGTACATCCACTACAGGTACAGCATCTTCAAGGGGACATGGGACTCGGTGAGTGTCTGGGCAGAGTGCACCCTATTAGGGAGAACCACCACATTTAACAGCTGTTGTGGTTACCAGTATCACTTGGAATGGCCCATGACAACGAGGGTTCAGACACAACTTACACATGTGTTTCTTCGCTAGCCCAGTCACCGCGACTGAGGTCCTGGCACTGCTTCTGTTTAGGCGAAGTTGCAGCTTCCCTAACCTACTGAGACCCAGAACGTACCACATCAGCCAGTCCTTTACAGTAATCGAGTACCAAATCATCAGTAATGTTCACCAGCAGGAACTGCAAGCAGTCTCATAGCCCTCCCCATAATAATTTTATGTGGGGACAGTTCAGTTATTCTGTCTGGGGTACTTCTCAAACTAATAAATGCAAGAGGTCCTTTTAGAGACGTAGACACACACAGTTTCACCAGCATGGACTTTAACATTCCATTAACCTGTTTAACTACTCCAGATGCTTCTGGTTGATTAGCACAGTGTAGCTTTTGCTCAATTTGTAATGTTGCACATAACATCTTTATGACCTCATTATTAAATTGAGTCCTTCTATCCGATTCCAAAGAAGTTGGAAACCCAAAACGCGGTATGAGTTCTGAAAGAAGTAGTTTTGCCACACTTAAACTGTCATTTCTCCTGGTTGGGTATGCTTCCACCCAACGAGAAAACAGACACACAATTACCAGAACGTATTTTAGACCATTGCAAGGAGGCATTTCAATATCATTGAGTTGCATCTGGTTAAATGGTCCTCCAGATCTTCCTACATTACTCATGGTGACCAATGTTTTCTTTCTCACATTTTGTTGCTGACACGCCATGCACCTAAGACACAACACTTCAGCAATTTCTCTAAATCAGGGATTGAACCATAATAGTTGAAAGTGATGCATCATGGCATCTCTCCCAATGTGTGCAAGGCCATGGTAATAGCGAGCCATAGATGATAGCAGACTGTCTGGCAATACGGGTCTTCCATCTGTGTATACCCAGACCTCATCTTCTTGTCTCTGTGTACAGCCTGCTGTGATTCAACCCTGTATTTTGGTGCCTGGTACTTCATCTTGCAATGCTTATATTTCTTCCCATGTTTCTACAGTTGACAACATCAGCCTACATTCTGCGACATCAGTTAATGGGACATCCATAATGTCCAGTCGTGGCTTTGTACATTTTCAAAATTTACTAATAATCAAAAGGGAATGGATCACTTGTTGCTGGCACCAGGGTTCGGAAAGTGGTAGCCGATATTGGTAAAAAACCCTCAATCACGTAAATTAGTTCGTGGGCGGTATATCTTGGTTGTCCGCCTTGATGTTTAGATACGTGACAGCATCATCATCGGGTTTTTCCCATGCTTCCTCCAACCCGGAGGTGAACCACTGGTCGTTCCAGTAGTGATCAGGGAAAAAAAGGGATTAAAAAAATGTGAGGAGTGCTCAGGTGTTTGTGATAAGTTAAAAAATTCCTCTGGCTACCTGTATTCAATTTTATTCTATTAGGCGCAGGGAAAAATGTTAAAAAACAGTTAGTTGCAGAAAGGATAGGTGATGTATCCGCTGCAGTTAAAAGTCTGAGTGATCGGTCGACATGTTTCAGCCCCTAGAGTGCCCAAAAGGGGTCGGGGGGCTTTCTTCAGGACCTCAGGTGAAGTGAAAGTGGATAATATCCAATATCTGTTGGAAGTTCCTAAGTTAATCGCTTGGACTTCAGTAGCGTTAATACCCATGTATGGTGAGGGAGGAGGAAAGGCAGACACATACGTCCTAAGTTAGTATGGTTTTATCCAGTGTCTAGCTGCAATCATAATACAAAAGCAATTATAGATGGCAAATCTTTAGATACATAATGGTATACACCTTTCATAGGCAAGTGGAGATTCGAACCGTCTATATGGTAGACGTGATCGAACACGACTGGCCATATCATACACCTAGGCACTTCGTATTAGAATGCTGCAGAATGGCTTTAACCGAAAACTTTTTCGAATATGAAGGTACTCTCTACCAACAATGCCACGGTACTTCCATGGGAAGTACCTTTGCTCCCAGTGTGGCGGGTCTCTACGTGAGCAACTTTGAGAATACCTTCATACAAAATGACAAGAACCCATTCCTTTCCAAAATTATTTTCTGGAAAAGATATATAGATGATGTCATCATGTTCTGGGACGGCACTACTGAGACTCTACAAGAATTCCATGACTGGATTAATACCCAAGATCCATGCCTCAAGTTTACTTATACTGCAGACAAGGAACAGCTTGACTTTCTAGATCTCACTATATATGTAGAGAACGATACCATCAAGACAAAAACTTACTTTAAACCAACGGCCAAGAACAGCTTACTGTCATTCAACAGTTTCCACCCACGCCCTCTGCGTGAAAACTTGCCCTACAGCCAGTTTCTCTGACTCAAAAGGAACTGTAGCGAACTCAGTGAGTACAAAACACAAGCACAAGATCTAAGCATCAAACTCAGTAAAAGAGACTACCCTGTGAAAGTAATCAAAAAATGCCAGAAAAGAGCAAGAAACCAACCAAGGGAGAATCTTCTAGAGACGACTTCTAAAACTACTACAGTAGACAAACTGACCTGCGTCACCACATACAGTATTGTCACTAACTCCTTGAAGAAGATCATCAATAAAAACTGGCGCATTCTCACTTCAGGCACTTTGAACTGGCCCAAACCAATGTTCGCAAATAGACGAACCAGGAATTACAGAGACATTCTGGTACATACACGTCCACCAGATCCCAGGCCCACATTGTTTCAAAACACCTTGTGGACCCTACCACCAGTCACTGGCCACTTCCCATGCGGCAACTGTTCTGTATGTCATCTCACAGAAACCACCAAAACCATCGAACTACTGCCACAAATGACTTGGACATTAAGACAACACACAAATTGTAATACGAGTCATGCGATCTATATGATTACTTGCCCGTGTAATCTCAGATACATCGGGATGACTTGTCGCAAAGTCAAACAAAGAATCTGCGAACACAGGAGCAACGTAAAATGCAGACGAGGAACAACCAAAATGAGCAGTCATTTCATTGATCACCCACACACAGTGAATGATCTCAAATGGTTAATACTCGAAACCCTTACTTCCAGAACATCCAATGCAGAAAAATTACTTTTCGAAAAGGAACAAAGATGGGTCCACCGCTTGAAGACCAACTTACAAGGACTAAACGATGATATCCCTTGGTTAAGCGTTTAGTTGAGTATTCGCCTGCCAATACATACAGACATGCCATTAGAATATACATTTTCATATTCTTATTTTTTTCCACATGTCGACAAAGGAATCATTAGTATTGCGAGGCGCGAATACCTGTGCAAACCATGCTTTTGTTCTCTGAAATTAATACTGCCTTTATGTCTTATATTACCCATTACCTATACTTGAGATGCACTTTACTTGAAACTCGGGGTAAATCAACATCAATCCCCATCTCAATAAAGTTCTTCAAAGAGACTGATAGTCCTTCCTCCATGACACTCGTTTCAGCATTTAAGCCCGCCCCCTGGGTACGTCCCGTAAACAGGAAATCAGTGTCAGCACAAGTCGTCACTGCACCAGAGCCGCGGTACGAGGAGCACCATGGAAGACACGTAACGTTATCGAGCACCTTGCCATGCTCTACATTGTTTGTACTTGTTCTTTTCTTTCAACAGCAATATCGCTGCCTTTTCCGCCCCACGGAGTTCTAAATCGGAACCCCCGAGGTATTTCACCACTTACGCATGCGCAGTACAGCGACTTTGTGTTTGCCGCATTTGCTTTCCATTTTCTGTTGAATGACCATTGCTATTGTTGTATGGCTCAATGTATGCATCTAACTCTGATATTACCACATTATGTCATATTGGCACTGAACAGAGACAGCTCTTATTCACGCTTTATGACGTCCTGGGCATAACCTCATGATCATCTACGAGCTACACTTAACATTCCTCACGAATACTAATTTCACAATAATACGTGTGCTACGCTTTCTGCTAAAGATTTTTGGCTCACTGTATGCATTTAACCCAATTTTCTGACATGACTAGAGGTTTCTACCTCTTTGTTTACAGCAGTATGCCATATTGACATTGAACGGCGACAGCTCTCCCTTGACCCCGTTATATCCACATATATTTATGTTTTATGACGTCCTGGGCACAAACTCACGGTCATTTAAGGACTAATTTCACCATAAATGTGTTCTCACCATGTTCCTACTAATAATTTTAATTGTGCTAACTTTTAAATCACGTCTACCATATAGACGGTTCGAATCTCCACTTGCCTATGAAAGGTGTATACCATTATGTATCTAAAGATTTGCCATCTATATTTGCTTTTGTATTATGATTGCAGCTAGACACTGGATAAAACCATACTAACTTAGGACGTATGTGTCTGCCTTTCCTCCTCCCTCACTATACATAGGTATTAACCCTACTGAAGTCCAAGCGATTAACTTAGGAACTTCCAACAGATATTGGATATTATCCACTTTCACTTCACCTGAGGTCCTGAAGAAAGCCCCCCGACCCCTTTTGGGCACTCTAGGGGCTGAAACATGTCGACCGATCACTCAGACTTTTAACTGCAGCGGATACATCACCTATCCTTTCTGCAACTAACTGTTTTTTAACATTTTTCCCTGCGCCTAATAGAATAAAATTGAATACAGGTAGCCAGAGGAATTTTTTAACTTATCACAAACACCTGAGCACTCCTCACATTTTTTGAATCCCTTTTTTTCCCTGATCACTACTGGAACGACCAGTGATTCACCTCCGGGTTGGAGGAAGCATGGGAAAAACCCGATGATGATGCTGTCACGTATCTAAACATCAAGGCGGACAACCAAGATATACCGCCCACGAACTAATTTACGTGATTGAGGGTTTTTTACCAATATCGGCTACCACTTTCCGAACCATGGTGCCAGCAACAAGTGATCCATTCCCTTTTGATTATTAGTACATTGCTGGAAGCCGAATGGATCACAGCCTCTTCTTCTTCCCTTCCCCTGATTGTTACATACTTTGTACATTTTCAGTCACATCCAAACAGTCATGATCTGCTTTTCCAATCACAATTTCATTTCCAGGCAAACACGATTTAAAATAGGAAAGAAAATAAAAATTGGCTTGCCATGTTCAAGGGAATGGAAAAGAAGACTTGACACAAATCAATGAAAGAAAATGATTCAGCTTCACAGGGGATCTGATAAATTATCACGGCTGGATTCGGCTTAATGAATCAACATGGGATTACAATCTGATTAATCCGGTAAAATCCTGCACAATCTGATACTTTCCGTTTGTTTTTTGAATTACCAAAATAGGTCAATTACATGGGATGCCCATGATTTCTTTCAAGATTCCTTATTCAATCGATGACTCAATTTATGGTGCAATTCCTGCAACTGTTTCTGGGCTTAGATTAAATGGAGAAATTCAAGGACAGTCTGCATTTGGTTTCAAGGTAATACGTATTGGAGCAATCCATTTAATTAATCCAATATCTTTTCCCATACCTCAGGTGATACAATGGGCCATATGTAGGTAGCCTAACATTTACCACTTCATAAATACCAAATTTTACCGATTCGGTATTTATGAAGTGGTAAATGATATGTAGGTAATTAGTCGGTAAATATTACCGATTCGGAAAAATAATACGTGTGCTACGCTTTCTGCTAAAGATTTTTGGCTCACTGTATGCATTTAACCCAATTTTCTGACATGACTAGAGGTTTCTACCTCTTTGTTTACAGCAGTATGCCATATTGACATTGAACGGCGACAGCACTCCCTTGACCCCGTTATATCCACATATATTTATGTTTTATGACGTCCTGGGCACAAACTCACGGTCATTTAAGGACTAATTTCACCATAAATGTGTTCTCACCATGTTCCTACTAATAATTTTAATTGTGCTAACTTTTAAATCACGTCTACCATATAGACGGTTCGAATCTCCACTTGCCTATGAAAGGTGTATACCATTATGTATCTAAAGATTTGCCATCTATAATTGCTTTTGTATTATGATTGCAGCTAGACACTGGATAAAACCATACTAACTTAGGACGTATGTGTCTGCCTTTCCTCCTCCCTCACTCTACATAGGTATTAACCCTACTGAAGTCCAAGCGATTAACTTAGGAACTTCCAACAGATATTGGATATTATCCACTTTCACTTCACCTGAGGTCCTGAAGAAAGCCCCCCGACCCCTTTTGGGCACTCTAGGGGCTGAAACATGTCGACCGATCACTCAGACTTTTAACTGCAGCGGATACATCACCTATCCTTTCTGCAACTAACTGTTTTTTAACATTTTTCCCTGCGCCTAATAGAATAAAATTGAATACAGGTAGCCAGAGGAATTTTTTAACTTATCACAAACACCTGAGCACTCCTCACATTTTTTGAATCCCTTTTTTTCCCTGATCACTACTGGAACGACCAGTGATTCACCTCCGGGTTGGAGGAAGCATGGGAAAAACCCGATGATGATGCTGTCACGTATCTAAACATCAAGGCGGACAACCAAGATATACCGCCCACGAACTAATTTACGTGATTGAGGGTTTTTTACCAATATCGGCTACCACTTTCCGAACCCTGGTGCCAGCAACAAGTGATCCATTCCCTTTTGATTATTAGTACATTGCTGGAAGCCGAATGGATCACAGCCTCTTCTTCTTCCCTTCCCCTGATTGTTACATACTTTGTACATTTTCAGTCACATCCAAACAGTCATGATCTGCTTTTCCAATCACAATTTCATTTCCAGGCAAACACGATTTAAAATAGGAAAGAAAATAAAAATTGGCTTGCCATGTTCAAGGGAATGGAAAAGAAGACTTGAGACAAATCAATGAAAGAAAATGATTCAGCTTCACAGGGGATCTGATAAATTATCACGGCTGGATTCGGCTTAATGAATCAACATGGGATTACAATCTGATTAATCCGGTAAAATCCTGCACAATCTGATACTTTCCGTTTGTTTTTTGAATTACCAAAATAGGTCAATTACATGGGATGCCCATGATTTCTTTCAAGATTCCTTATTCAATCGATGACTCAATTTATGGTGCAATTCCTGCAACTGTTTCTGGGCTTAGATTAAATGGAGAAATTCAAGGACAGTCTGCATTTGGTTTCAAGGTAATACGTATTGGAGCAATCCATTTAATTAATCCAATATCTTTTCCCATACCTCAGGTGATACAATGGGCCATATGTAGGTAGCCTAACATTTACCACTTCATAAATACCGAATTTTACCGATTCGGTATTTATGAAGTGGTAAATGATATGTAGGTAATTAGTCGGTAAATATTACCGATTCGGAAAAATTCGGTAATTACCGAATCGGTATTTACCGATTCGGTAATGAGGCATACCTTCCCATTGATGGGAAGGTATGCCTCATTACCGAATCGGTAAATACCGATTCGGTAATGGGGGAGCACATGCAAGGGTGGCATGGTGTCACATTGACACCCTGTTGCACCCCTGATTCGGCCATGTGTGCACATATGGCACACATACATGCCCTAAGGGCATGTATGTCTGCCACATTGCACACTTTAACGTGCACAAAAATGCTTTTATTCACCTATTCGTCATTTACCACCAACCTTTAGTTGGTGGTAAATAACGAATCCCCACGACACCCACACACTCCCCCTACATCTCATTTCTGTATTCGGAATTTACCGAATCGGTAAAATTACCGATTCGGTAATTTTACCGATTCGGTAAATTCCGAATACAGAAATGATCCCCCTACATCTCAGAAGCCTAAATACCGGTCTGTAACGGTATATTTACCGAAAATCGGCCGTTACCGACCGGTATTTGGCTTCCTACATGAGGCCCAATGTCCCTTAACTCAGATTGTAAGCCGTCATTTGTCAATAATGGGAACAGACTTTCAGCTTCATATCTTTGTTTAAATAGTTTAAATACAACATGCTCATCATTGGTGTGAAATTCAATTCCCTTTGGTGTACAATAAATGAAACAATTGCATTTGCAGTCTCGTCCTAGTAGATTCACTGGACCAGAATCACACACTACAAGCAAGTGCAAATCTTCAAACAACCCAATTTGCACAGAGACAGGTTTGGTTACGGGATTTAACATCAATCTCCTACAAATTGGATTCTTTCTCTCAAGAGGAGTAGGTTGGGAACGTCCTCTGTTCTTACAGTGGAACGAGTAGCACCAGTGTCAACAAGGAATTAAACAGGATTTCCATTTACCTTGCCATCCATATAGCAACCACTCTGGTCTACCTCTAAAGAAGCGCCAAGCACGCATTCCTCCTACCCCCCTAAGGCACCGTCATTGTGACAAATCAGATTCTGTGCCATCTACCTGAATTAAATATTGCTGGGTAGCATTTGGTCTTAAAACAATTTGATATGAGGATTGGTATGGAATCCTTTGTTTGCATTATATTTTTGAACCTGACCCTTGATGTGAGGCCTCGGGGCTTGTGGCATGTTTAGGTTTAAATTCTTCTGTGTTTGAGTCTGCTGATTCTGCATCACACCATAAACTTCAGACTGCACATTTCCACCCTGTGATACCTGTCCACTTATTTAATTTAGTGAATTAAATCAAAACTCGCGCTTCCAATGCCCAAACTCGCCACAAATGTGGAACGGATTAGACTTTTTCAACATTTCTATATGAACATCTCTACCTCTGCCTTGTGTTGGCGTACCACGTTTTTGTCCACCTGCTACTCCTCGCACTTCGAATTCGCTTGACCATTTCCTTGTATCACATTTGTACAATCTCCACCAACACCCATGTAACCTCTCTTTGCTGCCTTCATTTGAGCTAATATCAACTTCTCTTTCAATCTCTTATGCTTGGAGCCCAGTTCATCTCCACAATATTTGGTATATCGGAGAATTTCATCTATCGGTTTGCTCTGCCAGCAAATCAAATGCTGTTGTATCATGGCACTTTATTCAGGTATGAATCTGTACACAAACCAATATACAAAATGTCCCATATCTTTTCTGGTCACATTTTCCACTCCACTCCACTGCACTGTTTGAATGCCTGCAGAAGTTGTTCATAATACACACACACTGTCTCCTTTAATTCCTGTGTTGTCCTGTCAATCTTTAACCAATCTATTTCGTTTGGAGAAATTTTTCCTTTCAAATATGTAATGGCTTGCTAATACTTTTTCATTGCCTCAGGTGACAGTGCACCAGTCAGTGGATACCTAGCAGGTTCAGTCTCAGGCCAATCTATACCAATTTTGCATTCAATACACAAATCACTTGGGACTACTTTATCAAATAATGTATCCAAATCCTTCAACAAAACTTGTGAAACCTTAACAAATATCTCAACTTATTTATACCACTCAACAGTTTTCTCTCTTTGTTTCAGAAAATCATTTGTTAAAGACAATATATCTGGCCTTGTCCATGGAACATGAACATAACCTCTTTCAGGAACCCCTCTCATTTTGTACCTGATTTTTCTTCCACTTTCTCAAACATTGGATACTTCGACATGAACATTCCTTAATCTGCAAACTTTTCTCTGAAGGTTTCATGTTTTTGAGGTCTCTGTCACGAAAATCTAATCAATAGGTTTTCTGTAGACTTTGATTGTCGTATATCTACCCCATACTTCTGTGCCAATTCAATTAATTTATCAGGGTAATACTAGGTCAAGTAATATCCTTACACACAAATAATAATTCATCATCTCGATAATGAATAATTCTGCAAGGACTGATAGTACCCAGGATCATTTGCTCCAAATCCACCATACGTTTGGCTACATCGAGTGATTTTTCATTTGACCTTCTCTGAACAGTAATTCCTGTAACATTTGCACTTTCATAAATTGTAGTTGGTGCTAGTTCTCTAATCCAATCATCACGTTCTTGTGGTGTAGGGCCTATCTGTCTTTCTGAAGAATCTCCTTGCGACCCTCCACTTGCTCCCTCCAAACACAGTGTAGTGAGTAATTCAGAATCTCGATTACCCATTTGTAAAGTTCTACCTGTCATGGCTTGAGTTCCTCCTTTTAGGGGTTTCCATAATTCTTTCAGCTAAATTTGGGAATAGGATCGGTTTCATTTGGTTATTTAATACACTCGTATTAACCGTATCTGCACTAGATTTTAATCCATTTCCAGAGAATTGTCAGAATTTGAAATTATAGGTGTTGGATCCAATTGCTCCATACTCTGTCTCCGAGAAGCAGTACTGGTTCCTCATATCCCAGTAGAGATGGTCAATGAACGCACTTGTTGTCCTCTAATACCTGATTGATAAAGTAGAATTACCGGACCTCTCGCTACTGAGTCTGAAAGAGCATCAACAGCATTCAGTGTCATGGGATTATTAGACTTTGCTCCTCTGGGTTTCTCTACTCCTGTTAAGAAAGGATTGTGTGAATTTGAATGTATGGGCATCGTAAGTGCATCTGATATAACTCCTGGAAAGGAATTCGACATACTTTGAGGTTGATTTTCATTATATGGTGGAAGACAATTTAGTAAAAACTAATTTAAAAATTCATCATCTGTTTCATTGTCACTCTCATCAGCCAGTGCCAGTGTTTGAGAGTCCTCAAGAGGTTTTTTCTTTTCCTTACATTTCTCTTCTTCAGCCATCCCTGCAACTAATACAGTATACATTAGTGTTCCCTCTGTAATGTCTGTTCTCCGTTCTTTCAGTTGGGCATCTGTAGAAGTGTACCCCTCCAGGAAAGACAGTAGATTGTCGCGGAGGAGGCCAGTGTAGATTTATTTAAGAGTCACAGCTACAGAGACCCTATCCAATTTCAAGCTAAGACCAACTGCCCTTCTCTCTATTCCACTCCACCACCTAGCAATCACCCCCACATTCCAGAACACCATAGCACAAGACATCACACCTTCCCATCTAGCTTTCACATGCCAATTTATAGTGTTTTCGTACCTTCACTGATGTTTCTGTTTTTACTTCTGATGGGCAACATGTTCCCTTTCTCCCAGTGCTTCAAATTGCATAGGTCTCTGGGGTGGTTTAATATCCTACAACTGTCTCCTCAAATGTTCAATAATTCTTTGTTAAAAGTTCCATATTGTGGGGAAGCAAAAGGTCCATCTTTTTCTGTATACTTCATCCAGTTCTCTAACTATGTACATGTATGATAACCTCTCTCTTGAGTCATATACAAAGCAGGTGTAGCCTTAGGTGGTATCGGTACACCTACTTTAGTGGGCACGGGCACATCTCACTGTGTTAATGTCTTTCCATTCTTTAAAATCTTCATTATTACCCAATTAATATTTCAATTGTCTTTTACAAAATACTTCTCTCAGCAATTCTAGGAATTACTTCCTTGTTTTCATTTCAACAACCAATACCAGCACGCCCTTCCTATGACGTTGTCAACCTATCCCAGCGCGGCTCCACATCAACTAACCAATCACAGTGTGACACTTTATGATGTCATTAATCTACCTGCAGCAGCTGACCCTCATTTATAATTCAGTTTGTACTTCTGACAAAACGTTATTGAAACAAAAATATTACCACAAAATTTTATAAAGTTGCAGTAAAAGGAGAGCTCTCAAATAAACCCTAAACAATATTTTTAGACTTTCACTCACTCAAAGAATAACATTGTTTATCACATTTTCCAAGCAAAATCTCAACCGGCACAACTTCACTTAAATCCTTACGTTTATTCTCCGTGCACTGAGAAAACCCCTAACGATTATAATTCCTCACCCTCACAAACGTTCCCTTCTCTGGTGGCACAACAAATGACTCTCACGTACAGCACCTTCAAATCACAGCAGACAATCTTACTCAGTGTATGCCACACTGAGACCACCCTTAGGTGCATATGCCGGGGTCTTAGGCCACTTCGGACCCGATAACAACTTTAACTCAGCAACAGGAAAGAATTTTACACAAGCATAAACCATAAAAGAAATTGTGCAATCAATTTCCACAATCTACGCTTTAAGCAATAGCTATTAATACTCACACCACTGTTTCGCCGAACTGTCATTTCTTCAAGATTGGCACTTGGTAAACTTTACTGAACTTGGGCTTTCGGTGAATCTATACTGGTCTCAATATTCATTCCCCTTACATCCCATCTTTAGTCAGATTGTAAAAATCTGACATGCTACCAGAGTTGCAAGTTCAGGAATAGGTTAAACTTGGACGATGCTTTATTTGTTGTGAGATCCTGGAAACGTTATTGGATGATTACCACTGTATGGCACTATATTTTATTTGGTTTGGTAAATAAAGTATGATGACTATCCATTGTTGCATTTACTCTTCCATATAATATCAACCGTTTGAGTAACACCACAGGTAACCCAATTGTCGCTGCGCTCTTAAATGGTTCGCCTTGAAAGGATGAAAGGATGTGTTGGCCGTGCCAGGATGCAAACCTGTTATGTGGCAGTTACATATAGAGCTCTACAGCAATCCCTCTACCTCCTGATCCAACGAACCAGTATTTATTCATTTCATTTTTCATTTTTTATTTAATGACAATTATTTTAGTTCTTTGTGTATGTGATGTACCATTTGTCTTTGATGATTTTTCTAAAATCGAATAAAAAAGAATTTTTTGATTGATGTTTATCATAGTATGAAATGACATTGAAGGTAAACATTTGCTACAAAATTAGAGTGATATGTATTTTAATGTAACATTTTGTGTTCAGTTACTCTATTGAGACCTGGCAACTTTACCTGTCTCATTAATTTACCAACAAGTAATTTAATTTATATCTAGCACTTTTTTTATGATGGAGTAAGTGATCACTTTTTCTATCCTTAGTTTTATGCGAAACATGTTAGGGGACAAATATGTATTTTCAGGATTAAGAGCTACAATCTTAAGTAGTATTCTTCTCATATCTTACTTCAAATATGATGATTAGATCATGCCTTTTTCCTGTATTCATTGAACTCATGATAATTCCACGTGGCTACATGGGCATGTGAGACTGTAAGTAAGAAATTCACTCATTTTGTAATTTTAATGAAATAACATTGCATCAAGGTTCCTTTCTGTGCACGATGTTAATAAATCATGATATTTGCTGCTCATTGTTAGTATTAAGCAACAGAACGTTAATCTGAGCGAATAGAGTGAGACAAAGGATTCCATCATACTGCAACAGCCACAGTACCGTACACTCACAAAGCAGTAGATGAAAAAAGACTTTCATGGACACCATCCAAGAGAGCTTGCTTTAATGGTTCCAATCTTTCTTATTAAACACCACGCAGACATGTGCCAGTATAAAAAGATAAATATCTTCAAAACAGCTGTGCCACTTCACCATCAAAACATCAAAAATAGAAGTTACTTTATCAATAAATGCATTTGCAAGTGCCAGCTACTGAACTTGAGTCGATGTTCAAGCAACCATTATAAATGCAAACAGTGCTGCATGTTTTTGAACAGTGAATTAGTATGTGAAGAACAAAGAGGCGAATATGGAGTGGATTTTCATAACGAATTCTCTGAGTGAAGTAATGATGAAAAAAAACTACTTCTAAATAAAAGGAATTTGTGACCTGACACTTGACCATGGAAACAAAAGTATGGTCAAGAAGAGGCATTTCTTTTTCCATTTGCTAACTGCGCTATGATAGAAGATATTTTGCCAATTCACAAAGAGCACATACATACACAAAGGAGTTCCCTTAGGTCTCATAGAATACAATGGCAATGTGTGTTGTTTGAGACCAAAAATATATTTTTGCTTTCAGTCAATAGATTGACAAGGGCCCGCAGCCTCTCCAACATTAAAGTTTTGTTAACAACCACTGACAAAGACAAAAGCCCGCTAGTCAATGACAGACCTATTGGCTTTGCCAAGGCTTGTTTCTTGTGAGTGGCTGTCCCTACGCACAAGAACAACAGATGCACAGGTAGCTTTTCCCAAAGGTGGTGAAAGTGAATTCAAGTTTGTACTCATTAGCACAATACGACATCCTAGTGACTTCCTGACTAGTAAGCACTTTCCACCTCAATCTGCAGATAACATCAAGTCTCCAGTAGTTATGTTCCACATGCAATGCAACCAAACATTACTGCTCATATTTGTTCTTTAATTCTGATTCATCTGATGTGATGGTTAAATATGTTTGACTCCGGATCTTCTGTGGCAAAAATATTCTTGCTTCCATTCAATCTTCTGAAATAAATGTATGTGCAAAACATCCAGTCGTGGCACATTTATTATTTTCACTTAAATATGCTACCAGCATTATATTTAAACATCCAGATTTGGGAATAATGCTAAATTGGAACTTGTGGACAAACACTGGAAGTTCACTTCTGTTGTTTTACTAAGGAGTGTCAGGCTTGATGATGTCATTCTTGCCAACATTTTCAAAGTGGGAGATTTAAAAAAAAAAACATCAGGGAAATGTATTTTACACATTGGCTTATGTTGCAGCTGAGAAATTGTTTAGTCAGGAGACACCTGCAATAAATGCATTTTTGGCTCACAAATATCAAGTCTCACGCTTGAACTGGGTCTGTTGTCATGTATGTGATGTGCATGTTAAATTGACAATTAATTTAGTGAAAAATGGAATGGACCACTCTGAACTAACAAATTAAATTTGTATGCCAGAATGGAAAGTAATTTAATAAAAGTAACTAAAGTAACCTTTCCAAAATGTTTTAAAAAAGTTGTTTATTCAAATGGAAAGAAATGTTGTTTGCTGCTGTCCTGTTACTCCGATCGCCATTTCACCCAAAGGCTTTGTCATATAATATCTCCCCCTGCCTTTTGTTTTCAATTATAAACACCCCACCCTTTTTTTTTTTTTTACAAGGCATAGTAGTACCAGTTGAGTCCCCAGTTTCTCTGCAAAAACTTAATTTTACTGCAATTTGTCAATCTTGGATTCTCCCTACCTGCCTCTACTACTTTCTTCCCCACATTCCTACTATCATCACTATCCCTACTCATCATCATACTTGCTTTTGAAACAAAGGTGACCTGCTCCTTCGGCGAATGTTCTTTTACAAATCATATTTGTTTTGGGAATATAAGTTGAAACACATAATGCTACATTCTTCTAAAGAACCATACTTTAAAAAAAATTATTATGCTCTATTAACTTTTCTGGAGTCTTTGTTCTAAACATTGTGTGGATTCTTTGACAAATTCTTGTAATCCACAGCAAGGCACCACCGAGTGAAATCTTCAGGATGTCTCCTGTATTTGCCAATTCTTCCAAGTTTTCATGGGAATTCACCAGGGCATGTTATTGAGGATCACTATAAACTTCACAGTGACTATGTATTGGGCGGTAGAGATATGTCTATGGACGGCAAGAGATGTCGTTTGTCTGTCACGTTTATTGTGATTCTTACAGGTTCTTGTGGAGGGTGCAGACTGGCTATCATGATAAATGAAGTCAAAAGAGCCTTCCTGAGTAACATTCTGGAAACAAATAGACATGGGATATTTGACAATATTTTTGAGACACAAAATTACTGAAACTTTACCACAAGAGCACAAGAACAGAGCAGGGGGGGGCTGCTGGCTGCAGCTGTTTTTGCTCCATTGCATTGCATGCAATGTTTTGTTATGCCATATTATGCAGATTTGTAGAGCGCACTATCACCTAGAAGGGTATAATGGCACTATTTTTTGTGTAAAATGCATTCTCAGATCCATTTTTACAAGCGAGGGTGCATTTTGCACTAAGAAAATAATGCTAAATGCAAAGTTATGCTCCTCACATAATTTCACATAATCTCGAATACTTTTGCTGTGTTTTGCATAATTGCACTACAGTCAATTACGCAAGTTATACCCACCCCTTAAACAATACTGCCAATGCCGAATTTTTGCTTGAAGGTAATAGTTCCATCTTTTAAGAAAATTAGGATTTTGTGGAGAAAGGATGCAGCATGTGGTGGAATTTGCAACAGAAACTGAAAACGGCTCAAGGCATTATCAGAGCCAATGCTGGTGGATAGCAAAACTCCTGGGGTACACTGTCTCCCCATAGCTTTTACAGCTTTTGTTCTGGCTCTCGAGAAAGATGGGTTGCAGCAGCAGCCTCAGCAGAAAATAATTGGCAATTTGGATGAATTATTCAGAATTTTAGAATGTCATCATCTGAAGGAGATTTTAAAAATCATTAATGATTGAGCACCCTATTGCACATCTTGGGATAAAGCTGGCCAAAAAAACAAAAGTTGGTGGAATGGATAATAATGATCAGTGTCAGTTGCCGAAATGTTTAATGCAAGCCTCCCTGCAGGGGCACCAGAGGTATTTCAAGTTATCTACATGCATGCCGTTTACAACAGGCTTGCCAGCCATTACTTTTCAAGACATGGATTCTAGATTTAAAGAGATATCAGGCAGACCTCTCTCATGAACAAAATAACAGATAACTCAATCTAGAACAATACTCGCATAAAAACATGCCGACCAGTAATTTTCAGATGTATCAAACATTGAGCTAAAGGAGAATAAGATGTCAGATCCTTTTATTCCACAGATTAGGTCTATTTTTCTATTTTTTCCTAAGCATCTTAACTGGAACTAACCTGTGAACAATTTTCCAACCTCTCCAATTATTGGAATAACCATCATCGACATATGACATCACTGAAAAGGCACAACTAAATATTATCATGTGAATATATGGAAAATTATGTTATCTGCATAGAGCCTTCATTGATTTTTGGGAATTTTAGGGCTAGAATACCACTTAAAGATGTAATATGAAGGACATACTGAAATCTGAGACAATAACACAGTTGCACAAGGAAGAAGAGCATGGTCAACACTACAGAGGATAGCAAACAAGGAAGTGTTTTCTTAAAGTTTCAATGCCTCCAGTGTGTCAGCCTAAAATATAGGAACACTGGCGTAGAGAATACTAACTTGTTCAAAACATTAAAATGGCTTTCGCATCACAAAATGTTGTACTAACATACTCAAATCTCACTTAATTAGAAGATAAACTCTTGCACTTATGCCACTTCTAAACATAGGCGCAATGTTCTTGCATTAAGGTGACCCCTTAAGTGTTATGGAAAATTTACTAAATGTGATAGAACTGACTGAATTGGCTTGCTTCAGTGTGGATGTGGTTTATCAATCAAGAAACTTATATTGATGGGTCTCTTCCTGCTTTGTAGAGGGAGAGAGTGTTTTAATTGGCATGTTTGAAGACTCTTTAATTCTAAGACTGTACATGACTGTACTCATGATCTGATCATATGATAGATCATAGATCATATCTAGGCAGCTTTCCTTGATGTATTGGAAATGTATACACATACTGGGCAACACTGGACTAATCAAAGGTAGCTTGGCACGCATTGGAGTTGAAACATAGATCTAATATAAATTATTGTGTTTTGAATCTTGCAGGACATTTTCTGTGGTGAAACTGAAACAACAATATAGTATGAATTTACATAGAATTTGGATATTCATTGTACCATAGCACATGACCACTCTCAGTTATTGCTACCAATCAGAAAATTCTCCTCTTTCTCTACCTAGAGATGTAATCTAAAGTGTGCCTTTTCAAGCACAGTTCCTATTCTGTCCCTCTTGAAAAAATATCTAAATATGTAAATGGATTAAACTTTTATTTATGTGTGAGACGTGAAATATTAATTAGGGTGAATGGTATTCCACCACAAGTAATAGAGTCGCTTACGTGTTAGGACTAGACAAAGGGCTGAATAAGTTAAACCTGAACTAAACACCCTGATAGCTATAGCACAGAGCAGACAGGCTAAACTTAGAGAAAGCGTGGAAAGTATTTAGAAGTACAAAAACAGCTAAAAAGCTGAAACCACAACACAACAAAAATCCCACTCCAATTCATAAAAATAGAGTAACATTTAATTAATAAAATGTCACCAAAATGACAAAAAGGCAGTAAAGGGAACTGGATATAATACTTTTTTTTAAAAAAAGATTTAAGAGAAAATAGCACCAAAAAGTGCAAAGTACCAATGGTAGTCAATGGTCGCAGTTGACTGGGACCTAGGCTCAATTTGAGGCCACTCGCATGGAAGAAATACACCAAGTAAATTGACCCACTAGAGCCTAGAAGTTGGGAAGTTCGAATAAGTTTCAAAGACCCAATCTGAAAACGGGCTTTGTTGTTTTTCTGAGGAAAACCTCTTCTCGACACGAGACATAATCCTACACCATGGGACTGCTGGTCGGATACTTTTCATGACTGGTCTTCAAGAATCTCTAGAGCGAAAGTTTTGAAACGTTTTTTTAAGTTCCCAAACTTCTTTTGATGACCATACAACCAGAGCGGTACACTTCAAAGGCCCCCAGGACTTCATAGGGAGCACTTATAGACTCTCAGGGTGTCCGACAGAGGGTAACAGCAAAGTCCAGTCCATGTCCCGTTGCTGCTAATCAGCTGGGATTCTTCACAGGACTGTCTTTTTCAGTTTTGTGATGTTCCAGGAGCAACCCAGGGGATCAGCCTTATGAGCCTTGTAGATTTTTCTTTCTTGGTATTTCAGATTCAAGGGGGCCCAACTTCCTCAGGTCCTTCTCGTAGGTCACAGATGCCAAGTGCAGCAGGTTTGCAAGTCCAGCAGTGTTCTGAGGAAGGCTGGGGATGCCCAGCTTTGTAGGGATGACAGGCCTTTAGGGGAGGGAGACACCCTAAGACACTCCTAGTTCATCTCTGACCAATGGGGTAGATGTTCCTAGGTCTTGATCTATTTATCGTTGCAGCAGTTCCTGTTTGCATTATTGCAAGTAGGCCCAAAATGCAATGTCTCAGGGCAAATTGAAAATGGTAAATGTTTTCGGCCAGACTAAATTTGTGCTCTGAGGCTGGGGCTGTGAGTGGGGAGTGTACTGTGGTGATCTTAGTGTCCTTCCACATAATCCAATTGTACGCAGGTACTGTACCCACAACAGGGACAGGATTTTTGTAAGACAAAAGCAGAATCCTTCAGAAAACAGACAGGAAGTAGACAAGAATTGTTCTGTTATCCTGCCCTCTCCCTTTCAAATGTACCACAGTGCTGCATGTGGCTCTGCAGAACTGTCAGGCAGGATATGACATTGTGGTATCAACAGAATGCCCACAACCCCCACCCCACGTATTCAATTGAGTTCAGAAGTCATTTCTGCCCATTCAGGTCAGCCTACTATGTGCTCCTAGGAGGAATTCCACACCTCATTCATGCCTTATTCAGGCCAAATTCATGCTGGGAGAAGCTGGAGAGATATGCAAATTAGCCTTCAGGAACTTCAGGCAGGTAAAAAGCTAACTTTTTAAAAGTGACTTTACCTTAATATTCATTTAAAATCCAATTTCACCTTTGAATTGGGATTTTTCCTAACTATTGGAAATAGTTGCTTATTTTTATTTCTAGCTGGTCCTATTCCCGAGATCTAGCATTAGTAATTTCATCTGTACTCTGATTTTATACACAATAGCCTAGCCTGCCACAGTGAAAAAAGCTTTTAGGCCCTTGCTACTGTATATGTATTTCTTTTTAACACTATGTAAATTACCCTGTGAGCTAGAAGTCATACAAAGTGGTGTTTTACTAATATCTAAAGGGAAGGCTTCTTCCTGTCAAATGGGGTTATTTTATTATGTTGCACTGCAGGTTTACACTGCAGACGTCAGACTACAATGGAAGGCCTGAGGCCTTGTTTTCCTTTTCACAGTAGTGGATGGCACAATAAAGGTTGCAGTCCACAAGTGGCATTTAATTTTCCATGCCATGGACGCAGGTTCTGTTGTGGCCTTATAGGAGATGTAAATACTAAAATCAGGAAATAGTCAATTTCTACATGTTTACAGGGGTCAGAGCACAAACACTGGGCATTAATATCCAGTATAAAATAGGGGTGACCAGACAAAAAGGGCATTTTCTCACACTATGATAACATGCAAAAACAGCAATTTAATATATGCCTGCTATGTTTCATAATGTTACAACAGCATTTTTTTCTAGTATCAACTAACTGTATTTTGAAAAGTTTAAATCACATATAGAGTCTGATTATTCTTCAGGCTACTTTCTTAGTGGTCCTCATCAAAAGACATCTGCTATAGTTTATACTTCATAATTGAGGCAGATTTAAAAAAGGAAATAGTTCAGGCAGTGCTTGTCCTTGCAACAGTTGAATTGCAGTGATTCACATACATCATTGAATTTTTATGAGATACTCACAAGGACTGACATGCATAACTGTAAACATATTAGAAAATATCATTTGAAATAAACACCAAATTTGCTTGAAGTTGGGACCCAGATGTCCTCCTTCTAGTTTGCAAAATTGAGGCCTCATTTACAATATTTTGATTCACGGCAATGCAGCAAGCCTTCCTGCGTGTTGCCGTGCATCAAAAAAAAACTGCGGGAATGTGCCATATGTACAAGGTATGGTCCATTCCTGTCCTTTTTCCCTTTTCCACACAATGGGCTGTTATCACCAACACAGGCATTCTTGCACCTTGGTGCAAGGGTGTCTGCGTTGTAGGGGTGATTATTTTTGTGCAGGAAGGGATGCCTTCCTGAACAAATCAATCGCAAGAGGTGTTTTCCTCTTTCTATGTGTACAACAGAATGCAGCACACATGGAAAAAGGAAAAACGCTGAGAAATGAAGGTATTTACCTAGTTGTGCCTCCCTTACACCTCCCCTGGGGAGGCATAGGAATCTGACCCATTCCCAGGTTTACTAAACCTTGTAAATCTGGGAATGCGTCAGGTTCCATCAATGTTGCGTGGGGACACTCACAGCAACACCCATAGAACGCCCCTTTCACGCAGTGTAATGCTTGAAAGGGGGCCAAATTCACAAAACCATGAAAGCCACACAGAGTGGCTTGACATGGTCTTGTAAAAATGGGCAGGCACACTGCGCCGCCGTGCATCACAATGGGTAATTAAGCCCCTTAGTGTTTGTGAAGGTGCAGGAATGTGAAATTACATATTGGAAGGATCTGTTCACCTGTATTTAATAGGTATTCCTCACATGGTATTTTGTGGCTAGACACTGTGTAAAGGGATACAAAGAAAATGTGAGTTAAATCAAAAATGTACCTTCTTCATAGAAATCTCTTTCCGGTTTACAGGGGGGCATTAACTTTTGAGTTGCACAGAGCTTACCCTTCCAGCCAGTGGAGCTGGACCAAAACCGAAGAACTATGATTTCGGTTTTCCTGACTCGCTCTCTGCGAATAAGTGGCCATTGTCTGTTCACATATAATATTAAAAGTTTTATGGGCCATTTTTTGGAATGAGACATTGGTCATAAAAATAAAAACACGAATATGGGGCAGATAATGCCCACAAACAGCTCTGCATTGCAGTGTAAGGTTGTTAAAGGGAAATTCACGCAGAATATGTAATTTATAATAATCTGTTTGGAATGCATCAGCCGTAAGGTAATCTCCAAAATGTTCTCTTTTTATAGGATTATTGCGGTGTGTGCAGGAACATTGAACTCTATGGGATTTTTGAGCCAAGTCTTACACGTTTCCAAAAACTTGCAAAAAATAAGCATGGACAGGCTCTGAAACAGGAAGTAATAGGATCGGATGTTACCAGTACTTTCTACCAGGAGATAACATGATACATTGCTATCATGCAAGTGACTAGCTTAAACTATAGCCTACATGTCTAGCTAAACATCTGATACATAACAAGTGCATTTGTATATGTTTAAAAAACAAAGATTTGCAGCATGGCAATATCTATTTCTTTAACTGAAATATTTATAACAGATTTGTGGTTTTTAAAGGGCACAGCCCTTTATTGTGTGTTCAATTTGGCTGGTATTATAGCAGTTCAGACCTGGACCCACTCTGCCTTGTTTGAAGGAAGGCCAACACTTACATTTTCTCAGAGCACCTGTGAGAATTGTATTTGACAGTGGAGCTCCAACCAATCAGATTACTTATTTCTTTAAGCCAAATTAGAAGACATTTTCCTAGCCTTTGTTGATCTCTGCCTTTTTTACATTGAGCAGAAAGTAACCAAGCTTCATTATACACCTAACTAATTACTCTAACAGGAACTCGAGAATAGCGTTCGAGTGAGAAAGGAGACATTTCTCCCGAGTTTATTTACTACACTCCCAGCCCTAAGTGAGGTATCTCTGAACAACTCTGTATGGGGCTAGAAAACTAAACCAATCAGAATTATGAATTCTCCATTTACTTCAGCTAGGCCATCCTATCTGCCAATAGCCCTTACCAACACTTCTTAATGGGTCTGACTACTTTATGATTAATCACCAAGAACAGTGAAGTTTTTTGACTCGATGTTCAACATTGGCCCATCTGCTGGACACCTTGTGGCAGGCATATTAAATAGTTGTGCAAAGCAGTGTAGCAAGCAAAGTTGCTGCACTTCACTGTGGGAAGAGAGCAACACAGAGCCACACCTTCTAAGATATGGTGCTGCTGATCTCTTCCTTAGCACTGGTGTACAAACAGGCTTCCTAGAACCCCAAAAACTCTTTTGCTCTAAAGTGCAAAGGTGTGTATGTCTAGTATACGTTTTGTGCGAGAAGGGTATCCTTACACTACAAAATACTATGCTTAGACATACTTTAAAATTGTTCACACATTGTAAGTGAAACCTTCGGAAAAATAAAAATATCTCTCCTTGTTAGTGCCTTCCTTGAGGAGGCCTTCATTTTTGGTGTAAAGCCCTGTCTACCATTGTTGATGATTAGGCATTGCATCAAAAGTCCTCAATGGTAGTTTGAGAAAGCCAAAGTGATGCCCAGGTGTTGCCCAATTGCATCAAAGTAATGCAAAGAAGCGCAAATACCTTTTGGAGTTACTTTAAGGACTATTGCAATGAAATATGTAGTGTTACCTCTGGTTGCTGAGCCAGAAACATAGAAGAGGAATCAGAGAACCACAAATCTCATTGGAACTTAGACTACTGCTGTTTATGACTGTTCACTTGGTAGTACAGTTCTATGAAGCCCCTATTACAAGCATTCATTTAAATAATATTATCCCAGACCACCGATTCCCATTTGGCGTCTCCAACGCGACTGCCTTGATGACCCAGTTTTCAGAAAGGAACATGGCGACCATATCCGTCACTACTTGGCGGACAACTGTGATACCGTATCATCGAGGTTGGTGGAATGGGACGCATTTAAAACAGAGAAAGTAGGCTTTTGCATACAGCAGGTGGCAGGGGTCTGCAGGACTCTGGATAGCTAAACACAAATCACTGAGAAGCACCTTGCACAATTGAGTAATTCAGCAAATCAAGACTTGGGACATCTTCCACAGTCATTGGCAGCAAAGACAACCTATGCACAACTCTTTGAACGCCTCTGTCACTATAATTTTACAGCTCAAGCAGCTAACGTCCATCAGGAGGGAGACAAGTCTAGCCGACTTTTAGCTTGGCTCGCGAAACACGACACCAACCCAGCCTCCTTATGGAACTGACCATCCACTCTTGCAGCCTTGTTTACTGCCAAGAGGGCATACTATACCTTTTTTACAATTTTTTTCCACATTATACCAGAAACCCACCTGACATTGTGGAAAACCACTCTTGCGCCTTTCTTGAGGACGTCCCACTACCCCGCATCCCAGCCGCAACTAAACTCGCATTGGGCACTAAAATCAGGCAATCAGGGACCTATACCGTAAAGAAAAACTACTGGACTTGATGGCCTACCACTCGAATATAACAGTACCTTTTCTTCACAACTAACACCAAAATTGACTGACATGTTCGAAGCGGTGCGGACTATGAGTGAGCTCCCCCCGTCCCTCTGGGAGTAGCTCCTGGTTTCAGTATTGAAGCCTCGTAAAATCCAAACCCAACCCTCTCCATATCAACCTATTGCCATTCTGGGGGCTGATTATAAAATACTAGGCAAAATACTAGCAGACTGCTATTCCTGGATACTCCCAGATCTCATTCATGTAGACCAAAATTAGTTTGTCCCAGGGTGCAGAACCACTCAGATTATTCATCGGTTGCTTCACATACAAAACCAAGTTTGAGGACTCAACCTGTGAGTGTACTGTTGGATATTAGTCTAGGAGAAGGCATTTAATTCCCTAATGTGGAGCTGCCTTTTCCAAGTCTTGATCCAACTTGGAGTCAGCCCCCGGCTTCCCACATACACTTGACTCCTTTATACCAATCTGACTTCCCATCTTTGTTGGCAGAGAACAGCTACTGTCTGCTAAGGGTTCTATCTTTACCGCACTCCTTTGGATGTATTTGATGGGAAACCCAGGCAATCACTACCAGGCATCAAGACACATATGCACTTCTGGAGCTTGTTAACTATCGCCCCAAAAGGAAAAAAATGCACTGGTGAAAATGATCATTCTGCCACACCAACTTTATCACTTTACCAACCTCCCCATAGTCCTGTCCTGCTTTTTCTTCCAAGAAAATGACTCCTTTCTGGGAGACAGTATCTGGGGCGATGGATGATGTCAGTGGCACTTCATAAATTACAACTCCCGATGGACCAAGGGGGTTTGGGTGCCCAGTCATTTTAGGCGTATTATCTCGCAGCACAATTGTATTGGCTGTCACGGTGGACTGCTGGGAGATACATTGGGGAGAACTGCAATGAAGAAGATGTAATGACATCCCCAGTAATCCATCATCTCTAACTCCCTAAACCAGTACCCCCCACCTCGCCACCCATACAGGTGGCTGTGGCCTGAGCCTTAATGACACGCATACACAACATGTTTCCGAAATCACCGATGTATTCTACAACACTGCCCCTGGTTGGTCTTCCTAAATTACCCCGGTCCTAAACAAGACTTGAACTCACCCCCTGGCCAAAATGCTCAATCCACACAGTGGAGAATCTTTACTTCAATGGCCAATTTCTCACATTTGATCAGATAGTACAGACTATGATTTACCTCAGGGCAATTCCTCTTTCACCGCCGGCTCACCCACACATACCATAACCCGTGGAATACCACAATGGCTGAACCCACAACACACCATCTATTACAGACTATTCTTATAATGGCACCCAGCTGTCATCTTATTACCTGGCTGTATAAAGCTATTTGTGAGCTCAACATGCTCTCCCTAGACACCCTCTGGCATAGGTGGGAGGAGGTGTTTGGGCATGCACTACATGATAAGGAGGTGGAAATAGCCTCACAGTTCCTTTGACAGGTGTTCATAACTCTTGTTTTAAAAACTCACAATTCTTCATGTGACATCACACATATCTCACCCCAGCACAAATAAACCCACTCTTCCCCAAGCAGGAGCCAGCTGTCCAAGATGCCTGGATTCCGACGCAGATTTACAACACATGATCTGGTCCTGCTCAGCCTTGTACGAATTCTGGGAGAAGGTGCACGAAATTCTACGTCACCTCACAGAGCTCCCTGATATCCACACATGGGAGGCAAGCTAACTTGATATTTTTAAACGCTGCAAACCCCACAAAATCTGCTCTTGTTTCGCCTCTCTAGGAATTCTTCTTGCCAAGCATACCCTCACCTTGCATTGTGATCCCCAATAGCCACCCTCCCATTGCCAGCTTGGTACAGAGCTGTCCCTAAGTAGAGCGCTGCAGAGGAGGACGCCCTCTCCTACAAAGAAATACGAGGCCTTTGCAAACGACCTATTGCCCTCAATTGGCCACTCCTTTCTCACAGTTTGTACAACTCCCTGGCAAAAATGACCTCCCTCCATAGCGTCCAGTGAATTCTTCATGCCTGCCACTACCCACAGTCACCTCCCCTCCACGCAGATGCATGCCCAAGCTGCATCACTCCATCTGTGCTGGTAGAACCGGCCTGCGTTGCTACTGCCTTTTTGTTGTCTCAGGTACCTTGGAAAAGACTAATCCTGCTGTACTTCCCCAAAAGAACCCCTCCTACATCCCCCCTTTTCCCCCAGTGTATACTCCTACCCTTTTATTATGTAGGTTCAAAAGCTGCTTACGTGAATACAACAGTATTTGTCATGCACATGATTACTCCCATTGCACTTATCTGCTGAATTCATGTTATGTATTTAATGGTTTATGCTACATTGGCTCTGTATGGGCAGGTGTATCTCCAACAAGCTATACTGTTGACTGTATTTTCCTTTTCTGTTTCTGAAACTCAATAAAACAAAACAAAAAAAAAAACAAGGTCAGCCGGGGATAGCTTGACTTCACAGTACAAACCCAGCACTAGTACCTGCTTTTAAAGACTCTAACACCCACAAACCAACAGTCACCCCTGCATTGATCGAATAACCTTGCACCCAGTGTTGACATCCAGTACAATTTGTTGCCATTCAGAACATGTTCTGCTTTCCTTGTATTTTTACTGTAAGCACATGCTCAGGGGATCTGAGGCATGGTCAGAGTGGGGAATCCAAAACAGCAATGGCAAACATCCTCAGATCTGCCCCACTCCTTCTTATCACTCTCTCTGTATATCCATCATTCTCTTTCTCTTGCTTATTTATCTTTTATTTCTCTTGCTGTCCATCCCTCTCTTCCACTCTTTCCCTCTTTCTTGAAGCCCCCTGTGCCTACAGCAATTGTTTGTACGGAGGTGGAGAAAGCATCAAAGCACTAATACCAGCCCTGGCCTTTGAAAACCAGACTCCAAGAGCTCCAGCCTGCTGGGAAAATGCTTGATGGAATAAAAGGCCAGTCTGGACCTTATCTGAGGTCAGAAAAACAAACACTGTCTGTCATCATCTAGTGCACACACATATTCTATTTGGCCTCTAGCAGATCTTAGGTTTTCCTGACATCAGATACGAATCACTTTACAGCAAGCTTCCAAGGCTACATAACCCATTTCAGACTTCACCAGCAGCTGCTTCCACATGAGTGACTTGAGTTGCAATACTTTACACCACATACTGGACCTGTTAACCCATGCCCTGTCCAATTATAAGGAAACAATGCATTGACAAAAGCCATCTTTAGAATGTTATTCAATGTCCGTAGACTTTACAGGTTCCCTATAAATAGCCTTCACGCTGTGATCATAATTCAAACTTCATATTTAATTGCTTTTCTTTATCTAACCTTCTTCCATTTAAAACTGCCTGACATTGTTTATCCCATAACTAGTTTGCTTTGTATTTGTTTTCTTCTGTATTCTGCAGCATCTCTAGCAGGAAAATGTCTTGAGCTCAGAAAACCTAACAAAGGTAAAGCATGCTTTAGAGAGAGCATGCTCTCAAGAAACTCAGGTTTCTTCTTGATGTCACAACCTATGCCAAGACCAGTAATCAGTTTCCGCTCTATCCTCACCACCTAGCTCAATGAAGATGAAGAAAACCATTCAAATGAAATTTGACCTACTCCGGGTGGTACAGATAAATAGTTTGGTGGAACAAAGTCTTTCTAAAGAGCTGAGTTATAGAACCAGGTCACTATGCAAAGATCAGTTGCAAGGAAGACGCAAATTATGGCAAAGCAAATAAATATAACGTGAAAAGAGACATGTTTATGGAGATTTGATTAAAGTCATAACATCAGTGATTTTGTCGTAAATCTTTGAGTGACAAGGAAAAATATGCTTTTATTTGTGTCCCTATTGCAACTGTAGTGGTGTTTAGTAGCAGTATCTTCCCTTACATTACCCACCATTTGGGTGAGACGTGCTATGAATGTAAATTTAGTGGTTCATCAAAGAACAGGGGTAGTCTTTAGCTCATAAAAGCACTTTCATGTACTCAAATAAAGCTTTTGTAGAATGGTTAGTGGCTTTGCAATTTATTGTTATTATGGGTCTCCTCTCTAGTTAGTGTGCAATAATGCATGTTACAGTTACATTAATGGGCATTGTGCACTCATGTACTTTTTTAGTCTAGTCAGCATGCCTGATGAAGCAGGACAGTTTCAGAATGGTTATCCAATAGTTGTTTGTCATCACCTCTGAATGTTTGGCTTAAATATGGCAAACTTAACATTATCACTCTCCCATAGAATCTTCATTACCTTCCTGCAGGAGTAAACGCTCCCCTCCTTTATTCAATCCTTCTTATGATCGACTTTAATATTGCCTCTTTCTTGATATCCTGAAATCTTCAACACCATACACCAAATGTTTCCCTCCATTGGGTCCTTAGTTTTTCTTATTTAACTTGTCTTTTCCTCGACATCATCCTAAGGTAGTCAATTTCCATTTCCTACTACCCACACAAGTTGTGTATTCAGTTGTTTTGTGTGAACATGCAGTTACCATGGCTTTATGCCTCTGCCATGCATGTTGCCTTTTATTGCCAAATCACTGTACTTTGCTCTCACTAGTCTCAAGTTCTTGAATTAGGGACACACTACAATCTTATGTTTAGAAAAACAAGCAAGCAGGTGAAAAAACGGTCACCATAATATTTGTTACTTTCTTCTCCTTTAGGAACACACCACACACACTGTATCAGTGGAAGCTCGAGAGTTAATTGTGAAAGTCTATGTGAGTGGAAAAAGCCAACAATGCTCTACATTTGGGCACTGGTACTGAACATAACACTGACAATAGTGCTGTAACAGGTGGTGGTTTAACTTTCTTTCGTCCATCTTATGAGCTAAACCTTTTTTTTCCAGGATTTCAAAAAGTTGTACATTTACTATTGATGTGGAATATTTGAAAAATGTAGTCGTATCTGTATGAACCAAATGCATACCTCAAATAATTACCCAAAAATTAATGTCACAGACAATATTGAATGATCATAAAGGATAAAAAAACGAATCATAATATGTTTGACATAAAAACTATTCATGAAGATTCTCCCGAGAGTGGAATATTTTTCAGGGAATTTACAGTGGATATCCTCCAAAAATGGGCAGACTGTTCATTTAAGTATATGTCATCAAATGCATTAACAAAAAGCTGCCGACATATGACTTGACCTGTTGTAACAAAATAAGCAAAACTTCTGATTAAAGTGACTATCTATATGCATGACTTTACTACGGAAGCCCATAGACTTGTTAAATAGACATATGGCAATCTTGGAGAATTAGTGGCTATTTTGGTTACTGTGTACGCTTAACTACACATGATAAAAAATCAATATTCGGTTGTAAAATAACGAGTTGAAAGATATTAATTCTCAAGCATCAGAGAGTTGTACATGATGATTAAATATAAATAAGTAGAAATAACATGGGGGAATTTGTCTCCTTCTGTGACTTTGTAAATATAAAATGTAACACAATGCAGCAGCTTGCGCTGTATTGCATGACATTTAATTCTGGTCGGTGGAACAAGTGTGGAATATGGGTGTTCCCATGCATCCACGTATGGATTTCACACAGTGCGAGTTTTACAAAGATTTGTGAGCTTGGGATTGCATGAAATCGCTAAGTCTCCCAGAGGATGGAATAACACGGCAAATTTATTTTTCTCCTTGTTATTTCTTCTTTCTATGTGTGGTGCAATCTGCAGCACACATAGAGGAAAATGTTTCAAGAGATTGTTTTTGTGCAGGAAGGTGTACCTTCCTGCTCAAAAACTATTTTGTTTGTAACACAGGCACTGCATTGGTGTGAGGCTGCCGTTAAGTATGCTGGAGCAAGGAAAGAACAGGAATGCATCAAATGATGTTAAATACAGTGCATTCCTGCACTTTCACGCAGTGCAGCAATGTGGTTTGCTGAGTTGTGCTGCGTGAAAGCATGTTAAATATGCCCTTCAGTATGTAAAGGTCTAACACATTTTAATTTTCTCTTACTGAGCATATGAGCTATGGAGCACTCTTCCATTTGTCTTCCCTACTGCCATTCAACAGTTAAAATTCAAGAGGGTTGTGAGCATCAATGTACTGTTGGGGGAAGATTAAAAAAAATGTCATGCACCGCGGTGTAGCAACACACATTGCTGCACTGTATGACAAAGAGAGGGCAGGAAACATTATATGGCCCATTACTGTCCTCTCCCTGCACTGGTGCACTTTGTGTTGCCTAGTGCCAATGCAGGCAGGATTGTTTTTATGCAGGAAGGGACACCTCCAAGCACAAAAACAATCTTCTGAGGTTTTTTCTTTTTTTTGTATGTGCTGCAGAATAGGGCATACATGTAAAGAGGAAACAATGAGGAGAAAAACATTTCTCCATACACCTTCCCTGGGCAGGCGTAGCATTTTGAAGCATCCCCAGGTCTACCACTCATGGTAAATCTGGGAATGGATCAAAATCCATGGATGGATGCGTGTGAACACCCACGCTCCACCCATGGAACGCCTCCCTGATGTAATGTAACACAAGTCAGCAACTTGCGCTGCCTTGAGTTACCCCAGAGTTACCAAGCCACGCAGGGCTAAGCAAGGGTGACGTCAGACCTTTGATAAATATGCCACAGGGTCTTTAGTGTAAACCAAGATTCCTTAGAAAATGTAACTCTTAAAGTTCTGGAGAAAAGCCAATGACTTAAGGTTATTACCAGAAACAAAATTTCATACAATATCGATAAGCCATAAAGGAAATGTAATGTGTCATATAGGAGGAATCAGGATAGGCCTCTCCACAATGATGTAAAATATCATAGAAACAAGGATTAGATTTTTTTTTTATTTGACCATGTACAAATTACTTAAAAAGGCCAGAAAAACTGGCCAACAATACTGTTCGAAGGAGCAAGAAGAGATGATACTCAATCCGGTGGAAGGCAGTAACCTAAATGTGACTGTAAAGCAAAGAAATCATAGTTCATAGAAAAGCAACATGAATGGATGCAAATACGTAGTACTCCAGTGTGAAATAACAAAAAGCGTGGTGGTTTATTCCTTCATATCTATTACAAGCCGGGTAAGACAACATTTTGTTAGGTTACTTTACCATATCTTAAATGGGTGGGGTAATGACAGCAGAATTTCAGTTCAATTGCAGGTGCCACACGATAGTGATGGTTGGGATGTTATAATGGATAAGGGACAAAGAACAGATTTTCATATGTTCATATGAGGTGCAGTTGACTTATGGTTGAAATGATGAATACAACTGGTACAGCTCTTTTTAAAAGAGGAAGACGTGATTAGCTGTGTAGACAATGTGGCACCTGTAATCAAGTGCGCTTCAAGACACAGAGCTAGAGAGAAAATTATTTCAAATCACCTCTACCAATGGCACGCAGATATGTATGAATTACAAGTGGGAGTGGGAATTGAGCAAGAATGTAAAATGTACTAAACACAAACCCAGGGGGCCTGATTCACAAAGGGCCTTAACACTTGCTGCAGAGGCCCGCAGTCATGGGGGAGTCTCCGCACTCATTGCGGAGATTCCGTTTCGAGTATGGAGACTCCCCCATGACTGTGGGATCTCTGCCATGAGTACGGAGGCCGTTTTTGAATCAGGCCCAAGATGTTTTATCCATACATCATTCGTACCCTACCAATGGGGCACAATTCTGTCTTACGAATCAAATTGTGCTGCCATATTATGAATTATCAGAAACGTTTTTTAAAAAGTGCTTCATAGTGCCCTATAACACATTGACTGCTTGTTTCTTTCATTCACTACTTCCAAGGCACTACATTATAGATTCAGTAGTAATATGGGTTTCTGAGTATTTACAACAGATCTAATAACAGAAGACAAAAATATTCTCTGTCATGCTACCTGTATACATATACCTCAAATGTACTTTCCACTTTGCTGCTGCATAGTGTACTATTAGTGAGTGCTTATTGTTTATATGTAGATCAAGCTATTCAATTGTTTGCTTAAAACAGATTTGGACGACCTCAGTAGCTGGCACTTTTCCATTGAATTATTAAAATTCACAATTTCAATACTTTTCAAATAGTCTTGACAATGATAAAAACATATAAAAATGGTCTCTGTGTGGAAACAAAGTCAAACTCTTAATTACAGAAGGTCAGACAAACATACTTAACATTATCATTCTTTCCTTCATCTTCATTTCACCAAAAGTCAGAGAATTTGCTTGTGCGACAGAGTCAAAGTTATTTAGTAAAAGTTAAGTATACATATTTTTAACATATGCTCTGCACATTTATCTCTCTCTCACACACACTCTCTATCTCTCTCTCTATATATATAATATGTATATGTATATATATTATATATATGTATATTATATATATATATACACACACACACATATATATATATATATATATATAGATACACACACATACATACCTACATTGATTTACATGATTGCAATTGATAGTAAAATGAGGAACAACCAACATGCCAAATATAAGCAACACACTATTGTGTAGTTCAAACACAGAATGACTTGAAGTGACATACATTTTTGTGGTAGGTACCGTTACAGTAAACCAAAACATAAAGCGATGTTATGTTATAAGAAAGATGATGTCTTGGAGCATGACGGTGAACTCTGCAACACTGGTCTTGTAAATTCACATACATGCAGTCAAAACAAGCAGCTCTTAGCAGTTTGACCTTGAGACTGACTGATGAGATCCAGTTATTTGGGTTTATTTATATTTGTAAATTTGTTTGGTTGAGCCTGGGGGCCTCAGGCATTCGGCTTCAGTGATCATTTAGCACATTTGGTTACAGTTTATCTGAATACCTTCCAAACAAAAGAAAATAAATGTTGAACAAAATTGGCTGATCCGGTAGGAATTCAATTGTTTTGAAAAAATAGTAAGAAGGCCAGAAGCATGCCATAACTCATCAGGTCCAGATGTTGTAATTCAGCAAACTTGATGTCACTTCCTTTACATTAATGTACTGACTTGCTAAAAGAACGTAGACACTATTATTAGCCAAATACCCTGGAACTAAAACATTGAATAAGAGTCAAATAGCTCCCTTGTATCCTTATGGCCAATCTGCTTCTGAGAAGATTATCAAGTTTAACAAAAACGCCTGGTCTGTTAAATAGCAAGAGTATAAGACACCAATAAGATGTTGGAACCAATGTTTTATCCTTGTGTAGTAGTGCATCAACCGACTTGAGGTTCCACAGCTCCAATTTACTCACAAGCCAACTTGCTGTCAAAGCTAGAGAGGGCAATAGCAAAGGCCTGTAAAGCACACATTGGGTAGTTGTAGTCCATTGTAAAAACATCTTCGGCGACCCGACCAAACTGCATAACAATGTAGTCAGCTGGAAAACAAAATTGATAATCAAGATTTGAATTATGTTATTCTGTATTGATAGAGGTAATCAGAGAAACAGATGGTAAATTATTAGGAATGAAGCCTGTGCATAGAACATGCTTTCATTTGTTTGAGTTTTACCATGCTTTATTTCAAATGGGAAAACAATATTAGATTGTGGAAGCAATCTACAGATTATTTTCTTCTAGTAGCTACTTAATGTGGCATATGTCATAGTTCTTCTGACATATGGTAGAGATGATATGTATAAAAAAAAGAAACTTTGAATACTTAAATGGCAATACAACCCAATGGCAACTGGTGAACATTCACAGGGGTGGGAATAAAGGCTTGCCTAGAATTGCAGTGACCACGAGAACCCAATATCTGAATGTAGGTTAAGTAGGGTGCCACAAGCCCACGTTGAAAAGATGATAATAATCACAGAACAATTTCCAGATAAATCAACTAAAATCCAGATATGTTGAAGGGAAACTAATGAAATATTCCAATACTTGCATGGTGTGTCTGCAAAGTCTTACCATCCCTTGGGGAGTTGGGGCTCACCATGCCCAAAATTACTTTACATTTTGGTAAAACGTTGTTTTTTAATGCAATTTCTCTAAAGTTTGTCTACGGATTAATGGGTATTTTGGACAGATAAAGATTGGGGTATCTGAATGCACACAGCTTGTCTTTTTTCAGCTAACAATTGTGATATTAACAAAAAAACGTTATCCATTTAGTTTATCCATTTGAGGCAAGCCCAAATAATAGGTTTTTGCATTAACGTCCATTGCTGTCTACATATATGCATGAATATATCATCAATATCAATGAAGCTTTAGTGTATGTGTGCATATGCGCATGCCCCATACACAGCTCAACCTGCTGGCTTTGCCAATCCTTGATTTCTATGATGGATTGCCCTTAATGGAAAAATACAGCACCATTAACTGATGAATTGAACTTTCAGTCACAGCAGCAACAATTTTTATACGGGTACCATGTTGTTGCGTGCAGCACTGTTTTTTAGCGCCTCATCAGGTTTTATCTTTTTGTGACAGCAGAGAGCATGACTGAAAAAACACCTGGTCTCTGCCTCACCTCCAGCCTATGTCTTAGTGTCTGGGCAGCCTATTCCTGCGTATTTGAACAGTTACACTTTTATCATCACAAACATGTTTTTTTCTTGTAGTGATAAAACCTGCTGCCCTAAGCAATATTCTGTTGAGGAGAGTTACCTTTCATTTGAAATAAAAAGCCACAATTTGACAGTAGCAGCTGGCATCTGCGCGAGGGTGGGGGTGGTTGCACGTGTGCAAAATAAAATAAAAAAGAATAAAAGCTTACCTGAACGCGAAGAGACGTCCTCCCGGTCCTCTACTCACCACCCGAAATGGAAGGAGCAACTCCCTTGACCAATCATGGCGCTGCTCTCATGCAGCATAAGAGCAGAACCCTGACTGGAGAGAGCGGCCTCACTCGGTGTTCCATAGCACTCTGGAGGTTTCAACTTGCTCTATCTACCCAGATGTCTTAAGACTGCTGGGTTAGAGTTGTTCAAAGTGTCCATGTGAGGCTGTCCATCGCAAGACGGCTGGCCAAAAATACATGCACATTTTAGACAGTGCACAGCTAGCCCACTCTCCTACCTGCTGAGCGACATGCTACTGTCACTCAGCAGCGGCTCCACCCCAGTCCTGATGTTCTGTTCAGGATAGGGAATAATAATAACATGGTAATAAATTACCCTTATTATTTTCAGGGATTTGGGGGAATTTTAAGTGGGGGCGATGCTCCTCTGCTCCAAGGGAGGAGCCGCCCCTGAGCTATTATGTAAATTGTTTTAAATGCAACCTTGCTAGTGCACAACCGCCATGCTCGTGCAGCAGTGGTATCTGAACGTAACGCACAATCTTTGGAAAGATCATGTTCATGTTGCTCTGAGATAGTACGTCTCCCAGACAAGTGGCTCTGCCCTAACCTACTAGAAGATGTAGTAGCTGAAAGTTGTAGTTAATTTACCGTCAGTGCCTAATTTGTGGAATAATGAGTGCTGGTGCAATTAAATGTTGGGTGCCAAATACCACGGCCACGTACTTATTAATTTATGCATTCTTATACAGCGTGGACATTACCCGATGGTGTTAGAGTGCTTTACAATAATTTAGGTTTCATTACAATAGATACAAAGGTACAAACAAATGCTAGTTACATTCGTTACAAAGGCACAAAGTAGTGGGTCGAAAGAAAGGGACATTTGCTCATTTCAGTTGTTATAAAAGCACAGAATATATACAGACTATAAGAGGAGGTAGGTGGCGTAGGTAGTAACAGCAACGTTAGGTAAGGTGAGACAGGAATAGTGCAGTTAGTCTCAGTCTTGGGGATGGCATATTATCTTAAGGGAGGTTAGCTAAGGTGACAAATAGCCAAAATATCATTTTTAGAAGGTTTTTTAGAACCGTTTTGAAGATTGGCAATGAGGTTGTAGTATGTCATTTCAATGGTAAAGAGTTCCATATTCTAGTCACACTATTCGAGAAAGATTATACTATGAATCGTTCCTTTGTAATGTTAGCACTATAGCTTCTGCATTTCACTTTCGTCTGGGGCCTCCCGAATGCTTCAGTTTGTTTGGTAGGTAGTAATGCCTTTTGGGTAAAACAGGCAGTTTTATAAATTACCCTTGCTTCTCTGGGGAGCCAGAGAAGAGTGACAAGAGTGGTTGTTTCTTTACGGCCCATAGACAAAGCTTGTCACTGACTGTAAAACTGATTTCAGAGGAATGAGGTTGGTTTTGGAGAGACCTGTCAAAAGAGAGTTATATTAGTCGAATCCGGAGAGAACCAGTGAATGAACAGGAGATTTCAGGTCTTGCTCAAGAATGTAGAGGTGGATTCCCCAAAGAAGACACAGTTGATATCGTGTATTCCTGGCCCTGGTGCTGATTTGGCTTTGAAGGTTGAGCCTTTTACTCTGAGTGATTCCCAGAGATGTGACATGGGTTTGTTGTTGAGGATGTTGAGTGCATCCATTTAGGATTGTACAGGCGGTGGTGAATTTGAAGAGGAAATGAGGAGGACTTTAGCTGTGGCAGGGTTTAGTTTTAGGTTGTGAGAAGACTTCTAATCTTGAATGAAGTTTAAAGTGTTGACAAGATGAGAGATGTTGTTTGTGGGTGAGACCTTTAAGTAGAGCTGGGTGTAATCTGCATGATAATGGAAGAAGATCCCAGCCTTTCTTAGTATGACTCCCATATGGTTCGGTATAGAGGTTGAACAGGGTAGGAGCAAGGATAGAACCCTGTGGAACTCTTTGATTGATGGCCAGTCATCAATTGTGATCCTCTGTGATCTGCCCATGAGGAAGGATTCAAATTATTTTAGGACCATGCCATCAATGCACATTCAATTTCTTAGTGTGTCTAGAAGCGTATTATGATTGACTGTATCAAAAGTTGCGACAGGTTGAGAAGAATAAGGAGGCAGGTCCAACACTCAAAGAGCATAGCCGACAACCTGCAGCAGTGCTGTTTCAGTACTGCATGGTTGATTGAAGCTAGATTGGAATTTGTTCAGAAGGTTATTGTCTTTGATGTTTTAGGTGAGATGCTATCTAGGAATTTAGGTCAGTGGTTGAAGGGGGTGAAACACTACTCAAGCAGCAAGCACAATTCTTGTCAGAGTGAAACACCTGCGAATCCCTGAATTAACCTGTGCTTAACCCTCTGGTTACTTGGCACAAAAGCAGTCAGGCTCCACTTAGAGGCAATGTGTAAAGTATTTATGCAGTACACAAACACTAATAAAGTAATAACACAACACAATAAAAAATCCATATCAATTTAGAAAAAGAGCAAAATCTAATCAATTATTTGACACCAAAACAATAAAAATCCAATCTGTAGAACCGAAGATATACAATTTTAAAGGTTTAGGTTCTCTTGTCAATCCTGACTGGAACAAAGTCGCAACTTCAGGTCAACCAAGATGGAACACGGGCTGGATACAGGGACGAAGTCAGGCTCGCTGAACAATAACATCCTGGTTTTGGAGCATTGTGAGGTCCTGCGTTGAGGATGCATCACTCAGTGGTTATTCGGGGCTGTGATGCGAGGTCCGAAGTTGAAATTGCGCTGGATAGCAGCGGTTCCGATAAACTGGGGGGCTGGAACGCTGGTTCCTGTGTTGAGTAAGCGTCGCACAGGGTCAGTTCCGAGCAGCTATGAGGCTGCGATACAAGCTCCTGCTACGAGGATGCATAGCGCAGCTGCAATTCTGAGGAGCTGAGAGGTCCTGTGTCGGGGATGCATCGCAACCATTCTGATGCGAGGCTGTAAGGTGATGTGTTTCACTGCTTCAGTGCTGCTTGGACCCCAACTGGGCTTGCAGAGCACCCTCAGGCCCACTTACAAGGGTCCAGGACTGGCAAGACTCACAACAGGTAGAGTCCAGGAGATGAGTTCAAGGTGAATTGAGCCTTTTCCGGCCCTGGGCCTTTGATCGGGAGGCCAGCCAACTAGCCCTTAGAATCACTCTGGTGGTCTTAGGTTCAAGATGCAGGTCCAGTCCATTTCACTCATGCAACACAGCAGCAGAGAAGCAGAGTAGCAGGGCAGCAGAGTAGCAGTCCTTACAACAGAGCACCACATCAGTCCTTCTGAGTCTTTCACAGGACTGAAAATGTTCTTAAGAGTCACAGGGTCCAATATTTATACTTGGTGCCAGCTTTGAAGTGGAGGAGGCTTCTAGAGTCCTCCCCCTAAAAAGGTGTCTGGAATTTCTTACCTTCCTGTCCTGGCCCCATCTTGTCTGGGGGCAGAAATGTCTAGTGTGAAACTCTTCTGAGTGTGCTGAAGTAGAGCCTTTGGAATGTGCAGTTGTGGTAAGTGACAGTGCCTACCACAAGGCTATCAAGTCTATCAAGTCAGAGATGGCTCATCCTGCCAACACCTATTCCCTCTTTGTCTCACTGTCTAAGAGAAATATACAAAGACCAACTGCCAGCTACATCTAGTAATATAACCCACGATAAAGGCTGCATTCATCAAATGCCATATCCCTTTCTGAACTCAAATGAATCCCTCCTAAACTGAACTGGCACATGGGGAACCCGTTTCCTCCTCGTGGACCCCCTCCGTGAAGCGCTTGTCCTTAACTTACTCACATATGCATGTAGGCGGACAGATCCACCTTGGCCAACAAGGCGATGAGGTCCATTCCATCTTTGGCTCAGATGTCTGTACCCAACCCAAGGAAAATTCTGCCCATAAGAACAGTAACCAACAGTGGTCACCATTGGCAGGTGCTAGCTCCAAGGCTGGACATTGGGTAGGCCTCTCTTCCAGCCATGGAGCTTGGCAAGAAGATCTCTATAGGCTCCCGGAGACTCTCTGACCTTTGAGTGGGGGCAATAGAACTGGGTGTTAGGCGCACTACTTCCACTCTATCTCTCATCAGTCTCGAGGCAGTACCCTGAGACTGGCTTTTCAGCCTAGGGTCTGTACTCTGAGGCTAAACAAGGGACAGGGGTTATCGTTCCTCACCATGCCCCTCCATCTGGGCTTGTTACCCTCTGCTTGAGAGTGGTGCCTTCAGAAAACTGAACTGTCAGGACGCCCTAGGCAGCTGCTGCTCCCAGCTCTCCTGAAACTGGGGACAACTCAGTCTCCAGAATTCATAATATGAGCTTCTGGAGGCTAACTATAACCCTCTGCTGAGTCACCTCCCCATCACACTACAGTCAATCAATCACTCAGCTCTCACATTGTACCACATACCAGAGAGTGCCCAGACAACTGGAGCCAACCCAGAGGGGGGATTTCTTTAAAATTACAGTTTGCAAGTCCTTGGCAATGATGTCAGATAGGGGTGGGGCTGCGACCCCAGGAGTAGATGTGACTAGTGGCTCCTGGATGATGCCATTTTGGATTGCAGGAGGGTTGGGACAGAGGTGGAGAGGTGCCTGTCTTCTGTAACCTTCCTCTCTCCTTTAAAGGCTCTTGCACAAGGGAGACGCTCTATTCTTGCCTGCAGATTTCTACACACTTCGCTGCTGGAGCTTGGGACTGCCATGAAGAACTGGAAACAGAAACCCCCCTGACCCTCACTGAGGACCAAGGACATAACCCAGTTGACTTCAGCACCAGTGGGTTTCCCCCCCAAGGATCAGTGAGGTTGGCCCCCTTACACTGCCTGAGGACCAGTTGGGGGAAAGCTGTGGGCTTTTCTGCACCCACCAACAGAACCAAAGGAGAACTGGGGCAGAGAATCAGGGAGACTAGCTCTTTGAGAACTGCACCATCTGGAGGTCAGGCGGGTGCCTGCAACTGCACCTGGTGGATAGAGCTCACCACCAGGAGTAAAATTAACCCAGGATCATCTAAATCAGCCCAACCGGGCCCGGGGGATGGTGTAAAGAAGTTGTTGGTTTATAAGTTGGGGAGAGGGCATACATGGGGCCCCCCTCCTCATCCTTCCCTTTCGGCCAGGGACTCCACCTTCTGGGTGGATTCATGCTTAAGGGGGGCTAGGACCCATCCCTGGACGCCCGAGTGCTTCACATTGTGGGGAAGTGCTGTTGCACTTCCCCGATATTCTTGCGGCAGGAGAGTGCCGTTGTGCTACCCCCACAAGAGGCTGCAAAGTTACTTGGAGGATGGGGGATTGCCACCGCGCACCTCCCCAAGAGGTCCACTCTGCCTGTGCCTGTGTCTGGGGAGAGCAGGAGGCAGCCACAAACCCTGCATGGAAGACACCAAAGGAGGATGCCAGCTCCCCATGCAGCCTGCAATCGTGCTGCCGGCATGGGGAGCCAGCGAGGGCAGCCGGGGGTGGGCTCCCCCGGCTGCCTTCCAACAAGGACTGCAGTGGGACCAGGCACCGTGATCCATAACAGAAACACGGTGCAAGGCAGCTTTTAAAAGGGAAAGCACAGGGAAAATCCCAACGCAGCGCTTTGGAACAACTCGCCTCATAACTCCGGGGCCTTTTGATTTAAACACATTTTTGCCCCTCTCTCTGCATGTGTTGGTCCCAAGACAACAGATCCACCACCAATCAACTCAGCACAACACAACCTTTCTTTCCAGGTTCCTTTCTGAGTCCTCATCCTAAGTTGGGGAGGCTTCAAAATGATCACCTTCCCTGGATGTCAATGCCTTTTCAAGCATTCCCATGGCTGGAGCTTTTGTTCTACAGCTAAGAGTGTGTCAGTCTCTAGAAGCCATGTGTATAGTGATGTTCAGGCAGCCCTGAAAATACACAAATATAATGTCCATGTCGTTACACCTTCTAGGAGCTTACTCTATGGTTCCAAAGCAATGCTTTTCCAATGTGATGTGATTCTAAGGGCTGTTTTTACATATACAGTTTAATGCCAATTACATGAAAGAATGCACAAACACAAGGTTTATTCCTGATAAATGTTTTATTGGGTTATCATAATGATTACACATGGATTATTGGTTCAAGCTTCAGCAATTATGACAATGTCTCATACAAAAGTAATGTGTTGAATACAAAAAAAACAGTTTAAACTCACTTGATATGATGGGTGACCGCTTTAGGGGTCACCAGTGATTACACAATGTCATCTATGGTATGTCCATATGCCAATGTATATATTTGTACATTTCTGCATAGTATTTCGTAGTTTGAGTGTAATACATGTACTTCTTTTTCTAAAGAAAAAGTACAGATTGGACGATTATTCCTTGAGTGTTATTATTGCGTGCTAGTGATTGGTGATTACTAGCTCACCATCTCCCTTTAGTAGGCCCTGGGCTGCTCCGCTTCACTACCCTGTGAGAATCAAGCGCTACAATGGGGTGTTTGGTTTCCATTAAGAACAATTGTGGACCTATTACTTATGATGGCCACATAACTAATAGCTCAATTTCTATCACAAGTGTTTCAAAAGGCACCAGTGAGAACTCTTTTGAATCATTTGATGCAACCCAGACTATTCAATTTCACAACTCAAAAATCGCTACTTATGAGCAGCACAATAATTAGCCAGTCTTTGATGTAGCGTTATTTTAAAATAATTTACAGGCTTGTGCTAAATTTGAGTGCTACAATTCAGAAAATAGTTACATATAGCGGCACAAATTAACACAAAAACACCTTGCACCTGCTATGCCCCACTTCTCTACATAACTGTAAACAGGACCAAAAACGTGCTTTTTTTGTACCGACTTTTACCACCAAGTTCGACAGCACCTTTCTTTTCTCTCATCAGATAAAACCTGTGGTAAAAGCAACTCTATTGCATGTGCTGTTTCTTCTTAAGTTATGCTTTAGCTCTTTGTATATTACAGTGAGGATATTATACCACCAATCATGTGTCTGATCTTACACTTTCTAATTGGTTTGATTCAAGAAAACAAGTTGGCTTTCTATATTGAAGTAACATACAGAGACGTTTTAAGGCATGGACAAAGTGGGCACTGGCCCAGGGCCCCAGCCTTTCAGGGGAACCCGTTAGAGAACCGGCTCTGTTCTACAGACAGCCCCGATAACCTTGAATGATTCTTAAACATAGTTGATTTACAAACCATTTTCCTTTAATGTATTTCAATACAGGTAATCTTTGGGAATTTATTGCTGACATTTTGTAGGGAAATGTGTATGTTTTTCACCACCATGCAACATCCATAAAAGACGTTTCTTTTAGATGGAAACAGGACTTCACATATGAGGAATGGGAGGGGAGTCACAGAGAATATTTGCAAGAACATTAGTGAGCTGTTGCTGTATTACACTATTGCAAAACACACATTATAGCCCCGGAATATTAGATGGAAACACAATTAGAATTTGGATCAGCATGCCTGTGCATTGTCAATGAACTAGCGAAAGAGGGCATGAAAGAGCTGTATTTGGATTATAAATGTAACGCTTATCCGAACAGGGGCCCCCAAAATACGTTTGGCCCAGGGCCCCCAAAATCTCCAAGATGTCCCTGGTACCATATTCTATAATTGAAAGAAATAACAACTTAGCCTTTTACAACTTTGGAAGAGTTTTTTCAAAAAGTTTCAAGCTTCGTAATGTTCAAAGTTTAGAAAGCTCTAAAAAAAAAAAAAAGTCTGGAAACAGAAGTCCTGCAGAATTAGAGTTTGTAGATAACCACTACAAAGTCACTTTTGGTAGGAGAAAGTTCTTGCAAAGCATATTTGATGGGAAATTCTTGTACAAAACAAGGGGCATATTTACAATAAAGTGGCAAAGCGTATTGTTAAGCCAAGAAGGCTAAAGACACGCTTCGTTACTTTAGAAACACAGGGCTGCACCATACTTACTAGAATACGGTGCAGCCCTGTGTTTCCCCCTGTGATGGCGCTAAATTTAGCTGCCTAGCGCCAACGCAGGCATCCTTGCACCATAGTTCAAGGGTGCCTTTGTTGAGGGGAAGATTGTTTACGTGCAGGAAGATCTCCCTTCCTGCACATAAACAATCTTGAAATGGCGTTCTGCAACTTCTATGTGTGCTGTTTAATGCACCACACATAGAAGTAGCAAAACGGCATTTTTTACAAATGATTGTTTATGTGCAGGAAGGGGGGCCTTCCTAAACATAAGCAATCATAGGCATTTTGCTGTTTCTATGCGTGCTGCCCAAGGTAGCACACATGGAAACAGCAAAAACTAGGAGAAAAAAAGCATTTCTCCTCGTTTCACCTGTTTAAAACCAGGTTTTCCCTGGTTTAAATGTTGGTGCAGCCTCCTATTTACACTGCTAAATAGGGGCCAGCACCAAAATCAATGGGTGTTGTGGTAGAATGCCCACCACAACACCCATTGCCTGCACCTTTTACGCTAAGTGTAGCATGAAAGGATCCCTTATTTACAAGGCAGTGTTAAGCCACGTTAAGTGGCTTAACACTGCTTTGTAAATAAGGCAAAGCTCCAATCGCCACCACAACGTCACAAAAAGTGACGTTGTGTTGGCGATAGGGGCTGGTAAATATGCCCCATAGTTTTGCAGCAAGTTTCACCTGAATTTACATTGAAAATTATACTTCAGTATATCTCTTTTATATATAGGGAATTATGAATTCATAGTACTATTTGTGACTCATAATACGTGATAGCTATTTATTATGTAGCGACTCTTTCCCTTCAATGCAAGGAAATACAATATATTAGTAGACATGTTTTTTTTAGTTTGTGGGTACTTTACACCCACAACTGCTGTGAATATTTTAAAATAAAACACCTTTCCCAAGTGCAACGTAGTTCTCTGAATAATCTAAGAGCAAATTACATTTAAATGTGATGAGCAATGTGGCATTTTCTACATTTGAAAATGAGTACATACAAGTGGTATTAGTTACAGTAAAACTACATTCCAAGCATAATTAATTAAGGGTCTTGTGTCATAAACTGGATTAAAAACTTTGTGCTGCTGATGTATGTGCTTTAGTGTGTTTTTCAGAAAATACCTTGCAGGGATTAGTCTTATAATGCAGGGATGATAAGGAATGTGCAAGAGTAAGATAAAGAGACATGGAGTTTCTGGTGGTGGATTAAAAAGGCATTAGGAGGAATCAATACTACACAGCTTTGGTATTCGGGCGTCGACCTTAAAGAGGGGCAACTGTGGTCTCCTGAGCAAAACTTTGGGCCTGACACATTCACAATCTTTTTCAAATTAAGCTCTGGCACTATGTAAATACCTCACCCCAGAATAATACAGAGTGTGGCATATACATCACCCCGCTCTGGCCCATTTGTAATCGGGCCATAGTAGGTCACACGACAGAAATGTGGCTTCTGGACATTAAGGGGTCGATTACACTGTTGTTCGGAAAGGCTCCGAAAGGCATTCGGTTCATCCGAATCTGATTCGGAAGCATTGTTTCCGACTGAGGAGGAAATACTTCTAAACGACCGATTATGATGTCCAGAAACTGTTCGGACTTTCCGACTTGTTTCCTAACGGCATTCGGAGTTACCAAATCGGTCGGAGCCGGCTCGTACATGTCTACGGACCGCGTTTCTGACCAAGCGATTAGGATGTCGAATTCGGACATCCTTTCCGAATTGGTTGTTCCGACATGGATCGGCTGTCGGAATCTGAATATAGGGGCCCGTACCAGACCCCCCCTTCACCCGGGGGCCTCTAATAAGGCCCGTGGTTGTACCGATTGGTCCCCCCTTTCCAACCATGCTCAGTGTGGCAGGTACCCTGGGAGTGCCCGCAACAGGGTGCACGATTTTCAGCAAATACTCCTTTCTTCTATGGGAGCTTGTGTATTCGGTCGGAACACAGGCTCCCATTGAAGTCAATGGGAGTCCGACTGAACGGTGTCCGGAAACATCGTAATGAGCCAGACGGAGTCCCAGAATCCGATTCGGTCAGAAACCATTACGAAACCGATTCGATCGGAATGCTTTCCGAACGACATCATAATCAACTCCTAAGTGTAAAGCATTAAACATTATGCAAGAGCATTCCAACAATTTGTTTAAATAACACTGTTTGAGGACAAATATCCAAAACTTTAAGTCCGTAAGTCTAAGTTCATGTGATATATTTTCATCATCTTTATTGTGTTTACACACTTCCAACCCACACTTCCAAAGTACATGATCATCAGCCCCCAATGAATCATTCATCCCCAATGGAACTTTTTCAAGGGGTTTGGGGTTATGAAGAATCAAACAGCTGAATGGGTAAATGAGAGATCACCTAGAAGGAACTTGTACTCTGATACCTGTACCGTCTTACTTTATGAATTATTGTTCGAGGAATAAGAAATAAAGTTTGTAGTCACATGCCTTGAAAAAGTGACATTGGGGACAAAACATGTGTTGGCTGATGATCATGTACTTGGTTGGAAGCGTATAAACACAATAAAGACGTAAAAAATATATCACATGACCTTGGACTTATGGGCTGGCTTTTCTGGTTATTTGTCCTCGAACAGTGTTTTTTAAACAAATTGTTGGAGTGCACCAGTATATTGTTTTATGATTTAGTGGTTTATTATTCTTTGGAGTAACACCATCATTACCCTTACAGGTAGCAGGGTTGTATACTGTGGTTGCACCAGTCTTTTAACAAATATTGTTTCTGTAGACTTTCCACCCGGACTAGTTGAGTACTAAGCAAAATCTTTTAGTTATTAACATTAAGTCCAAAGCACTCTGGCATATTCTGAACAGGTGGTCAGATCAGAGATGACCTGACATGATGGTTATTGTTTAAGATATTTTAAATCCAATATGACTTTTGTACGTATATAAACAATACAGTGAATTACAATCATAATTATGCATTTTGGCTGCAGCTATCTTTTTACATTAAATAATACTTACGGTCATTATCGTGAATAATCTGGAAATTTTTAACAGAGGCCTGTGTCACTCGTCCATGAAAATTTAATACGTAGGATTGAGTGTCATCATTCCAGACAGGTGTTTTGTTATGAAGTTCTATCACACTCTCTGTACTTTTGTTCTGCCATCTTGAAAGTAGCGTTTCATGCTCCTATCGAAAGTAAGTCAAAAAGGTAAAGGACGTAGATGAGAAGAGAGGAATTTTTTTTTTGATATTCACATTTTATTGATTTTGAACACATGAAACAAATCAGCAGGTACACGGAAATCAAGAAGCCAAGTACAATCCTGTAGTCAAGGCATCCTCCAGACACGAACCCCAAAAGACAAACACAGACAGGATATGTCGTCAGGCTACTCGAAACACTCAACATTACCCAACCATTTCCCCCACACTTTACAATATTTTTTGCCGCACCCCTTGGCCATGTATAGGGTTTTCTCCTGGGTCGCGCACCAGTCCACCCCTCTATGCCACCTCCCCATATCTGGTGGATCGGGACTTATCCAGGCCGCCGCTATATCCCGTTTGGCTACGATCATAGCTGTATTAAAAAATTACTTTTAGTTTCTGGACCCATCCAGCCCGTCCGTGATCCCCAGTAGTGAGTGACGTGGGTCATGGGGAACCCCCCAACCCAGTACCTACATAAGTTCTGCCTCGATAGACCCCCAGAACTGCTCCAGCCGGGGCCACGCCCAAACCATGTGGAAAAAGTCAGCCGGGGTGTAAGCACATCTAGCACATGACGCATCCATCAATTGTGAATTTAGTAGATATTTTAACCTTACATTGAACCTTCCTTAAATTGGGCTTCTTGTGGTAACTTTCAATTCCTGCTAAAAGTTAATAAATCCACTTTTACACTTTTTTTTCACTGGGATCCTTTAGGGATTTTTAGGTGACCCGCATCCACTATATTTCACCAGTGGCATGCTTCATCATTGGGTCCTCAGTCAAGACACCTTGTGTGTCAGAGTGGGCTTAATCTCCCAAGGGGGGGCACTTATACGTTACACTGTCAGTGGAATCTGTATAATATATTAAAATTACCTCAAATATCCAAATTTCTTTTGTTCAGTATAGGGGTACTTGGGTATGGTTTATAAACAAAAGTGAGGTTGATGGGGGCAAGTCATTGGTTCCCTACATCACCCACAGGGACAGTGACCGTAGCAATATAGTCACTAACTGTTACTTACATTACGCGGCCGGATAGAAACTCTTTCGTGGTCCATATTCATTCCAGGTATAATCACACTCATCTTTCGAGGCCCTTTGAAACCCAAGACATTTGTTTCCTACAGGGATAAAAAAACAAATGTTAACATGCTATAGTTTGAAAGAGCAGCCCTCCTGCATCAAACAGTCATGTAACATGATATGGATTCAACAGTGCAGCACACTTCAGATGATAGCTGTTCTATTATCCGGTTTGAGGGGCAGTGGCGGCTGATGACATTTAACAGTGGTAGACGTAAAGGTTCGGGATGAGTAGCCTGACTGACATAAGCAGGGTTCGGAGTACAGCATAGTGTTTAAAAAACACAAAAAAGCAATATCTAAATTTGCAGGGATTGATTCATATTGGACTAGTACACCCAAAAAATATGTCAATAGTTCAACAAAAATAACATTCTTCTTGCAAGATCACATAGAATTTGACAAACTTTTCAAAACATGATTGACACCACAACATCGTAAAATCACATACATTTATTAAAGAGCTATGGGGATTCCTTTGGCACCCTTTTCCAGCAGCTTTCGGTCACATCAACCATTCCAGGAAAAGAGCAGCCTGGAACCAGGTACAGTCTTTACAATGACTGGAACTAGGTACAGTCTTTACAATGTGGTTCATATGCACACCCACCCAGAATTTGCATGAGTAAGTACTGGGCTGAGGTAGAAAGTCTCACCCTGCCTCTATCACACAAGAATAAACCGTGAACGCACGCACTCAGAAACATACACATACATGCAAAATGTCAGCATCCAGACATTTTTGATTCAGCTGTTTTATTTGGGGGCCTAGGTGTGTCAAGATTAAAACAATATCACAATGCCACTTCGGCGTCAGCTATCTAACTACATAACGCGGATATGTGTATCTGTCTGAATGGTGTATCATTGAGAAATCAGTTATTTTCTCTTTCATTTCCTTTTCATTATTTCTCTGGCTTAAATGTTTAAGCCCGATATTACACAGTTTAGGCAAAACATGCAAGTAAAAAAGACATTCTCATTTTCTGTATTAGTTACTGCAGGAGGAGACACTGATTTTGGTAGTTTTTCAGTTAGGTAAAATAATAAAAAATATATAATCAGTACCTGCATGAAGCAAATAATCTGAACTTTGTGATGTTTGTAGCGTCACCATCCTGCTGTCATTTCGACCGCTGTGAAAGAATTACATGCCGCAGATGGTTGTGGTAATTGTAACGCAAACCCTGCTGTGGCATATGTCCATACTGGATAACTAACTCACCTTTCTAAATGGTACACATCCTTCTTTTGTGTAAAAAGAATGATTTTTTAATTGTCATTTGCTCTGTCAGATAGTAACATCTTCTGGTTCTTAAAGTGAATGTCCCTTGTAGTGTTGGGACACCTTGGTTGTTGTGGTAACTTTCAAAGTGTAATGCAAACATTAAAGACAAGAGAGGCCACATCTGTGGGGTTGATCTTCAGTGACTCATTGGTACTGACATTGACAGCTATGTGGCTATTTGGGCATTACTGAGGGCAGTCATTGTCATTTAAAGGTTACTTTAGTGAAAAGCGACCTGAGTCTTTATGATCTGGACGTGGTTGTGGTTCCAGCATTTACCTGTCCTTTGAGGTGTAAGTCTATATGTGTGCTGTGTGATTTTCACCAGAAAGGTCTTTTAACACAATCCTACAACATAGCCGTTGTAACAAGGAATTGGTTGTAGACTTAAAAATCAAACATTCCTTTTTGTAAAATTTGTTGTTTACAGGGTGGGAAAATATAAAATTTCTAGTCTCATTTATCTAGACTCAATGGAAGCTAGACTTCATTCAAGGAGGACTACACAAAATTGAAATGAAATTGTCAAGGTCATTGCAGGCAAAGTCGGAAAGTTGCAGGTGGAAGAAGGCGTCCCTTGCAGTAGAGGGTGGATGCCAGGAGGCCATCCGTAGCAATCCAAGTTTCCAAGCGGTGAGTCTGCACCACATCCACTAACTGGCAGAATTTTGTAAGTATCAGAGAAAATAGACACACGACCCACTGAACATGGTCATTATACGTTTTTTCACGTACAGCACCTCCGAAGAATTCCTCAGTGTATGTCTGTAAACACATCCACTTAAAGTAAATACAGCTATCGCAGCTGTGCCACGCACCTCATCAGGAAACACACTTCTACGTTAAGTTAGATGAAAAACCACAAGCAAGCAACTGTCCGCTCAGTCTTCCGGGGCAACAACAATGTAACGTAGCGTGGAAGTGTGCTGTAAGAAGCCCTGGCCCCGAGATTGTAAATCAGTACTTCAAAGGTCCCAAGACAATGAATGATTGGACAACCCCTCTCTACCCTTCACTACGTAATGAATTCTTTGACCCGGAAACTGCACAAGGCGGTCATTTCCCTTGAACTCTATAATAGTCAATGTTTGCTCGGAGATGCCATTTATCACAAGCAATGTTGCTTCTAGTAGATGTCAGGCAGATTTTATAATTAAAGGCAGCTGAAGTTCTTTCTCATCGTGGCCAGTATTAGTACAAATTATTTTTAGTTGTAAATTCATATTGTACAAAGTGATACTTCTCAAATTACAAACGAGTACGGGCAAAACCAATGTTACACAGTCCAACAATAGCCTAAAATATATTTTCTTAAAATAAATGTTCTTGCTGTAGTGCAACCTTGGCCCGTTTTATGGAAAAAAAAATAGATGAGTTGCCTGTAATTAAAATAGTACACGTAGTACTTATCAGAAGTGGATACTACAGACCTCTCCCATCATACCTTTTCTTCAGCTTGCCTTCTACCTGTAGAGTCCAGTGTTTGTGTGTAGAAGGCCACTAGAGGAGGTTGGCGGACTTTGTGCAGTATTGCTAATCTGTTGGGTGTGGCTGGGTGTCGTTAATTAACTTCGTGACACAGTGGGTTCAGTTAATGGTTGCCAGAGCTCCGTGTGTGGCATGGTCTGTTACATACTCCTGGTTTGGGGGGATGATACACTACCAAACCACAATCCAGTGTTCTCTTTTGAACAATTAAATCGATGCCAAAACCACAGGAAATGTAGAAACCGTAATCAGAGGTACTTCTGTGCTCACCACAATTGTTTTAAGGCATGACTTTTAAGAACGTCACCATTCATCCATCTCTCTCACAAGGGCAAACTGTAACAAGAGTTATTACATTGAGTCTGTGAACTAACATAGCCAGTAAGTACCCCTCATCTAGATAAAATAATTCCACTATTTTGCAAAGTTTTGTGGTTGAAAAAAATAATTCCAACTAAAGGTCGGGTGACCAGCTCCACTGTTTTTTATCCCTTGTCTATCAAACATTTGGCAACACTTTTTTAAAGTGTCAAAGTATTTTGGGTTCACAATACAACAAATGGTCTTACTTGTTTGAAAACGTGTATGCTCATACAACTGTATGCAAAATATTCTCTAAAGATAATATTCTTGTATTATTAGTATAGTCAGGAAAATATTCAATTTTTTGGCTGATGTACTGAATGCCTGAGCATTTATAACTGGGACTTAGTCACTGTTTGGGCATGAGATAAGTTTTGCTTACATGTGCCATAAAAGACTGCTGGTCTCTTCAAAGTTTCTCTTCTATGTCTTTTACAAACAGATTAACCCCTTGTACTAAATATTCACAACAGCACAAAGTATTTGGTTGACTATATCTGCTGAGTGGAGGTATAAGAGAGAAAGGGCCTTCTGCTATACTAGTAATAGTCTGCTTAACATGGCCGTAAAGTGTCTGGGAGTAAACTATTAGCAGAGACTGCAAGGGCCACGCCGCCTATAGGACTTAAGAAAAAAACCTATATGGCCATTGGAGGCCTTATAAAATGGAATGGCAAACCAGCCTGGAAGAGCTTGTAGTCCCTGCTTTGATTTAAAAAATAAACAGTTCCTTTGCAATTGATTCACACAAAAAGATCCAATTGTATTTCAACGGTTTAGTAGTGTTTGGGTGTTGCCACCTATTAGAGGCCAGTTACGGTCTCGTTAGGAAAGACTCCGGATGGGATTTGGTATTGTGTAATCTAATTCGGAACTCTTCTTTCCTACCGAATAGGTCACCCTTCCTGATGACCGAGTACGATGCAAGTAAGCTGTTTGGGATGTCCGAATAGGTTCCAAACTGGATTCAAGCAGGCTGAGTTGTTCGGAGCCGAATCATACAGCTCAATGCAGCCGGTTTCCGAACGTGCTAGTAAGATGATCGATTCGGACAGCCGTTCCAAATCGGTTTGACCGAGACAAAACACCTGTGTGAATGAGTCTTTGGGGGAACGTAGTAGGCCCCCCCTTAAGTCTCCGATGGGGCCTGTGGGTGTACCCAAGGGAACCCCCCCCTTCCCAAACCAAGCTGAGTTTAGCTGGCACCATGGGGTGCCAGCCACAGGGCGCAAGGTTTTCTGCAACCAACCCTTTTTCCATGGGGAGTCTTTGTTCTCTTCTCCGGCTAACAGGCTCCCATTAAAGACAATGGGAGTCCGACCGCACTGAGGGGCATATTCACAAGGATCTATCGCCGAGTTAACGGCAATTTATCACAGCCAAAGTTGCGATAAACTTATTGCCCCAATCCCAAGCTGGTGTTAACATCCCACAGCACCAGTTTACCCGCGATAGCAGCTGCAAAAAACATCGCCACAGATGACCCCCGCAACTATAACTAATGAGATGCAGAGTAGGCATTCCCGTGCCAAGAGCTGTGACAACACCACTCCACAACATTCACAATGACCAGCCAGAACTACGATAAGAACACAAAACAGGCGATAAGGCGCGTTAGCAGCAGGAAAATAACACCTGCTCTGACCTGGTGCCAAGTCGGACCACAGCCTGCACCACAAAAGGGAGCACAGCCCAGAGCCACACCTGAAGAATAACATATGCACCCGGGCAACTGAACATGCAGCCCGGAGGGCCGAAGGGCAACAAACACCCACTGCCACCACCCCCAGGACCCCCCGGCACCCCACCCGACCAAAGACATGCCACATCAGATACACCTAAACATGTACAAAATAATCAGCATGATGTCGCACAATCACAACTGGTGACATGAATGTGTTGTCACAAAAATGAGGATCACACATTCACTTTCGAAGCAACAAATGAAACTTTATTAAAATGAACACTGAAATGAAATGAAGACACATAGCGGCTCCCCTCAGGACAATCCGTAGGTCACAGCCTGCAAGACAAAAATCATGATGAGAAGGTGTGTCCTGCTCACATCAAAGGAAAGAGAGAGAGTGAAGGCGAGAGAGAAGAAGAGAGGGAGAGAGAGAGAGAGAGAGAGAGAGAAAAGAAGAGAGGGGGAGAGAGAGAGAAGAAGAGAGGGGGGGAGAGAGAGAGAGAGAGAGAAGAATAGAGGGGGAGAGAGAGAGAGAGAAGAAGAGAGGGGGAGACAGAGAGAAGAAGAGAGGGGGAGAGAGAGTGCCTCCCCTGCGCACCCAGGCCACACTGCTCACCTGCTGCCCCCGGTGTGTCTCCAAGCACTTGTCGTTATGTATAGCAGTTCACCAGGTCACACATCTGAGACAGACCGTCATCTGAAACAGAGTCCAGATACATGATTGGCACAGTACACACCATTGCACAAGACAACAGTGCCTGCCCGCCCATGCACACCCAGGCAGAGGCACCCCAGCCCCCCCCCCGCCACCCATTGGAGCATGCCCGCCCATGCACACCCAGGCCTCACTGCTCACCTTCCGCCACTGGCGTGCAGACAGAAGGTCCCACCCCATGCCTCTGCAAGCCACAAGCCTGGGGCCCACGGACATGGCACCCTCCACACCATGAAACCCCGCTCCGCAGGCCACCAGGTCTCACGTTTGGTGCTGGGTCTTGATTACTCCATGGCAGAGGACATACCAGTGCACCCGGCCTCATCGCAGGCTGCACACCCGCTCAGCCCAATAGGTGCTACTAACTCTAGGATCCCAGAAGCGACGCCACGTGGCGGTAGGCCCACGCTGCCCGCTGGCTCTGGCCTACACTGTGATCCAGCAGGGCACATGAAAACTGAGCTGTCCGGACTACCGGGAAGGGGCATCATAGCAGGCTGCACACCCGCTCAGCAGCTTAAGGTGCCCCTACCTCAGTGCACCCAAAGTCACCGTCCCGTGGTGGGTGCCTGTACCAGCCACAATGCTCTGGGTGCCACTAACCCTGTGCAAACCCAGTTAGCGCCATGTGGTGGTAGGCCTGTGACGGCTGCAAGGCCTCGGGTGTCACTAACCCTGTGCACAACAACTCATGGGCCCTTTATGATTGAGAACCGTGGAGCGTCCGTCATCCAGTCACCACCGGCAGAGGGGAATGTGACGTCTTCGGCCCCTTATGTTGGTGGAGTCACATGGCATGTGACACCTGTGCCGGATGGGTGTGGTGTGCGTGCAAACCTGCCCTCAGGGAGTGGCTGTAACATGCTGACAACTAGACCAGTGACCTTCACACCACCAGCGAGTACGCCTGCCATGGGTACCAATGAGGGCCCCCCTCTGAGCGTAAGCGGAGTGGTCTGGCCTGCCGTACGCTGGACCAGCGCAGGGCTTGCAACAATGACTCGTGGGTTCTGGGCATGGTTTAGTCCATGTCCGGGCAGGGAAGTGACTGATGCGTGTGTTCCTGTTGTGGTGTCCACGGCACCCGGTACACAATATGCAATGTGGCACCCTCTGACTGGCATCCCACAGAATGAGCATCATTGATGCAAGGGAAATCACTGTACCTACATTCATCCCCACATTCATACATGAATGATGAAAGACATAACACAGCAGTGTGTCACTGGATGTTTATTGCACATCCAGTGCAGTTCTGCAGCTAGAGCGGTACAGGACAATTTCGAGCACACTACATAATATGGGCCTGTGGTGGGCCAGCCAGAGTCCATCCGGGGATGACAAGTACTGCGGAAGAGGAAGGGTACAGTCCGCAGTCTGGTCACCGTGTCATTGGTCATCAAACAGGATATGGCAGTCCATGTCGCTGTCCAAGGTGAGTGCATCGGAGTATATCGGGGGTCAGCGGAAGGTCATGGGGCCATGTGCGGCACCAAGCAGAAACAGGCCAGGTGGTGGAAATGAATGCTAATGCCTCCTGATCACAAACCCACCCACATCCTCGTCCCGGATGTGTGCTCTGCCTCACCTGTGGGTGTTGCAGTACCGGCTGAGGCACTGTGTGCCACTGACACGTGGATACGTCTGCCGCAATGTGAGGCAATGGCACACCAGGGGACGGAGATGTGGATGGTGTGGGGTCAGCAGCATTCATCATCGCCACGCCTTTTGGCAGCAATGCCATGATGAGGATCTGCAGGGCATGGTAGATCCCAGCTACATTTCGCTGGTGTTCAGCGGTGGCTGCCGTCCTTTCGGCCTCCATCCGCACCATGTCCTCCATGAGCCTCCGCATGTGTGCCAGCTCACGGCTGGTATCGCTGGAGCCCCTCTGAGTGGACAGGTGTTCTTTTCTCCGCGTCATGACTCTAGCGATGTCAGTCAGGGCTCGTTAGAGACCATGGAGCAGGCCTAGACACCCATGGATGGCATCCAGTTTGGTAGCCATGAGGTCAAACCCCACCGCACCTGCTCAGCTGACTCCCTCTGGCCCTCCAGGCATTGGAGTGTCGTCTGTTGTTCCTGGGGGTCTTGGGAGACTGCCAGGGCCGTGGGTGCCTCCTGCTGGGTGGTTTGGGTGGTGGGTGGGGTCTCCTCAATGCAGTTGGCCAGCCCTGATCTTGGAGGTGAGTCACGGATGATGTCAATGATGTCTAGGAGGGCTTGTGCATCAATGCTGGGGTTGTCCTCCTCATCATCAGTGAAGAGTGGCTGGGACTGCTCTGCAGGGGGTGTTGAAGGTGGCCCTGCAATGTGAAGGGGAGATGGTTTATTGCAATGTGTACACATGTATGTAGCTGCATGGTACATGTTGACATTCATACAGCATGGCATTGTACATTGTGACAGTCTATTGATCTGGGCGATGACCCAGAGTCATTGAGAGTGTGCACTTTGCTCTGCTTGACTGTGCATGTGTGCCATCGTGGCCATCTCCACCCGTCCCCCCAGTACCTGGTGGTCACTCACCCTGTTGCGGTTGTGTCGTGTCCTGTCAAGTAGTGTCTGGTCCTCCGACTCCGGCCACAGTATCTACTCTGATGACTGTCGACACCAGCTCCTCCATGTCATCCAGCACGAGCTGTGGCACTGGGCCCTCACCTCCAGTCTGCATTGCTGTCTTCTGGTTGGCTGTGAGTTTCTCCTTGGTCTTTTCCTTGATGTCATTCCATCGCTTCTTGAACTCATCCATTGTCCTCTTGTGCTCTCCGACGGCATTCACCTTGTCCACAATGTCCCGCCATATTCCATTTTTGGTGCCCAATGACATGTTGGAGGTGACGAACAGTTGTTGATAGTGTTCCATCAGGATTGCAGTGTCAGGGTCAATGAGATTGATAAAATTAGTGGTATCTTTTACATAGGTAATGGTAGAGGGTACTATGTCTTTGATAAAGAAGTCAATATACCACCCAATAGGTTCTAGGACACCCATCCAGATACTATGGGTTTAATAAATGAGAGATGCCATTTTTATCAATTTTATGAAGGGTGTATAGGACGGGGGTACGAGGATTCTGATTGTTCAGAAATAAGTACTCGCTGTGACTGATGAAGCTGTTCTCTTCGGCTGATTTAGTACGTTTTTGAATATCAGCTTGGAGTTCAGGTAGGGGGTTATCTGTAAGTATTTCATAGTTTTCAATGTCATTAAATTGGCACCAACTCTAATTGTCATATTTGGTTTTATCTTGGATTAGTACACTCCAGCTCTTCTCATATGGTTTTATCACTAGGTCATCTCTTGCTTTTAGAGTCAATAGGGTTTCCTTTTCTTGAAGACTGTTGTAATACGGTACAAAACAACAATTGCTTTTTTAGGCATAAGCCTCATAGGTTGTTGGAAAGTAGATTTTGGCAGAAGCCCTGTGGTGTCTTGTATGGCAGTTTTGTCCTTGTCTCAGTCATTTATTATGAAGAATTGTAGTAGCTCTATATATAGTGTGAACTAGTCTGGTTTTTCTGTCATTGAAAAAGATACACCTTTACTCAGTAGTAATATTTCTGTGGATGATAGTTGGTGTTGGGCCAGATTGACTATGGGAATTTCCCCTGAGCTGTCTTGGGGCTCTGTAAGTGAGATAGTTAGTACTGGGGTCCCCACTGACAGAACTTCCATCTCGTTTGATGTTCACCAGGGGGGAGGGGAGTTGTTCTTGCCTTCAAACCTCTTTTTCTTATATGAGCTGGTTTTGCCCCCTTCAATAAAGGTACTGCTCCTTCCTAAAGATGATTTTTCACTGTTCTAGCAATTCTGAGCTTGGTTTATACGGTTAATTGCCCAGCCATAGTGACCTGCATTTCTATTAATCATAGGACACAGTGCGCCTGCTGCATGTTCCTGCAAATATTCTCAGGACCACGCTCCTTGATACCAGGCAAGTATGTCTCTTGCCTAATACCATACAATTTCAGGCAGTTTATCCTCTGCACTTTTTAGGCACTTTATGCTCTACAATTTTATTATTCTTCTCTTTTTATTCTCCATATATCGGGGCTCTTGTCCTGATGATGCCCGTTCATTAATCTAGGTTGAAACGCTATTGACAACAGACCTACATAGACTCCGAGAATATTGTTAAGATAAGTATAAAAAGGAATCATATGTCTTTTTAATTGTGATGCACTTTGTTTTTATGCCTTTTCTCCTCACTGCCCTTTCCTTCACTATAATCATGACCACTGGATCTTCTAAAATGTAAAAAGTCTTTTAGATATCGCAAATATGCAATGAATAAATGATTTGCAAAATAAAATTGCCTATTATGTATGCCTTGGTATAGTATAAATATACTCTTGGTCTTCTACTGAGAATAGTCCCTCTGTATGTATGACGATGATTTAAATCCTAGCGGGCCATTTTTATTTATAATAGGACTCTTCATATAGAGCAGGACCAGATCTGATATGCATATGGTTAGCCCCTGTCTAGACTGGCATACTGCACTAACACTATGTACTGGAATTTGTCAAGGGAAACTACGAGTCACTTAGATTAATTCAAGCATTCCATCAATCACCCTACGTTTCATGCGTTAGGCAAGACAGAAAATGGCACAATTATCAAATCAAAAATATTTTTTGAATAAATATATTCTCAAAAATATCTTCCCTACAAAAATATTGAGGAACAGAATATCAATGGTAAGATTATCGTTCTTTAATTTATATAAAATAGTTTTTAAAAATGTACTTCTAGATAATAGTGTTTTATTTAAAATGTTAAATTAAATATCGTTTTTGAATTATTTGATACATTTGTAATTGTAATATTTTAGGAGTTAATTATATGAATGTAATTGTTTTAAACATGTAAAGTATAGTTTGTAATTTTTTATGTGTGGTAATTTACTAGCAGGATGTTAGTCTTGTAAGGGAATTGGGTGGGAAGTTTTTCAATTTATAAAGTGATGTCTATTCATTTATAAATTGATGTCAATACATTTTTAATCTTAAATAAATAATTAATTGGTGACTAATTATGTAAATTGATAAGCTGATTTATTGTCATTTTAAGTATTTTAGTGTACTCTTGTTATTTATAATGTATATTTTCTATTTCTACTGCAAAATTAGTCATTTATAGTTAGTTGTTGGTCGTTGTGTTTGTATGGGGAATAGGGTTCAAAGTTATTTAAATGTTATTTTTTTCCAATTACATTTTGGTGCCGATTCCAATCCGGTAAAAAGGCCCTACGAATCGTCGTACGGAGCGTTTTCTCCGTACGACTTGTACCCGGTAAACTGTCCGTACAACCTAGGAAGTACGATTCGTACAGAAAGCCTATTTCCGTACGAATCGTACAAAAGACCGTACGGGTAACAAACCCTACGAATCAGATCCGGAACAGCCTGTACGCGCCTTACGTATGTAAGCAGCCTTTTACGGCCCAGCAAGTACGATCCGTCCCTACTGCACTCCGTACTGCTCTTTTTTTATGGGAGCCAAAAACAGCCGTAAAAGCTGAGTCCCCAGGGGTACGAGTTGTACAGGACCCCCACCACCCCCGTATGTATGCACCGTACACCCACCACCCCCCGTATGTATGCACCATACCCCCACCACCCATATGTACGCACCGTACCCCCACCTCCGTATGTACGCACCGTACCCCCACCACCCCCGTATGTATGCACCATACCCCCACCCCCGTATGTATGCCCCGTACCCCACCCCCCGTATGTACGCACCGTACCCCCACCCCCCGTATGTACGCACCGTACCCCCACCCTCGTATGTTTGCACCGTACCCCCACCCCCGTCTGTACGCACCGTACCCCCAACGCGTACGCACTGGGGGTACGGTGCATACATACGGGGGGTGGGGGTACGGTGCGTACATACGGGGTGGTGGGGGTACAGTGCGTACATACGGGGGTGGTGGGGGTACAGTGCGTACATACAGGGGTGGTGGGGGGCCTGTACGACTCGTACCCCGGGAACAACTTTACCCGGTCTACGAGTCGTACAAACTTCTCTTCGTAGCAGGTAGAGTCATTCCCCGTGTACGGGCCGTTTTCCGTACGATTCGTAAATAAGATAGCCGGTCCGGATGGTACTTGTACGCTCGGACTGTCTTTTTACGAATCGTACGGAGAAGTGTCCGGGTACATCTCATACAACTTTACCCACTACGATTCGTATGGAGCGGGCCGATCCGTATGTACTTTTTCCCGTACGAATCGTACATCACGAGTCGGACGTGACTTGTACGATTCGTACAGAAAAAAATACGGATACGAGTCGTACGGAAATATTTTTTAACGGATCGGAATCGGCACCTTTATGTTAAATATTTAATTGTCATTTTATTGTGTTAATTTGTGATTGAAAATGTGTTCTGTAAATTATTTATCGTATCTTAAATAATTGTTAATTCATTATTAGACAGATTTAATAATAAATCTTTTAAAATGAATTTCATAGTTCTTATTAGTTTTAATTGTATTTGTTTTATTTAATTACTGTGAGAATGTTATTACTTTTTTATTAATAATTTATTAGAGTTTGTTGAGGGGGTGTGTTTATTTGGATAGTAGGGACAGAAGTGTATTTATTGTAAATGTATTTGTTTTTTATTTGCTAAATACTTTTTGTATTACTATCTGTATTTTAATATATAAATGTATTTATTTATGTTATACATTTTTTTTAAAATATGTTTTGATACTTTAATGTTCTTAGGTATTTAAAAGTCTGCTTAAAAAGGATTAAGAGTTGTAATGGTATACGTAACCTTTCTCAAGTCCAAGCCTTTTTATGTGTTTGCTAATGACAGAGTGAAAACAGTAAATGTAATCCCTCCAAAGTCCAACACTTTACCTAGATTGGACTACGAATAGTATATCTAACCCTCCTAAAGTCCAACACTTTACCTACTGTTGCTTAGATTGGAGTGGATATAGCAATTCTCACCCCTCCAATGTCCAACACTTACCCTACTTTTGCTTGGATTGGAGAGGAAATATTGAATCTAACACCTCCAGAATTTATAAAGAAAGACACATCATCTTTGAGGGTCACAAGACACTGAATTGTATGCACGAGGATATTACGTGATTTTGCCCAGAATCACAGGATGATGATGCTGATGCCAAGACTCAAACCCATTTCCCATCAGCTTCAAAGTGAGCAGCTCAAGCCATTACACCACAACTTCTTCAAAGTCCAGCACTTCATCTACTGTTGTTTAGATTGGAGTGGGAATAGTAATTTTCACCCTTCCAATGTCCAACACTTTCCCTACTTTTGCTTATATTGGAGTGGAAATAGTGAATCTAACCCCTCCAAAGTTAAACACATTCGGATCGCGATCCGCCTGTCATTATCCCCCGCACGCCTCCCATTTCCCCCACCATATTATGATGGCGGGGGTACCGCGGCGGATGGGAAGACTGTCCTCCTTCTTTCCGCCCGGTCGATGAGTTGACCGGGCGAAAAAGGGTTGCATATGGTGGCGGTGTCTGCTAGACACCGCCATCCATATTACAACGGCAGCAGGAAGAAGCCTTTCCGTGGTGGCAGAAAGGCATGCGGTCTTCTCAGTTGGAGGCCCGTTGTGGGACCCCAGGGTGTTGGGTGGTGCGGGGTGCACATGGGGGGTACCTATGGTACCCCCCTGTATTTGCAGGCACAACGTGTCGTGAGCACCGCCTGCCACAATGTTGTGGATGGGGGATGCCACCTTGGCGGTGGAATCCTAATTGCCGGGGCGAGACTGCCGCACCAATGACGGCCGGTACCAGCACCGCTAGAGTGGCGGGCGGATGAAATTCCGCCCGCCATCCTAATAGGCCCCTTAATCTATATATTTATTTTAGTGTTTTATAGAGCGCAAACTTGACCCGTGAGGGTATCAGAGCGCTTTACACGGTATACAGAGGTGAACAAACAAAAAGTCTAAAGTACAGAAATATACAAAAATATACAAAAAAGGTTGGCGAGGGGCAGGGGTGCTGGGAATATAGGGGGAAAAAGGGGATACAAGTGTATGGTTACAGTCATAGTTAGAATCAGTGAAAACAAAAGCCCCACATATTCTCGGTGGGGTGAATTGGTGATCTGAGGAAGAAGCGATAGTCTTAGATTCAACAGGCCCATTGTTGTGGTTGAGGGCAGGCGTTAGACGAGGAATTTACCCATGAGGCAAGTTTTGGCCTCCTTCTTGAAACGTGCTAGAGAAGGGATTCTTCTGATGGCGGGTGGGAAAGAGTTCCAAATTCTTGGTGCTGCCACGGTGAACGCCCTATTGTAGGTTCTTTTTTTCTGAAAAAAGGCAGGTTGGAGCAAGAGGTTTCTAGCGGATCGGGAGTTCCTGCTTCTTCCAGACACCACTAGTTTCTGTGCCAGATAAGTAGGGGAGTTTGCGTATGAGCCTTGTATGTAATGCATGCCAGTTTCAACTGAATTCTGGCCTCTAGAGGGAGCCAGTTCAGCGCTTTCATATGTGGAGAGATGTGGTCGAATTTCCTGGTGCCGGTGAGTAGTCTGGCGGGTGCGTTGAGGCATGCTTTTAGAGGTGCCAAGGAGATCTTGGGTAATCCTGTAAGGGTGGAACATCCATATTCCAGTCTGGAGATGACTAGTGCCTGAACTGCCCTTTTAAAGTCAGGAGCATCGATGAAAGGTTTCAGCTTCCATAGGTAGTTCCGGTGGAATCTGGCTGATTTAGCCATCGAGTTAATGTGGTCTCGCATGTTCAGGTTACAGTTGAGGATTATGCCCAGGGATTTGGCAGAGTCCACAATGGTCTGCGGGCAGTTTAAGGCTGTGATGGCCTTGATCCATCTGAATCTCAGGGATGGCTTTTGAAGGGGAGATTAGGAGAAATTCCGTTTTCTTTGCATTGAGTTTGAGTTGGTTAGTGGCTAGCCATTGGACAGTCAGTTTCAGAGTCTGACTGCTTTGAAGTTCAAAACTTGTCCCAGGGTTGTTTATTTTTGTGTTATTTTTTATAATTTTGTATTTTTTCATTATTGTTCATATTATTTTTTTAAACAGAACCTTAATTTGTTTTGACCTTTTTTCTTTTTCATAATAATTTTATGTATTTAATTCATTGTGAAATAGGCTATTGTTAATAAGTTTGTTAATTTTTTTTATTAATATTGTTAATGTATTTTTTAAATTGTGAAAGTATGTTTAATATATGCATTCATATATGTATATTATTTATTTATTTTGTTCACTGTTGTAATTAAACCAATTTTGTATATTAATTTTGATATTTAAATTAAGTTTCATATATGAATGGATTATACATTTATGCTAGTTCATTTAAACTAAAGTTATTGTTAATTTAATGCATTTTTTTAATGTTTAACTATTGTTTAAGAATTTTAATTTATATATATATTCACTGAAAAAACCATAGGTTTCACACACGTTATAGTTAGGAATTAGCATTTAAAAAACCTTGCAAATTCACTGAAAAAACCATAGGTTTCAGACATGTTATAGTTAGCGGAAATTTTACTGATAAAAAACCAATGAAATTCCCCCGTTATAGTTAGTGCAGGCAACTATAACTCACGCGACCGCAATCCTCTGCTGATGCTAATACTGTATTTAGACACTTATTTGCCCATGTCTTCTTCCATAAATTTTTAGCTATACATATATTAGAAATATTTTTTTTTCATAAAGACACATATGTCATCAGCAGAAGATTGCGGTCGCGTGAGTTATAGTTGCCTGCACTAACAATAACGGGGGAATTTCATTGGTTTTTTATCAGTAAAATTTCCGCTAACTATAACATGTCTGAAACCTATGGTTTTTTCAGTGAATTTGCAAGGTTTTTTAAATGCTAATTCCTAACTATAACGTGTGTGAAACCTATGGTTTTTTCAGTGAATTTGTACGGTTTTTTAAATGCTAAGTTACTTTACGCCATTCGTGGCGTGCACGCCCACTTAACGCAGTTCGTTCCGTGTGCGCACGGTGAGCACGCGGTGCGCTTCGCGCACCGCGCGCCCACTTTACGCAGTTAGTGCCGTACACGCACGGTGGGCACGCAGTGCGCTACGCGCACCGCGTGCCCACGTTACGCACCGTGCGCACATGGAGGACATATTATGCGCTTCCTTGTGATAGGTAATCTGTTAAATTTAATTTGTAAGTGATGACAATAATATGCACAGAGAGTGTTTTATTATTTTTTTTAATTAAAATTTTTAGCGTAAGCGCACCGTACGCGTACGGTAAGCGTAATCGGCGAAATTTTCAAAAAATAAAAATTTACCGTTTTTGGCCTTTGAGGACTCAACTAACATGGCTATGTGCATGGGCGCTGTCTAACCAGCCCCTTTATATGTTTTTTGCCTTTGTTTACAGCCCCCCCCTCAGAGTGCGAGAGAGAAAATGGCGGCCGCCGCTTCCTGGTTTCGACCGATTCGAATGTTTACTTAGATGTAACAGCCAATCAGAATCGCGCTCGAGCACGCCACCGTACGCGTACGGTAAGCTTACGGTAAGCGTACCGTAAGCTGGCTCAGATATATATATTGATTTAAAGGCTATTTTCTCAGAATCTACTGAACAGATTTACACCAAACCTACAAAAGGCACTTCCTTGACCTGAGGACTACCTCTCTGCCAAATTTCTAGTAATTCTGTTCAGCCGTTCGGGCTGTAGCCCTGTCTAAAGGTCCTATGGAAAAATGCATGGGAAAAATGCGTTTTGGGACCCCCCTTTTATCTCAGCCCCCGCTTGACGAATCCCCCCGAGACTTTCAGGGTAGGAGCGGAGCGTAGCGCCCCACCTATTTTGAGAAATTCGCGAGGATTCGTCGACCGGCGCCAAAGTTATTCAAAATAGAATGTTGCGGATTTCCTATGGAAACAGGGTCCTAACTATAACTACCTACTGGCGACCGCCAGTAGGTAATATATGTATATATATATATATATATATATCCAAAACCTTGCCCCTTCAATCTCCTCCGAGGAGAATAACAAGTGCAGACCTGATTTTCGTGCAGATTTTTTATTGTTCACACCACTCCGTCATCATATGAAAACATATTTTTTTCTACATTGCTAGTTAAAACTGTTTATTTTGAATTATATTATTATTTTATAGTTTAATATTTGAAATGCATTTTTTATACAATATATATATAAATATGAACATACTTGGGGCCTGATTACGAGTTTGGCGGTCTTGGAGCGGACTGCCATGCCAACGCCCCACTCCAAGAACGCAAAACCCATAGTCAGTCAGCCAGCCCGCCAGATTCCGAGCTGTTATACCAGAGGACAGTCCTGTGGTGGCGGTCTCATGGTGGTGCCTTTCTAAGGCTCATAGGAGAGCCTTAGAATGGCACCACCCTAGGAGCGCTGCAGCCTGTTCCTGCACGGACAGAAATGCATAATGTTGTGCATTTCTGTCCGTGCAGGAACACATGGTGCAATCAAAGAGGGTGGCACAATATGTGCCCCCTGCATTAACTCCTGTGCACAGAGGCAATAGGAAGCCCTGTAGGGCCCCCTTAGTATCCTCACTGCCACCCTTTTAAGGGTGGACTCACTGCCATGAAAAGGGTTGCAGTGAGGAAACTCGCGATATGCTTACACCACCAACATATTACAGCATTACACTGCTGCACCACCATCGCAGGATCAAGGATCCCCGCAATTGTGGCAGTCCTGTGGTGGTCCCACCGGCATAGTTGTCATACGACAGGTGGACCACCACTCAGGTAGTGCAGGGACCTCCACCACAGGTTTGGAACTTGTAATGAAGCCCTTACTTTTTTAGGCAATATTCAGTTCCACAATATTTTTGCCACACTATTTTGGTAGCTTATGTACAGAGGATGTACACTCAATATTTTTTTAGATGATAGTTAAGACACAATATTTTTGCGAGCAGATATAGTTGTTGTCGATATTCTGTTACAACTGGCCAGACATGGGTCCTGCATTCACCCTGCAACTGCAATCAAGCTGCACACTACTGATAAGCTATAATTAGGCCAGAACCATTTTGGGGTGGCACCCGTTCCCTTCTGGAGGAAATCAGGTCTCAAGGTTTGGGCTGGACTGCACCTATTGGAGCATAACCAAGTCTGATTTGCATATGGCTGGTCTCTTTCTACCATGGCGTAATGGGTAAAAAGATTAACTGGAATACAGCCTGAGTAGTTACCAGTGGCATTTTCCTTATTGAAATTGAGGGAGGTGAAAGCCCCACTCAAGTAATAAACTCAATCCCGTGTTTGGGTGAACCACAAAAGTCACTAAACCTGTGCGTATCTCTTTGGTAGCTTGGCACAAAAGCAGTCAAGAAGCAATGTGTAAAGTAAAATAGCATACATTTTAATAAATAAAATGACATCAAACTGACAAACATCCAAGGAGTAGAACCAGAGTTCTTCATTTTTAAAGTTTCAGGTAAAAATAGCACTAGGAAACACAAAGTTAGATTGTCACGCTGGATGGGGGTAAAGTTACAAGTTCAGACCAGTCACAATGGTGCGCGGGTTGGAGAGAGAGACTAGACTCCTCCGGCTGAAGAGTTTACCTTCTTAAGTCACATGTCCACACAAGGAGTTGCTAGTGGAATATTGCGTTGGCAGGGCCCGCGAGGAGGACGCTGTCAGTGCGAGGAGCACGTCATGTATTGCAGATAATCACTTTTGTAGCTAGAAGAGCTAGTCAGTGCTGGAGCTTTGCCCTTGCAGCACGGGCTGTCGCTCTTGATGCAGACTGCTGTGGCTGATGAGAAGAGCAGTCTTCACTGAAGATTCCCATTAGCGGGCATCGCGGACCGTTGTAGCTTGGTGTGAAAAATCTGCTTCGTGGTTGCGAGGAGCCCAAACTTCTAGGTTTTCAACTGGAGTTCAGGAAAAGTACACTCTGATGCCAGCCAGTCTAGGACCAAGGGGCACCTCTTCGGGATAAGCACTCACTCCAGCAGAGGCCAGGAGCAGAGCTGAGGCAGGTTCAGGCAGGTCCAGTTGATACTGGTCAGCTGGGCAGTTGCAGTGAGGCCTCTGAAAGTTTTTTGTGACCCTGTAGCTCAAACAGGAGACCAGCCATCTGATCCTTAGAAGCACTTCCGGAGAACCTAGGTTCATGACAAGCAGATCCAATCTTCTTCTTCAGACAGCAGGGCAGTCCTTATGAATATTCTACAGGGTCAGGAGTGTTCTGATGATAGGTTATAAAGGTGCCATATTTATACTGTCTACCAGCATCTGTGTGGGGGAATTTCCTGGCATACCCCCAAAAATGGTTCGCTTAGGTCTTCTCCTTTACCTGAGTCTGGCTCCAAACTGTTTAGGGTGATAAAGGCAAGGGAAGACCTGGTGTCATGTTCCTTTGTGTGTGCTGCAGGCAGGGCCCTTTAAAGTGTAATCATGGCAGGCCACTGTTCCTCCCCAGGCATCGTGTCAGGAAGACCCATTCCCTTTGAATCTTGGCCACTTTTGACTCCATGTAGTGGCATAGCTAGCCCTTAGACCGCCCGGGGCGGTCCCTGCGTTCGCTGCTGCGGGGCAGCCGCATTGCAGTGGAGGCAGGTGCTGGCGGTTTTCTCAGCTTCTTGCTTCGCCCTCGACGGCTGCATTAAAGAGCGGGGGAGGGATTGCCACCAGGTAAGAGCTGAGTGGAGGCTGCCGCCCCCAAAACTCGTGCCGCCCGTTGTCATGTGACCCTAGACGCAGGCAGAAATGCACATTTGGTTTAGGAAGAAAAATGGCAACTTTCTAAAATTAAGATTTAGACAATAGTAATTTAAAATCTGACTTTACCATTAAAGAGGATTGTAATTATAACTCAAGGGAGTAGAAGAAGCATCTATCTACCGGTTAATATACTGAATTTACACCTTATCTTGGGTAATAAGGTAACTCCGTGATAGTCTATGGGAAAGATGGCATTGTAACAGTGAAAAACGACTTTAGAGGGTTTTCAATGCCAGGACATGTAAAACATAAGTACACATGTCCTACTTTTGAAGTACCATGCAACCTGACCTATGAGCCTTTAGAACTAACTTAGAGATGACTTATAAGACTTAGGTTTAGGCCTGGCATAAGGTTAATTTTTCCAGGTCGAAATGGCAGTTTAAAACTGCACTACAGACTGCTGTGGCAGTCCTGAGACAAGCTTTACAGTGCTACTTTAGTGGGTGGAACAATAAGTGCTGCTGTCTGCTAATAGCATTTAATTTACAGGCCCTGGGTACATGAATTACTATTTACTACGGACTTATAAGTAAATTAAATGTGCCAATTGTGTGTATGCCAATTTTACTAGGTTGAAGGGAGGGCGCCCAAGCACTTTACTACTGGTTAGCAGCGGTAAACTGTACAGAGTGCTAATGCCAACTAAAAAATGAGTTACGCAAAAATGGGGGGCAAAGGCAACAAAGTCTGTGAGAATACCACCCCAAGGACACCAGGTCTAACGATTACCAACATGTATCACATCTACGGAGTACATTGACCTCTCCAGCATGGCTGATTGGTTATGGGGGATATGGCCGTAGAAGGAAGGTAGAGAATGGAAGTGCCATTTATCTTCAGCTTTAATATTGTCTGACATCTATTACAAAGCTCACACACCACAATCGTGTGCCAGACATCAGAGCTTCCAAACATGGATGGTCGCACACAACAGACAAACGCATGGATATTGTCACAATATGTCCAAAAGTCACTGGGCAATAGAAGCGCAACATATAGCCCCAGAATAACTTGCCATATAGCGCAAATATTTTTCTTTCCTGGTAGTTGTCTTTTGAGATATCACAGATACGCTTGTAAAACAAGACCGGCATGCAGGTCTAGGATTTTTCAGCTAATGATATATTTTTATTTAGACATAATGTCCCAAACCAGCTCAGCATACATTTTTTCTTATGTCTTCCTTTTGCAGAACACCTTTGTTTTTTCATGGCATTTTGATTTAGTGGGGCAACTGAATTGGAGTGGGCCAATGCCCAGGAATAAAGCCAGAATCGCCTTCCAAGGCCCACCTCCAAATTGACGCTCGACTCCTTGGTTTTGTTTTTGGGTGGCCCTGCTTTCATTTCAATTTTGTTTAAATGGAGATGGGAGTGCACCGTGTGCATGACACATTGAAAATATCAGTATCTCAAGGTACAGAGAAGAAAATACTCTTGCTGGCAATGCAGCTGTTGCACGCTCATTCTGCAGTCACATAGTATTTAACCTTGTGACAAAGATCAGAAACATGAACGTTTTGCACTTCAATGCAAATTGGCAAACAAGTTAAAGTTTTTTTTTAGACAATGGTCACAGACCTAGATATAGAAGGCATTTTTATGAACCTGATGGCAAATGCTGATCCACTCATGGTAAATTTAAATAGAAGTTTTGTACTACCTTAACCATGGCTTCTTGTGTTACTGCTCTTTGAATAAACAAGCTTTTATCAACATCTACACGTGTGAAGCCCTTCACTACAAGTTTCCTTGCAAGGTTGTACATGACTTGTACAACCAAATCATTACTTATTCCGTCGGGCATTTTCCCAGTGGGCAGGAGCCAAAAGAGGCTGTTTTTAATGCAGAGGGCCACTGCTGGTGCCCCTGCTACTTTCTCCAGCTCACTATTTTAAATCCAGCTGTTACATAGGATGCTTTAGGGAGGATAGAGGAGAGAGAGGGAGAAAAGACAAAAGAAAAGAGAGACAGACAGATAAGAGAGGGGGAGGGGAGCTGGCCAGTTTGAACATTTGTGCCAGGGTTGCTTTTGGCTCCCAGCCTAGCCCTGAATGGCAGTAGAGACTTCTGAAGGTTGAAACCTCACTTAACATTTTGCATGCCAGTCACTGATGAAAGTACAAAGAATATAGTCATAACACCAGGCTGCACCATATTTCACTATGTTTGCAGCTGTGACGTTTGATTACTTTTTCAAGGTGTTGCACAGATCCAAATGCATAAGTCGATTAAGCACCAGCCCCCAGAGAGGCGGTTTGATAAATGATATTGGAGGGAGCGGCACAGCAGAGAGGACTGTGGGTAATTGAAAATGTGAAGATGGATCTGCCATAATCCTTTAGTGTACTGTTGCTGTAAATGGAGTCAACATCTTGGAGTTAACACACCGCTTGGTAGAGCAGATTGGCTGGCACATAGTGCTCAAGCAGACAACAGTCCTTAACAGTAGGCTATTTATTTCCTTTGTCAAACATTAGTAGAGCATCATTTGCTTTTGTTGCTCTAGTTCTCTCTAGACCATAGGCTCTAGATGTGTTCTAGTCACAATACGTGCAGCAATGCTTTGTTTAGAGTGAGCAACAACCCATTTAGATGTTAGCATAGTACCACTATTTTAAAGATTTTATGTATTATTGTTTCAGAGTAGCCCAAAGTATCCTGCACTAAACTTCAGCTTAATGCGTATGGAAATGTGAACTGAAAAAAGCGCCTGGAGTGATGGCTCCCAGGAACAGCATCTGGAGGGCTCCACAATCAGAAGTCATAGTGTGAAATTGAAAGAAGCTGACCACAGCAAGCTTCACACGCACTACAACAACATCCATATTGGCGGATGCCTCTATGGCATTCGATTCCATGGAATGGCCTTATCTCTTCGAGGTGCTGGCCCGCCTGGGGTTTGTCCCATGGTTTATAACGTGGATCAAGTTGCTTTATACTGAGCAGCGAGGTCAGGTGAGGGTGGATAACCGCACATCCCAAAAGTTTAAACTGAACAGAGGAACCAGACAGGGTTGCCCCCTGTCCTCCTACTTTCTGGCTTAGTACTAGAACGACTGGCATCCTAGGTGAGACGAGACGTGGCTCTTCCAGGGCTCAAATGGGAGGAAGACAATGAGGACAGGATCTCCTTGTATGCAGATGATATACTGATCTACTTAGCATCCCCATATGCCTCAATAAACAGACTACTAAATATCTTGACAAATTTCAGTAAATATTCAGGTTATGCTATTAATTGGACTAAGTCAGTGCTATTTGTTCTGCATGGCCCCACACCTAGATTACCCCGGGGATGAGAAATCGAAGTGGCCTGTGAAGGATTCCGATATTTGGGGATCTTCATTACACCCGACCCACAGATTTTCTATGACAAGAACCTAGCAGTCCCCTTAAAAAGACTTAGAGAAGATGTCAAACACTGGAGATCACTGTCATTGTGTCATAAATCATTTGTGTACCATAAATCATTTGTGTCATGAACAACCATAAATTGGGCTTCATTAATCATTTGTCATAAATCATTTGTTGGTCATAAATCATTTGTTGGTCATAGCTCATTTGCATATCATAGCATTTTAAATCAGCTTGACAGTTCGTTATTCTGGTCTTTTGAAGGCGTATCTCCTTTCTTGCCACTATTAGGGTAAAAAATTGTTCTGTTGCTTTCCACTCCCCTTTGTGTATGGGGGATAGCCTATCCCCGGAGTTAGACCCCAACTCGCTACCTTGCTAGTCTCTTTTTATGCCGTGCCTTCTGGCAGAGTCTGGGCTGCGAGCGTCTTCTCCGTTTGCTACCTTCTATTGTCAGGCCTACTCACCCTGCCATAAGGCATCCCAAAGTGAGCAGCCCTCCTTCTACACGCTGCCCTGTTGGTGTGCCTCCATAATTATCCATTGTACCCCTCTTCTCCATCAGCACTGCGCCACTGCTGCTACTTAGGTGTGGGACGGTAGGACTTGAAAATCCTTCTGCACCGCTCCCCAGCTCCATGATGTAGTGAAGAGCTCTAGAATGGGGAGCAGTGCCTTATAATCCCGTCACAATTTTCCCGGCGAGAAAGGCGGTTGCTGCTATTGGGGGAAGGTTCAAACATCACCTGGCCCCCCCCATTGGCCAGGTGACGAGGCACCTCTCTGGCGCGATTTTTTCCGCAAAGGAAGCTCCCCTTCTGCTTCGGGGAGCTTACCGGTGGCTAGAACCGGATCCTTACAGGGCTCTGGTGTTCGTTATGGCGCCGGCCCTCGAGGCCCCCTTCGGGCGAGGCCCCTGTAATTACACCAGCACTGTGCTCATTCCAGGATGGCCTGCAAACTTTTTCACAGATGTATTACCAAAAAACAGCCAACATGCGTTGTAGTTTTTGTGCTCGTTGTTGGCCGCAGTTTTATTACCATTATGCATTTTGCAATCCCCTTGGCATAATTTTGTGACCAGGATCATAAATCATTATCATGGCTTATCATAAATTATGTGTCATAAATCCTTCGCATATCCCTATGGTCCTCTCAACAGCTAGGGTTGCTTTGTCATCATATGGGTTTTGATAAATGGGACACCATCGGATTGTCCACCATAGGATATCTCATACATAAGGGTAACATTCTCACATTTAAAGAATTACAAGCAAAACACGAACTAGCACATAGTGAGATATTTCGATATCTACTGATTCGCCATGCTCTTAAGACGGCACTCCCAGACTTGACACAGGTGCCGGATTCCTCTCATTTGGAGGACCGATTGTTATCGGAACCTATCCCAGATAAAGCTATTTCACTCACATATCGTAAACTATGCAACAATGTACCAGACCCCTTCCACACTCTCAGAAATCACTGGCAGGCAGATTTGGGACAGATTGACGATGAAGATTGGCAGACCGCATTGATGTCCCCAAGAGAGGCGGCCATAAATCATCGTTTCCGACTGATTCAATTAAAGATTTTACAGAGAGCTTACCTCACCGGGGTGACCCTAGCTAAAATTGGGATTAGGCAGGACTCATTATGTCTGCGAGACTGTAACCAAGAGGAAACATTCTATCACATTCTATGGTACTACCCCCTGATACAACCCCTATGGGAGAGGGCCACAGAGAAGTTGCAAGATGCACTAGAGAAACAAATCGTTTTAACACCACTATTGGGGATTTTAAATATTTGGGAGGATACCGACCTGATAGAGCAGCAACTTGTCACCCTAGGCTATGCATTGGTGAAAACGGCAATTGCTATGAAATGGGGGGCAGCAGATTGACCATTGACACTTGGCTGCGTGGTAGAAATGGACAAATGTATGATCGCTAAAAAAGATGTCTATAAATCCAGGGGCTGTCCTAAAAAGTGGGACAAAAAGTGGGGAGGTTGGAATGCATATAGAGGAGAATTATGTATCTCACCAACGGTAGAAATGGAAATGTCAAAAAAGGGGGAATGTAATGTTGGACTAAAACACTTTGCACGTTAAATGTTGATTTATAAATGTCTTATCTGGAACCAACTATGTACAAATGCAATTCTGAATGCGACAAGTTTACAATCAATAAAAAATATTATAAATAAAACATCCATATTGACAGGCACCTAAAAGGTTCAGGTATTTCGCTCTACAATTAAACAAGAGTCAAAGGAGTTGAGGTGCCGAACGGCACAAGAACCACTTCTTGCCCCCTTCGCAGAACAACTTAGAATACCTTTGGATCAGACAGAGCACAAATTTGGAGCAGGCAACACTAGGACTGGAATCATAATGGTAGACAACACAGAGAGTAGCACTCCAGCAGAAAACAAAAACTGAAATGAAAGTTGCAACAGTACAGCAGCACTGCTGACACAGTTTACCCGTTTGTGGCAGGATGAGGAATAATACCCGCACTGTTCCCACCCCAGGATGGCCTTCAAACTTTCTCACAGATGTATTACCAAAAAACAGCCAACATGCGTTGTAGTTTTTGTGCTCGTTGTTGGCCGCAGTTTTATTACCATTATATGCATACTCATTTTGTAATCCCCTGGGCATAATTTTGTGGCCAGGGTCATAAATCATTATCATGGCTTATCATAAATTATGTGTCATAAATCATTTGCGTATCCCTATGGTCCTCTCAACAGCTAGAGTTGCTTTGTCATCATATGGGTTTTGATAAATGGGACACCATCAGATTGTCCACCATAGGAGATCTCATACATAAGGGTAAGATTCTCACATTTAAAGAATTACAAGCAAAACACGAACTAGCACACAGTGAGATATTTCGATATCTACAGGTCATAAATCTTGATCATGGCTTATCATAAGTTATGTGTCATAAATCATTTGCGTATCTTAAATCATTTGCTTTACTTGTTATAAACCTTTTGTCATAAATCATTTGTTGGTCATAAATAATTTGTTTGTCATAACTCATTTGCATATCATAGAATCGTACATCATGTGTCATAAATCATTTGTGTACCATAAATCATTTGCGTCACGGACAGCCATAAATTGGGCGTCATAAATCATGTGTGTTACTTGTCATAAATCATTTGTCATAAATCATTTGTTGGTCATTTATCATTTGTTTGTCATAACTCATTTACATATCATAGAATAGTAAATCAACCTGACAGTTCGTTATTTCCATCTTTTATAGGCGTATCTCCTTTCTTGCCACTTTTGGGGTCAAAAATGGTTCTGCTGGTTTCCATGCCCCTTTGCGTGTGAGGGGTAGCCTCTTCCCGGAGTTAGGCCCCAACTCGCTACCTTCCTAGTGTCTTTTTGTGCCCTGCTGTATGGCGGGGTCTAGACTGTGAGTGCAGTCTCCATTTGCTACCCCCTTTTGTCAGGCCTACTCACCCTGCTGTAAGGCATATTGAAATGAGCGGCCCTCCTTCTAAACTCCGCCCTATTGGTGTGCCTCCATAACCATTCCTTGTACCCCTCTTATCAGCTACGCCACCAGGGAGGCTCAAGTTTTCCTGACGCTCCCCCTAGAGCTGTTGTTTTTTTTTTTCTCTTCTTTTAGGTGCAGCCTGCTAACGCCATCACGCCCCACGGGTTGTTCCAAAACACATGCATCCCTTCCTCCGACAGGTAAACCCCATCCCGCACATAAAGATCCGGGTGGCCTGGGTGGATGAGGCCATCCCCTCTCGCCATTGCTCTTGCAGTTGGTCTCCCAAGCCTCCTCCTCACTGTGTACATGTTAGCACTCTAAAAAATGTTTGCACTTGTATCCACAGTGCAGTTAAGTGATTTGCCCAGAATCACCGGATGTGGACACCAAGAATACTGGGTAGATTTTGACAGTGAAAGATGATCTTGCCAACACTGCTGGAACCCTGGCCTTCCATGGACCTGACATCAAATGCTAAAGGCAGTGCATCTAAGCTACAACTCGAGCCCGTGGCTGAGGGATGGGCGGTGCGCCGGGTGCCTACGGTGATTCCGCACAGAGATTAGGCAGCCTCCACCGGCTGCTGGAAGATGAGCGAGAAACTTCCAGTGCAGTCCGTACTCATGCAAAAACCTTTAGTTTTCGCAGATCACGTTAATTAATAAAAACTGGGCGGCTAACGGCCAGAATGGACCCCTTTGCTAGGTTGCCTCCCACACTCTAGGGTGCACCGTGGGTACACTTTTTACCTTTTATTTCATTTATTAATTTATAGGCCCTTCCACCCCTTTGTGGCTGCCCTGATATAATGGGAGGCTGTGGGGTCACACCCTGTGTCTCCCCTTGAGACGTGTGCCACTGCTGTCGTGTGGGCCTGAGCTTATGATTTTGATGTTTTTTTATTTTTTATCATTTATCGATATGTGTTTGATTTGCTTTATTCACTTCCTAAAAAGCACAGCACGCCTGGTGCATGCTTGAACCGGATCAATGCGCCAACATGGAAAACTTACTGTACTGCCAGGAGGTAGCAAGGCACTGGACTCTATGATCCGTGAACAATCCTGGAAACTAAATCTAGTCATGCGAGACTCTCCAGGAGCCGACTAATCCGTGAGGATTGACTACTGCAAGGTTTAGTATTCACCTGACATCCGTACTGACGTCCAGTATAATTTCAGCTGGCTTGTGCTGGAAAAGCACTCCTCAAAGCAAAAAGTAACACCAAGGTTGGGGGTTCTCTTCCCTGCAACAATTGATTTCTATCCAAATGATCCCCTTTTTGAAACATCATGATAATGAATTATCTTTTTGCGTGGTGTTTTCACAGTTTTTTCATTTCACAGTGCTGCACAAATACTTTACACATTGCCCCCAAGCCAAGCCTTGATTGCTCTGTGTCAAGCTACCAGCGGATTAAGCAAAGGTTATTTCTTACATAGGACCTGATCCATGGGCCTCCAAGCAAACCTATATATATATATATATAAATACACAGACCTCCTTGACATTCTGTTTGGAGGGGGTCTCTCAGTCACCACAACTGGCTTCCCAAACCTCGAGGAATATGGACTACAAATACTCATTGATCCACCACAATTAGTGTCCCTAACAATTGTGTTCCTTCCTGGAATGATGACATAGAATATGCGCGTACCCACCGAATCAAAAGGATGTTGTAACTTTAAAGATTTTGCAAGCAACTTGAAAATCATTCTGCGCCGCTCCCCAGTTCCATGATGTAGTAATAAGCTGTAGTATGGGGAGCAGCGCCTTATAATCCCCCCACGATTTTCCCACCAAGAATGACGGTTGCTGCTTTTGGGGGAGGTTCAAACATCACCTGTCCCCCCATTGGCCAGGTGACTAGGCACCTCTCCAGCGCCAGTTTTGCCGTGAAGGAAGCTCCCTTCTGCTTCGGGGTGCTTACAGGCGGCTAGAACCGGATCCTTACAGGGCTCCGGTGTCTGTTATGGCGCCGGCCCCCAAGCCCCCCTTTGAGGGAGGCCTCTGCAATTATGCCACATGCACTGCAATTGGAATTTTAAAGCCTAAAGTGGTTGAGTTGGTGCGTCATTGTTGCCATCATGTCGAAGTTTTGTTACTCAATATACATCTCTTCTGCAGTGATCCTGACACTAGTTGAACTACTGGAGGCAGGGCGGAAGCATGTGAAAATTGTTCACAAAAGTCATTTGATGTTATCAAGATTTTACTGGTAAAACCCACAACGGATATGCCACATGAGAGTTACAATTTGCCCTTGTGTCAACCACTTATGACACAAGTATGATTTCAGCCCAAAAGATGAGAAGCTCAGCGCATGTCTCTTAAGGGCCATATGTATGAACACATTTTTCCATAGACACAGAATGGGAAAAAACCTTTGATACATATGGCCCTTCGTGGATATTTGCCCTTCACTTTGTGGCAAGACATTTTTAAATGAATTTGAGCCCTTTTGTGAGATGCTTTGTAAAGGCTTCACATTCAGTTCAAATAAAGCACAAACAATGTTTTGAGTGTATTATTGGTGCACCACACCTGTAGGTATCCTATAACACATGGGTGCTCGAAAACATTTGCCCAGGGTCCAGAAAGTATGTCTTTGGTGTGACCAAGGGCCACACTGAGGCCAACAAGGTGGCGGTAGGGGGTCTGGGTGAGTCATAAATTGTGCAAGGAGGTCTAGGAAAATGTTAAATAAACGGACAACCATTTATTTGCAGGTATTTAAAGTTAAGTGGTGCAGGACACCACCGTAGTTACTTTGCAAACTCCATTTAACCTGCAAATAAAGGCTTGCCCGTTTATTTAAAAACAAGTTTCTGAATATTAGTGCTCAGCAAGTAAACTGCAGCTAGTGCTGTTTGCCAGGGGGTCCGCAAGGAAAGGTCCAGAGGGCTCCAAGTGGCCACGGGCCGCACTTTGAGTATCACTGCTATAACCCTTTAAGACGAATTTGTGTCGCATTGTTGAAAATTATCTTTACCAATGACAGGGTCCAAAACAAAATAGCACTGGAAGATTAATAGCGCCAATGTGTTTCAGTACAAAGTAGCATTATGAAATGTGTCTGCCCAGGTTGCCATCTCTGTCAGCCAGTGGAAGGGGAGGTGCCACTACTTATCCCATGCATACTTGCACAAAAGGCCATGGGCTGGCCTAAAACATGACGGGCAGCCACGGGAAAAAATGCCTGTAAGAGCCTCATCTAAACAAGCCAATGGCTGTAGAAGGATGTCCAAAAGCGCCTTTCTGTGAGCCTGTGTACATGTATGTGGATAATGTGGATTGTGCGCACAGGCAACATGTCGTTCCATACAGCTAAAACTGTACGTAGGGAGACCTAAAAAGGATTACAAGGAGGGGTGAATATTTGCGTTCAATTCTATAATTTGGCACTGAGGTTGATGAGAAATTTCACATAATACATAGCTGTATCATTCTGGATCCACAAACAGGTTGTAAAAACGTGCGTGTTTACTGTAATAAATAATATATTCTTTATTACAGGCAACAAATAAGACACTAGGATTTCATATTTTTCTTTACCGTCTAGTTTTATGTATTACTTACGTAGCAAATAGCAGCTAGCTCCTGGCGTAAACTGCTGGTTTCTAACGTCGATGTTGCTGTTTTCATTGGATTTACTCCACTGTCATAAACTGTAAACTTCGTCCCCATAAGATTTGATCTGTAAACATAATAACCATATTTAATATTTATAGGACCTTGAATAAAAATGTAGACTGTATCTCAGCAAATATTAAGCTAACAGACTAAAATAAATAGGCACTGAATGTAATAGTTCCCTAATTCAGAACCGTGCTAAAAGTCTTCAGACACGGATGCCCATAAAAAATAACATTTGTTTTCGCTAATTTTGTAATGTGCACGCTAAATAAACCAAAAGCAAATAGAAGAACCAAGCATTTAAATCAGGGTATAATTGATCCCATCTATCATTGCTGAAGAGGTAAAGGAACAGAGAGGGAGGAAATACAATTTACATGCAAATACCGTATATTGTTTTTTAGAGTGTGATTTCTACTGTGAAAATTAATAAAACGCACTAAGAAACGAGCTAGTAAAAAAACTTCAACTAGATACATTTTGATTTGAAAGTGCGGTCACAGATGCTATATTGTATAAAACACGTATCAATTTGTGAATATTTGCAAATTATGCGTTTGCAAAAACATTTACTCTATGCCATCATGAGCTCTGCCTTCGGTAATGCAACTCTCAATCTCTAAGGAATTTGCACTCTATTTCACCAGTACACTTGCTTCAACTGATATTCATGTAACTAATCCTGTAGACAGAATAGACGGGTCCTCCTTCTTGAGTTTCACCTCAATGGCACTTCACAAAATCATCTTGAGGCGAAGTGTCATGTTGAGATTCCCGAAAATGGGTCTACCTGGCACATCACTGTGTAAAAACAAACACTTTTGTTATTCAGGTGGTTAAAACCTTTCACCTGCATAATATAGATAAAAAATGTCTGGCCAACCTTTAAGATTTGTCAGTGCTTATTTTGTTTCATCATGGTTCTTGCAAAACTTTACTGTTAGGGAAGCTTATGGAGCCTTGTCAATCCTCCCCAAAAAAACATTGGATTGAGGCAAATATAGTTTATTTGGTCCCAAAAAGTACATATTGTTATAGTAGTCACTAGGATTCAAAGGGACAATTTTGTGTGTAAATGTGCTCCTTATGAAAGGACAGAATGTCATTACTCCTCACAGGAGAAGTTAGCCAGTGGCTGAAGTGGTGTGACCTATTGCCCTCTGTTATGTGCTCGAATGGGTGCAAATATGTGAGTAATGCACTAACAGACCTACGAATGAAGAGGGCTGGCTGCAAAACCCTGAATGTAAGTATATTATACATAGAATTTTAGTACAATCAAAAGGCTTCGGCAAAAAAAAGACGTGAAAAGAGCCCTTTTCCTAGCCATTCTAGCTAGGGCAAAAAGAAAATTCATCTTAAAACGGAATCCCTCCTCCAGAAGGGAAGGTACTGTACATTCACCTATTGTCAGGAACTGTACCCCCTAAGTGTGCCCAATGCCCACCTGTCCTCCACCTTTCCCGGTCAGCAGATATGCCTAAACTGTCAGCCCCCTCCTTAGGTGGCAAAGAATAACTCATGGCTAGAAACTGCCCTCTGCTCCTTGCCAGCCAAGGATCATCGAATGCCTCCTTCGTCCAAGATTTACCCAGGTGTCTCATCCTGCTCTTGTGAAACAGCCCACTCACTCCTTCCCATTCTCCAGGAATTCCTTGTTGATCCTAAGAGCTCATGTATGCCCTTGTCTACTCAGTCAGTCAGTCAAAACCACTTTAATCGATTAATTAAAATTATAAAAGTACATCACAAAAGTTCATACAGTTAATTAAATGCGTTAAAAAATACAATGTAATAAACACTTCCTGAAAAGATCATCCAGACAAATAGATGTAACACTGAAGTGATAATCCAGGCTGGGCATCAAGTTTTTTCCTTGACCGCACCGCGACAACCAAAAAATTAGCAATATTAAAAATAATCCATGGGCAATCAAGTAATTGCAGGTACATCAGAGCTGGTTTAACGTGATAAAAACCTCTCCCTTGAAGCAATGGTAAAATGAACTCCTCTCTACTTTCAGTATAATAATTACAAAATAGGATAAAGTGCGCAGTGTCTTGAATTGAGCCATCATCACATTTGCAAAGAGCAGCATCGTCTGGTTTACTCCATCCCTGGAAGCTCCCTAAATTAAAATGTATCAAATTAAAACGAAATCTGGTCAACAGCCAGCGATGAAAATGATTCGTGACCAATTTAAGGTAAGGCTCAATCTGGGGGGAGGTTATTAGTAAGAAATGAGCCCTTACAGACACTTTATTAAGTTCCTCTCCCTCCCGCTCTTGAGACCTTAAATTCAAGAACTGAACTTTAACCCGGTCAATATCCCCCTTAGTGATCACTTCTGGGTTCTCGTAAATCTCTGGGCTAGGTTATAAAACATTTTCTTAATGTACAAGAGCCAGGGGATATCGGACACTCTATCTAAACCAATACAGTCTTTTAAGAATAATCGATTTAGGGAGAGTTCAGGGTTCAACCATATTTTCAGCCAAAATATTAGGGGGGCCAGACTTATAAGGTCAGACACATAATCCATTCCCAATTCTTGATGTATTGAGAAGATTGGGGATGACTGGGGGATGGAGAGGAGTGAACGAAAAAAATTATTTTCTACCATCTGGACTCCCTCTGCTTTTTTATACCCCCAAATAGCAGCGCCATAGACCGCTAAAGCTAAACATTTCGCCCTATAGATGGCAAGAACTGCCTCACATGGTTTACCACCCAGGCGTCGGGAAAAACTTAATATGGCGGAGGAGGCTCTACCTACATTGGGACTCCCTCTGCTTTTTTATACCCCCAAATAGCAGCGCCATAGACCGCTAAAGCTAAACATTTCGCCCTATAGATGGCAAGAACTGCCTCACATGGTTTACCACCCAGGCGTCGGGAAAAACTTAATATGGCGGAGGAGGCTCTACCTACATTGTTCTTCTTAGCTATAAGCTGTGGGGTCCACGAACATCTATCATCAAATAGGACCCCCAGGTAGGTAAATACCTTTACTTTTGTAACCTCCACTCCATTACAATAGAAATGTTTAACTTTATTTTTTCGAGTGCCCAGGGACATAACATGCGATTTAGTGCTGTTCACCACTAAATCCAAAGAACTCATGAACTCCCCAAAGGAGTTCAGTAGTCTCTGTAATCCCAGAGGGGTACGAGCCAATAGGACAGCATCGTCCGCGTACAGAAGAACAGGTAAGCTACAGCTCCCTATACGTGGAATATCCAGGCTGGCCTTGCATAAGGTAATATCTAACCTGTTAATATATATAGTAAAAAGTAGGGGGGCCAGGATGCAACCTTGGCGAACCCCTCTGGCCGATTTAAAGTGGCGTGTGCATTTGCCCTCATGGGACACCCTTACTGCAGCGTATAAATCTTGATGCAAATCCGCTAAATAGTGAACCAGACAAGGATCAATCCCCAGGTCCAACAGGATCATCCACAGCTTCGATCTGTTCACTAGATCAAAAGCTGTGGATAGATCCATGAATGCCAGATATATGGGACCTTTAATTGATTTGTATACTTGTTAATTAACAGGTACGGGTTAAGGCACTGTTCCATGGTACCCCTACCAGATCTAAAACCATATTGAGCCTCCGATAAAATCCCCCTCTCCGTCACCCAATCTGAAATTTTATTCAGGATCACTTTACCCAAAATTTGGACCGCTGAATCGATTAATGAGATGGGCCGGTAACATCTCGGATCACCCCTCTCTCCCTTTTTAAAGACCGGTATATTAATTGATTTAGACCAGGACTCCGGAAACCCATTCACAACACTAGCGTTGAAAACATTGGTTAAAATATTGCTCCAGAGCTCAATGTCACCTTTGTAAAGCTCCAGCGGGACACCATCTGGTCCTGGGGCCTTGTTGGAGGCAAAGTCTTTTATAGCCTTCCCCACGTCATATTTATTAAATATCAAAAGATTTAGGGGGGGAGGATGTTTCAGGGACCTTAAAAATGTCCAAAGTCAAATTACTTGCATAGATTCGTTCAAAATGGGCCAACCACTCCCCCTCTAGGATATTAATATCAAGTGGGGCATTTTCCTCCCCCGTTAAGAGTGGACTATTAACTATATTCCAAAACTTAGCACTATCCTTAAGGACCTCTACCGAGGTTAAGGCATCCCAGGCCTCCTTCTTTAGTTCGTTTTTTCGTCTCTGGATAATTCGTTTGTAGTCTTTCCTAAGGATGGATATTTGGGCCTTGTCCCGGGGTTGCTTTTTTAGAGCAGTTAATAAATTTTGATGAGCCCTGGAACAGCTAGTGCCAAACCACTTTTTCCCCGGTAAAGGACGCGGTTTGCTAGTAATAGTTAGGTCTGAGGCAACCTGGTTGCAGATAGGGTCAAAGGAAGAAATTATCTCTCCACCCGGAGTGGAAGGGTCCAAACACTTCCTAAACACATCTCTGTTTTTCGCAATTAGATTCTCCATAAAATCCTCCGGAACTACTTTGGCCCACTTTAATTTCCTTCCTTGGTCACAAGAGGCCAAGGTAACAGGGGGGACTGGGGCCAATGGAACCTCCTTAGGACAAAAACCCTTATCTAATACTAAGATTACAGGATTGTGATCACTGAATGGTGACCGAAAAACATAGTACCTATGGACCCACCTTAAAAGAGCAGGGGATAGGAAAATATAATCAATAATTGATTCACTATCCCTTGCTTCAAATGTCGCTACCCGTTCACTCGTGGTTAAAAAACAAGGCTCATAAAGATCCGCCAATTGAAGGAGTTCTTCAAGAGCCTCACCCTTGATGGAATGTTCAAAGTGTGGTGGGGCAGAATGCGGGGGGCCATGCGGATCAACAATCTTACAATTAAAATCACAAAGATGAATGTTAAAATCACCCATAAAAATAATTTGTACAAAAGTGGTCTGACGTGCATTATACAGTTCTAAAAATTTTGATAAAAAACTAAGATTCTCATTCTCAGGTACACAATCCCCAGCATTATAAAAATGTATAAACAATATTTTGGATATGCATTCCACCATTTGACAGTTATGGGAGGCTATATCTAACTGGGAGATCTTGGCCTTAAGTTTTATAGAGAAAAGAAACACCAGGCCACCCTTTGCTCTGCCTGCTGCCGACGGAGATGCGGAGTGGAAATAGGATTTAAAACCATCAATCCACAGGTTATTTTCCCTAGCCCAAGTCTCCTGTAAGGCTATAATATCAAAACCTGCAACAAACTTTAACCAATTTGCATCTTCTTGTTTAGAACGTAGGCCAGCTACATTCCAGCTCATAATCCTCACAAAGACTCCAAGGTCCCCTGAGTTAGCTGTATCATTACCAGTGTTACATGGTTTGGGGGCTGAGAGCTCTAGTCAGTCATTAGCATCTAGCTGGGACAGGGGTAAAAACCTGCTGGATAAAACAATGACATCAGCGGTCCTGTCTATCCTATTGTTTCTGGGGTTATCCTGAGAAGGAACTTTGGTGGGACTCCAGAGCGCAGGGTCTTCACTAGATACAGCACAAGGCACCAGTGCCAATGGGCGCTCAGGTCATGGTGAGGGACAGTATCTCCCTCGGGCATTAAAAAATCTGAGGGGCGATGGATAAAAAAAGCTTACAGGGACAGCCCTAATATTACCAGCCTCCCCAGCCATATCTGAGGCGTCCCATAGCAAACGTGTTGCTACATAGGGGTTATTAAAATTAACCACCACACAGTCCCCCTTGAATTTTTTCTTAGTACCACCTATCCATCCAACCCGCCTAGCTGTCAAAATATAGCGTGAGAGATTGGCATCACCCGAGCTATTCTGGTCGCACCATTTCCTGGTAACTGACAATAGTGCTTCGGATGATTCAGTCTTACCGTGCGGTAATGGCGGGACTTTAACCAGAATGACCACCAACGGGACGGCCTCAGGAGGGAGATTAATGCAAGGTTGAATTAAGGGGTTACATGGAATATGCTCACTAACAGATTTTTCCTGAGGTGTAGGTTGGGCTAGGGACCTGGTTTTCCTACTCAGATGCCCCTCCATGTCTCTTACCTCTAGGGTTGTGATAGTGGTGCTTGACTTGGGGGACACAGCTATGCTCAGGATCCTAAAGGAATCCCCCACTGTCCTGCTACTAGGACCGGCTGTTATCAGATGAGCCGATCTAGGAGGGGTACTGTTTTGTGTAGGGTTACGAGCCTTGTTTATAGCTGAAAGGGTGGAGTCGATCTGGGCACATTTCTCCAATAGGCATGTTCAGAGTATCAACAATATCTTTAGCAATGCTGGTTAGAGACTCCTCGAGCCGGCTAGTAAAAATATTTTCCACCATGTCCCGAACAGAGGAGTGAAGAGAGTCAATAGTCACTGGGCTGGGGTCCGATAAAATACGGTTAGATGTAAGGTCCCGCTTATTTGGTTTTATGCTCGTTTTCCTTGCACCCTTTGATTGGGGCTTTGGATGCCTTTTTGTTACAGGGGCCTGATAGGGCGTGGATTTAGTCGTAATTATTGGAGGAACAGGGGCCAAATCAACTCCAGCAGCACTTTGTTGTTCTAGTGGGGGACCGACAATAACAACAGGCTCTAGTGGGACGGGATTTATCCCTGGAGGCTGCATAGGACCAATTTCTGGTGCTTCGTTGGTATTAAGACCAAGTTCTCCTGTGCAATTTCTGATGTTAAAACCCCCACTGCAGAGGTTAGGTATGATATAATAGTAGCCGACTTTCTAGGGACTTTCGCTTTGGCCCCCCGTGGTCCTGTGTAGTATGGAGTTTCCGCTTACCCATTATTGATTCTTGGTCTTTGACAGGAAAGAGTAATGACCCGGCCTGGCCTCCTCTGGACCCTGACGGCCACAGACGGCCCGCCCTTTGCCCGGGCTTAGCCCGGCACCGCCCACGCGCGTCCCGCGTTGCGTCTCAATTGGGCCCAATATACCGCCTCCGGTGCGGGAGGGAGGGGCCGCTGGTGAGGATGCTGCCCCTCTACCTCCTGGTGTTTGTAGTTCTCCCCGGTGCTGGTGCCGCCAAACAGCCTCTCCCTTCAGGCTCCGACGCGCTGCATCTCCCGCGGAGCGGGAGGCGCGAGGTTATTTATTAAATTCCGGTGCGGGAGGGAGGGGCCGCTGTTGAGGATGCTGCCCCTCTACCTCCTGGTGTTTGTAGTTCTCCCTGGTGCTGGTGCCGCCAAACAGCCTCTCCCTTCAGGCTCCGACGCGCTGCGTCTCCCCTTGTCTACTCATTAGAGTGCTGGTTGGGGAGCCACAGCCAGCTACATGAGATAAGGAAGCCTGGAGCACCAGCAAGCAATGGGATGAAGCCCCAGACATCAGCAAAAGTAAGTGTGGGAAAAAGACTCGATGTTGTGTGTGCGTGTGGTGCATGTGTGTACGTGTGTAATGGGATAGTTCTCAATGTCCATCTTTAGTTAAATGTTGGCCATCATATATTATGGCAATTGTTTTGGATTTTGAGGTTATTTATGGAATGGTGCCCCTTGCCTAATATGGTAGAATGCTGTCCCTTGCACAATTTTGGTACTTTTTGTAAAACTATGGGCATCTATGGAATGATGTCTATTGCCCATCGCTGGTAAAATGCTGGCTGGCCCTTACATACTAGTGATAATTTGTGGCAATTTAGGTGCATTCGTGAGATGATGCCCATTGCCTTTTGCTGGTAAAATGCCTTAGCATAAATGTACGCTTCTTGACAACTAGTGGGCATCCACCCCTTGTTAGATGCGGATTTGGCATAATGGCGATAATCTTTGGCATATTGCTACTTGTAAACGGTTTGTATTAATAGTAGGAAAAATACTATCATTTTATTAAGTTGGCATCCTATCTTGTGCAAGGTTAATAATGAAAAGAAAATGAGGTAAAAAGTAATATTAGGACATGTCCCTCATCTATCTGAAACAGCCAACTTTACCCTCAAACATTCTCATATCAAAACACAAACTTGTTTATAATAAGAGGTCTCCTCAGGACTGCATTTTAATTTATTCTTTTCAGGAAAAATGCTTTTCAGGGAATACATTTCCCATCCGATATGTTGCATCTGTAAATGGGACTTTTTATTGCGCCTTCCTTTACATACTAAACTACTTAGACATGGGTCTCTTGACTTAAGTTTAAAAGTATATGGAAGACAGTAAAAATGCAGAAAACTACCACATTTCTATAAAGTGGGGCGAAGAGAAAATGTGTATAGCAACATGTTTTCAATATGAAAATCAACATTTAGTTTGATATATCTTTAACAACTTTGTGAGACGTATTTTGGGTCACGTATCCCAGCATATATGCGTGTACCTGCCCACTTTATGATTTATTTGCAAATCGATCTTTACATACATGGCAAAAGCAGTCGAAAATGGCAGCAATTGAATTGCTGCGGTTTCCGAGCATATTTGCCGTTTTGTTCTCAATTAATTCAGTCTGGAGAGCCTAATTAATTAATATTCAAAACAGTCTTCTATGTTGCGTACATACTTACAACTATATATATATAAAATTGCTGATTCAACTCAACTGTTAAGTGTCATTAAAGGCCAATATAGCTTCTTTAGCCAAAACAGTCCTGAGGATGGTCTCGTGTACTGATGAAATTAGAGACTGAATCTTCGATGGTGCTTCCCCTTCTTCTCTATAAACCAAGGGGCACATTTACCAAATTGTCACGCAGCGCAGCAAGTCACCCTGCTGCACTGCATGACAGTGAAAGGGGCAGGAATGCACAGTATTTAACATAATAGGGAGCATTCCTGCCTTTTCCCGTCTCTGGTGCACAATCTGTTACCTAGCACCAATGCAGTCACTCGTGCACCATGGTTAGCAAGATTGTTTCTGCACAGGAAGGGGGACCTTCCTGCACAAAAACAATCCCCTGAGGCATTTTCTTCTTTCTGGGTGTGCTGAATTATTCAGCACACATAGAAAGAGGAAACACCAGGAGGAATAAATATTTTTCTCCTCGTTACGCCTCATCTGGGGGCGTAGCAGTTTTGGTGCATTCCCAGGTCTCCCACTTATGATAAATCTGGGAATGCGGCAAAATCCATGGAGTTGGCTTGGGAACACTTTGCTCTGTGCTGCGTTATTCTGGATTTATCAAGCCACTCAGGGCCACGCATGGTGGCCTTGCATGGCTTGTTGCACCCCGTTGCCTGGTGAAAGTGACGCAACCCTGTGATAAATATGGCCCTGACTTCTGAATACACGTCCATGAATCATCTGCTCTACACATTGGACACACTCCTTATAAAAAGGTTGACTTTTCATACATTGCCTATAGTCTATATTACCTCAATTCACTTTGTACAGGCCTGATTATTGTATGATGGTTTCCATGTTATGTAACCCATAGTTTTCTTTCAATCATGACTTACATTATAAACACATTATTTTCAAGTAATCTTGTATCACAAACATCTGTTCTTTAACCTGTTTTTATTGAATCAGCTCAAATCTATTTTGATATTTAAATTTATCCTATTGATTTAGACAAGGTGATTACATCTGAATGTCACCTTTTAGGACAATAAATCTACTCATTAAGTTCTTAATTTTATTGCAAATGATCCCCTAGTTGGTCATTTACCTTTGCTCAACTGATCCGGTGGCAGTACAATTAGGGAAAAATTAATTCATTTTAATTTGGATGGAGCCACACCAGCATGACGAATTCCAACCAAAGATCAAACATCACATTTCCTCATCCACTTCAGGAATTCTCCATGGCTGATGGCCTCAAGAGAGGATAGAAGATTTACTGTTGATTGTACCTGACAAGCTGTTCATATTTGAAAATGATGCTTTGTAAATTAATTTTTCATTATCGCCATGCTAATCACTTTCTCACAGCAGTCCATGCACAGTAAGAAATAAATGATACAAGTGCTTCTGTATCTAGGCTGCAGTGATATGCATTTCTAAGGTTCCTGACAATCTCCTGTTATAGTTTTCTACATAACATTTTAATCCTAGTTCCATGGAAAGCCAATCGTTATTTGGAAAGCATTTAAATGGCAAGAGACAGATCTAAATAGATGGGATTTGGATAGCACTAACATGTTATGTTATGTTATGTTATGTTATATGGTTCTTATAAAGCGCCTATCACCACCGGTCTCTAAGCGCTAGACAGACGACCAACAACATAATGCCGCCTCCACAACCATCTACCTGCTCCAATTACTCCGAAGATGTTACCTTTCCGAACAGAAATGTCTTCAGTTTTTTCCTGAAGGAGAGTAGATGAGAGTCTTCCTTCAGACTGGATGGAAGATCATTCCAAAGTTGAGGAATGAGTACTGAGAGAGCACAACCTCCTTTGGTTTTTAAATTGAATCTGGGTTGAGCCAGATTTGGGACAGACCCCGAGCGTAAGGGCCTACCGGGAACATACTTCCTCAGGCGCTGTTTGACATATTCCGGGGCATTACCAAAGAGTGCCTTGTGGGCCATGCAGAGGCCTTTGAATTGGACCCTAAACTTCACGGGAAGCCAATGCAGTTTGCGAAGAAGAGTAGATGCGTGCGAACTTCTAGGAAGAGAGAAGACCAGTCTGGCCGCGTCGTTTTGCACGACCTGCAGTTTCCTCATCAGCTTCTGTGATAGGCCCAGATACAAAGCATTACCATAATCTAGCCTCGAGATGACAGTCGCTGAGACGATAGTTTGCAGCGTGGAGGCAGAGAGAATGGTAGTAAGCTTACGTAACTGCCGCATCACGGCTGTACAGGAGCCCACCACAGCCGACACTTGAGGGGCCATAGTAAGATCCGCGTCGATCTTTAGGCCAAGACTCTTCACTACCGTGCCGGGGATAGGGGTTTTACCGAGTTCTGGGGGCCAGTACAAATCATCCCAGGGATTGGCTTTGTTGGTTACCACCAACACCTCCGTTTTCTCTGCATTTACTTTGAGGAAGTTGTTAGTCATCCAGTTGACCTTGAATCTCAGAAGATTCCTGACTGATTCATGGGCCTTTGGTGTATCTCCCAGCTGAACCAGTAACTGCGTGTCGTCTGCGTAGTTAAAGACCTCACAGTTCCTGCGCGTGAGTTCATCCATCAGGGGTTGCAGATAGATATTAAACAATAGAGGGGAGAGTGCGGATCCTTGAGGCACCCCCCAGGTCACATCCTTAATCCCAGATAACTGGTCCCCCATCTGAACCCTCTGAGTGCGGCCCGACAGGAAGGACTCCAACCACTTGTATGCCTGGCCGGCAATCCCCAGCTTCGCGATACGGTTCAGCAAGATGGAATGGCTGACCGTATCGAAAGCTGCCGATAGATCTAGCAGAATCAGAGCGCAGGGTTGTTTATTATCTGCTCTTATTCTTAACTCGTCGGTGACCGTGGCCATAACCAGTTCCGTACTGTGTTGTGGTCGGAAACCTGCCTGCCTGGCATGCAGGAGATGGTGTTCCTCAAGATGGTTGGCTACTGCGTTCAGGACATGTTTTTCCAAGATCTTACTTAGGAAAGGCAGTTGAGAGATAGGCCTGTAGTTTTTTAGTGCTTTAGGGTCAGTGCCCGCTTTCTTCAGAAGTGGGGAGACTCTGGCTTCCTTCAGAGATGCTGGGAGGTAACCCGCTTCCAATGAAGCATTTAGTAAATGCAGCAGCTGGGGTTGAATGCCTGGCAAAGCCAGTTTGAAGATTTTCGGAGGGCAGGGATCACTGGAGGATCCTGATTTGATATGGCTAACCAATTCTGCCAGGTGCTCTCCGTCGATATCTGGGAAGTTAAGCAAAACCCCCGCAGACTGCGAGCTATCTGTACCGAGTTGCGTTGGTAGGCTATCAGAGAGCGTGGAAATGTCCATCAGGATATCCTGCACCTTCTGGAGGAAAAATCCTTGAAAGGTGTCACAGTCAGGCTGGGCCAGACCGCCGCTTTTGTCATTCAGCTGCGTGAGTTCCCTTAGAATAATAAAGGTTTCCCTTTGTTTATTCGTGGCCTCCCTGATCCGGCCCTCATAGTAGGCGGATTTCCTAGCCAGGATGGCCCGTTTGTAACTGGCCAGAAGAGTTTTGTATGTTAATGACTCTGTAAGCCCATAATCCCGTCTCCAGCTTCGCTCCACCTTCCTGAGAGCTTGCTTCTTTTCCCTGAGGGATGCATCAAACCAAGGGGCTCCTTTCCCTTTTTTCCGAGTGAGCTCTGATCGTTCTGGAGCTAGTTTGTCTAAGGCAGAGCGGATCCAGGCCATAATGGTCGTGGTCTCTGCATCCAGGTTCCCCTGCTTCATCTTCGGAGGGGGAAAGGAGAGAAGAGTTGTGACTAAAGAGTCGGCCTCGATCTTCTTCCATGGGCGGACCTTCCTCCTTGTTTGTGGAGGGGCCGCTGCTAAAGGCTCCCCTGGGACCCAGCACTTAATCAGATAGTGATCGGACCAGATGCAAGGGCTGACTTCTAGGATTTCCATTCGTGGAAGGGAGGACCAGACAAGATCAAGGGTATGTCCCTTCTCATGGGTGGGCCCTTTTACAAGCTGGTTTAGATGGAGAGTGGCAAGATTGGTTCCAAACTCGGCCGCAGTGGGCCCCCTGGGGATCTCGTCCCAATGATAGTTAAAGTCCCCAACCACTACCAGGGACTTATATCTGGATGCCAGATCGGTCAACAGCTCAAAAAAGGAATCATTAAATTCCGGCGAGCTCTGCGGAGGACGATATACTAAAAGAAGCAATATACATGAGGATTTCAGTGATATTTTAATCCCTAGGACTTCTGCTCCAGCACAGTTTTCTGCGATGATTTGTGTAACCTTGAGATTCCTTTTGAACATGATGGCTACCCCACCCCCTCTACTATCCTTTGGGCGGTTATACCACCGAGCGTCGAAGTTGGGTGGTAAAGCAGCTACAATGTCAGGTGTTGAGGCAGTCCCTAACCAGGTTTCTGAGAGCGCAAGGATGTCAATCTCACCCTCGTCCAGCAGTGTAAACACTTCTAAATGGTGTTTCTGTCGGGATCGTGTGTTGAGTGTAGCAATTATCAGGCCTTGTGACCTTGTGATGACTGAATTATCCTCTACCTGTAATAGGTCCTCCGACCGAAGGGTGGCAAACGTTAACTCATCTAGCGTATTTCTCCCTTGATGGAAAGATCTGAGGGTAGCAGGAGTGTAGACCCGCGGCCAACCAGGGGGAGAGGCCCTACGGCCCGTCCTGGCCCGGACGGGCACAGACGGGCTTTCCTCTGGCGCTCCTCCGGCGCGACGCGTACATGCCTTAGAACAGAGGTTTTCAAACTTTTGGATGCCGAGAACCCCCTGTCAACATTTTGAGGCGAAAGGACCCCCTCCTGACAAAAATTTCTAAACCTGTAGGCAGGGCTACAGGAATTATGAGGCAGGTGAGGACCAAATTACCCGACAGGCTTGACTAAATTGTGTGGGAAGAAAATGTAAATGAGGTTATGTTATGCCGCGTATTTTGGGATAGCATTGCTTCATTATTTTGACATTTTTTACACACAGTAACACTGAGGAAAGATTTCACCCAATTAGTACCAGTTTATAACTAAAATAGAGCAATTATCATCAGAAAGATTTCTAGTCAATCTTTTTGAAGGGCCTTCCACTCTGCAGGAATACGTGCTGCCACATTAGAAGCTCACCTGGCCCTGGCTGGGAGAAGCAGGGGTCCCTTAAAATCATTGCGGTTTTGTGCAGAGTTAAGCAGTTTACCCATGCACCTTTCCTCTTACCCCCTCCCTTCCATCCCTCTCTCCTCTCCTATCCCCGGATCCCTCTCTCACTTTGAAGGCCATTTTCTTTCACCCCTTTTTACAACTTCTGAACTCTCCCCATTCAACCTCTCACTTCACCTTTAATCACCTCTTGCCATTCTTTCTTTTCACTGCCCTCATCTCCAACAGTCTCTCGCATTTATCTCATGGCCTCTCTGGCCCTGTCACCTGCCATGCCCCCCAGCACTTCTCATTCACCTCGTCTCTCCATTCAAATTTTAGTCTATTTGTATCTTACGCCTCTCCAGTCCCCCCATTCATCTTTCTCATCCCTGACCTCTTCAATCAAATTCTCTCACTCCCTTGCTGTCCTCTCTCATCCTCTCATCTCTCCTCACCAAGCATACGGGTCGGACCCGAATGCTCCTCTCGGCATGTGTCACTCTGCTTATTGTTCCCTAATTCAAGAAGGCATGAGTTGTCTGTCTCGCTGTTTTGATGCAGGCTGCACAGTTATGGAACGTGCACCCTCCTTTGCTTTGCTCCACCAAGAATATATTATCCTTTAGGAAGATATAAAAACCTTTCTCTATGCTCTGTAGGTTACCCCATTTGGCTGGTTCTCCTTCTGTGTGTTTCTCATTTGCCTTCAGGCAGCAGAGAGTTATTAGCCCCAGGACATCTTTTGGTAACAGTAGCACACTACAAATGTAAATAATAATAATAATAGCCAGAATCAGTGGAGTCACTAAACCAGAACTTCAGAGGGGGGCTAAAACTCCCAGCCAGGGTTGGTCCTAACACTGGTTGCACCCAGTGCAACAGTCTTTTTTGATGCCCCACCCCCGTTTCCTCCTTCTCTATGAATTCCTTCACTGCCACTCACCAACAATGCACCTCATCTCTCTATAGCACCTTTCCGACAAACATTTCATGTTTTTATAGCGCTACTCATAGTTTACTCACACTCATTTCTGTGATCTGCATGGTACATATTCTTTGTAGCAGGCACATTAACCCTCTGCACTGTGTGGGTGACAAGAGTGCCCATGTGAGTGCACGGTGAGCGATGCAACAGTGTGAGAGTAGGGCAAGAGGAGTGACTGCAGGGTGAGTGAGGTGGCGTATGAATTTGGGTGCGGATGTAAGTTCAGAATGGGATGAATGAATGTATGATTACTGATGGGCTTGTTTGAGTGAGTTGCATATTGAGCAGTGAGGGGGACAGGTGAGTGAAGTGTCACATGAGTGCAGGATGAGTAGTGTACTCGTGTGACTGCAGGGTGAGGTTAGGGTGAACAGCGCAAGTGCATTGTGAGTGCAGAGTGATCACTGTGAGTGCAGGGTGAGCGGGTGAATGGTGTGAGTGCATGGTGATCAGTGTGAGTGCATTGTGATCGCTGTGAGTGCAGGGTGAGCATGAAAGTGAAGGGCAAGAATGAGGAATGAGTTGTCTGAATGCAGGGTGCATTCCCAGACCCATGAAATAACTCAGCATGTTATTGACGGCAGTGTAGAGTTTAAGATCTAAGTTAAACTACTGCGGCATTAATCGGGGATCGAGGGTGAAGGAAATAAATAATATGCTGATCCTGCAACAAACTTACAGTCCTACGGTTAGGGTTGCCAGCAGATTATGTTGATGGTCCAGTCGGTACAAAAATAAGCAGTCACCTAAAGCTGTATTTTCAGCACTTATCTGTGCATACTTCGAACAGCAAATACAAATAGAAAGCACTTTTAATTGTGTTCTAGTGCTGCCTCAATGATACTGATAAATAAATAGAACAAAGACAGAAAAGTCACATAACGAATGCATACATTATTTTTTATTTATAAGTCTATTTAGTGTCAAGAGGAGATCTTTGCAGGCTCTTTAAACAAAACATGGCTGGCATTTTTCTTTTGGCAACCCTACTTTATATTCCTTTTCATTAAATGCATTCTCACACTACAGCAGTAAATGTAAAATACAAATGTAAGGAATAGGCCAAGTGGGGACCCAGGGGTTACAGGAACCAGGAAAAAAACAAAGCCTCGGTAACCAGTTTACAAAGGCATGTAAAAATGCAAATGGTCTTTAAAGACCTGTGAAAAACTCGGGCGTGCCGGAGATAAGACTCCAGACACTGCCCAGCCTAGCCCCCAGCAGCTTGAGTTGTACTGCAGCAGCCCAGGCTGAGATGCAGGACAGGGGAAGAGGGGGGCTGAAGCCCTTGGGCCTGGGCAGAAGTGTGACTGGGAAGGCGCGGTCCGCTTTGCATCGCTCCAAGGCACCCCTGGGGGTCGCGCCCTCCAGTTTGAAGACCCCTGTCCTAGAAGCTTGGGCGTCATTAAGACCCTGCCCTTGAAGCCTTGCAGGCCAGCTTAGACCAGGGGCTCTAGCCTGCCTTCGCCCCTGGCAGAGGACTCTTCTTAGACCTCAAATCCTTGGTGTGGTATTCCCCCAAACTTTGCGCCTTCACTCCTCCTGCTTTGCTGAATTTGTTTTTGTTGGCATTAGGACTCTGCATTTTACCAGTGTTAACCAGTGCTAAAGTGCTTGTGTTCACTGCTTCAAAAATGCTAAAATTGACTTACACCTCATTGGTGCATTTAATTTACTTTTAATCCTTAGTAAATAGAACTACATGTACCCAGGGTCTGTAAATTATATACTATTAGTGGGGCGGCTGCACTCATTGTGCCATCCACTGGTGGAGCCTTTACAAATGTGTCTCAGGCCTGCTACTGCAGCCTGTATTGCAGTTTTAAACTACCATTTCGACCTGGCAAGATAAAGGTTTGGCCAGGTCTTAACCTTCTTTTTTAAGTTATATAAGTGACCCCTAAGTTAGTCCCGAAGGCTTATAGGTCAGGGTTCATGGTACTTCAGGGTGTACTTAAGTTTTACATGTCCTGGCAGTGAAAATCTCCTACAGTCAATCAATCAATCAATTTATCTTTATTCGGTTTTCATATGATGATAGAAAAAAACATAAAAGCACAATTTATAACAATGATTAAAAACAATGTTTCTATCTTATTAAAACATTAAGTTTAAAAATTCATTTCAGTTAATGATTTCATAACATCGTTATTAAGCACTGTAAACAAGCAGGGTTTAAAAAAACAAACTAATATATAATTTAAAAAAGGGAGTAAAAAACGTAATCACAATACAGAATTTATAGTAAGACATTCTTCAGAGATGCTTTCTATGCCTAATACTAGTTTTCAAGAATTGTGCTATAATCCTCGTAAAACATTCTGCATCTAAAAGTTGCAGGGCAAGATAGGCTGGGCGACATTCTCATGCCCCAAATTTTTAAAATAGGTTTGATCCATTTTTTTCTTTGCTCTTTATAGAATTTACAGAACAGGACCACGTGCATCGACGTTTGGGGTGAAACCTCGTCACAGGGGCAATTTGATAGATTTTTGGCCCAATCATTCATTTTGGGGAAGCTGACCAAGCGATGGAATACATCTAGCCTAAAGCGTGTTAGCACAAATCTGTCGTGCCCACTTAAAATAAACGTTAGATAAGGTTGAATGCCAAGGCTAGATTGCATCATTAGGTTATTCTGTACTGTTCGCTTGTCTGCCTCTGCGGCAAATCTAAGCTCCTCCATGTGGCTCATACATTATTTTTTAAATATTTTCCTGGGGATTAAAGCTAGCAATGTGGGATTTTTATAATAATTTACTAAACCCAAATCAGCCAGGAATTCTTTTACATACTTGAGCCACCCAATCTTTAAAACATTCTCAAGGCCTAGACTATCTTTCAAAACCTCTCGGTTAAATTATGTTTTTGGGGACGACCAGATGCGATGCCATAATAAGGCCAGTTGGAATTTTATTATGTCTGTGATGTAAGGAATTCCCAATTCTGTGTGGCACAGAAATGTTGAGGTGCCTTGTGGGACTGCCAATAAATATCTTAAAAAGGCATTCTCAACTTTCTGAAGTTCATTCACATCACCATATCCCCAGACACATGCCCCATATGTCGCTATGCTGACACATTTAGCTTGATGTATTTGGAGCATCTCCATTGGAGGCCTCTTGCCCAACCTCTGCGAAAAGTTCACCAAAGCTGTTGTTCTCATAAAAAGTAACTTCCTGCCTTTTATTGCTTGACGCCATGAGCCCTTATTATCGATTAGGATACCTAAATAAGTATATGTTTTAGTAGACTCCACCTTTGTATTTTCTATATAGATATCCTTCTGTTTGCTTCCACCTGTCCCACAACTCATTATAAAAGTTTTGTTGATGTTTATTTTTAAATCTAAATTTACCATATATTTGTATTAGGTATTGAGGGCGCGTTGTAACCTTATCGATGTCCGAGGCATAATTACGGCATCGTCCGCGTAGAGTAGGGCAGGAATTGGGCGTTTCTGCAACAGTGGTAAGTCACGGCACACATCCAACATGGCTCGTTCTAGGTTGTTTGTATAGAGTGTAAAAAGGAAGGGTGCCAGGACACAACCCTGCCTTACCCTCCTCTCCACTTTAAACAACCCCGTGCACTCCCCATTAATACCAAACCGCACCCTAGCAGTCGCGTTTCCATAAAGTTCTCTTAGGAAGTTAATTATGGGGATATCCACACCCATTACTTCTAGAGTTCTCCATAATTTAACATGGCTTACACAGTCGAATGCGGCTGTTAGGTCAATGAAAACCATATACAATTTTCCCCCTTTCGCGTTTTCATATTTTCCCATAAGAAGGGTCAAATTAAGGCCCTGCTCAATAGTACCCAATCCTTCCCTGAATCCGAATTGGAGATCCGATAGTACATTATTGTCCTCTGCCCACTGTTGGAGACGGTTGAGGACTATGCGACCTGCCACTTTACCCAATGAATCTAACAATGAAATGGGGCGATAACAGGCCGGGTTCTGTCTGTCTCCCTTCTTAAATATCGGAACCAAAATAGATTCCGACCATGATTCGATAAGTCCAGCTGTGCAGGAAGCTTCTAACACCCTCGTTAATATTGGAGTCCATAGCTCCATGTTGTGCTTGAAGAGGTCAGCTGGAACTCCGTCAGGGCCCAGAGCCTTTACCCCCTTACTAGCCCTTAGTGCAAGCTCAACCTCTGCTAAGGTGACATCAGGGCTATAGGAAAGTCTATCGAGCGGGGACAGGGACTGATGTTGACTAAACCTGCTATTGCGTAGTTCTCCTCATTGTGCAAGCCAAAAATCTGAAAGAAATGTTCCACCCAATGTTTTTCATCTATTGCAATTTCTACAGATGGTGTATCTCCTGTTGTTGAAAGAAAGGGGGATTTAACCACTCGCCAGAAGGCGGTGCTGTCCTTATTGATACTGGCTTTGTATAGCTCTTCCCAGGTCTCTTTTTTTAATTCACCTTTTCTTAGTTTCACAGCCTGATTGTAGGCCTTTCTGAGCTGTCTAATCTCCAGTCTATCCCTGTCCTTTTTGTGTAATGCAGATATTAAATCGGTATATGCTTTTGTACAATTCATGTTGAACCATCCCTTACGTTTATCATTCCTCTGTTTCAATTCAACTTTCAGTGATTCCTTAATGTCATTAGTTATTTCCACATAGTTTTTTAAGATTTCATGATGTGGAGTAGAATAGTCTAAGCACTTCATAATGGAGGTTAAAGATTTTTTAACCACCACTTCTGTAAACTCCTGTGGTTGAATTTTGTTCCGTTTTAGGGAATACCCATTTACTTTGTCGATTTCCAAATTTTTGGGCCCGTACATCCTCTTATTCTCACTTCTGCCAGTTTTGTATGGACAAGATAATGGGACACTCATTGGAAAATGATCACTGATAGCGTTTTGATGCATGCCAAAGTTCAACAGGCGGGAGGCATACCTGTTTGAAATTAGGATAAAATCTATAATTGTATTTGCTCCGCTGCCATTAAAAGTCTGTGTGAATGGAATTGGTGGGGAAGACAACTCAATCGCAAAACCTATTTCCAAAACAAATAGAATCTCGTTTAGACAGTCGCCGTTGATTGTGTGGGGGAAATGGGGTAGGTTACTATTTTTGACATCAATCAGGCCACATGCTAAATTACTCCTACAGTCTTTTTTCACTGTTGTAAGGTCTACCTTTCCCATTTACTAACACTAGGTTACCTAATTACATTTAAGTTATTGCTTTGGATTGGGAGCAGATAGACATATACTGTTTACACTCAAATGAATTGTAATTTTAAATCATCTTTAATGATAAAGTCTGATTTTAGGTCACAATTCTGAAAATTTCACTTTTACAAAGTTGGCATTTTCTTGTCCCAACCATTTGTGCCTTCTGTCAGAGTCCCTTGTCACATGACTCTGAATGGCTCTGCTATTGGTGTTTGTGTATTTCACCCAGGCAGTGACACAAAGGACTAGGGGGTGGAACTGTGCCATGCCCCACTTGCACTTCAAATGACTTGCCTCGAGCACACACAAAGGAGTCTGACACCAATTTTTTATCAACCCAGACTTCTTGGAGTCTTGACAGGGGAATGGAAGAACATTCCAGAGCCAGATGTGGGGTCAGTATAGGGAATCCCAACATACAAAGGATGGCACCAAGTATAAACAGAGCGACTCATCAGAACTATCCTGGACCTGTCGACATTACAAAAGAAGGACTGCCCTGCTGCCAGAGGACTGTCCTGCTGCTTGATAGACTTGCAGTCTGAGAAAGAAGACTAGACCTGCTCATCTTCATTTTAGGTTAACCTGAGTGACTCCAAGGGTCGATTGGCTGACCTCCTGTTTGCGCTATGGGGATAGAACAACCTCCCCAGTCCTCCCTCTAACTGCCCAGCTGACCTGCTGTAACTAGACTTTCTTGGACCTGCAAATGGGCCTTCCTGATCCGTGCTGACCTCTGTTGGAGTGAGTTCCTGATCCCCAAGCATGCCCCCCCATGTGATAAACCCTAGGTTGGCATCAGTTTGAACTCCTCCCAAGACAAAACGATGAAAACCTTCACTTTACGGCCGCCAATGGACCCATTCACACCAAGACTGCCAATGTGGAGCTACATCACTGACCATCTGGCTCTTTGTGCTACAGCAGCAACAGAACACACTGCCTGCTCTTCATGCTACGGTGACAACCATCCATGGCACTTTCCCTGCATCTTGCGGTCTCCTTCATCGTGAATGGAACTCTTTGCACTGGACTTTAAGAAGATACCCCTTACAGTGGATTGAACGCAGTCCCTGTATCTGACCTGCGCTCCATTGTGGTTGGCCTAAACCTGTGACTTTTCCCCTGCCTACTACGACCATACTACCCCAGGTGCAGATTTGGGCTTTTAGGCCCTATTTTTACCGAGCACTTTAAAAATCTTTAATTCTAATGATTGGATTTTTGTCATTCTGGCATCATTTTCTTTATTAAAATGTTCTCTATTTTTCTCAATTGGTTTCATATTTTTCTTATGTTGTGTTTTTACTTTATTACTGTTTGTGAACTGCATAATACTTTACACTTTGCCTTTAAGTTAAGCCTGACTGGCTTGTGCCAAGATACCAAACAGTTAAGCAAAGGGTAATTTAGTGACTTTTGTGGTTCACCGTGACAAGGATGGTGGTTGATGCCTGAGTGGGGTTTCCAGCCCCATCAACCAATAACTCAATTTCTTACAACTATTCTCCATTTGACAGACAGACATTTCTGCATGAAAATTCTTCCAAGGTGGGGTTTGTTGCTGCATATGAAAATACAACATTCCCAGGCACATAGGGAGTTTTCTTCCTCTGCATCTGGGACATCTGAACATTTTCCTTCCTGGCACTGCCAGACCTTACATAGTAGCCCCAGGAAAGATTAAACTCTAATGGCCCGGTTCTCATGCGGTTTGGAAAGCTTCCCAACCGAATGGGTTTGGGAATGGTTTCCGACTGACAGAGTACGATGCATCCGGATGCTTCCAAATACGATTTGGTTGGACTCCCATGGACTTCAATGGGAGTCTTTGTTCCAACCGAATGCCTAGGCTCCCATTGAAGAACGCGGTGGCTGGGGAAAAATAGGGCACCATGTTGTGTGCACCCCCTGGTACCTGCCACACTGTGCATGGTTGGTAAGAGGGGACCCATAGGTAACCCACGGACCCGATTGGTAAGGCTCTGGGTTCAGGGGGGCCCACTACGGGTCCCCAAAGTCTGATTCCAACTGCTGATTCGAGTCGGACTGCACTATTCAGAAAGGCTGTCCAAATCCAGCATCGTTCTCGGACGTTCGTAAATGCTGGCCGTAGAGACGTACGATTCTGCTCCGTACGACTTGGTCATTCCAAATGCCGTCAGGCTCAGATTTGGGATATTCCTAACGCCTAACTCACATCGTACTCGGTCGGTCACAAACCTTTCCAAGTCGGTCGGAAAGATACGTTCTTGATCCGATTTGGACGGAGCAAATGCCTTTAGGAGCCCTTCCTAAATTGGACAGAGAGACTAAAACTGTCATCCTGGTATTCATGATGGATGAACTACAGAGTCATGTATTTTTTTAGATGGACCCTGTTGAAGATCCTCTGGCAGAAACCTAGTGGTTCTCTAGTCTTAAAATGCATTGGGAACTGTGACTTTGGCAGGGCAAGAGATCTGTGAGTTTTTACTATCAAAAGAAAGGTGTGAATGTGGGTATCAATGGCATGTTAAACTGAATGAAAAGGATAGAACATAAAAGATAAAGACTTTAGCAGAGTACTGAAAAAAGAAACATTTTCACATTTACTACAACATTATCTCTAAAAGCGGCACTCTCAAATATATTAAAAATACAATCAGTTGACAAGATTACAAAAAGTTGCAGTGACAATACAAATCTAGAGAAAATTCAAAGCAGTGGTGAAAATATTATTTTGCCTTAGGCCCACATAGATGTCTAGTTGTCACATTGTAACTTGACTGATATATTATACTTCACTAATGAAGTAATAGTACTGTCTGCCTAGTGTGTAAATATGACTAAACATTCGATAACCATGCTTTGAATTCAGAAATCCCACCCATTACATCAAATAATAACATCATAAATTTAACAAAGAGCTTTTTCTAGAACTAAGAATTCACAAAGTTAATTATTTAAATCAAATGCAAATGATGTTAAAATACTTGTTTCTGATACAGTGGCCTTACCTAAGTTTCCCAATAAAACTTTCTCCACCTCTCGACAAGTCAGTGGGGTCTATTGAGATGAGGTAATTGGAGGTTTTGCTCTTCTTTCGTTTTCTTCCAGCTAATAAAAACACCTGCAGTAAGAAGAAATACATTAAACTGACGTTGACCTAATAAGTAAATATTAGTGTGTTCAGGTTGTAATACTGCAAGTGAAATACATTTGGAGACTTTATTGCAAAAACTTGCAATTGCTCACTAAAATACTGCAATTCATCATAAATTCACGGGCCCTGATTTAGAGATGGATGATCACTCAAAATAATGTATCATGGAGCATGTGCTCAATCCAGAGCAAAAACCAATGGGGGGGATTTACACCAAAGGTTTCTACTTCAAATTAGCACTTCCTCTACAAATTTGAGGATTTTCTTCCTATCACTGAAATGTAAATCAATCCCACAATCCTGTTTACATTTATGATAGTGATTTACATCAGCTAATGGGCACACGTTATGATAGTTTCCTCTTCAAAAGATTTGAGGATTTGACAAGATTGGAACTCTCTGAAACCAGATATCACTTCCAAATCAAGTTTGAGTAGATCACACAGAAAATAAGAAAGTATATACAACTTAACAGGGATGTGAGTAATATAGAGATGTTTGAAGTGTATCACTCTTCTAATTTGTTTGTAGTAGAGAGCAAAGATAGCTGGATTTTTTAGCTGGGGATTCTCATGAAACATGAAATTTGTTATTGTTCTTGTGGTCCACTACCTAATTCCTCATATTGTCTTAAATTATATTTGATCCTCATTTATGAAGTTATTTGTATAGTTACTAAATATTGCTTTATGTTTTTCAGTTAACAATTATGATAAGTTTCTTTGAATGAAATAACAACACAAAAGATTTTAATACAATAAAAATAGAATAATAGTATTACGTGAAGTGTGCTACAATATTTGGTAAGCATATTAATGATAAAATGGCAAAGGTATATCCCAGGCATTACCAGCATGGTTATAAGCTAAATATTTTCTAAATACATTATGATTAAGTTACTATCCTTATCACAAAATGATGCTGTGAATGGAACAACATATTATAAACTATGGGAAGAAAGAGAGTGAAAAGAGCAGAAGTGTAAATAAAGGATCAAATATAAAATAATTTTCTAACAGTATATATAACTGAAATGAAATGCATAAGGATACATAAAAATCTCAAAGAAGAAGAGAAAAAGGTAAAGGTATGAAGGGCAAATAATTATAGAGGTCAAAAGTTTCTTTGAGAAGAACATGATTGAACACAAGTCGATTTGTGTGATAAAATAATGGTTAAGGGCAACCAAAAGATATTCCTCAACACATTTGTTTTATGGAAAAACCATGCACAATAACAATTATTTGATTTGCACATATGCTATTGCACAAGAATAGATAGGATTCTTTAGAAAATGTGTTTCCAACATAAGATGATATGTTGCTGAAAAGCAGCAGCCATACGGAGTGAACATAGGTAAACCTGAAGCTGAATAAATTTTTTTAACATAACTGGAAAGTGCTAGATACATGAAGCACATCTTTTATTAGAGGAGATGTGTTTGCGTAGCTTTCGTTTTGGCTGATGCACCCATGTCCATGCCTACACTATTTGTTACAGGAGGTAGTATGGACATGTTTAATGAAATGACTTTCCTAATCTTTGTTGATGGCAACTTTAATAATTGTAAATCAGGCAACTGTATACAACCAAACTGTATTTTGAATAATTTCCTAGCCAGTCTATATCCACCAAGGAAATTCATACCTAGTACCTTAGATACGCCTCATTACATTAGCAACTCGCATACCACTATGCATTCTACAACCCATAACAGCTGCCTGTGAAGTTCAGATTTCTAATAAAGAACTAGAATGCACCTGCACTGTGAGACATGCTTTGGAATTGCTCACTTTCCTGTAAAGAAGGCTCAATATATACATGAAAATGTTTCTTATTCCTGCTACTAAAAGTTTTTGCAATAAATGAGTCCCCAAACAATATCTTTTGAACGTATTAGTATTATACATTAAAGGTCTTCCAGTCTGTTAAATTGTATATTCTGTGACAGCGTTAACTTTATTTTCAAATAGTACCCACATTGCTCTCTGATTTACAATGTCAATTATTTTAAAATATGTTTTAAATATTGATACTTGAATGTAGCTGTTTATAAGGTATACATAATATATATAACATATGATTTGTCATTTCCTGTGTCTCACTTGCTATAAAACTTATTTTGGGGCCAGTGCACATTTCATGCAAGGAAATGCAACTACTGAAAAAAGGAAGTTGGAAAAAGTAAAAAGAAAATAAAGCATGTCCAAATAGCAACTGCTTCAGGGATTCTTTCTGCCCACTGGAGCACACATTCATTAATTTTAAATATGACATCTATCTCTAACTAGCCTCCTGCACCTCCAAACAATTTACTCACATGTATGTAAATCAAAGATTAAAAAACATTGATGTCTAAAGAAATATTACTGGTTTAAAATTAGACAGCTATTACTTGACAGAAAAGATGGGTGGCCTGAGCGAACAGATGTGGAAACAGGATGCTTGTCCAATTAAGAGATCTAAGTATTTAATTATTGTCTTTTTTTAAATATTTAAAACATATAATGACTCAAATTACTAAAATCCATATCTCCCTGCACTTTTGCTTTACTGGCTGGCACCTTTGCCTTTGCCTCACCTTTGTCTTTGATACAGAATTTTAGCAGTGTAGTTGTTCATTAGAACTTTGTGGTGAAGCTAATTTAGATCACTAGGGAGTCAAATGCAAAACTGTTGCTAGTGTTGAAAGTACCTGTTTCACTCAGCTCATCAGACTTTTTTCTGAAAAAGGTACTACAGAATTTATGGAGAATGAGTCCTCATTTTCAACCTCTATGGCAATATAAAAAAAATTCATTTTGTTAATTTATTGCAGTGTCTTCAATAACAAATACTTTCAGCTCTATAATTCTAATTCCAGCAACATGGCGCTCAAGCGTGCTTCACATTTGTAATGTATATAGAATATTAACACTCTATTTGTTTATTAGAACTGCGCAGTGAAGCTGAAGTGGAATAGTGGGAAAGAAACTGACAAACTACTTCTGTTGGAAGTACTTGTTTTATTTGAATGTTAGCCTTTTTTCTCAGGAAGATAATTGTGAATTTATAGAAAATGCATCACCATTTTAACTTCTGGAGCATATTCTATAAACTCTATACAAAACAAATATGAGAGAAAACTGTTTTCTCTCAAGCATGGTTCATCAAATCCCATTTGAAGATCAGAATGTTTCACAGGACAATAAATAGCTTAGAATTCACCATTAGCATGTCACCATTAACAAGTGATTTATGTTGTGACTAAAATCTGTTATCACCGTTTAGATGGGTTCCTTCTTGTGAACCCGAACCCAGGCATTCTCACAATGCGTTTCAATGGGACAAAAATGGCAGTCATATTACCCAAAAATATATTTAATAGGTATGCTTCTTCTAACTTGCCACGTAAGTAGTCCCATGAAAACCATGTCATCTAACAGTTTTGGGAACTTCACACCAAATTGTAAGGGTCTGATTTTCTATAGCAATATTTTCCCGTGGGGAATGCACTTCCATGCAGTTATTGACCGGGGTGGAGTACGGTCCTTGTCTTTGCCTCGAGAACCTCTGACCCCACCTCTACCTTGGATTGCCCTGATTCTTGGTTAATATTGCTCGATTAGAAACTGATATTTGAATAGGATTTGTTGAATTTGAATAGTTTTCCTTTATGAGAAACCCATTTGTTTTTATAGCATATGAATTCTGTCTACATCAATGTGGTAACATGTCAAACTAGCTAGACAATATTGCCACACAACAAACTGCATAATTTGACTTTAGTCACACTATATGCAGCACATTTTCCCTTTCCTAGACTTAAAATGTCAACACTGCTTCTGCCTGAGTGGGGATTCTTGTATCTCAAACGTCAGGTATAATCATTAAATAACCCCGCCATAGGTCTTACAGACCTTTGTTAGTCAACAAGGAAACAGTATAACAAGCTATCATTCACATTAATTACTGTGACATTGAAGACCAATTGGGACTTCATAGGAAATTACATGGAGAATTGAAGTGAGTTTAACTGAGATTTATTTAACAAATTAGTTCAAATCAGATCATTATTAGTTTATTAAGTATTCAAATTTAGTGATCATAATTACAGATACAACTAGTCTAAAAATCAATGTTTTAGAAAAATATAAAATAGCATATTTTCAAGGATTACAAATACAATGCAAAATATGCAGCAAGTGTATTCCATAACTGAAAATCCCTAATATAAATTAGAGAAGGTTTGGGCAAGAATGGCATTACAGTTAAGCAAATATGCTAAAGTGTCAGCTTTAAAAAACTAAATTAAGGTTTCTGATGAGAGAAAAGGAATGCAGACACATGAAACCTTAGCACTCAGGCAGTACACATTAGCAGAGGGTAGAAAGATCATCTTAGCTCAAAATCAGCAAGCATTTCTACGATCTGTCTCTCTCTCATTTAAGGAACACACACTAAAGTTGGAACATTTATCCCCATTTTCATTCCTGCGAACCAAACATTCTTCGACAAACTCTTGAAGGAGGGTAAGCTCCCCAGTCTCACACGTCTTTACAATGGTTCATACAAGAATATGTCCTTAAATTGTTACTTTAAACAGAATCTTGTGCTTCAGACAGCTCTTCCCACAAGTCCCGCTTCCTGACATCTTCCTCTCCCACCTGTGAGAACGTTACTATCAGTTGTTTAATGCATAACAAATATGTATTCACTAGCTAACAGAAGGCTTCTGGAAAAATATGACATCTGCAGTGGAAAGAAAGAGAAAAACATCTTGTGCAAACTAACTGCAGGAATACATAAGTAGGCCTAATATTTTGAAACATGTAAAGTCGGCATTTAAAATGGCATTACTATTTAAGTTAACGTAATTCATTACAATGTGTTAATTCAAGTATTTGTTTATAATGTGTAAGTGTGATTACCTACTAGAATCTTTGCATTAATTGGGCACATGTTAACATTATAAATTGTACTTTGCAAATACATATGCTTTACCTCTTCAGTGCCCATGACGAGATAGTCTCGTCATGGAGCACGGTTGCGCTGTGCCCATGACGAGACTATCTCGGCATGAACACCACCCACTAGTGCAACGCCCGGCACAGGAGGGGGAAAGGGCGTGGCACTGAAGGGGTTAATGAGCAGAATGAGGAATTTGGCTCTATCACTTCTTAATTTGATCCTCCACTGCTGGTATACTTTGATATAGTTGGATGATAGGCTTTGGTGTATCAGTGGGAGAAATCCATTATTTGTCTAACAATGTTGATCACAAAAATGAAGAGGTATCCATTTAGAACAAAAAGTATTATCTGAGGAGGAAATTGCTATAGTTTAGAGTAAAATGTGAATTCTTGACATTCAGCAACAGTCATGAAAACATAAAAGGAGTTTGGGGTTTTCTGTGGCATGTTCCATCAGATACAGTTAATGCTAGTAAAATGATATGTGAAGAGGAAGCAATCCTCTGAATGATTGAAACCTGAATGTGAGAGAGAATGGTTTGTAACGTTCAAGATGTTAGTAACTCAGTCACGCAATATGCTTAAGTGAATGAAATTAGTAACTCAACACAAAATGTTGCCATATTGGCACACTTAGAAATGTAGAACAAATAAAGTAAGAATGTTTGAACAGAATGTCATGAACTCTTCGCATTATGGCAGACGTTACATCTATGTACTAATGGGGCTATTCAAAAAGGTAACTTACACTTGTGAGTAATTTACACATATAATTTACTCTTACACATTTGATTAACTTAACTACATTTGGCTTTTCAAAAAATCCAAGTGTAAAGTTACTCAAAAATGGACACTTACATGTCTTCACACCCCTGAAAATTGGGTGTGGAACCACATTTATGAATGTAAGTTACTACTGCTAAAAACAAAACAGTAGTAAATCCAGCACCACATGCAGCCAACACCTGATACTGCAACACCCTTCCATATAATAATGGAGTCATGGACTTTAAAAAAAGCCAATTAGACATAATGTTAAATTAATTTAATTATATAAAATACAAATATAAATAAATACAATTTAATGTAAAAGAAATCTGAAACTAGTACATCTTTATTGTTTAATTGACTTCTATACATTACTTACAATGATAAAAATTGCATAGTAAAAATACTTTAGGTGGCAATGTATTCTTTAATTAAAATGTCACACAAATAATTGTAATTTAATTCAATATATTAGGATAATATTGCTGTAGTCTTTTTGTCTTTGGTTCTACATTTAAAATAAATATATCACATTAATTTACATTAAAATTTAAAATAACAATATTTTTCGTAACTTTTTCCAAGATTAATAAACTTTTATTAACTTTCTCTATACTTTACCATATGGAGCTCTCTGGCCCAAATTGTTTTGGGAGCAGAAGGGTAAAAGAATCCAGGGTGAGCAATATTGCTAGTGATACAGTAATAGGGAAAGGTAGAGATGATCGGAGGAATAATGCAGAAGGTATGATAGCCAGAGAACACTTGATGGTTTTATCAAACCTCAGACCATATCTCATAAAGATGACATAGAACCTGGAAGAAGTGACATCATTTATAGTCGCCACTGACCTTTTTCCTGTGGGTTTCACTACTATTAGCAATCTGGGTCCTATGACATTGTCATGTAGTGTCACAGCATATATGCTGTTCCCCTAAGCATGAACTATAAATTGACTGTGGCCAATGGCTTACCTAACTTTCAAATAAGGCCATGGTAAGCTGACACAGGTAATGCACCTGGGGCATGAAAATTAAATACATAAGAGGGCTGCAATGTGTATTTATACCACAAACATATATCTCTCTATTGTATGTCTCTACAGAACAACATTGTGTCTGGCTAGGGTGCAGTTTAAAACAATGACAGTAGCACATGGCAGTCAAAAGTACTTTGGTAAAAAATCTTTCATGTTCATTAGCTGAAGCACCACTTGGTGTGCTAACTAAGCCTGTAGGACTGCTAGCCTAAAGTATAAGATTGGAGATACTAAGGGCCTCATTACATTTTCATTCGGAGTTGCCGCCGACCGACATTGCTGCGGATGGGGAACCGACTGACCTCAGGTCGGCTGTTCCGACACTGCAATTAGGAGGTGATTGCACATGATGCAGTCGTAAACTTCTACTTTTCAATTGATGCTTGTGCTGCGGGCTGAAATCGCCCACAGCACAAACTCCTATTGAAATGTAGGTTTTGAAACATCCCTGCACTGTGCAGCAGGCACCTTATGGTGCCTGCCACACGGTGCAGGGATGTGAAACGGGGCACCATAGGTGCATGCAGAGCCTCATGCGGAGGGCCGGTGAAAAAGGGGCCCTTCGAGGGCCCCCAAAAACTAACACTTTCTGACAGCAGTTCCATGTCGAATAGGCCAATATGAAACTGCTGTCAGAAAGTGACATAATAATCCTGATGGTGGAAATGCTGTCCTAAAGGGATTATGAGGCCTTTCCGACTGGCCGATTGCCTACTTGTGCCCGTCGGAACTGAGTCGGATTCCCCGGCTACTTTAAATTCCGACCGCCGTTATTGTAATACGACGGCTAGAGTTTAAACCTACAATGTCGGCTTTCCAACCCACATTGTAACTAGGCCCATAGTAGTAAAGAAAAGTTTGTTTCTACAGTAAATCTTTGCCTAATGTTGTTTGCCACTGTGTAACTCAAGTTATATTTATGCCTGACAGGCCTACTTGTGAGTAAAAGTAGATTTTTACAATTCATCCTAAGAAAAAGCTGAAACTTTCTTGAAAGGTATTTTCCACTTTCATCCAAAATCAAATTCAATGGTAAAAGTAGATTGTCGGTGCCTGTATTAGAAAATTAACTTTTAAAAGACGGATTTAGTTGCCTGAAAGCCACATTGAGCTAAACCAGTTCTGCTAGCTGCTCTTCTTCCAGTGACTTTAATTAGCAACCCAATTAGACATGAAGGCCCAGATTTCCAAGGAATTTGTATTTTGATTGTGTTACTTATTTAACACAGACCCAAAGCAAAATCCAGGTTGCCATTCACAAACCTACACAAATGGCAATTTGTTTTGTTTTGTAACTGAAAGTAATACAACTCAGCATTTTGCATCAAGGGGGCACTCCATTGGTAGTGCAAGATTTGCACCAAAACGCCGCACCTCCCTGAGGCCGGTGCAATGAAGAGAAATACTTTTATTTCTCCTTGTTTTTCTTTTTCAATGTGTGCTGCATTCTGTCCAAATGTATTTCAATATTGAAAGAGAAAAATTGCCTTCTCCACTCCAAATATGCAGTCGTTTTGTCTCTGACCACTCTTATGTATACACTTTGCAGCAATTACAGGTACTACAGTCCCAGAAGCCCTGTGGTGGAAGTCTACTTGGTCAAATATTACTTATGGCGGAGGTAGATGAGCTCTGCTATCAGAATTCTGTCTCCCCCCACACCTTTAATTAGGGTGTTTTTTGGTCAGGAATATTGAGAAGAGGCTATCAAATTACCAGAATATCATAACCAAAATATTGAGGGACAAAATAACAATATATGTATAAATAGAGTTACAATTCTTAACTCCACATCTACGGTGGGGCTCACTCTCTTTAAGACTTTACATGAGGCCTTTAGCCTTTTGCCTGAAAGTCAACCTCATTCAGAAGGGCAATGCCAGATGCTGAAACTGATAAGAGCCCCTCAATGTCAGATCCGGTTTCTGTTAAAACCTTACATTTTGGCACCAGAAGCTCTGAGGGAGACAAAGCTGTTTTTGCTACCAAATTCAGTTCACCCCTGCAGTTTGTTTGCCACCTTCTTACAAAATCTCCAGCATGGCAATGCAGTAAGATGTAACTAGTAAGGCCTCCATGCAGTTGAATACCTCTTTTCATTGATCCTGCAATAGCCTCAAACTTCACAGGAAAAGATTAAAGCAGAAAAAACCTTTACATGGCTAGAATGATGGGACAGTCACTCCTGTTCCTTTCCCACAGCAACCAGGCCTTCAGGGACCGCTCCTAGCGTCCAGGTCTCTCAATTTACCTAGGGCTACCGCAGCGTATAGTGTAGTCCAATTCCAATTGGGTTGCTAGTTCTTCTACATTGGATTAAGCTTGTAATTTTTTGTGTGACTGAGGAAGTACATGGGACCATCCCTCTAACCCATGGAAAGCACTTTTAGTCTCTGGGTTCAACTGGAAAGAATGATACATCCCAGGCTCATTCCATGTCAGGACAGGCACAATCTTCCTTCTTTGCCTGAGTCATTATCAGGTCAAGAAGTGTTTCTATGAGATGGGTGTGTGGTGCCGATTTGATCTTGTGTACAAGTCAGTGATTTCTGGCATTTCCTGGCCCATCCCAACATAATTCCCACACTTGGCCATCAGACACCTACAGCAGTTCCTGTCCTGTCATCTTGCAAGCCATCCCAGAAACCATTGTTTAAGTTTGCAGTAGTCTGGCTCCTCTGTTCAGGGCTTCTAATCCTGCCTTGTGGAAATGAGGAACCACCCCTCTAACTGACTGGAAAAAGGTTTTTCTACTTCTAGGAGCAAAGATAAATGGCTGAAAGAGATAGTGATGAAAGGCTTCTTCCACAGCAGTCCCTATTTTGCATATCCACGTTGAAGGAGTTGATCATCTGTGATTAACTTCTAACAGTCACATTCAGATAAGTCATTAATAATTTCTCCTCCCCAGTCTTTCAGCTCTCAAAAGTATTTTTTCACTGGCAAGGCGTTTTTCCACACCTCATCAGGGCTTGCTATAATAAGTAGGGAAGCCCAGGAGAACAGAATTGTTTACTGTTGGAGCCTTCAAGCAGCAGAACATGATTGTATACAGTTACCTTTCAAATATTGTCAAAAATCAACCTTTACCATTGCCCTAGGTTTGTTTTAAAAATGAAAAGGGACCTTTGAATTGACGTTTTACAACTTTCCCGGTCATGATTTTTATAATGGACTTTTTATCACAACTAGCCCTCTACATCGAAAAATGGGCAATTAACTTTACAAAACTACAGTGCTTTTTAGGTCTCGCCTGAGACAGCGCTTTAGCGCTGCTCTGGCGAGACTTATAGTAAGGGACATTTGGAAGTGGAAACAAATGCATTTCAGGCCGCCAACTACAGTGCATGTGCTCCGGGCGCGCGCACCATTTGGCAGCCTGAAAGCATTCGTTTACTTTCACTTTCGCGGCCGCACACGGCCGCTTTGATGTCTGATCGCGATTGCGATCACTTTCACTTTCGCGGCCGCTTGTTATTTATTGTCGGTGTAGTTTTGTGGCTTAATGTGTTAGGCCGGTCACACGTCCATACATTCTCCCTTATAGTGGCTGTTGTCATTTCACTATTCGCGTCATTACTTTTTATGACCTGTGGACAGAAACGGGATCTCGGTGTGCTGCTTAAACACCGCTAGAAGTAGATCATTCGGGGTACTTGTGGAAATTCATATGCTTCCGTTCATCCCAAAACTAATCTCAGTCGCCTTCAAGAACCTCATTTAAACGCTGTTGGTGAAACAGATCTCGCCCCCTGGGACCCGGATACGACATAAACCTTCCTTCTCCACCAGATTCCAGCTGAAAGACATTCCTGTTTGTTACACTTTATCCTCGGAGTCTCCTGGGTGATAACACCTTTATTTAGCTGTATTTAGTGTTGAATGCCAGTACTTATTGATAAAGTGTACTTTGTCATTTGCCGTTGATGAGGTTAAATAGATGGTTGGTAACATGAGAGGTGCCGGATGGGGCGCTGTAGTGCCAAACCAGTGTATAGAAGTAGTCCTTGTAGCAAAATAATGTACATTTTACTCAGTTGTATCGGACTGCTGCTCTGTGGTGTGTGGGCCTCTAGCTGTTGTACAGATTCATCTGCCAGCTGTTACCATGGGGTTATTTATAAACCGACCTGCCTGCCTTGTAGTACCCCCCTCTTCAGACAGCGGTCACGCTTTGCAAGCACGCACACACTCCTGCTATCTTTGTGATCATAATGTGCTGTTCCCGAAAATCACCCTGCCCACACCACATGCACAGCTCTACCTCTCCAGATTCGGACTTGGTAGGATGCAGTTCCCAAAATAAAAGGCCACACTCCGCTCTGCGACTGCACACTCAGCTCTGATGCTGTTGTATTTGGGAACTTCAGCCCACGTCCAGACTTCCAAACAGCTCTCCCCCTTCACGCTCAGACTTTTGAAACTTAAAGGTTCTTAAAATTCACGCACCATCCCAGCCACTCGCGCCCCCCCCCCCCCCGCTCAGTTTTGGCATGGTGTAGTGTCACTTAACTCCAGTCCTTTCCGTACGCATCTATTTGTCTCTTTCTTCCTGCACACTCGGCTGTGTGATGCTGCAGTATTTTTGAACACCAGCCCCATGTGCAGACATCCACACGGCTCTCTCCCTGCACACTCAGCTGTGTGATGCTGTTTGAGGTCCAGCCCCATGCGCAGGCATCTTACACAACTTTCTCCCTGCACACTTGTCTGTGTGATGCTGCATTGTTCTGGAACTCCAGCCCAAGCCACACTGCTCTTTGACACTGCTATAGGTGTTACATTTGCAACAGTTAAAACTATTGACATTGTACATGAGGGAGCTAGTAATTTCAATATTTTCAATACCAACACATAAATAAAAAATTAGTCAATTTACAATACAAAAAGCTCAAACTTTCCTAATGCGAGACCTATTGCATTGCAAATGCTTGTTTTCAATGTAGAGGCTTACTTTTGATAGTCACACTTCACCTGTATAAACACACACGTTTGCTGGTTCTTTAAACACTGCATAAACAAATCTCATTTTTATATTTATTGGTGGCTATTTCATGCAAACGAAAAGCAACTACATGTGCATAGAGTTCAATAAAAGCCTCGAGGCAGTTAGCTTTGCTGCTGCTGCACTCTTTAAATACCTTCATTGTGTAAACCATGAGCTCAGCCACTCTCATTCACTCACCTACTCACCAACTCTATAGAAAAAATGCATGTATTAAAAATGTCTTCTGGGTAAATCTATGTATTCTTATATGAAGGATCTGCAGCTGTTTGTCTTTTAACACATTTCAAGATGGTATGTCTTAAGACTAATAGCACAGAAATGCTGTCATTTCTTATGTTTTCCCTTTGAGAGTACCTTTTTTTAGTTGTTCTTCATAAAGAAAGAGGGACAGTAGTTTACAAAATGGATAGTTTAACGTATTTTTCACATGGATTGGATATGTCATTCAAGAAGGATTTTTTACCTTTTTACCATCCTCCCTCTCCAGGTGGAGGTAGTAAGTAGGATACATTCCTCGGTCCATTCCCTTTTTATCCCTTGTGATCCGGCATTTGATTGTGACTCCTTGTGGAGCTGGCCTGATGGAAAACTCTTCCAAGTCATCTACATCTATTACGGGCTCATTTGAGGGAGGACTGGGAGCTGAAGCTGCATCCTAAAATAGAGAGAACATGTGGCTTCACCTCAGAGTCAGCAAGGTGAACAGTCAGTAAGTCAATAAGATTTTATTTTTCATCAACCTACGTAAATCATAGTACCGTTTAAATAACATCACATACAATATATATTTATAACATGAAATATATAAATATGAAACATTAAAGTACTTCAACGAATACCAAGCAATAGTTTGTATTTACAGAGTATGTTTCATGCAAGCCCTCTACATCAAGCAGGTAAAATAGTATGTGCAGTGTAATAGAGCAGTTTGCTAGATTACAGTTTAAATCCCAATATGTAACTAAATTAAATGGCTCTATATAATTTACAAATGGTTCTTCAGAAACAATTTGGTACATAAGAAACAGCCTTTGCAAAAAAAAAAGCGAGTGTGCAAAGTAATCGTCCCAGAGTTCAAGATTGGCACAATCCATGTGTATGATAATCCAAAGAGGAAGTCCTGGGCGTCCCAAAAAAGTAGGCATCAACCATTTTTTTGTGAAATGTGCTAATGGCAAAATCCCAAAAGAATATTTCACAAATAAATATTTAATATTCAGGGGGTCCACTTCAAATAGGCCTCGTTGCCCCTAAAAAGGTTTACCAAAAGGATTTGCAGTTATAAGACAGCCTACTTCCTACAGATCAATTTACATCTTAACTATCATCAAAAATAATAATATTTCAATTGAACTATCATTTCCTTTGTGTATAGGATCAACTTACCTATACACTAAAATGAGTTGAGATCAGTAACACTGTGCAGACACGGCTAAACCATGGAAGATGTGCTTCTTTTCTGAAGCAAGAACTTCAAATTAAGCACTTCTAAAGAGGGGGGGGGTGGACAAACAATATGGCTGACAGGACGCGACTTTGAGCAGCTCCTTGCCGCCTCTCAGCTATCCTGAAGCATCCAGCACCACATTGATCTCTAACCCCCCTGGGCAATATCACCTTCCGATGGGGGAAATGCTACCTGTCTGGAGCAGGGCATCCTGCGACGACCGAGGCCCCTGAATGTGAGATCCCACCTATATTGTACTTACAGGCGCCAAATGGATGATGCATGAATAAGCGTTGTGAGATTCTTGAGTAGATCATTTCCAGGGTGTATTTTGGGCCAGGCTCGAGGATCAGCTGGAGCTGGCAGAGGCATTTCTTGCAGGACTGGATCTGCCTCATCTCTCATGGGATGAGAGAAATGTCTAGGAGGAGGCTATTACTCTGGAGGAGCTCAGGCTTGCCTTGCAGGAGTTTCATACAGCAAAGGCCCCAGAGTGCGATGGCTTCCCAGCTGAGTTCCCAAAGGCTTACTCAGCATCCTTGACAGAGAAGCTACTAGAGGTATTCTTGGAGGCTCTGAGAGTTGGGACCCTGACTCCTACTATGCGTGAGGATATAATTTGCCTCATGCTGAAACCGAGGGGAGATCTGGAGAATATCTCCTCATACTGCCTGCTGACTATGATTAACTCTGATGTCAAGCTTCTCTATAAGTTGCTGGCCAAACGCTTGCAGGGGGTGGTGCACAGGCTGTCCATGAGGACCAATGCAGGTTCATGCCAGCTCGGAGCACGATGCACAACGCATGTGCTACTCGAAACCACTGGTAGGGGCCAAGATATGGCACTAGTGTTGATCAATCTCGAGAAGGCTTTCGACACTGTCAACTGGAGCTATCTCATGACAGTGCTCGGGGGATGGGTTTTGGCTCAGGGTTCCTAGGTTAGATTCAATTATTGTACACAGACCCTATGGTGTGGATCTGGGTGAGAGGTGAGGTGGCAGGGGCATTGCAGTTGGGAGGGGAACTCTACAGGGCTGTCTCCTCTTGCTGCTCCTGTTCATGCTAGCTGTCGATGGCAATTATATTATGCAGGGAGTTAGAGCCTTGGAGCCTGTGTGTGGGTGAACAGAATCACATTGTCTCCTTATATGCAGATGATTCATTAATCTACTTTTACCCACCCAAGGAGTAGATTCCACTCCTAATGAGACATATGGCTGCTTTTGGACACATCTCTGGACTGCGAGTCAATGTCAGAAAGGCTTTACGTTTTCACAAGGGAGGCTGGCCAAAATAACACTGAAACATTTACTTGAGCTTAAGATTCGCTGGGAGCGGATGAGTTTCTGCTACTTGGGCTGATGGTTGCACATACAGAGAACACCTACAGGTGCCTCAATGTGGATAGGGTGATGAGGGGCCTGACCGGGCCGGTCTGTCTTCCTCGCTACTTATACCTTATTCTGAACTAGTTGTTCCCACTTGGGAAAGACTTCTTTCGTCATCTCGATAGCCTTTTAATGTCTTTGGTGTGGGCCAGGTGGTGCAGCCGAGTTGCCCTGGCAGTACTTAAGAGGGACATGGAGTAGGGGGGACTGGCACTGTCAGATATGCAACTCTACTACTTTGCAACACACCTCCAGCATGTGGCTCAATGGCTAAGAGACACGGACAATTGGGAAAAGCAGCTGTTGGGGGGTATGCTTGGTGAAGATACCTTGCCACTCTTATTGATGAGAGGTGGCCGCACTGGTGATCAGATCCTATATTTGGCGAAGCATACAGCTCAGGTTGGGAGCTGGCGCAGGGCCCCCTATGACTTGGTGTACACAATGATGTTCCATATCCTGCTTATGGGGTACAGGGAGGCTCGTTGAGGAACACGTTGACTGCACAGTTGTTATGCACCAAATGTAATGTTATGTTTTGTGAACTACAAAAAAATAAAAAATAAAGGTTTTAACAAAAGCACTTCTAACAGATTATAATTCTTTTTACATGAACATTTCTTTTGCATTACTATGCAAGTAAACATGTTTACTTGCAACTTCGTACATTGATTTGTAGCTCTTTTATAATGAGATGTATTGTTGAGGCATTTTTATATGGACATCTGGCAGCAGGCGTCTGTTACTCGATTCTGTCAGTTGCTAAAAAAGAACCCGACCTCTTGGCTCTAAATACTGGAGGCAACAGCCCAAGGCAGCATCCAGAAAAACAAAAGACATACCACTTTGAACTATATGGCTGCCATTGAGTGAGTGATTGAAGCACACGATCCTGACGATTTCAACGAATTTTCCCCAGGAATTGTTTCTCCACCAAAAAGCTTCCTTCCCTTCTCTTTCTTCATTTCAATTTTTCTTCCTGCCTTTCCATTTTATTTCTACAAAACTTCAATCATTCTTTACTTTCTTGCTTTCTTCTATTGCTACATTCTTCTTTGCACACTCTCACTCCATTTGCCTCAGCTGCATTTCTGTTTTGATTTTCTTCATTCCTTTTCTCTTTCTAATCATGTTTAGTTCTTTTCCCACCCCTTAATCTCCACCCCACAACTGTGTCTTTCTGTTATTTTTTAAGTTCTTCTTCTGTCTTGTGAATGAGCAGACAATTCAATAAAAAAAGCCATCAAAACAAATCTGATTCACTCAATAACACCCATGCCTCTGCTTGTGTAGCGAATGTTTCAATGGTACTTTGCCTCTGCCTCTGGCTGGTTCCTACGGCCCTAGACCATCCCTTTGCTATTAATGCTGATGCTTAACCAGAGCCGCCAGTAGCAGTGTCAGCTACTATGAAATAAAAGTGGTGGGGCAACGCAGGGCAAAAATAAGGTAAAAAAATGTACTTACCTGTCAGCCGCCGCCGCTGTGCTCTTCTACTCCTCTCGACTTCCGGCAGTCCATGCACAGGTTCCTAGACTTCCCTACGACAATCCTGATGCTGCGCTCCTGCTGGCAATACCCGGTTTGATGCTCAGTCAAGACCTGGGAGCCTGTGTCTGTTCTTTACCCAAGCTGTGCAGCATAGCTTGGGTGGAGAGATCTAAGTGGGCACAACAGTTTGGCCGTCTTAAACCGGTCGGCCAAACGGTCGTGCGCACTTGCAGCAGTGCCTACCACTCCTCCTTACTGCTGCTACTGTCCATTATGATGGCCTGGCCCACTCTAGATTCGGCTCAGCGGGGAAAAATAAAATGATAATAAACGGTTGAAGAAATATTAGCTTTACGTTGATTCGTGTGATGAATGTGACAAGCTCAAAAGTTTGCCAGATGGATGTGCTAAATGCAGGGCCAGCTTTAGGGCATTGTGACTAGTGCCATAGCACTGGTTGCAGAGCTCAGAGGCGGCTGCATTGTGAAATGTCTTATTGAGTTAAAAGTACCTACTGCAGAGTTCTTTGTGCACCTAGTGATTTTCAAGCAATAATAAAAATGTCAAGATTACTCCGATGATTAATATACCTTCTGAAGAGAAATGGAGTATTGTCTAGTCACAAATTTGACTCACCATAAAGTAGTGCAGAGGGTTAACGGCGTTGACATGCCTGCTGCAAATGTATACCATGCAGATCCCAGACCTGCATTTTATGTAGAGAGGTCAGTAGATGACTGATTTTGTCACAGAGATCCTTTTGTTACTTGCAGATCATAATTTACAATCCTTCTAATATAGCACAGTGAGCTATGAACTGGTATCAAAGAGATGCATGCACACTTTCATAATCCTAAGGTTGCGAAAAAGGGTTTCTCTTTGAGTAGACCTAAATTCTTATTTGTAAAGTTAACACGAACCACTGTGTTATATTTTAAATCTTGAGTTAATGCTTCTCTAGACCAAGCACTCTTAAAATATATTGCCTTCCATGATATGATGTATGGATGACATGTGACTGCTACACCTTGTATGTGTGATATAAAGTGATTTAACACTCTACATTGGTATGAGTAGTGCTACTAAATAAATTAAATACTTGTGAGAGAGAGGCTATGGAGAGATAAGGGACACTGTTGGAGGGTGCAGAGAGGGAGTACGTGTAGAAGGAGGTAACTCGGGTGCGCCAACAAAGATTAAAACTAAAGTCGATTCTGGCCAAATGTGCTACCCGTACTTGAATAGAGCGATTTCTTCTTAAATTCACAAACTCTCCTCTCTTACCTTGTGCACTGCATAGTATTTAGTTTATTTATGCTCTTTTGCACCTGGCACTCTTGGGATTGCACTCGCACATTGTTGTGGCCTCTAAGACCCCCTTTACAAGCTTGGTGGAGTCGTGCTAGGTCTGCACCACTGCCGCACCACCAAACACACGGTCGGGCCTTCCACCAGATTATGAGTGTTTCCGTGTCTGGTGTTTTTTTTTTATGTACTCACAGCAGTGAGCCGATTCCAAAAACTGTTCCTGCATGGTGTGGACTGCAAAGTCGATGCAGTGCAGGAACTGGTGTGCATGCACACAGGGGGGCACATGTTATGCCCCCCTGTGTGCATCCACATGACTTGAGGCATCAGGGGGATCTGTAGGGCCCCCTTTGTTTCCTCTCTGTCATGGTTTTCATAGAGGAGGAACAGCCATGAACACAGTGGTAGAGAGGAAACTTGGGATATACGCCACCGCACCACCACCAGGGAATGGCGGTTCCCTGGTGGCTGCAGTGGGGCACTGGCGGTCTGACCGCCCTAGCTGTAACAGGGTGGTCAGGAGATCGCCACTGCCATGCCCCTGGCCCTCAAGTCTGGCAGTCTGTGGACCACCAGACTTGCAATCAAGCCCTAAGTGCTAAGCTGGGATCAATTAAATGGATCTTCAATGACATGCACTTCAGGGTCTACATTGGTGCCTGTGCAGGCTGAACTGGCAAGCCAGTGCTTCTTCCTCTCACATGCTTAGGCCACTCATCGGGGTTCAGCTGCAGGCTTAACCCTAATATGCTGAATAGTTTCTTTCTGAAAATATTGAAACATACTAACTTTGAGTGAGCTTCAAAAAAATATTTGAATGAGCAACCATGACAGTGTAAGAAACAATTTTCCATGTCAACGTTTAAAAAAAAAAGTCAATCATTTCTCGAGACATGCAAGCAAATATGAGCCTCACAGCTTGCAAGAAATTTGGTTGCAGAAGGAATACGTTTACAATTTTATAGCTGCTAACAGCAATCTTGGGTTTCAGTGCCATGACATTGGTTTTACACTGATGAAGAATGCACAGATGTTCAAATCACAGCATATAGCAGGTGTCTCCAATGAGTAGCTCGTGAGCTACCAGGAGCTCTCTAGGGACCTGAGAGTAACTCTCCTGGGTGCAGACCAGCTATTATTATAGCAGGAGCGGCTCCTCAGCGAAGGCGGAGGAGTGTTGCTCCTCTAAGTGCGAAAAGAAAAAGAAAATGATAATAACGCAACGTTAATAACGTTACGTTATTATCATTTTCTTCTTCAGTAAGTAGCCAGCCAGGTTGGGGCGAGGCGGGCTAGGCTTGTTACAGCCTGGGAGAGGGAGGAGGAGGGGTTCCTGCTGCCCCTTAAGTGGGCATGATGGTTTGGCCTGCCATCTTGGGCCAACCAAACCGTCATGAACTCTTTGTGTGTTCTACACAGGTTGTATTGTACAGCCTGGGTGGAGAACATGCCCAGCCTCCCAGTCCCTCTCTGAGAGCCAAACCATGGTGTTCAGACCAGTCACAACACTGCTGTAATGCAGAATTGTGATTGGCTGAGAGAGTATGGGAGCCTGGGTGCTACCTGTTCCTGCGTCGGAGGAGAGGAGGCGGCTGGCCACCGGTGACCGGCAACGAAAGGCTAAGTCTTTTTTTTCTTCCGTCTCACCACCATTCCCAACCAGCCGCCACTGTATTATAGAAGCTTTTGCTTGGTTGAATTATAATATTTATACCAGAAGTTCAAAAGCATGTATTCAAGACAAAAATATCTGCAGCTGATGTTTGGAGAAAAATTGATTTACCTTGGTGCCAGGTGGGTTGCAGCTATGGCTTTTATGCATTAACCATATAGAGGTATTCCAAATTGATTCTTTTTTTTTACTTTACTGATGGCAACCCTGCTTAATGCACTGATGCTATTAATGCTGAGAATCTTAAAATGGGTGGTCAACATTACATCACTACTATCAGTAGCTCGGGATGATTTTCATTGAACAAGGTTGGAGACCTCTGGCTTATAGGTTGAGTGTCGTGGGACATCAGTAATGCTAGAATATGTAAATACTGATTTCTGAAAACTGAATTTACAGTTTTCTAAAATAAATCCTTCTAAAACCAATTTTTATTAAAACTACAGGGCTCCTGATTGCTTGTCTGAGCTGAGAATATGGTAGGAGCTGAGCATTTTAAAAGTCATAACTGAATTCCTGAGTCCGAGGAGTTTGCACCAGGAGTGACCGTCTGTTTATTGAATGTAGGGTGGCGCCATCTGTGGTACCTAAAGTACGAAGCTGTATTTCTTATGTTTATTTGGTTTGTATTACATCCACTTCTGAGTTAAATGGAATTTAGGTGCTATGTAAGAGGCAAAGCATGTGTTCAGAATGATATAGGTTAAATTTACTCTCAATTGCCCAAGTGCTCTTTGTGAACGCAATCAATAATTTGCAGCTTAATCCCTCCTGGCTGTAACAGGCGACAAGGGCCGAGATGCAGAAGGAAAGGCCGCATCGATACACCCGGTGAAGCAGCATTAAAATGAATGATTCATTGGGGGTTAACTGCACTGTTATACTTTTGTTAGTTAAATTGGTTGCTACCTTGCACGTATGCATTTTATAGAAGGGCAGAAGCACATTCAAGTGTCTGCTGATCATCTTACAGAGGTGATTTCCAGCTTGGCTCTGAAGAACATTTGCGTGAGAGGGGGATTAACAAATGTCTCAGGGCAGGCTGTTCTAAAGTTCCAGCCTCTGTAACCTCTGCTCTTGCTCGAACCGGTCCTAGATATGATATATATCTGTCTCCCCCACCCAGTGGCCTAGGTGTTTTGGATGGCAGCATTCGGACGTCACTGGGAGGTTTATCTGTATGAAAGATTCTAAACATTCATGTTTAAGATCTATAAATAAGATCCTAGCTATCATATTGAGCTTCCACAATCATTACCTTATTGGATTTCTTGCTGGTTGCAGATCCTGGGCGTGTATTACTGTTTAACTGAGAAGAACTAGAACTGTCTTCATCCTCATCATCTTCCTCTTCATCAAAATTCATGCTGCTGGAAATACCTGGTAAACCAATTGAAACATGATAATTGTTTTTAAAAAAATCCATCCAATTATTCAAAATTAGCTATATTCATTGGCTAATAAAATGTGTGAATAAACGCATACATATAGAAAAAAGTACGAGATTTCCACCCATATTCTGCTATTAAGAAAAATGCCTATCAATTGTGCCAAAATTAAATGATTATGGAAGCTTCCATTCATCTTTCAAATTTGAAGATATTCCAAACTAATACAAAGTACATCTGTTGCTAATGCCTCTGAGTATTGTCTCCATAGTCCAATTACCATGTCTCTGGTATTTATTTACTTATGGATGATTTTATTCCTTAAAGCCCCAAAGTTAATCCATGCAGGTTGCAATTGTCTCTAATACCATCAATGGCGGCATTGGTGAATTGAACAGGACTGCAAATTATTTATATTTGATACAATGAGAAACAGTTCCTATTTCCTTTACCTAAAAGGCTTAAAAAATGACTCGACTGACATGAAATGTATCACACACAAATGTAATGTAAATGATTTTGAAAGATTTCCAAAATGCACCTCTTCAGTGAGTAATGTTTTGGTTTCACACATTCAGTGACCACAGGTAAGCACCACCTTCTACAGTTGCATCAACACTATTTACAAAGAAACTTACTTTGTGGATGAAGTAGAAAAACAACTCAAAATTACTATTGCTTAGTGTTTCCTACTTTCCCCTCTCGAATTACAGAATTCTGTTTTATACAATCCAGCCTCACTGTCAATATTCAAATTGCAGTATACAATTTTGAGACTCCAAGCCTACGTACACCTGTGCCCCATTGTGGATGTGCAAAAACAGCTACAAAAACATAACATACATAACATCAAAACAATGCACCAATGTTATACTAATATACATTCATTGACAGAGCCTCACTTACTTTAATGTGCATTGTTAAACCATTTTAAAGTTGACTCTGATCTCATCATAGTATGCACTACATAGAGACAAAAAATCGGGAGACTTTAGATGTACAGCAAAAATTATTTTTCGAAATTCAGGCTGGTGACGTCCTCATGGGTCCCTTTCTACACAGTCAATGTAGAAAAACTTCAGAAGTTTGTCATTACGATTGTGAAGATCTATGAGATGTCTTATCATTGGATGAATCTAATCACAGTTTCTTGCTACCAAAGTTGCTCCAATATACTTTTTGGGGAATATAGTATTCCTCACATGATATAGTATACAAGAGTAATATATACTGTAAAACACAAAATCCGTGTTACTGATTATTTGTTTCCTGATATTCTTTTCATCTGTGTCATATGGTACTGTCTAGCTTTTATTGAGAGAGCTATTAAAACTTTTGCCATTGTCCAGCCACATTTTTTTAGTTTTCATGGCCAAATGTCTGTTCCTAACATAACTTACTATTAAGGCAATGTACTAACATTATTAAGTATTGGAAAGGGCCATGAGTCATCAGAGGGGAAACACATATGATTTTGACAAATGCATCTCACATTTTCTATCATTTAGTTATATTCCTAATAGTTTGTAATGGATATTTTTATGAAACATTTTTCAGTGTGGACGCAAAGTGAGTTTACGCAAGGTAATGCCACTCGAAGGGCTCCCATGGTATAGCAAACTTGTGGATTCTTTTTCTGTCAACTGTGGGGTACAGCTAGTGCTATAAATACAGCTCAACAGCATATTTGTATTTATGTATGTATGCAGTATTACTATAGCGTAAACATAGCCGAAAGGCACCGGAGCACTGTGCATTGTCAAAGAAAAGCATACAGTAAATGAGTAAGAGGAGAGTTGGCTGGGTTGTGCATGGTTAATGCGTTGTGATTGAATGTTCTTCAAAGAAGTGAGTCTTCAACTCTTTCCTAAATACGAGCATCACTGGGGGGCCTGATGGATACATGATGTTGTTCTAAATCTTGGGTGCATAGATGTAAAAGGCTGCTGACTTGTTTTTTCTTTTTTTACACAGCTTTCTGATGGTATCCTGGAAGAAATGGCTTGACTATCTTTAGAAGAGAGAGTTGGTTCCAGGCTGTCTTTAATTTTTAGGCAATGCGTTTACTTGAGGGTAAGGCTGATGTCCAAAGTGAATCCAAATGACTTATCATTTGATTAAAGTTGTGGTTGGAAGCATCAAAGTTCACTCCATTGAAGCAGGTGTGCACTGTATTTTGTTTACTGTTCTTGGCAAATAACAGGAATTCTGTCTTAGTTGGGTTGATCATCAAGTAGGTGCTGAACATCCGGGTGTGCTAGTCAGCCTTTGAGGTATTGGATGTGTGAAGCAGGGGAGACATTCATGTAGTGCTGTGTGTGATCAGTATATTAGTGAATCTTGATGGCGTTATTTGTGAGTAGCCCACCAAGTGGCTCCATGTATAGGTTGAAGGTGGCTTGAGACAGTATGGAGCCAATGGGAACTCCATAGGAAGTAGAAACATGTAAGGTTACACTCCCTCTCCCCCATGCGTCAGTGAGAGTAGCCCTTATGTTCTTCGCTAAAACAATTATAGATGGCACAAGAAAGGTAGAGACTCACCATCACATTAACATTTTTTTATAAAAATTTTGGTCCACCCTCTCTGACAGGCTTGTATTATGGGGGATGTTGAAGGGTGATGTCCTATGCAAACATGTTTTGCAAATCTGTTTTCTCTCTGATGAAGATGCCATACTCTCACATATTGTTCCATGCTGGAACACTGGAATTTAGTTATCATTCCCTTGATGTTATTCCTACCAATGTTAGTTTCCACTTACTGATAGAAGATTCCCTATCCGACATTTTATAAGGGGGCAGGTAATGCAATTAAAAAATCAGTGCGCAATGCAAGCATATTTGCTCACTCTTGAATGTAATGATTATTTGGTCATCAATAGTGAGATACAACGCCCAGACCGATATTTTGATGTATGACGCATTAACAGCTACACACATATTGGCAGCGGTTTATCACATTTATCTCAGTTTTCTACATATGCATTTAGTTTTGTATTGACATTGCATGTGTGCTCTGGTATTCATATAATTTAAGTATGTTGGGCCTGATTCACAGAACTAATATGAGACAAAATCCTAAACTTACTACTTTTAGTATTCAGAGAAGGCACTTACTACTTTTGTTATTCACAGAATGCACTTACTACTTTTGGTTAAACTTACTACTTTTGGTTAAACTTACTACTTTTGGTATTCACAGAAGGCATTTAGTAGTAGTAAAGTTACATAGGGAGATCTCAGCCCAGATCGAAGAGTCTACCTATGTAAAGTATAGCAAAAAGTGAAAATGTTTATTTAACTTAAAAAAATAAGTAAGATATTTCATGTTAAACCTTAATGTAAATTAAGTTTAAATATTAATTGTAAAATTTGAAATAATAAAAAAATGATACAGCACTATTATCTTTATTTTAAAATAAATTGTTAACTATATTAAAATAAATAAAACATATTCTTGTTGCATTTATCTGTAATCATAAATTTCCACCTAAAGTAAAACACCAAAACATTTTTATTATGCCTTAATACTTATTAAAGGTAATGGACAGAATTAGTTAAAAGTAAAATAACTATATAAAGAATTAATCAAAAGTAATTTAATTATATTTTAATAAAATCTAGTTACATGAACTTTTAAATAAATCTTTAAATATATTATAATTGAATAACAAATATATCTAATTTTTTCAATTTTTAACATATAATTTTTATCTGTCTGCAGTCACTACTGAATACGCAGAAGTCCCATCTAACTGCAATCTATATCCAAAGGGCTATTAGGCAGAGGACCGCCGTGACTGTTTCATTAATTCGATTCTCTGTTTGGCCACTCTTGATACCTGGTAACGTGATGCTATTTTTGTAATTTTATGATGTGATGAACTGTTTTAATTTTTTCATTGTCATGCTTTTTACTGTCTCTTTTATGATCATTATTGTGATCGAATAGGACGAAATTGAATTGAACTGAACATCACATTTTATTTAATTATTTTTGTAACTATTTTAAAGAATTTAATTCAACATTATTTCCTTGTGGGCTTTAATTTTAAGTCCCTACTACCATTATTTTCCATGGGAGAGAGTTGCAGTACCATTGATTGGCAGTGTGTGATGGTGGACTTATTACTGTTGATTTTTTGGCAGTAGTAACTCACACTGATAATTTGGTACCGTTCTGTTTCCAATTTTTGACTATAGCAACTTTGTAAGTGCAGTTTTTGGTTAGCAATGGGCTAAATCTTGTGTGTGGGTGCATGTCCTTCCCTAAACCCATCCCTTCTCCTCCCTAAATCCCTCCCATTTAGTAATTAGTAGGCCCCTTTCTCTAACCACTCACCATGTTTCATTCCACATTCGCTACTAAGGGGCCGATTACGATCTCGCTAGGAAAGCACTCCATACGATTCGGATCTGGAGGGCTTTCCTAGCGAATTGCGTTCCGTGAGTCCGAGTGACCAATTCCGATTCTTCCGTATGGTGCCAGACTTGGTTTGCTTGGACTCCCATTGAACTCGATGGGAACCTGCATTCCGAATGCGCACACAGGCTCCGATAGCAAAAAGGGGTGGGTGGGGAAAAGCGTACACCCTGTGGCAGGCACCCCTTCATACCCACCACACTGTGCATGGCCCCATCGGGGTACCCCCATGGGACCGATTCGGAGGGCCCTGGGTAAAGGGGGGCCTACTAAAGTCCAATTCCCACAGCCGTTTCGGTCAGGAACATAGGCTCCGAATTGGATTTGCTCATTCCGGAACCCGACTGGAGGCCTACCTAACGAGATCGTAATCGGCCCCTAAGTAGTAAGGGTACATGTATGTGTTTTTCACCATAGAAAAGATAGGAAGGGTGGAGGTGGAGATTTACACTTGCAGGTGTGTGAATAAGATTTTTAACTACTTTAGAAGTACATTTGTAGCACTACTAATCATACTACAAAATACAATTTGTGAATAGGTCCCTGTGTGTTCTGATTTATGCATTGCCAATCATGCAAACCAACTATGAGCCATCCATTCCATTATAGGTGGTCATTTATTTATTTACCATTTATACAAAGCACAGCTGTACCAAGGTATATGTGTGCCATATATGAAACATTTTGAGAGATGGTCAGTCTCTTTCCAATGAACCCATGAAACAAAAGAGAACTGCAACTACAGTAGGGGTTTATGGAATGACTGAGCTGGTAGAGTGACAAGTAAAGGGAGCAGTAGAGGGAAATACAGAGGGATGAAGATGGATGGAGTGAGAAAACAAGGTTTACAGTAAAAATATAGTACAAACAAATTAGATTTTCGTTTTTTAATAATGCGTAGATTGGCACATGACAGTATTGACATAGTCATGGCCACAGATTACTAGTGGAAGTTACTAATATTTTAAAATAATATTGAGGAAAGATACCACAAGAAGAAGCAGCTCTAGTACAGGATCTCACATAACCATATGATGCCTTGAAGGTTCAAACTAAATGCCAGCTTACCAATTCTATTAACCACATTAAACTACACATTGATCTACAGTGAAATACAACCCTCTGAGTTTAACTCACCATTGTGATATAAGATCTTGCCCATATAATCATTAATACTAAACCAGTATCTTCTCAAACAACAGCAAGACAGAGACCTTATGATGTCATTTGCCTCATTAATATAAAGTTTAAATGTAATATCAGTAACAAATGTTTAGTATATTGTTTGTAATTTCACTATATAACTTTAGAAAATATTTTAGACATACATCTATAATTGTGTATAATACACTTATTCATCCCCAAAAAGATATAACCATACCCGCAGACAAAACAGCAACACACAGACCCCTCCACAACACCCAACACATCCACAGCACACACAGGCACAAAACGTAAACACTCACAGTCATCCACACAACAGACACCAACACAACACACAGTGCAAACAGCAGACACACTTCCACTCCCTCTTCCTCCCAACCCAAACTCCATCCCAGGCATCCTACCCCTTTTTCTAGTGATGATGTCTTGTTTGCCCTAGCCCTTACCCCTGTGAATCTCGACCCCCACCTTTCCAAAGTCTCAAAAAGCTCTCCCATAGTCAAACCCAAACCCATCATTTCCACTTCACACTCTGAGAAACAGCATTCTCACCCCCCTGAATCCAGCCCACCCCCCCACAAAAAACCCTGCCAAGGGCAAACCGACCCCTTCCACTTCCCACTCCACCTCTGAGAAACAGCACCTCCATCCTCCTGAGCCCGGCCCAAAATAAACAATGTTTTTTTTAAAAACTCCCAAAGACAAACCTACCCATTCCACTTCCCACTCTACCCCTGAGAAGCAGTATCACCACCCCCCTGAATCCAGCCCAAAACCACACAAACCCATGAAGACCCCTGCCAACAACAAACTCATCTCTACCTAAACCTCAGCCCCCTCCTCAACTAGTATCTTCAAGGAGCCTGCTTTGCTTAATAGATGGCCTTGGTTAGGAGGTTTCCTGGCAGTGTCAGTAAGGGCAGATTTGGTGGCACAGCGTTGTGCTGTGGCTCATGACATAACAAGGGACTGGCCATTGGCCTTTGTTTCCCTTGATAGGTTGTTCAAGTTGAAATAATAAAACTTTCCTTATTTTTGAAGACATTGGTCCTGCCATTGCTATTCTAACCATTTGATGTTCTTGTATTGTTAGTGATGTGCGACTTCCCTGATTGCTGATCCATTTGAAGTGGTTAGTAAGATGTGTCCTGGACCCAGTGCTGAACTTACACATGACAAGGAGTAATGTTGTATGGATGTATATGTGGAATAAACTCAGATTGGTGAAGACACTGCATTGGGTGTTATATGATATGGTAAGTATTTCAGCTTGTCCTGGCCACTGCCCACATCATTTAGGTTGCAGTTGTCCCTATGATGTATGTTGAATATGAGTTACGTGTGTTTAAGTTAGATATTTGTTTATCCACACATGGAGGTTGTTAACTTGTCATACCTTTGTGGAGTTCTGCATGGACACGTGTCCATTATCCTGTGTGTATCGTACACCTACTTGTATGTGAGACAAATGCAGTTTGTGCTGCGTTTGCTTTCATGAGTTGCACTTACACATTACCTACACATGCTATTAGTTGTCCCTGGTATACTTCAATTCACAGGTCCAGTACACATTGAGTTTGTCAGGCATGTGCAAAATGTACTGTGTCCCAGGGCCTCAACCTTTCAGGGTTTCCCCTGAAAGAGGCATATCTATTCAGCGGAGAGTGTTTCTATTGTGCCATTAGAATGTTCTCACACTGATTCTATGTAATCCCACTGACAGACATTGCCTTTTCATGTGGATGATGGGTTAGGATCCAATAGAGTTGTAGCAAAGAAGGTGTGTTACACTTTAATGACACATCCATACAGATGTTTCTTTGACATCAAAAGATGACCTGATTTGTGATTTGTGAGTCTGTCATGTTCACTATTGCATCTTGGATTGAGTTGCAGTCACAGGGCCTCTTAGTAGTTGTAGTGATTTCTATGTGGATTTACCAAGACTATAGAAATGGTAAGCTGCATGAAGAGTGACCATCAGTAGTGACATGGCAGACAAGTGAGAAAGGGAAAAAGGAGTCTAGCATCTTGGTTTGAGGTGCAGTCATAGGGTCTCATAGTAGCTGTAGTGATTTCTATTTGGACTTACCAAAACTAGAGAAATGGTAATCTGTATGAAAAGGGACCATCAGGAGTGACATGGCAGACAAGTGTGAAGTGGCAAAGGAAATATAACACCAACAATAAGTGTGATATTGATGAGGAGGTGTTGTTGTGGAACACAAATTAATGCACACATCTTTATCACTGAATATGATTCTTACACATTTATCCATTTGTGTACAGTGTGCCTATGCGGTATCAGCGTTTTGGTCTAGGAGGGCATCCTGCAGATGCCTTTTTGATATTAATATGAAACAATCCAAGACAGGGTTCCTGTAAATATGTTTTACTTAGGGACCCCAACTCCCTTGCCTGGTCCATGGTGGGGCATCGGTTTGCTGAGGATTGAATGAAAACAAGTAGTTGAATGACTTACTGCCTATTTAATCAGTGATTGAGTGGGTTTTGGATGTGATTGAGCAGGTACAGCAGTGGCAGGACGTGTACGATCAGCTCCATGGCGGCACAAGAAGTGTAGATGTGAGATTTGTTCTTATATTCCTCCCTTTCGGCTGTTAGGCAACTTGTAATATAGCCAATGGTTTCACTGGCAGTCCGAGCCTCCCACAGGCTCTTCAGCCTATTGTGCAGCCTCCGCAGTCAGAATTAGCTGGCGGTGTTAGCAGGACCACGGCAGTGTTTCTTTCATAGAACCGCAGTTGGACCACCTAGGTCACGGCAGTCAGACCACAACCGCGGGCATGGTGGTTCCCAGACCACCGAACTCGTAATTAGGCCCGTAGACTTTCAGCACATTCTGGAAAAACATTCTAAAATGATAGAGAATATCGCCACAGATAGCTTTTGTGTTAGACGATAACATAGTGTTACTTTTTAAATAAGGTGATATGGAAGCAATACAAACTTGCTTCATGGGTGCAAGCATAGGGAAAGGAGTACGATCCCCTATCTGATACAGACACAGGGTAGCAGGGGCAATATAAAAATCTGTCTCTGCCTCTTTCCCTCAGTATCATTACCTCTTCGTTGGGCCTTACCTTGCTACAGGTATAGCTTTACACAAATGTGCTTTGAATGCTGAAAAATGAGAAACCCCCCACATTTAAAGCTAAACCTATTGAGCGTTTTCATTGTTTGTTTATCTAAACAAGAGATGTAGGTCAAATACTACTTTTAAATCACAGTAGATATTGGCTGAAATCCCAAATACTTAAACATGCATACTCTTGCAATTGGTTGAGCATCAGAGTACCATACTTAGATAAATTACCAACAGTAGAAATCAAATATTATTATATTTATTTTGGATGCACTATAACCAAAATGCTATTTCATTATAAACAGCCTAGTGGAACCTGAAGACCTATTATGCTTTATTTTATGTAATATTCTTCTTATTTTTTTGTATAATACTCAATTCTATTTTGAAGTAATTTAACTGACTAAATATGGGAAGGTAAGGTGGTCAACAGGTATAAACAAAGAAGTCCAATGGGTTTCAAACAAGAAGCCTAAAGAAAGTGGTGCAGTCAAATCCTTGGGACTGAAAGCGATCAAAGCAGCATTACTGTCAGAAATAGAGGGAAAAGTACTGTGTAGAGAAATAGGATGAGATGGACAATTGTGTGGTCAGAATCCTGGTGTCCAAGATTAAAATGTTCTCCTCAAAACAACAATTACCTTAACCATAATTTTCAGCATTCAATGGCCAAAGAAGAAAGATGAGAATCTATTGACAAAAATTCCAAAGGAGAAAAGGCTGCAAGCAGCATCAAGACTACATTGAGCTCATTGCGAAAAGTGGCTATGTTGGGTAAGGAGGAAGATGCAAGTGAAGATATGTGCAAGAAATCAGGCAGGAAATATTGTTAGAAGGACTCAAAAGTAAGAATCTCTTCTTCCTAATTCAATCATTGGTGATTGCTTGTTGTTTACTCTGTAGTTATAGATTTGTGTCGCCATTACAATTTGTGACTTTGACTTCTGTTTATCATCAGAAATATGGCAGGATTATTTTTGGGTAAATTTCTTCTCTCTCTGAGCATCTCAGTGGGAGTTACTGGACACATGCATTTTAGTATAGAATTATTTTAGAACCTACTTGTTCATTCAATTGGGCTATGGACTATTATCCTTAGAATTGCCTAACGATGTTTTAGAGTGGCGAAGTTGGGTGAGGAGGTAGTTGCAAGTAAACATATGTGCAACAATTCAGGAAGGAGATGTTGTTACAAGGACTCAGAAGTAAGAACCACTTCTTCGTAATGAAATCATTGGAGGTTACTCACTGTTTACTCCGTGGTTACAGATTTCAGTGCTACCATTAAAGAATTGTGACTCTGAATTTGATTTATCATCAGAAAAAAGTCAGGGTTATTTTTTGGTAAATTTCTTCTCTGCCTGAGCATATCGGTGGGAGTTAACAGACACATGCACTTGGGTGCAGAATTATTTGGGAACCAACTTGTCCAATCAATTTGACTACATACTATTTTACTTTAAATTGCCTAAAGATCTTCTAGAGGGGTTCTGCAGCAATGCCATTTGATGTTTATTGATGAATCTTAATTAAGTACCTTCTGATTCATTGTGAAGTTCATTATTGAAGGATAAAGTACAAAGCCACAATTTAGTCAAGAAGGAGTATATCGAGCTTGATGTATGAAAGGTAGCATATATGTATAAGTATCTATAGAATTAGTTTAAAAATACCAAAGGTATTTTTTCTTTATATTTTAGATAGAGTTCCATTGACACCTTGGAGGAGTCCATCTCAGAGGCTGATTGCTGTTTTCTTTCCAATGTTCCCTCTTCTCCACTATTCTGAATGTAGAACCTTACTTGTTCTGTGTTAGACTTTTAGTGGACAATGTGTGAATTCTCTTCACATTGGGGCATCCATGTGGAATTAGCAGGCAGGCCACAGTTATATGAATATGTAACAGTAGAGAGCAACCACATTACCTATTTTTGGAAAGGCAGAGAAGAGAGTGTTGGAAAAAATAGGTACATTATTGACAAAAAGTAACTGCGTTAAAAAGTGTGATAGGGATATTTAATTGAATGTAGCTTTAGTGGACAGAGAATAGAAATTGAAATATAAAACCTATTTATTTTGTCTCTTGTGTGATCCATATGACACATAACAAAGAGCTTGCATTTTTTTAGGGTAGCCTTTTCAGATCATAGAACCTAAGCCATCTCTGCACTTCACACTGATATAATATATTCATTTCCGAGTAGTTACTTAAAAAGGCAATATTCATTCAATTGCGAACAATTTGGGCATGTAAGAAAATGGATTACTATTTAGGGAGGTGACTGCCCACTTCAATTTAGGGCATTATGTAAAGTATTCACACAGTACAGAAACAGTAATAAAGTCAAACCGTAAAACAATAAAAATAAGAAGCTGAATTACAAAAAAAGAGTAGAATTTAATAAACAAAATGACATAAAAATGACAAAAATCTATTAAGCACAATCATAGGCATAATATTTTTTAAATCAGAAATAGTTCTAAAAACCACAAAGTGCCAGTATTGGTTAATGGGCAAAGTAGACTAGGTTCTAGGCATTATTTGAGGCTAACCGCAATTGATCCTGTGTCAGATACACCAGTCAGATTCGTCAGTTCACGGAGGTAAAGGGTACCTTTCTAAAAGTTACTTTTCTGGAACATCTATTATAAATCAAACTTCACCATTGACTCAGATTGTTATGATCTATTAAAAATAGAGGTTTCATTATTTCTCTAGCTGGCACCATTCCTGATGTATTGTATTTTAATCTGTACTCTGCTTTTCTACATATGGCAGCTAGGCTTGCCACAGTGAAAACAGCTTATAGAGTCTTGACACTGTACGGACATGGTAATATTTATTTTCTACATGTCCCACTTTTAAGTTCCATGGCTTACATAGAGGTGGCTTACTAATATTTAAATGGGAGGTTTTTACCTGTCAAAAGGGGTTATTTTGAGAGGTCGTACTACAGGAATCAGGCTACACAGGATAGGGCTGAAGTCATGTTTGCTTTGTCACACTAGTGGATGGCACAATAAGTGCTTCAGGGGCAGATATATCAAGCTATTTTCCCGTTTGCATACGGGCCAATTCTCAGAATCGGGCTGTTTGCGAATGGGAAAAAGCCTTTTGGGATGTATCATACCAAAAGGCCATCACCAAATAGGGAATCGCAAAATTTGTGATTCCCTATTTTGCAAAGGCATTTGAGGAATCGCAAATTGTGATGCCTTATATGCAGTTCTTGAAGCACCCAAGTTGTGTGAATTTGCCTTAACTAATCGCAAATTACCACCAACTTCAAAATGGACTTTTTTGCATTTTTCTAAGTGCCATGTGGCACACATACATGCACTTAGGGCATGTTGGTGCGCCACATGTGCACACATGCATATTTCAGGGGTGCAACAGGGTGTCCTTTTGAAACACTGCACCCTTAAAAATTGCATTTGCAATTTGCGAGTACCTAATGGGTACTTGCAAATTGTGAATGTCTTCCCATTCATTCCTATGGGCCTCTAGGCCAATAGGAATGAATGGGAAGGTATTCCTTAATTGCGAATCGCAATTTGCGCATCGCAATTAAGGAATACGTTGGAATCGCAATTAATATTGCGAATCCTACATACATTTCATTTTGAGAGTCCTTAATAGCAATTTGCTAAAAATCGCTATTAAGGACTCGGAAAACGATTTTTTAATACATATGCACCTATGTCCTCAGGTGGCATTTAACTTCCAGGGCAGAGGTGCACTTTTTGCGCAATATGTTAGGGACTTGGAGGCACATTGAACGTACCAGTTAGGAATAGGCCTATTCAGCGATTTTTAAAGAGGGAAACCAGCCCTTCACTAGTGTTTAGCAAGGGGAAAGTGCATATAATTCTAAAGCAAGCAATCAAAATCAGGGTCCAGCAAAGGAGAAAACCTGGGATTACCACAAAGAAAAGGGAGATTTCCTAGAGTGTAGATTTGTTTTTCCATTTCTAACAAGTTTATTAGACTAAACAGAGTCTTCATAAAGTCATTAATCAATAACCAATAGTAACATACAGATTATTAAAACAATTAACTTCATATTTTAACCACAAACATTACCATACTGCCAAGGAAGTAACAAAATTCTCTTGAGAAATCAAAAGGAGAAATGCCTCTTTCACTGTCCATAAACCAATCTTCCTCAGTATTGTATAGGTGTGCGATTCTGGGATCATAATACAAGGGAGATTTAAGTAAGATGTGGATCAGGCTTGAAGCAGTTTGAAGAGTGCAAAACATTGATTTACACCCACGCCACTCCATTTTCAATGAGTCTGTACTTTTTAAGGCAAGCCAATTCTTATCTTTTTCGGCTGTTGGCACACAGTGAGACGAGAATGAATCACAAGTAACTGGCCAGTCCATAGTCAGCTTTCATCATGCTCAGCACTGATGAAAAGAACTTTGTACTGAAATTCCCTTCAACTTTGTTTAATATTAGATGTTCTTCACACATTAAAATTTTCTTTCAGAATTCAATTTAATAAACAGTAAGTTCATTCTAGATTAGCTTTACGAGGCCATGAAGTAGAGATAATAAGGAATTCCTTCCTACAATCCCTCATGATGAATCCATCCAACTCGATAGCAACCTTCTGCCAAACTTGATCAACAAAACTTTGGATTTGATGCTAAGCAAAATTAAAGAGGGATCGCTGAAATCCCTGGGGTCAATTGATCTATCTTGTTTCATAGAACACATTCATTTTAACTAATACCAGTTTGCCATATCATTTCATATTTACACCCATCAAAATTCAGTTTTTCCAGTCCCTACAAAATATTTTTACCATGGGAAATTTGGAAGCTCATGGTGCACCCTGAAAAATTCCACCATTTCATAATGCTTAGTAGTGTATAAAGCCATGAGAATCAGATAGTTGTTTATACCTTCAACACCCAGGAACTCAAGGGTGACCCCTCATTGTACAAATATTACAAAAATTGATAGAAAACAGTGGAACTTATTTAGGACAATTGTTTTAGTGACTGATATCTGACATTTTACATACAAAATGTGGGAAATTATTTTATTTTGTTGTAACATGTTTGATGTTTTAAAGAATATTACGCACATGTGATTGAAACAAAGTTTAGAAGAAGTGAAAAAATGAGCTATGTTTTTTAAAATGAGCTATGTTTTTGCTCAACTGAATGCAGCACAGTTGTTTCTCAGGGTAGTTTTTGGGCAATCCTCACATAAGTCTGGCCCTTGATTCCCAAAGAAGGGGTCTTTCAACAAAATGGTGGCGAGCACCATGGAAGGGTAGAGTAACCATACTTAACCAAATGTTATTAGCTCATTTCAACACTGATTTATTTGACTATGTTTTTAGAATTTACCCCTGAAGCCCACTTTTCCCATTTTTCTAGCCCTACATATTAATTCCTATTTTTCTTTTAATTTTAATTTCCAACTATGCATGATTAGGTAGAGGCTAAATACATCGGTGTGAGAAAATACATTTTGGAGTTTCCAGGACAATTCAAAATCTCAGTTAAGATTACAGATTCAAGTTTATAGGAAAACTTTAAAAGTGAATACCAGATTCAGGAAACGTCATTGGGACAGATCATGTAGGCTCATTGTGAAAAGCCTAAATACAGTGAAAAGGTGTAGAAAGAATCTGCAGATACAAAAGAAATATCTTCTATGTCTCATGAGGAATTAAGAGACATAACATTCTACAAACGTAAGGCTTGTCCTATGTAGCATGACAATCATTATCTGGTTGTGAGAATGGAATTTTTCATCATGATTTTTCATCATGCATGTGGAATCACGGTGTCACAAAACTGTTGTCAGACTTCCTCTTGCAACATTTATTCCATGTGGTTATGGAAGTGCATTGCCAAGCAAGTCTCTGCCAGAAGTTGCAAGACAATCTGTAGATTTACAAAAAACTCCAGTTTCAGGCAATAAAGGTAAATTACACCTCCATACTACTACTGGGCACAAACATTTCCTTACGCAAATCACAATTACCTGGTGACTGAGCCCCACTCAAATAATAAACATAATCCTTGATAGGATGAACCACAAAAATCCTGTGCTTAACGCTCTAGCTTGGCACAAAAGCGTAACTGAGAGGCAATGTGTAAAGTATTTATGTAGCCCTCAAACAGTAGTAATAAAGTGAAAACACAGCACAAGAAAAATCCCAAACCAATTTATAAAAATAGGGAAAACTTTAGTAAATATAATGACAACAAAACACCAAAATTCCAATCATTAGAACCAGACTTACGAGTTTTTAAAATTTTAGGTGAAAATAGGACCAAAAAGTACAAAGAGACACTTCTGGCCTCACCGGGCAGAAGGAAAGCCACAAGTTCAGGCTGAAGATACACATGATAAGTGTGTCTTGCAGACATTAAATTCCACTACCTGGTGCTTAAATCTGAATTTTAAGCTCTGAACGCACGTGTAAAAAAGTTAGCACAGCCTTGCTATGTTGCAACTGAGCACCTACCAGTTTTCAGTGCGCAATATGTAAAAAAGTATTTTTGATAACTCCTTTTGGGAAACAGATAAACACCGTCTTTAGCAGAGCATATTGCTAATGAGGTAAAATAGAATTCATTAGTCAGAAGAGATTTCCATCATATATAATGATAAGGTGGCTTTTAAATTTTTTAACATTTCCTGACTTTACGTTGACCAGTTTCAGCAGTTAAGCCAGTTTCAGCAGTTAAGCTGAATCCACTTGGTAGAGCTCTGTGGGCTCTGATATAAATGAGGCCTCCTGCCTTTCCTGGATAGGTGGCCAACTGCCACTGATCAAATCCTCCTTTGAACAAAAAGAGTACTGTCTTTTGGTACACTTCTACCATGATTTTTACTTGCAAATTGGATCCTGGTGCTACTTTTCATGAATCATTGAAAGGATACATGATAATTAATCAGAACATTGTGAAACAGAAATGCTCTCAGTTCGATAAACTCAAGAATAGGGAGTAAAGCTATGAAACCAAGAGCAGGGCAAAGAGATAGGCATCACCCGTCATGAGCAAAATGCTGACCAAAAGCCCACTATATAAATATATATATAAATATTAGAAACGCTCAGTAGATGGGACTCAAAAACACCCACAGGTGGATTCAGAGTGCTCTGAAAACCTCATACAGCAGAAAGTAGGCAAAGAGATTCATTTTTTACTTCCAGCCCCCAATCTGTACATAAATGGAATTTAACACTTTTGGGGAAAGAGTAGCCCTGACAGTGACCAATAAAAGTTCTGGTTTTGTGAAGAAAATATTTTATAAATATGTTGGAGCTGATTAGAAGATGGGGGTTATGGGATGGCATGTTCAGACGGAATTCACATTCAGCCTCCTCTGCATACCGCACCCAATTCATATGGTGATGTTCTTGATAGCTCACCCACTGTCATCAACTATGCTCTATAGAACACCCATTTAGAAAGGACCTGACACCAATACAATGGTGTCTAACATGCTTTCCAATTTAGAGTGACTTGTTGAACACTATTTGCATTAGTGGTCTGCTTTGTGGGACTGGAGATTGGAGGCCTATTGTAGATGTTTTATTAAATGTACCGCATACTCTGGAAAAATATTCCCAGGTATTTCCGTGGAGTTTCATATGTAGATCTTAAACATGGACCCACACATTCTATCTGGCAAGCATGAGGAACAAAGGAATTGATGTAAATCATGTCACAACGCATGTCTGGATGCAGGGACGTGGTTCACCCATGCATAAGCTCTAAGAAAAAGATAAGCATCATTTTGTGCATACCTTAATATGCCTGTATGAGCTAGCACAATTATCTAAGCCCCTACATCACTGTCAAGGTCATCACAGATGTCTTTTACCCTAAATCTTCCAAATCCTTGAGTAAATCCCTTCTGGGACACCAAATGTCTCATGTGATGTCCATGGGCCATCAAACTATAGTTCCAACACTTCTGATTCTTGAAAGCACATCAACCTCTCACTAACATGCCCTAGGTTGGAGAATTATATCCTAAAGAATCTTGCTATACTCAGAATCTCAGCAAATGAATATGGTTAATCACTGGCACTTCAAAGGGCATTCAAGAGGCATTAAACCATCAACACTGTCAGTATTTAAATGTCAGCCAGGTTACCAAAACCATTTGATGGCAAACACTTGGTAAAGCAATGGACCCAATCAACCTCCTCAAATTCTCTATTACCAGATCCATTTTATTTCAACTCTGAAATTTTGAATATATAGGGGTAGAAATGCTTATATGATATAGGTTTCTTGCAATCTATGTAGCATTCAATGAAAGAACTGCAACAATATGAAAGAGTTTTGATATCCATGTATGCATTATCTGTCATCTGTAATCATTTGTCTTCTTGCCCATACTATTCCATTCCACAAAACTATGCTGTGTCACCTTGAGGTTCTAGACACAGAACACACTATCCAGGAAGTCAGCTAACTGGGCTCAGGGACGGAAAAGGCTCCACCCACCTTGATCCCAGCATCTGAACACTGTCTTCTGTGTGTTCTCCCCCCCCCCCCCTCCCTAAGTGGTGTCAACCCAGTCCTGGAGCCTTGGAAATAGGATGCATCTTCTCGCAGCTGCGTCAGAACAGCCACTGCACAATGCATCACTGGAGCAGGACCTTGCGTCGTAGCCTGCAGCTTCCTCAGAACTGACACTGCACAAAGCATCCTTGATGCAGGCCTTCGCATCGCAAGCCCCTCGTCTACGGCATCTTAGATGATGCAGGACCATGCATCGCAGCCCTGCAGCTTCCGCAGAACAGCTGCAGAATGACGCATCCTAAATATAGGACTTTTCATTGCAGCCCCTTGACAATGTCATCCTCGAAGATGATGCAGGACTCCACATCGCAGCATTGCAGCTCCCTCGGAACTGCAGCTGTATAATACATCCTCGACACAAGATCTTGCAACACTCCACAAACCAGTATTTAAAGTACTTTGTTCAGAAAGCCCAATTTGGTCCCTGTATCTGGTCTGCACTCCATCACGGTCGGCTTGAACTTGTGACTTTGTCCCAGTCTAGTGCAACCAGATAACCACAGTTGACGCTTTCTGCTTCTAGCCACTATTTCCGCTTAAATCTTTTAAATTGTATATCTCAAGTTCTACATATTGGATTTTTTTTTGTTTTGGGATCAAAATATTTATTCAATTTTCCTCTTTTTTTCTTAATTGGTGTGGGATTTTTCCTTGTGTTGTGTTTCACTTTATTACGGTTTAAAGTACTACATACATTCTTTATACATTGTCGGTATGGTACGCCTGACTGCTTTTGTGCCATACTACCACACGGTAAAGTACAGGTTAATTGGGAGTTTGCATGTGTTTCACCCTGACAAGAATTGTGGTTGCTGCTTGAATAAAGTTTCACCCCCCTCAACCAGTAGCTCAATTTCTTACACCCTTGTAAACATCAAGGGGCTTATTTGAGTTTAGCAGATGGGATACTCCCCTTCAAATGTGGCGGATGTCCCGCCCACCCTATTACAATGTTTAACAACTTATGTCACTTGTAATATGGTAGAGAGGATACCCATCATGTTTTCATGGAACATCCTGTCACCAAAACTTTAACTAAGGCCCCAAGTCTGTTCACCCAATCTTGAAAAAATTAAATAAAGACTGTTTTGATGGCTTCCCTCATGTCCCATTGGATGGATCAAGACATGTGTACTTCTTACATACAGGGCAGTAGTACTGCCAGTGGATCACCTTATAAGCACAAGGGCATTCTTTCACAACAACTGACCCACCTGTGCGGCCTTTGGTGGTCATCTCCTTGGGGCCACACGGGGGGGCACCATAGTTTTCCATCTCAGAATTCTTGGGAAGGCGCTCTGAGTATTTATCTTCCGCAAAGCACAATGATGACCATTCTTTGATGTCCTTAGGTCTCTTCCCAATCCAAGATGGTTGGCAGTAGTAGTAAATAAGTGGAGGGTTTCTCATTATCTCTGCATTGCAACACTTCTTTGCTCCTGCTGGTGTGTTTTCTTACTCCTGCTGATTCTTGGGCTGTTGTGTTTCTTTGCTCCTGTTGGTTCCAACACTTCTGCTGGTTCATTGATACTGACTGGTCCTTTTCTCTTCGGTTGGTGTCTTCCCTTTGGGCCCGTGTCTCTGATGGTACTCCTGTGCCCAATACTAGTCTGCTGGGTTCCTTGTCTCAGACCTTGTCATATGGAGCTGTACCATCTTCTCCAGAGGTTTTTTCCTTCTGGGTTTTTCCTCTTTGGGCTCCTACTGAAAGGCACTATCTGCATAGGTGCTAAACATGTCAGCAGCATTGTGGCAACTCCAAGCAGTCGTCCATATATCTGGCAGACAAAGACAGTTAAGAATTGGGCTTTCAGATCTTCACGCTATCCAAGGTCTTTGATCAGAAGCTTCCTACCGCTTAGGTCTCACAAAGACATGCTATTCCTATTGGATATGAATATGAGCAGACTGTTGCAATGCTGTAGAAAATAAAACCTCCGGAGTTTTTTAGATATGTGAACATGGCTAGGGGTAAATATTGTCACATGGATCTGGTGGTGCCCCAATTTTATAGAACCTCATGTAGTCTTCCTGTTGCCTTGCTTCTTACTCTGCCCTTTCTTAGATAACTGTACTCCATTCCTAGTAATTAATTATCAGTAATATATTTCATCATGGCATTTGAACTCCAAGACCTAGAGAATTAGATGTAAGCAAAGAAAAAGGGTCATCCTTACCCTTTTTCTGCATTGTCACTCTAAGATCTTGTTTGCTCTGTTGCTGACCACTGGCCACAGTATCTGCATCATCTTCATCATGCCCAGATTGTCCAATAGTTAGTATCTGAATTTGGCTTCCAATCTCTTGAACTTCATCTTGAAAAGCTGCTGGACCATCAATACCTATCAACAAAAACAGGGATAATTTTAGTGAATTTCAGAAAGGCTTGACAATTGTACCTGAAAAAACAAACTATATGTTAATTACACTTAAAGCACTTGGTGTTGATTTAGCGATTGGCGGAAAGGATACTACATCACAGAGACAGTTTTTTTCCCATCAATGTCAGGTAATACCAGGTGGTGAGGTACAGTAAAAATAAAAAAAGTGCCCTCACATCAAAGGAAAAAATCATTAGTTTTACTTCTATTTTATAAAACAGACTATAGCTATGGATTTTGGTTTGGAAATAGTAAAACGATGTAAACGTTTGATGGGTGGTAGCCCTGTTTGACGGAATCATCCGTCAAACTTTGAAAAATGTGATAGTGATTAGTGCCAATATTGGGAGCTGCCCGCAAAGCTGTCGCACATCTCTAAATTTGGTGGACCGGATGTCTATCAGGTTGATGAAGACATCCATCCATTGTACAAACTCTAAATCAGGTCATTGGTTTTATATTGCCACAGTTTGTACACAGCGTATTCTTAAAATACACAAAATTAGGTATTATTTATTGTTCGAAATCGGGTTACTGATTGATTGGTGTGTAAGCCTTGGTCAAGCAGTAGCCACAAGCCTAGTCAGGGTAAGGGACAAGCAAAACCAAAATTTTCCTGCACCCACCCCTTTGTAGCTTGGCACAGAGCAGTCAGGCTTAACTTAGAGGCAAGGTGTAAAGTATCTGTGCAAAACTGGAAACAGTAAAGCATTGAAAACACCACACAAAAAGATACCACAACAAGTTAGAAAAATAGAGCATTATTTAATATTCAAAACAACCAAATGAATAAAAAGAAATCGATAAAACCAGAGTTATGATCAAAACTCAAAACTTCAGGCCGACCACGATGGAGCGCAGGTCAGATACAGTCCCAGATTACTCCAGCTGAAGATTTACCTTCTCAGGTTTCGTGCCAAGAGTCCCATTTGGGTTGGAGAGGGCTGCAAGGAGAGCGTTGCTGGCAGTGGCCAGTGTGGCACGAAGAGCAGGCTAGGTATACCAGATGGGCGGGCTGGAGCTTTGCATTGGCGGTCCTCTGTGGGGGATAGATGCTTGCTGTGCGAAGCCCAACAACTTGATTTAAAGAGCCCAGGAGCCACACCCAGGGCCCAGGACCTGAGAGGCACCACTTGGGTGTCAGCAACTTGCTGAAGAAGGGTACAGGAGCCATTGGAGAGCCTTTGAGCCCTGAGACTCCAATCAGGAGGCCAGCTGGCTAGCCATTTAAGTCACTCTGGGGTGCTAGGCCAAGATGAAAATGAAGGTCCAGTTCTTCCCAAGGAAGGGAGCAGCAGGTCAGCACAACAGGGCAGCAGTTAATTTAAAGCAACAGTCCAGCAGAGTGGCAGTCCTTGTAGCAGCACAGCAGTCCTTCTTGCTGGCAGAGTATCCAGAAGTGTACTGAAGAGTTTTTGTCGGAGGTCCTTCTTTTGTATACAGTTGCGCCTTTGAAGTGGGAAGAAGCTTCTAGAGGCAAGCCTTTGAAGTGCACATATGCCCTGCCTTTCCTACCTTGATTCTGGATCAACTAAAGGGAGTATGCAGCCATTTGTGTGGAGACAGGATACAGCCTGCTCAAGTGCAAGTAGGGCTGTGCCCAGCTCCTCCCTTCTATCCTGCCAGCGATGGCCCATCCAGTCACACCTAAGCTCCCATTGTGTGTAGTTGTCTAGGAGTAATACACAAAGCCCAACTATCACCCGCACCCTGTCCTGTGACCCAGAGACAGGCTGCAGGCACCAAATGGCTAAGGCAAGAAAGTGCCAACTTTCTATGAGGGGCATTGTCAGAACGCTAATTTAAAATCCGACTTCATAATGTTAGGATTTTAAATTAGGGCTCCAGAGACACCAAACATGAACTGCTAATCTCTTCACATTTGGAAATTACACTTATAAAATGTAATAAGGCAACTGCAATGTTATCCTATGAGAGATAGTCCTTGCAGTAGTTAAAAACAAATTTAGGATTTTTCACTACCAGGACATGTAAAACATAAAAGTACATGTCATATATTTCACATACATTGCACCCTGCCCTCTGAGCTATCCAGGACTTACTCTGGGAATGACTTATGTATATTAAAAAGGAAGGTTTGGGCCCAGCAAAAGGTTTACTTTGCCAGGCCGAAATGACAGTTTAAACTCCTCCTGCAGGCCCCGCAATGGCAGGCCTGAGGCATGGTTTAAGGGCTACTTAAGTTTTGGGTGGCACAATCAGCGCTGCAGGCCTACTAGTAGTATTTAATTTACAGGCCCTGTGTACATGTAGTACTGCTGTACTAGGAACTTATAAGTAAATTGCCATTTGTCTATATGCCAATGTTACCATGTGTCAGGGAAAGAGCACAAGCACTTTAGTACTGGTTAGCAGTGGTGAAGTGTGCAGAGTCCTAAGGCCAGCAAGGATGAAGCCAGCAAAAACTAAGGGGCTGAAGGCAATAAATTAGGTGAAACGATACCAAGGATGCTAGGTCTAACATGTATAATGGTTCATATCCAACTTAGGTATACAATCTTTATTGTTGAACCTGCGATTATTAGTGCAATATGCATCCAGCATTTGTAGACAATCTACCATCATTAATGTTTTGCAAAAACAATAGACTTGTAAGAAAGAGAGTTGCTAAGTGGAATGGATTTGAGTCTACCACGAGGACTAAATCCACAAACCTCTCAGGGTAAAACGCTGTTTTAATCATTTAAACCTGAGCTGTACCACCTGGTAGCTTTGGCAAAGAGCAGACAGGCTTACCTTGGGAAAGTGTGTAAAGTATTTAGCAGTGAAAAAACTGTTAAAAAGTCAAAAATGAATACAATAGAAATCTCATAACAACCTTCTAAATATATAGAACTTTAAACAAGCAAACTGACACCATAATGACAAACATTCAATAAGGGGACTTGGAGCTATAAAATTTGTAAAAATTGAAGACAAAAAGCACCAAAACATAAAGTAAAGCACCAATAAAAAGTCATTGTTCATGATTGACCAGGATTGTGGCATGATTTCAAGAAAACCGCAATGGAGCGCAGGTCATATACACCAAATAGGTCACCCTGATCAAAGGTTTTTCCTTCTGACTTAGGGCCTGATTCAGATCTTGGCGGACGAGTTACTCTGTCACAACGGTGACGGATATCCTGTCTGCCAAAATATATCTCCCATTATATCCTATGGGATTTATATTTCAGCAGACAGGATACCCATCACCGTTGTGATGAAGTAACCCATCCACCAAGCTCTAAATTAGTCCCTTATTCTATGAAATGGAATGTAAAATTCTCAAATGGGGTAAGGTTATAGGCAGTTTCAAACGAAGTCTTATCAAAACCAAGTACCTGCTTGAGTTCCTGCTAAAGCTATTTTGTTTTTTGTGGACAAAGCTCTGAGCAGATCAAGATTTCCAGCTTCAAACCAAATCTCTTTTATGGAACTCCAAATCCTCAAGCAGGGCAAGCCTGAAGCTGTACCCACCGCAGTAGCTGTACCCATGGAAGTCCACTCAAAATAAGGAACTTTTGCCACAGATACTCCAGAGGTCTTGAAAGTCCTTAGTCTCAACTTTTCAGACTTCCTAGAGACGCTTCTCTTTGTCACTTCTAAGGCTGCCAAGACCTCAGAGACAGCAGTTAGAAGTGATTACTCATTCCAAACAAGACCACACCCAGGGTGCAGTTCAGGTCCAGTAGCTACTTGTCAGATGGCCAATTCATGAAAAAGTATCCAGCAGTGTGTTGTTCCCCTGAAGCCACTGTGGAGGTGCTACAACTGACCCTTGGATTCTACTTCTTAGTCCTGGATTCAAGAGAGAACATTGGGAACATTTTTCATACCTTACTAAGGGGATGCACTGACAAGGACCAACTGCTGGCAGGCTAATGCTTAATAACCTATTGACGGTTTAGGCAGAGGAAGTCTAACTTTTTAAAAGTCCCATTTACTTAATTTTGATAAAAATCCAACTTCACTACTAAACTGGAATTTTTTAAAAACACAAAAAATAGTGTTTCCTACAAAAACTTAGTGTTGTAGCTTAACAAAATAGTGTTTGAATTATCCTGTTAGCTTCTCGCAGACCAAGGATAGCAGAGTAAAACATTTATTTAGTTTTCCTGTTAGACAACAACTGCCCTTTTATGGTGTCTAGATATTATAGTTACATGCCTTGTGTGATACAAAGACTACTTAGGGTTGGTGTATTTAATAACTAAAAGTAGAGTTATTTGTTTTCAAAAAGAGTTATTTTGACAGGTTTGCCTGCAGGTATAAAATCTGTAAACCCCAGGCTACATTAGTAGGCCTGATGCCATCAATCAAACAGTCAGGATTTATAAAGTGCACTAATCACCCGCAAGGGTATCTAGGCACTAAGAACCAAGCTGCTCAGGTGGCATCAATTTAAGACCCATGTCTTGAGTCCCCATCTGAGCTCCTGAAGAGAGGGTGAAGCCCCAGAGATGGAGGGGAAGGACGTTCCAGGACTTCACAGTGAGGTAGGAGAACAAGTGTCCTACACTGTTGCTTCGGTGGATGTGAGGGGTGTGAGCGAGTTAGAGGCTTTGTAGACTTGAGTCAGAATCTTGAATTGGCATCTCTTTTGGAAGGGGAGTTTCTTCAGGAGAGGGGTGATGTAGGTTCATCTCGGGAGGTTGAGGATGAGTCTGGCTGCTGAGTTCTGAATGGTATATATTCTCTTCAGGAGGTGTGTTGTAATTTCTGCATAGAGTGGGTTGCCATAGTCCAAACGGCTGTGATGAGGGTGGGAGTGACGGTGTGTCTGGTGGAGAATGGGAGCCATTTTTTAAGATCTTTCTGAGCATGCGCAGAGTGAAGAAGCAGGCGTAGGCGACTGCCCTAATCTGGTTCTTCTTGGTGAGTTTGCTGTCCAAGATAATGCCGAGGTTCCAGGCGTGGTCCGAGGGGGTGGGAGATGGTCCCAGTTGAGCAGGTGATCAGGAGTCATTCCAAGGGGAGGAGTTTTTCCTGAAGATCAGTACTTCTGTATTGTCTGCGTTGAGCTTCAAGCAGTTGATTTGCATCTAGTCGGTGACACTAGTCATGCACAAGTGTAAGTTGTCCCTTGTGGTGGAAGGGCATACGAAAAGAGGATGAGCTGGGAATTGTCTGCATAGGAGATAATGTTCAGTCTGTGGTTTCTGACGATATTGCCTAGGGGGCACATGTAGCCGTTGAACAGAGTGGGGCTGAGGTACAAACATTGAGGGACGCCACAGATTATGTTCTTGGGCTCCGGGGTAGAAGGTGGATTCTCGGCGAGGAAGGATGTGATCCATTTGAGGGGGCTCTCTTTGATTCCGATGTGATGAAGCCTCTTGACCAGGGTGTGGTGGGACACAGTGTCGAAGGCCACTGAGAGGTCAAGGAGGATCACAGCAACCACATCTCCTGGACTAGGAGGGTTGTGATGTCATCAGTGGCTGCGATCAGGGCAGTTTCAGTGCTGTGGTTCATACGAAATCTGGATTGGGATGCGTCCAGAAGATCGTTGTTCTCAAGGTATTCTGTGAGTTGGTGGTTGATGGCCTTTTCAAGGACTTTGGCAGGAAAGGGGAGCAGGGAGATTGGCCAGTAGTTTTTGAGCTCATATGGGTTGGTGAATGGTTCTTAAGGACGGGTTTGACATCCATGTGTTTACATTCATCTGGGAAGGTGGCCGAGCTGATGGATATGTTAAAGATCGCTGTGAGCCTGATGCTGAATAGCTTTGATGCGAAGGTTGAACATTTGTTGGGGACAGGAGTCCGTAGGTGCTCCTGAGTGAACGGAGTGCATGATGTCAATGGTGCTCTGCATTTTGAGCTGGTCGACACTGTGATCTACTGGTCAGGGCTTGTGACTGTGGGAGCAAGGAGGCTGAGGATGTTGGTGGCAGCGGACTGGGTTTCAAAGTTTTTGAAGATGGAAGAGATTTTGTCTTGGAAGAAGTCTGCCAGGGTGTATCGGAGATCTTGGGTCGGGTGATGATGTTTTCTGAATCAGAAGAATTGGAGAACTCCTTTACGATACTGAAGAGTTCTTTGCTGTGGTTGGAGCTGGCTTTGATGCGGTCGCCTAGGGAGTTCCTTCATGTCTCTTTGAAGCTCCGGTGGTAATAGCTGAGTGATGTCTTGAAGGTTGTCCGGTCGGTGGACTCCTTGGTGGTGTGCCACATTCTTTCCAGTTGCTTGCAGTTGGCAAACAGCATTTATAACGCAGTCTAAACCATGAATTACCTATACGATGAAGCCTTAACCATGCTTCAGTCTTTACCACGCAGGTTATTACAACGCATAGGTCTAAACCACAAGGGTCATTACCACCCATCTCTTTACAATGCATTTTAGATATAGACATTTACAACGTATGTCTTTACCATGAGTGTCATTAACACGCATTTATTTACCATGAGGGTCATTACCACAAATGTCTTTACCACGCATTATTACGTAAGTTTATGGGAATATACATAGGTAATTATATGTTATAGATATTTGGTAAATATTGATGATAACATTATAAAAAAAATGTTTTTATAGTAACTAACTTTTAAGAATGGAATGCAAGGGATATAGGGGTATTGGGTAGCGAAGTGTATTAATACTCGGGCATTAATTGTAATACTTAACAATTAACGGTTAAGTATTGCAATTGTTGTAAATGAATATTAATATTACATTTTTATATATTTTTAACAATTGTAACACTACTATTTAGGGACGAGATGCAGGGGACATATGGGTAGTGGGTGGGGAAGTACAAAAATGCTCGGGTATTAATTTTAATACTTTCAAGTATTAAAATTGTTGTAATTTTTAAAATTATATATATGTTTTACAATTGTAACAATACCACTTAAAGACAGGATGCAAGAGATATAGTGATATTAGGCGAGGAAGTGTATTGATACTCGTATATTAATTTTGGTACCTGAGCATTAATAAGTAAAGGTCTTTTTTTAAAGGGGGTAATAAATTCAAAACTCAGTGTAAGTACTAACATACCTAAATTATTTAAAAAAATGGAAAAAGTAAATTAAAAAATATATATATAAAGATACATTTTTAACAATTATAAGGCAAAAGAGAAAAAAATCACACATGGGATTCTTATAAAAGTTATTAATAAATAGAGTAAAAAATGACCAAAAATCTAATTAATGAGTAAACCATATAAAAAATTGTACAAAAATCTAAAACATTTTTTGTCATATGTATAACAATATTTTTATCAATTTATAAGTGTTTTACCCCGGTGTTTCTCTGAATTCAATGTTGAATATTGTCCTTTTTTCCTTTTTCCTTTTAGGTTTGATACTCGTGATTGTATGTCTATTATTCAGTCAGTGGAGTGTCGCGATCAAGATTGGAAGCAAGGAAGAGTTGTGGTCAGGTAAGAAAAATTCCATTTACATTATTAAGTATATAGGTGGCTATGTTTATTATAATGTAGAGGGGGTAGGTAGTGAGATGGTAAACAGTGATAAAATGTATGTTTTATTTCTTTTTACCTCTTTTTCCTTTTCATGCAGTTTGTGTTCGTATGCCCATGTCGCGATAGTTTTTTATTTGAAAATTAGGTTTAAAATGTTGAAAGAAAAATTGTTATGACTTTTTTAAACCTATTTGAAAGAAAAGCAACATTTTTTTATTTTTGGGCTACGGTTTGTAAAACTGTTTGGAGAACTTTCGGGGAAAAGACCATGTGGCTGCTAGAGAAAATAGATGTTGTTTATTCACTACTATAGGGTTGGTGTTTTTAAATTTGGATTTGGAGTTTTAATTTTGATGGTTATGATTTAATCAACAGAATTTTCAATTCAGATGTCAAATTTTTGGATTGCTTATATCCACATGTCTTGATTACTACTGTTTTTTTTTGTTCCATTTGTTTTTGGAGATTGGATTTTCTTACTGACGATTTAAAAAAAAAAGATTTGGTTTTCGGATTTTAGCTTTTCACAATTGTGTTTTTAGTACTGAAATTGTATTTATTTCTATTAATTGGCCTGTAGGCAATGGATTTAAGTTTCAAAATCAAGCGTTTTGGGGAGTTTACCTGTTTTGTGGATGTTGATTTGTTTATATGGATTATTGGAGTACTGTTGACCCTTGGTGAAAATTCACCAAGAGTTGAAGAAAGAAGAAAACTACAGGTTGGAACCCAAAAATACCTTTACTTCGGTAAAAAAAAAACTCAAAAATTACCAATTGAATTGTATCCAGTTGTTATAACAGGCAAGTAATTAGGAAAATATTAGTGAGGGTTAGTAATGTAACATATATGTAATACTGTCCAGGTAGTCTGCAGCCACCATCAGTAAAAACTGGTGAATTTGAGCCAATAGTTTCTCGGACACTTCTTTACAATTTTAGAAAAATTGCCAAAAAGTGATATAGGTTTGGGTGATGTTTACCAACTGTTTTATTGAAGGAATTGTGTTATCCCTCAATGGCATTGTTAGTCTTTGCACCTCCCTCTATTCAAATGGAAACCTTGGCTGCCTCCTGTGACCCGACCTGCCTAGATGGCCAATACATGTATCTTCAAAATAATTTAGTAGGGTGAAATTTCTTCTCATTTTCGGTAAAATACTCTGATTCAGCAATTGGTGTTTAGAACTCACCTACACTGTCAGGAGGTACAAAGCATAAGGCAGTTAGTTCTCTTAATTCATATTGAAGTTTACTGCTTGATAAGGAACCCTTAACTAAAGATGATTTTTAAACTTTTCAAAAATATGCCTGTGCAAAGTGAAAAAAAATCTTTGAATTTGGGTGATAGGATAACTTTTGATAGTTGTGTCAGTCATTGATATTTTGAAGTCAATTCTTACTTTCCTAGGACTTTTACTCATTGTTTTGTATTTTACCTCTGTTAATAATTGAGTGTACATCGACGATTGCTTGTCAGGGAATAAACTATACACTAATTTGACAGTTGTGTTATTTATGTTAGCATGAATAGTGTAAATTTGGATGAATGAATGGCGTGTTGATTTAAAAGTCCCATCCATCAACCAAATTTCACTATTCTCAAGGGATAAAAAGTTGTGGGTTGTGCTAAATATTAGTATTCTTTTCTGAGGGTTTTTGTTGTCATACAATAGAAAAGGTCCATCAGAGAAAGTAATACTTAATTCTGGGGGAATGTTCATGTCAGAATAAGTTTGTGGGGTTACATGTTGGGGATAACTTGCCTGTTTTTGTCTTTGCACCATTCTCCTAAGATTAGGAATTATGGGCATACTACTAGCTATATGCATGTAATGGTTTTGGATACTTGCCTCAAAATTGAGCTTCAGGGCTGATTAGAGGTGGATGCAAGTTCTTTAACCTTTTGTACGTTTTCATGTACTTCAATCTCCATTGCGGAGTAATTATGCTCAGTTGTCTTCTAGAGTAACTACGGTGTCTTCCAGAGTAACCGCTCTGCCTGTGAAATGGGACGAAATACACTGCACACACTTCCAAAGACTCCGGGCTCAATTAGCCTCTCCTTACAATTAAGGTAGCTACCAAACTTTAAGAGTCTGTTTGCCTCTCCTGGATTCACATAATTTGTTTGATTGGCTGATGCCATTGATGTGAGTTCTGTTAAAGAAAAGAAATAGAAAAAAGTATTTGTTTTTTCAGTTTCATGCATTTTTGTCTTTTTTTTTGCCTGGTAAAGGCATGGAAAATGCATTGTTAATTTTTGCATTCTGTGGGGATAGATAAAAGTTTAGATGCTCTGTTGAAATGAGTAATGTATTGCTTCTTAAGTTTTTTAACCTGGAAAAAAATAGTTTGTTATGTTAGAAGAAATGTAATGTCCAGTTTTTTCCCTAGGGATTTGTGTGTTGTTGGTTTTTAGGTCAACCCTAGCGGCAGCGTGCATGCTCTGCTCGCTCTGCGCAACTGCTATAGTAGAGTATGGGAGAGAAGTCCGCGCCCACTCTCTGCCCATATTTTTCATTGGCTTGTCTCATTGTCTTTCGTAAATGCTGCCTTCAGGTTCGTTAATAGGCTTGTTAGTCCCTCCTTAGTATGGCCTTGTCTTCCTTTGTAACCTCCCATGGCCACTGGGCCCTTTACTTTGGTTGTTACACGGGACCTGTTATTTAGTCTGTAAGCACTATTTTCTTTATTGAATTTCTCTTACTGCAGGCCGGACATGCGCTGCTTTAGCTGAAATCGCTTGTGTTTTTTTAAGCAGCAGGGCCATAACAAGGGTGCCTGCTTTCAATCACTTTAACCCAGCATTATCTCGCGTCTGTTTCAACCCCCCAAGTAAAATGGATTTAGAAATGATTAGCAAATAAAGTCATGTGAATTCCAGGTAGCAAATCATTGTGTGCTAATAGGCTGAAGCTGACAACAGTACATCTGTGTTACATGTCATCTGTACTAAAGCCACCTGACAGGGTTGTTTTCAAAAGCCTGTTTTATTAACAACACCACCACCAATACTACCCTCACCATTACCACCACCACCAATACTACCACCAATACCACAACCATAAATACCATCACCAATACCACCACCAATACCACAACCACCACCAATAACACCACAACCACCACCAATAACACCACCACCACCAATACCACCACCTCCACAACCACCAATACCACCACCACAAATACCATCACCAATACCACCACCAATACCACCACCACCAATACCACCACCTCCATGACCACCAATACCACCACCACCACCATTTCCACCATCACCACCAATACTACCACTATCAATACCACCACCACCAGCACCGCCAATACCATCACCACCAATACGTCCACCACCACCACCAATACCACCACCACCAAAAATACCACCACCACCAATACCACCACCACCAATACCACCAATACCGTCACCAATACCACCACCACCAATATCACTTCCGCACCTCTCACTCATTAGTAATAGCTAGGGCACTGTATGAGGCCAGAGCTGCAGCTGAGACCATCTCTCCCTCACTCCATACCTGCCATAAAACACACATGCTGCCATGCACAAGGAGGTGAAGCCAGGACCCTACTACAGCTGGAGTGTTTTTTATTAGGCCAAAGATAGAAATGACATTACGCAATGCCACACTGCACACTCAAAAGACATAGAGGGCAGGAAATAGCCCCCCTCTTGCTCTTTCTCCTGAGCCACGACAGTGTAATCACAGAGCGAAAGGTGTTGGAGCGCTTTGTTAGTGTTTATAGCTCGAATCATATGTAACTCTCTCATCACACTTTGTGTCTGTGTAATTTGCAGCACTTACACATCTTTACTGCACTATTCATCACTACTTAGAAGACGTCGCAGGCTGGTCTCTTTCTCTGATATTTACAATCTAACAAGCAGTCGAGAAGACACTTTATTGGAATGCAATAGGTCTTGCATTTGCGAGAGTTTAAGCTATTAATATTGTAAATGAAAATGCCTTTTATTTATGTTTTAAAACCCAAAACATAAATAAAAGCCACTGTCATTTATAATGCTATTAGCTCAAACTTGTGTGAATGCAAGACCTATTGCAGTGCAAATCCTTGTTGAAGGAAGTTATTTATAGTACGTATGTGTATTTTCAAGTGTTTTTTGGGGAAATGGTTATTTTTTGCAGATTTGTGTGCCGATTCCGATCCGTTAAAAAAATTTACCGTCCGACTCGTATCCGTATTTTTTTACGTACGAATCGTACAAGTCCCGTACAAGCGGCGAAGTACGATTCGTACGTGAAAAATACATACGAATGACCTCGGGAAAAGTCTACGAGACGTCCCCGGACAGTTTTACGTATGAGTCGTAAAACTGAAGTCCGAGCGCACAAGTCTGATCCGTACCGGCGTCCCGAATACACAAGCGTATGGAAAACGTTCCGTACGGAGCGAACTTTGCATGACCCCTACTCCGGGTACACTTGTGCCCAGGGTACGAGTCGTACGCCCCCCCCCAGCCTCTCACCCCTCCCGCGTACGTCCGCACTGTACCCCCCACCCCCGTATGTACGGTTCGTACCCCACACCCCCAGTATGTACGCGCCGTACCCCAGCCCCCGTATGTACACGCCATACCCCCAGCCCCCCATATGTACATGCTGTACCCCCAGCCCCATATGTAGGCGCCGTATCCCCAGCCCCCCGTATGTACGCGCCATACCCCCAGCCCCGTATGTATGCGCCGTACCCCCAGCCCCCCGTATGTACGTGCCGTACCCCCAGCCCCGTATGTACACGCCGTACCCCCAGCCCTCCCCGTATGTACGCGCCATACCCCAGCCCCATATGTACGTGCTGTACCCCCAGCCCCCCGTATGTACGCGCTGTACCCCAGCCCCATATGTACACGCCGTACCCCCAGCCCCCGTATGTACGCGCCATACCCCCAGCCCCGTATGTACGCGCCGTACTCCCAGCACGTACAGTCTGTACATATGCAATGTTGGGGTACGCACCGTACATGATGACACGTACGATGTGGGTGATGGCGTGTACGGCGCGTACCGGGCCCCTTTTTCCTCGTGCATCGCGGCGTACTTAGCTTTTCAGGCACTTTTTGGCTCCCGTAAAAATATAGCCGTGCGGAGTGCTGTGGGTACGAATCGTACTTGCTGGTCTGTAAAACGCTGCCTGACTCCGTGCGTACGTCGTGGACGCACTGTCCAGGATCGGAATTGTATGTATTTTTTTGCCTTACGGTGTTTTTTACGAATCGTACGGAAATGGTATTTCTGTACGAATCGTACTTGCTGGTTTGTACGGTGGAATTCCTGGGTACGAGTCATACAGAGAAAATGCTCCTTACGACCATTTGTACCCGGGTTTTACAGGATCGGAATCAGCACCATAGTGTTATCTGTTAAAAAGAGAAAAATGCAATTTATGATTTATTATTTGGCTTTGAAATTTGTGATGAATTTCTTATTATTTACCATGCTTTTTTTTTACAGTACTCAGGTGGAAATTGGTTACTTTTTTGGTAGAATGTGTTCTGCAGTTTGATGTATTTGTTGTGTTTTTGTAGGTTGTTACTGTTTTTATTTTAGGATTTATTTTATAACCCCAGCCATTTTCCAGCACCTTCTCTAAGTTAAGTATTTGGTGGAGTTGGACTAGTAATTTTGCCCCCAGCCACTGTCCAGCACCTTCCCTGAGGTAAGTACCTGGTAGTAAAAGATCCCCCAGGCACTTTACAGCACCTTCCCTGTGGGGAGGAGACCTGATGGAGTTAAAATAGTCATGTTGCCCAGGAGTCACTGTCCAGCAACTGCTCTGAGGGAAGTACTTGTTTTAGTTAGAGTAGTAATTTTGCCCCCTAGACACTGTCTAGCATCTTTCCTCAGATAAGTACCTGTGAGAATAGTAATTTTGCACCCCAGCCACTATCCAGCATTTACACTGAGGTAAACACCTGGTGGAGGTAGAATAGTATTTTTGCTCCCAGTCACCGACCAGCACCTGCCCAGAGGGAAGTACGTGGTGGAGTTAGAATAGTAAATTTGCACCACAACCACTGTCAAACACCTGCCCTGAGGTACGCGCCTGGTGGAGTTAGAATATAAATTTTGCCACCCAGCAACTATCCACCACCTGGCCAGAGGGCAGGACTTTGTTCAGTTAGAATACCAATTTTGACCCCCCCAGTCACTGTCCAGCCCCTGCCCTGCTGGAGTTAGAATAGTAATTTTACCCCCCAGTGATTGCCCATCATCTGCCCTAAAGAAATCATCTGGCAGAGTTGGAATAAGAATTGTAATGTTATGTTAGCATACATCATCTGCTTGGAGGGAAGCACCTAGTGGAGTTATAATAGTAATTTTTGCTCACACTAAATGATCAGCACCTGCTTCTAAGTATACCCCTGGTAATTTTACCATATTAAGGACTTGATTACGAGTTTGGCGGTCCTCCAGCAGAGAGTCACACCAGCACTCCGCAGTAGGCCCGCCAAACTCATAGTGAGACCACCAGCCAGATACCAATTGGAAGCCAGATCGGGCCGACAGTGCTGCGGCGGTCCGACGTTGGTGCCTTTCCAAGGCTCAAAGGAGATCCTTAGAAAGGCACTGCCATGGGACCACTGCAGCACATTCCTGCATTGGAAGAAATGCACCATGTTGTGCATTTCTTCCAATGGTGGGTGCAATACCAGGGGGACCCATATACCCCTCTCCAGGCATAGAGGCAGCAGTTGCCTCTCTACCACCCTTTCTGCATCGGGCTCACAGCTATGGAAAGGCTGGTGAAAAGGAAACTCATAATATACTTGGTGGTGCTGGAGCAGCACCGCCAGTATATTACCCTCTTTGATCACTGCACCACTGCCGCGGGATCACGGATCCCCAGTGGTTGCAGTGGGCCAACTGCCACACTCGTAATGCAGCGCACGGTGCCGCAGTTTGGGGTGGCAGGCCGGATTTGGTGGGCCACCGTAATCAGGCCCTAAGTATTATTTAAGTTAACGTTTAGCAATTGTATTGTGGAAAAAAATATATTACAAAATATTTATCATATAATTGTTTCATTTATTAACATAAATAATATCATAAATACTACAAAAATAACATTTAAAAAACTGCAATATTGTTTAATATAAATTCATTTAATTTATAAAAACCCAGCAAATGTATGTCAAACAAACTTTAGAAGTTATTGTGTTAGATATCTGTAAGTTTAGGAAAAAATAAATGTATATGTAATATAATTAACTAGTAGAAAAACAGTTTTTTTTATAGTAATACTTACTTGGACAGGTAGATGGCTGTCTGTCACAGTTAACTCGCACTTCAGTAAAAATCTCTGTTAGCAGTGTGATCACAAACGGAGTCAGTGTACCAATGACTGCAAAATGGCGGGAGGACAAATTTATTCATGTTTGGTGTGGTAGATGAAAATATAAACAAAATATGTTTTGGATTGTATCTCAGGAAGATGTACTGTTCCATGCCTACGGTTTGAGGAGCAATGAAATCGGGGAAGCCGGGGCATGGTACCGGAGTTCTGTAAATGAGGCTATCCATTCTGAGTTGGAAGTTGAGGTGTTCCATGATCGGAGTAGTGTTGTCCGAGGCGGTGATGCAGTAGATGGATTCTTTGTGGATGATGGAAAATTTACTTTTACATGGTTATACTTTCCCTGCCTGAAGCCTCTGCAGGCTAATTAGCATTGGCCTGCTAGCAGTGAGTCTGCCAGTTCTGTGTTGATGCTATGGAAAATACTGCTCTCAGAGCAGAGACAATGGCTTTGGCCTGACAAGATGGCTTGGTGGATGAATGTGGCCCAGCTTAACCCAGGCAGTTACGGTGAATCCCAGAACTTCACCAACTTAAAAGAGACCAGAGGGAGACCTCTACCTTTATAGTTGATAATGAAAAGCTTGGAAACTGGGAAAGAGAGGTATTTTGCTCCCACTTGGCTTTATTCTCAGTGGAGGAGGAAGTTGACCATAGAACAAGTCTGGAGTGGTTACATGGGACAGGACTGCTCGTTGGCTTAACCTCACCCATCGGTGTGCCACAAACTTCCTTCAGAGCCTGAAGACATTTTCCATGTTGGATTTTACTGAGGATGGTGTACTGTTAGTTAATTAGCAGTGAGGCAAACAGGATGTGATAAAAATGTGGGAAGGCTTGTCCTTTTAAACTTTTTGCCCATTGGTCAGGGAGTGTCCAGGATTCACCCACAGGCTACTGAAATGAATAAAAGTAGCACCTCACCCCAGCTAATCTGTACACTTTCTGGGCATTTGGACTCCAATGGTCAGATGGCTGATCTCCTGTATGGCGAATGGAACATAAAAAGGTACAATACACGTTTGTTTCCAGAAATGGCCAGTTGGCCAATTACAACTGGAAACTTTTTTTTTATTTATGTTTTTTAATTGTATTGAGTTTTGACTTTTTAACTGTATTAGTGTTGCTAAATATTTTACACATTTTCCTAAGTTAAGCGCGTCTGCTCTGTGCCACAGGTACCAGGTTTTACCTGGTGGCAATAGAGAGAAATAAAGGCAGTCACACCACCCACCATAAATAGGGTAGGCCCTCCTGCTCATAGCCCCCACTCCATTGGGTCATCAGATGAAGCTTTCTGTTGATGGAAGCAAGGGGGGCTTCATCACAAGAAAGCCTTTGGTCCACCTGTCTCTAAGGACCTGATTATGATGCTGGTCAGATCACACACCGAGAGGCCGTTGGCCTGACTGCCGCCTTACAAAGCAGGCAGTCAGACTTTAATCAGTCGGGGGAAGACCGCCGCCTACAACAGGATCATCTGATTCAGACAAGGTGGCGGTTGGAATTGCAGTCCTGAATGGAGGCGGTGCTGAGACAGACACCACCGTCGGGATTACGATACCCCTTTCCGACAGTCCTTCCATGTCAGAAAGACCACCTTGAAAAGGCTGTTGGAAACTGATTTTGGGGGCCGCAAACAGGGCCTCGTCGGATGTGGGCCACTGTAAATTGGCCCTGGGGCACATGAAATGCCCCCACTCATCCCCATGCACCATGTGCATAAATTTGCAGGAATTGCCCCTTGCATGGCAGCTTGTGCTGCGACACCTTTCCTGGACTGCAGCATAAGCCGCTGTGTAAAGGAGCACTTTGCAACCACTAGCCTGGTGTTCTGTCGTAAAGCGGCGATCGGACCACCGCCTGGTTGTTCGGCGTTCTCATAGCTGCTGTGATAGCACTCTGTTATCGTAATCAGGCCCTAAATGACATTGGCAGATGAAGAGTTTGGTGGACAGGGTACACTGTCACATTTGCTAAAGGAACAAGTTTGGACCAGGGTGAGGCAGCAAGTCATTCCCAGTGGCAAAACGACCTTGGTAGCTATGAAAATCCAGCTTTGTCCTACACAGATCATTTGATGCCAAAATCTAAGGCTTCAGCGGGAGCTCAACAGCAACCTATCTGACTTCAAAGAACTCTCACCTGGCTAAGCCTTGCGCCTACCCACAGTAAAGGATTTGGACTTCCAGACAGAAGACTAGGGTGCAGATTACGAGTTTGGCGATCTCACCACCATACTACCATGGAGGTCTTACACCTAAACCAGAGGTTTTCTGCCCACTGTATTCCGAATTTTCCACAAGACTGGTGGTGTGTGGGTGGCAGAGTCATGACGATGGCATGCTTCAGCTCTGGCAATGAGCCGGAAGCTAATGCCGACCATCCTGTAGTGCTTCCAGCCAGTTGGGCACACTGCATTGCATTGTGTTATGCAATTGAAACATTGCACGCACCCAACCTGGAGGCATCGGAGGGCTCTACAAAAGCACCAGTTACATAAAACATGGGCACATTCCCCCTTGAGCCTTTACTTCGGCTCTTTACCTGGCTTTCCGCCGACTCTCGCATGGTGGTTTCCCCGCCAGGACCAGGTCGACGGAAAGGCAGGTCATAATTGAGCTGCACGTAACCGCAGTAGATGAAATGACGGCTGAGGTGGCAGACTCACCGCACAGATCGTAACCGGGTGTTTGGACCACTTAGGAGGCAGTGGTTGGACTGCCGAAAACACAACAGCGATCCCAACACCACAGTCATTGTAATCAGGCCCTAGGTTGAAAGGTAAATACATTGACTGGTACAATCCACTGGCTGTATCCGACCTTGGCTCCATTGTAGCCAGCCTGAAAACATGTCTAGATTTTGATCAACCATTTTCAATGGTGCTTTACTTTTGCTATGTGCTTCTCTGATTTAAATCATTTTGAGGTCTTTTTGTTTCTTAAATTTTCTTCTTTTTTCTAAATTAGTTTGGCAATCGAATTGTGTTGTGTTCTTGACTTTAAAATTGTTGGTACAGCTTGAACTTCACATATGTTATTGAAAAAGTAATTGCCGCGTATGCCATAGCTAACAGAGTTTGAGCTGAGTTTTTCTTAGAATTGTGTTGAGACCTAACCAGGGTGTGATTAGTGTTAGTGCCCCTTTTTTTCAAATTAATAAACCACTTACTGAGACAAGACCTTTATATACCCCCAGATGAGGCAGGCCTCTTTATCGAGATAAAAGCGGCATGCACATGAAGAGATATCCAAGATTCCTTACACTGAAATTCAGCTAACTGGGAAGGCGTTGGTGTAGCAGGAATTGCTCTTGTGAGGTTCTCAGAGCAACCCACTGGCTTTCTGACAATAACCAGCACTTTACTAAATAAATAAGTAAATATGTATTGAAAGGTTTGGTTGGATCCCTAGATTTCTAGGAGCTGGCATTTTGTTTAGAATGGGCAGTCTGGACTGCGATGTTGAAGGGAGTGAGGACTCTCTGCTTTGAATGATCACATTTTAGGCAGTGACGAGACATCCATCGGTACACATTCCTGACGCAATGCATGAAGTGGAAGATACATTTTTCTGCTCTTGCATTGATGTTAGCTGGTGGTAAAGACTGAATGCAGATGAGGTGGTGATGGTGCAACAGCTTACTGCTCATTGTCGTTACTCAATCTATTTTCATTACTCTATTTCTCACACCCTTAATTTTTCCTTCAAGCTTTGGAAAGATCTCATGTCATTTTAGGATTTCTGATTGGTTTGCCACTACTTGATATGAACAGGCTAGTTTATGGTGGGGTCGTTTTATACTCAGTGAGGTGAGAGGTATAAAAGTAGCTGAAATGAAAGAAATATTTTTATAGGAACACCTTGGTTTAGAGAAAGCCTGTGAAAGTCATATGCCTAAGGTAATAGCCCAATTTTAAAAGAGTTGACAAGGAAGCATTGAACTCTAAGAATTCCCAGAACATATTCAGGCCAGTATCACTCTTAACTGTTCTATAGGTGGCTTTCCGATTTCTAAGCGCGATTTTATTTGTAACTTGGGATATTTGGACATGGACGTTTCTCAGTATTGAATCAAAATTACCTTCTCGAATTATTTTCCCATATATTTACATGCAGCACATTTGCATTTGCCCTGTTACTATTTTTACTGTCCAGCCTTTCCTTTTCATAATTTTTTTTTTTTTTTTTAAATCAAACTGCTCCTTTAGATTGTCGAAAATGAAGACTTTCATGAAGTCGAAAAATCAAGGTCTGGACAGCAAATGAACCCAAAGTTGCAAATCCCTTTACCTTCTTCATATTTCAGGAGCGTTGATTTTGAAACAAGGTTTCAGTCTCTCTGTGTGCCTAGGAGCCTCTGGAGCCCCATCATGGCAGAGGCAGACGGCAGACAGAAAAACAATCATGTCAGCTACAAACACGACGGGGTCAACTCCTTAGCACCCGGGAACTTACCTATATAATTTTATTTTTCATTTCTCTGTTCAAACCTCGGAGGACCACCCCTTTGTATTACCACATGGCAGAAGAATTAACGAGATGTCGCCCCCGCTGTCACCTTCTCATTGTTAGCTCATTTGAGTTCGGCATTACTTTCCTGACAGAACAGATGATCAAACATTTTGGCACGCTTCTCAATTTATCCAGCTTTTCTCTGAGACCGCGGGAGTCAGGAGGGCATTCTGTACCCTGCATTCCAATCAAAGCAGTGAACGATTGCTTCAGATGGTTCTTTTGACTGTGTTAACCTTTAGTTTAATGGGTTTTGGGAAGAAAATCGACAGTTTTTTCATTACTGGGAAAAGGTTTATTTTGGTAAAAGCAAGTCTGTGTTTTGAACTTATGTCACACAGGTTGGGAAAAGAGATCTGTGGAAAGATGTTTTCAATAAGAAGTAGGCAGTCTTATTTTTTGGCATATCACCGCAAAAAAATAAGATTCTGGCGCTGGTTGCAAAAATGTTTGTGCAGATTTGTTGTGGGGCATTTTTCTGTGGTGGTAATCCTTTCTGTGTTTTTTTGTGCTGCTGTGTTTTTGTGCTGTAATATTGCAATGCGATTTTGTTGCGTTGTACTGCGGTTGGTGTGGTTGGTGTATTGGGTTCAGTTTTGACTGTGTTGTGATGTGCCGTTATGTTGTATTTTGTTGTTTTGTTACTGTGTGTGCACTATTATGAAATGTTCAGTTATTTACTTTAACTAAGTCAACACAGGCTGCTACATTCCCATCCAAAAGCAGCTCATTACTTTGCAGTTTCCATAGCAAGCAAACATTTGCCACTGTTTTAGGTGGTAACATAGTGCTGCTCCCACTCTTCAAGGGGCATATCAACAACAACTGGCGATAATTATCGCTAAGCGCACTTAGCGCTACGATAATTATAGCCGGCTAGCGTGGATTTTTATCACTGAGATAGCGTGCTATTAGCAACGCTTATCTCAAAAGCGATAAAAATCCTTGCGCTAACGTGAGATTATCGCTGGAAACCTAGCGATAATCTCACGAAGTGTGGCGTTAGCTTGTTGATAGGGCCTCACAAACTTAGCCATGATATCCACCCTCCATAGGATATCGTGGCTAAGTCAGTCCTCAAGCAGGCGTAAGGAAAGTAGCGATAACAGGGATTATCGCTACTTTTCTTGCCGCTATGCTTCATAGCGTGGGGCTTGATGATAGGAGAAATGTCGCTTACCGACATTTCTCCTGTCATGTCAGGTCAGGAACGCCCACTTTACATCTCATTAGAGATGCAAAGCTGGGCGTTAAGATTTCGTGCGCTAGCAAGGTTTCACGCGTTAGCGTGACCTTGCTAATTAGGCGATAAAAATATCGCTGCTTTTCGGCCAAAAACAGCCGCAAAAGCAGCGATAATTTTCTATCCCCTCATTGCTGATATGCCCCCAAGTACTTAAGACACCAGTCACCCCACACCTGTGGCAGAGACTGAGACTAAACTTAGCTCTCAGAGTGATTGCCTCGAGGCCTCTGCTACTATTATGAGCAGGCAGGTATCGTGCAAAGTTGAGAAGCACTAGTTTCCCACCCGAGGCAGCAGCAAATAGTTGATTTTCATGGGGAATTGAAAGGTATGTGCTGCTTTTGACTGCAAATCTAGAACCATTTGTTGATATCTTTAAAGTAAATAACAGAAATAAACACAATAATATACTCAAAGTAGCATAACAACACAATTAAAACAAAACAATGAAAATGTGAAAGCAAAACAACAACTGCAATACATCACAACATCACACTGTAATAATGTGGTGTAAAAACATAATAGCACAAACAACAACACATCACCACTACAATAAACTGGTGCACAGATAAGCCATAAACTGTCTTGCCATTCATTCTCCTAGACATCTGTTTTGATAATACAGTGAAAAAAGTTAATTGCACCTGGCACTCCCTTAATTACCACCACAGACATGAAAGAGCGGCAGCAAAACTATGTTGTGTGATCCAATCCAATGGTTATTGTTTGATGAACCATGAAATAGGTTTAACTACATTTAGGCTGGTATAGGTTATGCTGTCCTTATAAATTATTTATTTTCCGGTGGAAACATATTTTATACAATATACCAACACAAAATTCTAGCCTACCTAATGCATTATCCAACATTTCTAAAAAGAAGGGCTGACTACCTGGCACACCTAAAATCAACACAGCTACTGTGCTGATACCAATCTAGGTGGCTGGAAGCAGCTTGCACTGATTTCTGGTGCGAGCAGCATAGTCTTGGTGCAAATAGCCCCGTTCGAGGTCGCAAAGAGCCCAAAAGTTCGATTTAAGCTCGCTGAGCCACACCAAGGGTCCAGGATCTGAGGGGCACTACTTGGGGGGTCATGAACTCATTGCAGCTGGGTTCAGGAGCTGGTTGAGGAGCCTTTTATGTCCCTGAAGGGCAGATCAGGAGACCAACGGACTAGCCCTTGGAGTCACTCTGGGATTCTGGGTTTAAGATGAAGTTGCAGGTCCAGTTCTTCATCCCCAGACAAGAGTGCAGCCGGAAGCACGTCAGCACAGCCGGAAGCACATCAGCACAGCCGGGCATTAGTTGCTGTAATGCAGCAGTCCAGCAGAGTGGCAGTCTTTGTGGCAGTATGGCAGTTTTTCTTTCCGGCAGAGTATCCACAGGTCCAGAAGTGTATTGAAGAGTTGGTGTCTGAGTTCCAGTATTTATACCCACTTGCGCCTTTGACCTGGGGAGAAGCTTCTAAATGAATTTCTTTGAAGTGCCCTGCCTTCCTGTCCCTGGATCCAAGCTAACTACAGGGGGTCTGCAGCCCTTTGTGCAGCAACAGGACACACCCTATTCAAGTGTAAGGGGGGCTGGGCTAAGCTTCTTCCTCCCATCCTGCCAGTGATGGCCTGTCCAGTCCTGACTAAACACCCCATTGTGTGTGACTGACTAGGAGGAATTTACAAAGCTTAACTGTCAACTACACTCAGTCATATGACCCAGAGACAGGCTGCAGGCACCAAATGGCTAAGACAAAAAATGCCAACTTTCGAAAAGTGGTATTCTGAAAGTTTTTATTTAAAATCTGACTTCACCATAAATTAAGATTTAAAATTCTGAAGACACCAAACATAAACTGGGTCCCTTATAAAATGTAATAAGGTATCTCCTATATTATGCTATGGGAGAGGTAGGCCTTGCAGTGGTGAAAAGAGTTAGTCACTACCTGGACATGTAAAACTCAAAAGTACATGTCCCACTTTTTGCACCCTTCCATCTGAGCTGTCCAGGGCATACCCTGTGAATTAAAAAAGAAGATTTTGGCCTGGCAAAAACTTTACTTTACCAGGTGGAAATGGAAGTTTAAAAATTGCACACACAGGCTGCAATGACAGGCCTGAGACATGTTTAGAGTGCACTTAAGTGGGTGGCATCAGTCCTGCAGACCCACTAGTAGCATTTGATTTACAGGTCACAACTTTGCTAGGGTGTTACAAGTAAACTAATTATGCCAATTCTACCATGTTTTGAAGAGAGATCACAAGCACTTTAGCACTGGGTAGACGTTATTAAGTGCACAGAGTCCAAAGTCCAAAGGCCACCAAAAACTAATTCTGCAAAAATAGGAAGAGTGAAGGCAAAACATTTGAGGATGACTCTGCAGAAAGTGCCATGTCCAACAAAGAGAGACATGGATGGTAACTTCTCAGTTATCCATGTTGGTGCACTCTTTATAGTGTGTTGAAACAATAACCTCTATGGCTTTCTGGTATTCTTTAATTGACTTTTAGTCATGAATTTCCAATCTGACAAGTAACCAGACCTCTGGTTGGTGTTCTTACATTCTCCCTTTCTGGAAAGTTGGCTGGGACAAAAGCAGAGGCATTACCAGTATCAGTATCCTCGGTTTGTAGGGTCATCATGACACCAGGGAGAATGTGATGGATTAATTTGAGCCAGTGGTTGAAAGTGGACCCCACCTGCACTCATTTATGGGGAATGGCATTTATTTTTCCTTATCCAGAGAAAGAGAGAGAAAACTCAAAGGGGGAGTGAATGAGAAAGATAAACTCAGAAAAGAGTGACAAAAAGAGAAAGCAGAAATGAAAAAGAACCCACAAGAGTGAAATAAATCGGGAGAGAGTGTCTCAGTGTTAGGTTAAAGAGGCATGAGGTGGAATCAAGACTCTAAAGCTTTGATTTTCAGCACCTCAATCTCTGATGGCACCGGCCACTGACTTCTGAGCAAAACGTTGCGCCCTGGCACTTATTCATTTACAAATTAAGCACTGGCATACAGTAATACTGCATCTATCCCAAGCATTGCCTGATTGCATGGCACACTATGAGAATTATCAGGGTGCTCTTGGGTAGAACTAGAAAGAGGTATAAAGGGTCACAAATAGTGCCCGGGGTGTTATTATCTCCACACTTTTGCCACATTTCTCAGCTCCATACATGACTGGCTGCTCCAGTCCCTTTTGTTTCTTTGCATTCTGTGACCCATAGTCTAGTACTCTTGTGTATCCCATTAGAATCAGGCAAGACTTGGGACACTTCTATTCTATTGCTTCACAAAGTATCAGTTGGCTCAACAAGGGGAAAGAAGCAACCAGTTAATTTAGAGTCCTTCCCAGTCCGGGAGCCTGTAAATAAATATGCCACACAGAGCTCTGTAACAGATTTCTTTATTCCTCAGCATACAGTCACACACTGTACTTTTATTATGTCATAACCGTTAATAACAACAACTTAACACCTACCAGCAAGTTACATAATTCCTCTGTTGAGTCCCCCCAGAACCGAAAGGGTCCTAGTGCACATGACACTACATCTCCCCCTTTGTTAAATAAAAGGTACAAACAACAGTCACATTACAGTTCCTCAATACGTTTTTGAGGTGCTGACATTAGTCGGCCAGATTGAGTGGTATGAGACGGTTGAGATAAAGTCTCAATGTGCACCGATGGCACAGGTTCTGGTGCTTCATCTGGACCATTAGGCAGGTGTGCCTCATTCATGATTGCAGGAGCTGATGAACGCTGAGGTAGGTGCTTAAGGTGTGACAAGTCCCATATGATGGACTTTACGGGACAATATACTATCACCATGTGTCCATTGCACGTCTCAACCCTCAGAGGATTGACAGCAAACCGAGTGTCTGTTTTTGCCTTTGGTTTCTGCTTGACCAGGACCCAGTCACTTTCATCGTAGACTGTTTCCTGAGCTCATCGATGCCGATCCCTCTCATCCTCATTGGGGTCGAAACATCGACTTTCTCTTTCACCAACCTGTACTACCATTTTATCCACATATAGATAACAGCAATTAATTTACTGTATCTCTTGACTGTGGTTTCCTTCAGTTAAATATATATATTAAACTGTTAGACAGGTTTCTTTCACTACTGAATATAAATATTGTTATACCTTTGACCCTCATTCTTAATCTCTCGTGAGCATTCCTTTGAGCACTTGTTTCTCCTCACCTACCCTGGAGCACAAATCATGAATGTATTGTATAAATAGATTTTTTTATGATGAAAATGATACACATTTGTGAATTAAAAAACTTCTTTGGAAAATAACTTTATTTGTGGATTGAGGAGTTGAACGATACACACAAAGGCTTGGCACAGGGCCTGATTAAACTCAATTCCTTCCATCGACGCTCGCTGAATTACCCTTTTTGAGGGTGCCCATAAATAGTTTCACAACACCATTGGCTTGGGGCCACAGAGGTGTACTCTTTAGATTTTTTACATTTAGTCTGATTAGAAATTCCTTGAATTCTTTGCTGTTGAACGGCATACCATTGTCAGATTTGAGAATGGTGGGGATAACCCACGCTGGAAAAATGTCATCCAGCTGTTCAATGACCTTGTCATGGGTTCTTTATGATAAATCCTCTGCTAAAGGAAAACGTGAATACTCATCAATGACTACCATGAGATGATGTCGGTTTCTTAAAGGTGCAAATAAATCAACTGCAACTCTTTCCCAAGCATGTGCAGGAAGGTCAGACATTGTTATTGGATGCTGTGTTACTTTGGGGGAAAGATAATTACATAAATGGCACTCTTTTAGCACCTGCTCCACACTCAGGCTCTTAGGACTCTTTTGGTGGCTACAATGGCACAATGTCCTTCATGGGCTAGTTTAATGATTTGCTGTCTTAGGCTCTCAGGCATGACAATTCTCATCGAGCCTCTCAATACGACATCTTCCCTGGTAACGGACAGTTCATCATGTACATTTCTGAATTTTTGAAATTTTCCATTGTCAGCAAAAGGTCGAGCATTCCTCTTTCACGAGTGAGTTGAAATTATGTCTTTGATGATAGGCATGTTCTTATCAGTATTAGTAGCAGCAATAATCTGTTCAATGGATAGGGCTGCTTGCGTGCTGGACCACACAATGAAGTTAATGTACTCCTCAGCTGTTTTAGATGTCAAACTGTGATGATGTAGGGGTACTTGTGAAAAGTAATCAGCAGGATTCTGATCTTTGCCAGGCTTGTGTACAATTGCATAGTCATATTTTTGTAGTTGCAACCCCCTCCTCTCAATTCAAGGGGGCATCTTGGCTTTCGGGTTTTCAAAAATAGTGAGCAGCGCTTGGGGTCTGTAATGATAGTAAAACATTTTCCGGATATAACACATGAAAATGTTTGGAGGCCCACACTACAGCAAGACTCTCCTTCTCTGGCCGAGAATAGGCATGTTCTGTGTCAAACAGGCTCCGTCTAGCATAGGCCACAATTTGTCTCTGTGTATACGAATTACCATTATTTTGAGCAAGGATTGCGCCCAGCCCCACCCGGGTCACATTGACTGTGATCTCAGTATGTAACTTGGAGTCAAAATAGGCCATCTTGGTTGCATTCTTAATCGTATGATTTATTCTTTTGAAGCTGGAAAAAGTCATTGTGTTTTGTCAAGTCTCATAATAGCAAAGCTACGAATGTACCTTGAGCAATAACTGGCCATGCCTAAGAAGGATTGCAGCATGGTACCATCTTGTGGGGGGCAGGTAGCTGACACTCTATCTGGGTCAGGAGTCATTCCCCCATCAGAGAATATGTGTTCGAAGAATCTGAGTATTGTCTTGTGAAACTCACACTGTGCTGCATTCAGAGTGAGACCTGCTTCAGCAAGTAATAGGCATACTTGTGTGAGAGCCTTGTCGTGCTCCTTATGGGTTGTCCCAAATACCAGTATGTCATCACTGTAATTAAAAGCACGCATGACAGGTTGAAATATTTGAAGTATAACATCTTGAAACATTTCTGCAGCTGACGACAGCACAAAACTCAACCTTTTGTATCTGAACAAACTAACATGAGTTGAAAAAGTAGTTATGTACCTAGAGTTCTCTTCAAACTCGAGTTGATGATTTCTCTTGTTCAGGTCAAGATGGGGGAAGACATTGTCACTGTTCAGTTGCATAATAAAGTCTGCTTTATGTGGACCAGTATGCCCTTATTTCTTGGTTGCCTTGTTGGCTTGGTGCATATCAACACAGATGTGTACTGCACATCCACTGTCGGCTTCTTGCAAGTAAAAAGTGACACAGCGGCGGCGCTGGCCAAAAGGGTGAATGTCCTCATTATTATGAAGTTGCATTTTCATTGTCTTGAGCCTTCCTAGGCCATGAAACAATGACGGGAACTGACTCACAATTTCAGATTGAATGTGAAGATTGTAACTGAGAGATATCAGTCCCATGATAGCAGCAGTAGCAAAACTTTGTAGGCATGCGCTGGCTGGAGTTCCTTGAAGAACGTGGATTTTTACGCTTACACTGATACTACTTTATGTTGCATTGTCGCTGTGAATGACCCTTGACTCTGCAAGGTTTTAGAAAAAGCCCATGTCTAT